>NC_083566.1:24889614-26139614 GCF_019925205.1 Metopolophium dirhodum
GAAAATCGGAGTGTACCATTTGGAAATCTGTGACGATTATATTTTCTCATAATTTAACATCTAGATAGGTCCATATGAGTCTATGAGTCCAATTGTAGACACCAGTGAGTCATTGATGCCTTTAAGTTGGAATACTGTCTCTTCAAACACGATGGTCTGGTCCTTTAACGATGATATTTTTATGAGGTTCAGTTCACTCCCTGAGTCCAGAAGTAACATTGAGGTTCCGCGGATAGTCTGAGAAATATGGCATGTTACATGGTCTCGTTCTAATTCTGACTGGAAGTAGAGGATTTGGTTGGAACGGCTATTCGGATTTCGCCAACCGGACGTCCACCGTTGACTGACGAGCGGATCACTGCAGCTAGTTCCACGCTCCGCACGCGCATGTGCGTGCCAAAAACAACTATCAAACTTCATATCTTATCAATTATTAATATAAGTGATAAGCATTTGTCCAAAAACGGATAAGAGTGGATACGGCGTTTACCCTGGTGGTGTTGATAAATATTACAATATATATTTATTAATTATTATCATTAAGAACCTTTTTAAGTATATATATATATACTATAAAGTATAAATAAGTATATACTCGTATATACTGCCGTGCTAAGCGAAAAAGCAGTATCTCCAATTTTAGTCGAAATTGAGATATTGCTACATGGGGGTTAACAATGTGGTTTTGTACCATTTTTCGCAGTGAAAAAGCAGTATATCCAATATTTAACATTGAAATTTAGCATTTGAAATTAAGAAAATAAACAGTAAGTCCATAATTTTTGTGAAACTAGTAGCAAAAATACAGTAGATCCCAATAAGTAGCAAATAAGCAGTAAGTGACGTGGAGTTACTGTTATTTCGCTTATTTTCAAAACATTTTAAACAGTAACTAAAAACACAGTATCTCCGTATAGTTACATAGTACCAGCCATGACTTTCAGCTTACACCATTACTCGTAGTTGATGAATTTGGAGCTGGTTGCCCAGTTGCGCTATGTTTAAGCAATAGAATTGATTCAGTGGCTATGTCTAGATTTTTTCTGTCTGTAAAAGAAAAAGTCGCTTTAATTTCAACTAAAGTTCTTATGTCAGACGATACCACAACATACATTAATGCCTGGTCTTTTATAATGTCAAACCCGCAATATCACTTACTTTGCAACTGGCATGTAGACAGAAGTTGGAGAAAAAATCTGAATAAAATTAAATCTCTTACTAAGCAGTCAGAAGTGTATAAAGCTTGTCGTACGTTGATGGAAATTTTGGATATTGGTCAGTTTCAGAATTCCTTAGAGTGCTTTCTTGAAAAGTGTGAAGATGATGTCGAAACAAAAGATTTTGGGATTTACTTTAAAAGTTATTATTCCCAACGATCCAAAGCATGGGCATTTTGTTATAGACTTGATCTATCTTTAAATACAAACATGTACCTGGAAGCAATGCACAAGAAATTAAAATATTGTTATATGCACGGTAAATAAAATAGAAGAGCTGACAAGTGCATTAGCTTACTTATGCGTTTTGCAAGGGATATGATGTTTGAAAGGACTATACGAATGATGAAAAACAAACCTACTTTTCGAATGGAACAAATAGCACACAGTCATCTCCGAAGTATTAATATTGAAAGCAGTAAAATCAAAAAAATTGACAAAAACACATGGCTAGTACACTCGAAAACGCCAGATAAAAATCCTTATACTGTTTCATTCAATAATTCAGAAAATTGCATGGGATGTCCTTTGGCATGTCCTGGTTGTCATATTTGTGTCCATCAATTTACATGCACATGTGTAGATTATAAGATCAAAGGGAACTTTTGTAAGCATGTGTATACCTGCATAAGAGTATCTGATAAAAAAGATATTGAAATAAATATTGATGAAGATAGAGCAATGTTAGCCTTTGAAGAGCACAGTAATGATGTTGTCCAAGGATCTTAAATAACATTGGTAGATCAAAAAGAATCGGTTTCCATTTTGACTCGCTTTACAGCTTTAATTAATGCAACAATAGGAATCGCTAGTACTGCAACAGATGAAGCAAAATTAAAAGGTATTAAAAAGTTAGATGAATTAATGAAGATCTTACAACATGGCCAGATTGATTCTACAAGTTCCTCTGGCCCTCTTTTTTCAAATTCAACTAACTTGCCCAGCCATAAAAATATTGATCAACAACATTTCCATTCAACAAAAAAAAACAAACGTCAAATAGCAGGCTATCAAAACCAACTGAAATGCAAAAGATATCAATTATGTGTACAATGAATAGTGAAGGGCAATCAAACGATGTTGTTCATACCGACTTTGAACATGTTTATTACGATGCCTCTTCGAAACCACAATAATGAGTAACAGATTTATTATATGTTTTATTTGTATTATGTAATGTGTACTGTAAACGTTTGTGACTGAGTTATTAGTATTTATTATGACTATATTAACCATTGACGATTGAGTATATACTTATTTATACTTTATAGTATATATATACTTAAAAAGGTACTTATAATGATAATAATTAATAAATATATATTGTAATATTTCTCAACACCTCCAGGGTAAACGCCGTATACACTCTTATCCGTTTTTGGACAAATGCTTATCACTTATATTAATAATTGATAAGATATGAAGTTAATAGTTGTTTCTGGCGCGCGCATGCGCGTGCGGAGCGTGGAACTAGCTGCAGTGATCCGCTCGTCTCATAAGAACCCATGTTCAACTCAAAAGGTGCTCCTTCTGGTTATTCTGTGCTTACACCGTCTAGCTCGAGACCGACACGAAAATATTTGAACTTGTTTTGAGCTGTTTACAGACAATTTCAAATTTCTTTTTTTTTAGTTTTTTTTTTCTCTGAGGAGAAGTAATGCTAACGCGGTTCCTCCTCCGGTCCTCGATTTAACCGAAAAAAAAAATATTTATTTAATAATTTTTTTTTTCTATAAATATCAATCAAATTTTATTTGTTGAGCCAAAAACGGTCAAAGTTTAATACACAGCTCCTGATATAATGCTAAAAGAGCACAAGAAAAAATTAAAAATACATAGGCCCCATTTTTTTTTATAAGCATTTAAAATTCAAATTTTATAACATTTATCAAATTTTAAATTTTAAAATGATTTTGTAGTTCAAAATTTATATAATTATTAACTTTAATAGCTAAGGATTGAAAACTTACAACAAGGTTCCACATAATAAGGTTATTCTGTAACCAAAATCTCAACCGTAATCTCAAAATTGTAAAAACACAGTTTTTTTTATAGTTATTGTATGTTTAAATTTCATATTAAATAACCAAGAATAACGGTTTTAGTAATTTTATAATATTAATTCAACTTAAAGGCTACCATAAAAAGTATAAAATTACCAATAGTCGACAAAATCGATTTTAATTTTTGGTGTAAAAACTGTAACTAAAAAAAAATAAGTAATATACAATATGAATTTTTCACTTATAAAGTTTATATTAGCATTTACTACACTCTACACCTACGTCCTATACATAATACAATATTCAAAATATTTAGACTCTTTAAGCTGTTAATAAGCATAAGAAAATACCCATGATAACTAAAGTTAAACTTAAACTTAAGTTAGTTAATCATGAAAATACAAAGGTGGGCATTAACTTAACTAGTTGATTATTTTTGTTTTTAACTTATTAACTTATTCAGTTAAAATTATTATTGTTGTAAATTAACTTTTTACAGTTAATTATCATTGTTGTGCAGTTAAGTTACCTAATTTTCTTTTCGTGTCATGCGTAATCAACTAGACGATACTAATTCGTTGACACTTTTTCGATTTTATCATCAAAATATATACTTAGTAATATCATAGGCTGACACGTATTGGCATATTCGCTCAGAATCGATTTTAGTATACAATTATATTATATCATTGAACATCATACATCACAGTGACCCATTTGTAACCTAATGTACAGCAGAGTGATACTCACTCACCCACCTTTTTGACATTAGTTTTTAAAAAGGTGGTACTTATAATATCATGTTTTGAGTATTTAGCAACTGATCATATTAATACAACGATATCATGGGGCAGATTTAGGTACCAGCTAATTAATAATCCCAATGAATAAAACTTTTTTTGTATTTTCCCTTATAATTGTAGCCTACAGAATAAATAAAATATAAAACAATTTTACACATACGACATACAATAATATTCTTTTCTATTAGAATATCAAAAAATAAATTATGTTACATACAACTCCAGAAAATGCGTTAAACTTGGTTTTATAGGACCGTTTTGACCACTGCCCGTCTGCGATTACTGTACACATAGGTACCTACTCCATCTTTATCCACATTGCCGTTTTCTAATGCTATCTTTCGTTCTTCGTCGCCGGCTTTTGCCATTTCTTCGATAGCAGTGTCTTGAATTATATCACTTATGTTTGAAAAATGTTTAAGATACGCAGTAGAAGATATCGACGGGACTTCAATTGAAGCTGATAATTGATTGAGTTGCGTATGGCCTATGCCTATATATGTCATTTATAATATAAAATACAAAAACACAAAAATGTGCAAATTATTTTGTAGCTAAAAATTTAAAAAATAATTATAAACTAAAGTCGAACGTTATTTTGTAAATATTTTTTAAAAACATTTGAAGTTAAAATTTGTATAAGACTCATCAAAATAATTATGTTAAATAATAGACAATTAATAACTATCAATATCATATCCGAAACCTTTGAGAACCAATATATACAGAACTACCAAAAAATACATACCAATAGCTACACTGCCATTTATTATCGCTTGATTAATTGGTAAATAAGGATTTTCATTTTCATTTTCCGTAGAAATACATGATGTCATGCCACCCATTTTGCATTCAAAATGAAATGTTGAACTATACCCTTTTCTAACTTCCATTTTAAAATCCATATCAATAAATGAAGACCCAAATCTTTCATGCCGACTATTCATTATTTGCATTAAAAAATGTCGTATATCTACTACCCTGCGACCATCAAGTAACCTTCAAATCGTTAAAATGATTATATTATTTTATTTTTTAATTTAGTAAAAAATATTTTTTATAAAAATTCAATACTTTGTTATTGTTGTTGTTTCGTCATTAGTGCTTGACTCATTTTCAACACATAAGCTATGTGTCATAACACTTGATGTATTTTTATTTACAAAACTAGTCACTAAATACTCTAGCTGGTGTACTATGTGCAATTAACAACGAATTACCATCAAAACATGTGCTATTTAAATTATTTAAACACAAATCCGGGTTCATATCATTCAAATTATTGTCATTCGTCGAAATGTCATTATTATCAATGGTATTAATATTTGAAATAACATTTATACACGACTGATAATTATCATGTTCAGATAAATTAGTTTCCAAATTGTTCACATGAGTTCCAGAACTAAAAATGAAAAATAAGTCAGCTATAAGCAGTACCTAAAAAAAGTGTCGATAAAAAAATGTTGGGTGCTCAAAAAAACTTGAAAATTTAATACAAGCTTTTCCATAAGTTTGGCTTACAATAATTAGATTTGTGTCTACTTACATTATTGTCATTATTATTTATTATAATGAATAAGTCCATGTCCATGAAATAATGTATTTTTATTTTGAAGGTAATATTTAAAAGTACTTATCTCACATTCTTACGAACCCCGTTACGAACTTCTTTCATTTTTTTTTTTAAAGAAGTCTTACCCGATCGGGTTCCTTTCTTTACGACGGCGCGAATTTTTTTTTGTGACATATTGACAAAACAAATTTGTCACAAAAAAAATAGATATGGTTATGTTCAAGAGTATACAAATTAAATAGGTACAATGTATAAAGTAAAAAGGCCACTCTGATCTTGATTAATTACAATTAGGTATAAATTAGACAAGTATCGTAATAACTAATATGTAGTCATAGACAAGTATACAAGTATGTAGTAATCCCACAGCGGCACAGCGTATCCTGTCATAAGGTGACCAAGATTAGACTGTCGATGGCACGACCAAGTGTAGCTTATAAAATATAAATAGTTAATTTGTAATAGCCATTGATTATATAATATAATATATATTATTATAGTCTATATTCATTATTCAAGATAATAATATTATTATCGAATTCTGATTATCAGAATGTTATTTCTGTCACAATAATTCGTTAAGACGCCAGACGGTCGTCCGGTGCGGGCCGATGACGAAAAACGCGAGTGCTTGAATGGAGTAGGGGAAGCCGCGTTGTGCCGTTTTACGCCACCAGGGAATAATTCGATAATAATTAGAAAAATTATTTTACAATAATTTCACATGCTAAAAATTGTTTTGCGCGGGACAACTTTACTCCTTCAATATTAACAAAAAAACTACCAAAATTTTACATCCCTATAAAGAAGAAATTTATCTGTGTCGTAGCGTCGTTATTTTTTTGATAACACAACCCAATAATTTTTAATAATTAATTGAAAAATACAAAAAAACCTAATGTTCTCAAACCAATAACTTTAATCGTATTTATGTTATCCAACAAATAAAAACGCTACGACATAGATAAAATTCTTCTCTATGTGTTGTACAATTTTGGTTATTCTATTATGGTGCGAGAAAAGTTGTCCCGCGCCAAACAGTTTTTACAACCGAATTACGAGTGGTGTGGCGTCCTCCAAATAAAGACAATATTAATTTTAACTAACTGTATTTTTTTCATTCATGATTTATAAGTACATTTTATTGCATAAAATGTATTAAATAAATCTGTAATTATTATATTTTAAAAAGTAATGTTACATAGGCCTTTACTGTGAATTGCCATAATTAATAGCCTTAATTTGGATTTGATAATTAAAAAACAGTAAAATTAATATTATAAAACAAAAAAATATAACGCCAACATTTGTAATAAACACTAATGCATATTTAATATTTATACCCACTGTTAGGCAGTTAGTAACTTAAATAATTTTCAAAATTAAAATCCACATTGAAAATAATTTTGAAACGTATTACTTTGCATAAATAAATAATCGTGTATACAAATATAAATTCAGTCATGGCATATTAAAAAAATTTAAAAATATTCTGCTTGATAAACTATTAAAACTATACATTTTTGGATAAATGAGTTTCTCTATGATTTAAAACTTCTTTAATACCAGAAAAATATTTTCCACACGTAGTGCACTCGTACATTTTGTTTTCTTTTTTCTTAGGTTGGTGTACAGAATTATTATGTTTATCCATTGCTTCTTTAGTCGGTAAGACAACATGGCAAATGCCACACTCAATTTCAATCATGTGCTCAAGATCAATATGTTTGTTTTTTGCCGCATATGTTGTGAACATACGATCACAATGATTACAGCTAAATGTACTTGAATGACTTGTATAATGTACTACCAAATGGTCTTCCATTTTTTCCATGGTATCAAAATAAGCATTGCATGTGACACATTGAAACTCCAACGGAGTTTCATTATGATGGCAATTGGCGTGACGATCAAGACTTTGTTTGTTTGAAAATCTTTTCTCACAATATTTACAAATATGGGTAACATTATGATACATTGACACGTGTCGCTTGAGCAGCCCTGAAGTTTTGTAATAAGTTGGGCACTCTGAACACTTGAAACTACCCATGTCTAAATGAAAGCGAGCTCGATGACTAACTAGGAACATCATTGATTCTGCTTCAAAATTACATTCACCACAAATATATACAACTTTACCATTTTTAACAATAACTAATGGTTTTTCATTGTCCAATTCATTTTCAGTTTTTATTTTTTTTGATTTATGTTTTTCACTGTCAAATAAAGATACATCTGCATTTCGTTTGAAATCAACTGATGTACTTTTCTTTTCCTAAAATATATAACATAATCTTTAAATGAAAAATTGATTACAGTTTTAAAATATTTTTATACATACATTGTTAGTTTTTGAACCTTGATAGCTGTTCAAATTCCCATTCAATTTTTTTGCAATAATATCTGACTTTTTTTTGTCATTATTCATGATTTCTTTAATTGAACTTACATTCTCATCAATGTGCACAGTAGATCTGCTTTTTGTATCAACTGTGACATTAACCGGTTCAATTGTTAGTTCATCACCATCAACTATATTGTATAAGCAACTATCAAATAAATCAGCTGAAGAATCTTGTTCTTCTAAGTCTAACTTGTATGTAATCTAATAAAGTGATACAAAGTTAATTAGTACATTCATAGTATATTGTTTAATAACTAAAGCTAGGTTTTATATGCATTTGAATGATTTTTTCCTTAAGTCCAAATTGATCGATTGTAAGATATGTCCAACATTTGGCTTATTTTTGAAAATAGAACCATTTTTTTTTTGCATATTTTAAATAGATTTTTGAGAACCTTGTTAATTTTTATAATATTGTTAATTTTAAATGGCATTTATTTAGTGAACGTCTATATCAGGGGTGGCCACAACAAGGCTCGCGAGCCAAATATGGCTCTAGAGCCAGTTTTGTGCGGCTCTAAGTTATTTCTATAAATAAATGTTAAATAAATATTCCTTTATATGCTATAAAATGAAAAATGCGTCTTCATTTTATAAACATCTTTTAATAATGTTCACTTCGAATTAGCTTTATAAATTTAGGCTCCCAAAATTAAGATTAGTGGCCATCACCCCAAGGGCGCATGAAGGGGGGCAAGTAGGGGCAGTTACCCATTCCTTGTCTTTTTCTGGGTTGATTATTATATATTATTATTGATGATTTTAATGTTCTAAAAAAACAAAAAAATGCCCTAACAATTCTAAATAGTGCACTAAATTATACATTTTAAACTTTTAAATGATTGTAGAAAAGTTTTACAGGCAGAACTTATCATTTAAACTACTTATTTAATCTGAAAATTAACTATTTTTTTTTCTGTACCTATAAGTTTAGACTTTAGATCATATATTTATTATAAAAATCATATAAAAACATGTGCAATTTTAAAAATAAAATATTAAATTTAAATTCAGAAAAACTTCAGAATGCTCTAAAAATCTTTAAACGCAAAAAATGACCTTAAATTTAAAATCGTTGAAAAATTCAATGTAGGTATGTTATAAAACGAGTATTGCGTAGATTTGGAAAACAATGTAAAGTGCATTATAATCCCGACCTCAATCATTACCGTTGTAATATAAAATATCGCAAAATAAACTTTTTTTAAATTAAAAATAAAAAGTTTTTTTATTACACTCGATTCAGAGTTAGAACTAAGAATATTGCTTTTATAGATTATGAGGTGTAGTGTCAATCAAGTTTTTACTTTTTTGTAAAAAAATTAAATGTTTATAGGTGGCATACCTACCAATAGCTACAGCTTTTTAAGTTTGTGGTATCAATGACTGAATAAGCTAGAAATATTTAATTTTATAAACTACCTAATATTATAAAACCAACTGTAAAATTTTATCTATTAAAAAATAATGTATTTGATAGCTTAAAATTACATAACAATTAATTAAAACTAATGCTGTAAGATTAAGTTTTAACTAACTATATATGTACATATAATTCATAAATATTTTTACATTCCTTGTCTATATGAAAGAAAATATGTCATAAAAATACTTTATAACTAATAGGATAGTGAGACAAAAAATGTAAAAAGGACAAATTCCTGCGGATGCCCTTGCATCACCCCTGGTCTATAGTATTAGGTTATTTGTCGAATTATTATAAATATACTACCTACTGAATCTTATCTTGGTCGGACAACCGGTAGAATTAATTTTTCAGGTGGTTCAACATTTAAGTACAAACAAGCATACAAAAAAAATTAATTTAAGGAGAAAACCTAGGTTTTTATATTTCAGTTTATATGAGACTTGTGAATGTGTTGAAAGTAAATTAACATTAGTGTGTGTAATTCGTAGTACCGATCACGTTGTGTAGGGGCATCATAGTGACTGGATATGTACGTCTGTCATTTTACCTACACGCATGCACAAGTCAGCACATAATACTTTATAAAATTACAAACATTTTTTTTCAAAAAATATTGGCAGTGACTTCAATCACTACTCTTAGTAGGATGTTCCGATTTAGATTTTTAAAGCAGATTGGAATTCTCTCTAAATTTAATATGCTTGAATTCTCGTACATTTTTCATAAACAATATAGATGTATTTAAATTTGAAATATTAATATGATCTATTTTTACTCTTTTTGTTAGTAAATTTCTAAGTAAAAACAAATAAAAATCAGGAAAATAAAATTGTAAAAGCATAGATAATTTAGTGATGAATTCAAACCCTGCTTTCAAAATTACTATCAGAACATTATATTGGGCGTAGTGATTGAAGTCGTGAGTTATGTTTTCAACCGAAAATGAATCATGCTCCAGCCCCCTTAAAAACTAAATCTAAACAGTCTAAACAGTCATTCATCAAAAATACATAGACAACCAAAATAATCAATCAAATTTTCCTCTAGATTTATGTCAAGAAATGTTAGAATCTGATATACCTTTATGGAAGTTAAATTATCCATTGTATAAGAGTTTTTTAGAAAATATACCGGCAAATGTGTTCCTGACCAGTCTACAATTCACAAAAATAATATTTCTACAGTTAATGAAAATACTATTTCTTGTTCAGAAATTGAGGATGGGCCGATTTGGTTTTCAACTGATGAGCCAACAGACGTTGACATTCGATATGTTTGTAAGGTCATAGTTGGTCTTCTCCACGAAGACAATTATTCTAAGCCTTATCTATTAATTTCCAAACTATTGGTAAAATAAAAAAAAATGTAATATTTGGCATATTTTGGTAAATAAAATGCGTATTTTCAAATTTTTTATTGCATATAAATCCTTGCTTTATTAACAAGACTTACATTTAATGGATCATCTGATACTTGAATATAAGTAAAATGTGTGTCCTTGTGCACGTTCCTTGATAATTCCAGATCACATGCTATTGCTTTACTTTTAAAGTTGTAGATTAAATCTAGGGTTTCAGCACAAGTTACACAAATATTCTGAGGAAAATCATCATTCACTGTCACCTGAAAAGTCAAATATTGTGTTACATTTTGATAATAATATTAAATATAAGTACCTAAGACCTAAGTTACATTTAATCATAACAGCAATCTAAAATAATGTAGGTACCTACACTATAAAATAATTAGGTACCAACTTGTTTGATCTGTTATCTTTATTGATTTATTTATACTTAGCTATACAAGTTTGGTTTAAAAATATAGAAAAAAGAATTGAATTAATGGATTCAAGTACATTTCAGGATCTAAATATAAGTTAAGTAGGTATATATAAATATTATAAGCATAAAACAGATTGTTTCATGCTGTCGGAAAATTTATCATAAACAAATTTCGATAATATAATAGATAATAGTATTTGTATGGCATATATAATTGTACCACAGTATATTATTGTCAAGAAATACGCATAATAAATTTTTATAAAAAAATAACTCCTGGAATATAGGTTGGTAGACCAATTTAATTAGATTTGGTTATGTAATGAAACGATTATGCATTTTTAACAACTAGATAACTTTAGACACTGGAAATTTACAAAACTAAAGTACCCATATCATTAGGTTTATAGGACATATTAGTCTAGAGTAACTGAAAGAGGAGTATCTAGTTAGATAAATGTAATTAAGGCCACCTTCATAACATTAAATAATTTGACATAGGTAATAATGATAATAAAAAAGGTAGGATTATTATATTTTAGGGAGGTATATTGTATTAAATAATACCTAGTGCTATTATTATAAAGTTACCTCCCCACTAAGTTTAAATTGGAAGTAGTGTCACTGGACACTCCCTTCCCTCAAGATTTTCATGTCCTGTAATATTCATCTCATCATATTTACTTATATAAATTTTTATATAGATTGTAAATTTTCTTAAAAAAAAAAAAGAGGTAGGTATAATGGTATAAGGTATGGAAATTTTAATGTTGGTACATAATTAAACCAATTTTTAATGGGTAAGTGACCTAACCAGATACAAACAATTACTCAAGTATAATATTATTTTGTTCTTCAGTGTTATTATAAATATAAAATCAATAGGTATGATAGATTGATAGAATTTAAACTGTATTTTTAAGAGTAGTTATCGAACATGTTATATAATATAATTTGTATTGACAATACTAAATAAATGACAAAACATACGATTAGTGAAGTACAGTATTGAATTTTTTCAACAATTGATGTATTTTTGTCAACATGCTGTCCTATGTGAACTGTTACATTGGTAGAGCTGAAACATAAACGGCAGTCATCCAATTTTTCTTTCATTTTATCTATTACATATTCGCGTTCTTCCATATTGAAAAATGATTAAAAACTACAGTTTTAAAATAAAGTACCAATTTATAGAATAAGGAAAGAATAACAATATTTTAAATGAAAAAAAATAACCGGGACAATCACAAATCATAATATTCAGTGTATTAATTAAACTCGATAGTCGATACTTCGATAGTCGACGATAGGACCAAGCTGTATCAATACACCGTTTTAATATACGATAAAAAATAATATACAATTTGATAACGGACAATAAATTACAATGTGACCAACTGCTGTACTGAACCACTGCAGTACGGTAATTTTAGGATTTCGTAGAATGTTTTAGCATTTAGCGGGATTTTTGAAATACGTAATTAATAATATTATTATGTTGTTGTCTAGGCTATAATTATAGGCTCTAGAGAACCCAGTGGCGACTCGCGCAGTCACGCCAATGTGTATATTTGTGGTGAGTACTGAGTAGTGTACTAGAATACTAGATGGTGTGAAAATAATGAAGTTGAAAAATTACAAGCTAGATAGGTACATAATTATGTGTACATTTTGAGCACTCGTTGTTCGCAGTTCTCCTAAGACACAAATCAGCTTTTACCACGATAAACCTATGACTTATGAGTCATGACATTATGGCGTAGACAATATTATAATTTTAAAATATAATCTATGAGGTGTATTTTTAGATTTCGAATGGAGCGACAAATTTATTGATATTACAATGATATGTGTTTTTTTGTGTTTATTACACAATAGTACAAATGTACAATACATGCACTTAAACCTATAGTAGAAAAAAGGCTTTGATATACAACATTGAGGGTGGTTTCTAACAGAAAAATTGGTACTTTTGAGAGGTAAAAATAGAAAATTCCCAGTAATTTTAAAAAGTATCGAGAAAAAAAAGTGATGTTATAGTTTTTGGTGTAACTTTAAAATAAAACACCGTAAATACATGAAATTTTCACCGAATGTTTATATTGGAATTTTCTATACATTATACGATTTTCAAAATATTTTGAGCTATTTAAAGGCATAAGATAATTTCGATTTTTATAATTTTTTTTTATTGTCGATAAACATTTTTTTGCTTGGTTAAAAATATGAATATTTAATGAAAGATTCCTCATAATTTTTTGTTAGTGAATATTAAAAAAAAAGTTGAGTGTATATCCACAATAATTTTTTATGAACGTTCGAAATTAAAATGTTGACCAAATTTATCAAATTGAAAATTTTCAAATTATTTATTATTTAAAAATGTATTAAATTAAATTTGTATAGCTAAAGATTAAAAATTTAAATCAAGGTTCCACGTAAGTAGATCATATAGATCTTACTGTTACCGAAAAATTTAAAAATATGTAAACACAGTTTTCATCTATAGACATTTTAAGTTCAAATTTGGACGAAATTAGATATTTAAACGAATTAAATAGGTATGATTTTGTTATTATGTTGCAATTTAAAAATATTATTCGTTTTTACTTGAAACTTATACACACAATGACATTTACAAACACAATTTTTTAATATTATAGGCTTACAGACGATTTTCGTTCTGAATTATTTTTCGTGTACAATATCTTATATCATTGAAATAAAATTTAACACATCCATTGCAGAGACATCCTTTAGACACATAGACCTAATGTACATCGGAGCGTTACTCAATTTCCTGTTTTTTATATCTAAGAATTCAAAATTGAATACAAGATTCTTCATAAGTTTTTCTACCTATAACAAAAAAAAAAGTTTACAGGAAAGTCACTTTCATTTTTATGAGCGTTTGAAGTTTAAATTTTGACAAATTAGGATATTCATGTATAATATAATCATTTTTCATCCAACATTCGCACAACTTTCATATTTTGTTGAAAATCAAATCAGAATAAGTACCTATATGAACACTTGAAATGTTTTGTTTGACTGACCCACTAAATGGCTCGGATTGCCACGGAAAGCCACGAATTCACCGGTTGACAGTTCACTACCCAACAATGCTGATATCGAGTTGCCGTCTGCCCCGATGATGGCTGACACAGGATACAGGTGTCGACAGAGCCTGCAACATCCCGACAAAACGTAGCAGTGCAGCTTGAACGGACCCAGAATCCACGGTTAAACGTAGCTATATCGATCGTTATGGAACCAGAAGAAATTCGTCAGGAGCATGTTTCGATGTGCATAAACATAGGCGTGCTGCGTGCGCGTAAAGTATTGGGCTTAACTATAATCTATGTCAAAACTTTTTTCCTATCTGTTACTTAATTTATATATTATAATACAACAATACATTCACTAATCTTAACAATGTAATCATTTAACCATTGCCCTCGGGGCGTTTAAACCTACAAATAAAAAAAATATATTACTTAGTAATATTGGCTGACAGATTGTGTGTACTCAGAATCGTTTTTCGTATATAATGATTTTATCATTGGATTTAAATTTAATACGTTTATTAATAATAAATTATTGCTATAACCTACTCAATTGAAAATCACAAGGTACACTCGAAACCTAATTTCCCACTTTTGGCAATTTTCAACGTTTATAAATATAATGTTTATAGGTACTTATTCTTAATATGGTTATCTTTTTTATAAAGGAGTCAAACTATTAATTATTATATACTTGCGTGCATGATGATTTTAGTATAAAAGAAAATAACTGTAAAATTGTCATTAAAAATCGACTTATACAAATTAATAACTAAGTTTAGTACATTTGAATACCGAAAACTTCACTGAATACATAGATGATGTAAGGTTAAGATAATACAATGATATTTATGAACAGACTTCTTTTATTATCTTATAAGTATAATAATTTGTTTTTACAATTTATATTCATTATTATTAAGTACAATTTTGGTCACATAGCATACTTAAGGGACCTCAAACATCTTAGTTATGCATAATATACAGTTTAATCAACACTATAGTTTTATCATAATAATATATCATATTTTTATTAAAAGGAATTTCAAGATCTTCTAAAAGTTTTCTTTGGTAAGTAAGTATATAACATAATAACTGGTCGAGTGTCTAACACAGAATAAATAAATTTCTTAATACAATTGTTTGAAGTCATGAAATGCCTACAAATTAATATGAGAATTATATTAGAATTATTAGTTATTACATTTAAATTGAAATAAGAAAAATAATACAAAAATAACAAATAAATGTATAATAAAGACAATGCTATGTTTTACATTGTTTTGTAAACATTTTTAATAAATAGAAAATGTCTAAAGATTTAAAAATTTAAAAATATGTAAGTACAAAATCACTTAAGTGCATTGATTAGTGCGTTGAAGCATCACTTATTGACTAGGGTGTGTTCGATTTATGTTTAAAAAAAGTACTCGAATAGGATACATAATAATACTTTTTATATGTATAAATAATAATAAAAAAAAAAATAATAATATTGATAATAATAATAATAATAATAATATATAAATACATACAGACATTGCACATATTTCGTCTCACAGACGAGTAAAATTTGTTTTGGATTTTATAGATAATAAGTTGCACATGAACAAAATATGATAACCTAATTATTTTGGTTATAACAAATTTGTTATTCATATATGTTAATTATAATTTGTTAATTATATTCGAATAAAATTAAAATTAGACTAGAATTTGATTAAAAACAACGTTAAAAAAGATCAATTGTTTCGAGAGAGCATTAAATATGAGCTTTATTCGTTATCCTTGTTCAAATAAAAATAAAAGTAGTGGAGGTACATAATATATAGGTAGTCTTTAAAAATTAATTAAGTAAGCAACAGAGAACCACTGTTTTACAAATTTAAATGAAGGTATCTAATTAAAAGTACATAAATCCAATATCTATTGGCTAGTCACGAAAAATGTTTAGATAGAGTGTAATTATTATATTAAATATAGTTACATTTATAATTATATGTACATCAAATATATAACATATTATAACATTAAAACTCACGAGTAATGATAAACAAACCGCGATTTGATCGATTAATATAATGCTATGTATAGAAATATACATAAGATTTGGATTCTGTACAAATAACAACACTATAAATATATCTTTGGTTTTCTATAAAAAAAAAAGCAGCTAATAAGGGGAAAATATATTTAGAGTTGGTAAACAAATGTATTACAATATTATTATTTCGTGTTCATAAATCATAGTTTATATTCTAAAACCGTGCCTACCTATGCATGCACTACACGATTATCGACTCAATATTTCATCAATTAGATTAAAACATTATAATATTATAGGTACAGCGTTCTGAGTTTTGACTTAAATTATTCAAGTTAAATTGTACACGTCATATACTATAATATATTATGTAGGTGTAGGTATATACCAAAAACGTTTATAAATAAAAATAATAAACATTTTCGGTAAGTACTCGTTAATCGGTAATTTTGAATGATTTTTACAAAAATCTGTCTACACGCACTATTGGCGGTTGATAGCTTATAAATTATCAGGCCGGCGGGGGGTGGATCTGTTACGAGGAACTGGTAAAACAACATAATATAAATGATACACAGCGTCCCCGTTACTTCTTATCGCTTTAAATCGGCAATCGCCGCGCTTCAAAAAATAGCGAAAAAATAAGAATCAATTTTCATTGAACACTCCATAAATATCGTTCGAGTATAGGTACCTAACCTACTCTACAGGGTGGGTATCATCGTCGTGACATACACAGACACATCCTATATAGTAAGTAAGTTGTACCTAGTCCTGCTATTCCTTAATTAATACAAATCGTTTTTGTACATCGCCTACTTAATATTATTATTCGTACATAAATGCGTTATATTTATAACGATAGTAACATAATATCGTTATTATATTATTATCTCGTATTAATTATTTTTGATGATGGCGCGGGCGTTCTCTCTCCGTGTGGTCTCCTCTAACTTATGCCGATGTACGGCGACGTCACTGCGCCCGGGTTGTTGGCCTGGCACGGCGATGACGCGCTGCCCAGCGGCGACGAGGCACTGGCGCAGGCCGCCGAGTTCGCCCTCGTGGCCGCCACCGGCGATCTGGCTGCCATGCTGGCGCTGCTGCCCGTCTCGTTGCCGCAGATCTCGTGAGCGTTGTTATTGTGGCCGTTGCTGTTGTTGTAGTAGTAACGGTGATCTGTAACATACAATATATTATAACAACGGTGTTATATGGTATAAATCATTATGATATGGGCCGCTTTAGCAATAACACCAATTTTATTGTTATGTTTTACGTGCTTTAAATGAAATCGTGGTCAAAATGTCAGACGACTGACCAGAAACCCGGTCATAAAATAGCTGTAGGTGAGTTTGTTAAAGAGGGGGCTCTATAGAGTTATTAGTTATTACTTAATGAGTGAAACGGTCGTCTCCGTCTTACAAGCGTATACTGCTATGGTAAAAACTAAAAATCGCTCCCCATAATATTAACCCGTTGTGGTTGTATGGTCAATACTTATTTCTTGGCATATTATATGAATTACTAAAGAAAAATATTACCCGTGTTCTGTGTGCAGAACCATTATGGCATTATTTAGCATTTTGCAAATGATTACAGTTTTATGATTTTTTACGAATAATAGTCAAAATATTTTAATTTTATTACAAAATGAAAATGTAAAGGTTGCATTTTTCAATTGAATCATGTATGAAATTATTGTAAACAATTTTCGCAATAGGTCATGCTTTCTACATTTACATCAACCAATCAGCAGTAATAAGTAAATTATGGAGAGCAGATTTATATGAAGTATACACCTACGTGTGTTGTGTGTATGACGAAGATGACTGTTTCACCATTGCGCTTTCTTTATAATATATTCCTACCTACTTAGATACATATTTTATGTTTAGTTTAGGGCGTTTAGGTGCTGATCATGTATGCTACCTATTATTTTGATCAACATTGGTAACCCGTTTAGACAAAATAATATTACTTACATAACGTTTCCCTCGTTATAATCGAACTGGTAAGTTGTAAGCACAAACATCCTAACCTAACCTAGCCAGTATAGGTAACATATATTATATTAGCTGGAAAGTTGTATGTACTTGCACATAGTACACACATATAAATACCTACTTTAACTGTTGGGACATGGAGTCATTTGCCTCCAATAGGCTTCTCCGAAAATCCAAGTAATTTAGTATTGATTGTTAAAATAAATTAAATGGGCTTCAAGCATTGCGTAATGGATATGTTCAGGATGCATTCCTGTGCAACAATCATACCTAAACATTCTTTAATGGTCGTCAGAATACCTGCCATCTACTAGATCTGCCTACCATTATTTATTAATTTAAACGAAATAAAGCCCGATACAATTTAAATCATAATAACAAGGTGAGTTTGACAGAAAGAGAATAATACACATAAAGAAATTTATCAATAAACGATTTATGAATATAACATAAATCACGTATAAAATCTTATTGTATAATAATAATAGTAACATGTAATTCATTATGAATTAAATGTGGTTTTTATTAAATTAATTTTTTTTATTTTGACTTTACTCCCTTTGGATGGATAAACACGTGCACTATATTTTGATGGCCCCCGATAATTTTATTCCTAAAGTGGCCTTCTATAAATACTATACATTGGTGAACGCTGCAGAACTATATAGTGGACTAGGGGGTACTTTACCTATATGGGTACTATGTACCCCCAAATTCAGTATAATAATACATATCGTGCATGGCCGTGACCGACGGACTCGCGTAGACCAAAACTCACGCGAAATACCTACTGAGAAGACCGCTGGTGCCTGTAGGGTTGTAACTGTAACCGGCATATGGGGACGACGCGTACTGGTTGTAGGGCGAGCTCGTGTACGACGCGTATTCGGTGCCGGCGCCTGAAACAAAACGGGAAAATAAGTTATTAGATATCATTATACTATAAATGCATTTTACGTAAGTATATTATTATTATCTTTCAAACTTGGGGCACTTGGATGCACCCCGCCAGGAACGAAAAACAATCGATGGGTTTATCAGCGATTTGAGCGATATCACCCACGACAAGATTATACGATGCAATACGTGCAGGCAGTATATCGACGACCGTGGCCGTCATCGGTGCAGTCTACAATAATATTATTAATGTTGCGGGCTGGCGCGCGACTTACCTGCCGTGGCGTAGTGTGTGGTGAAACCCGGTAACATGGTGGGCGCCGATGCCGCGTACACCGTACCGTTGTTCTGGTTGTTGTTGGCCGGTTGCAACACGGTCAAGCTCGACGGGTCGGGCGATCCGGCGGGCGTGACGTCAGCCGCTGACAGCGACAGGGAGACGCCGCCGGACTGCTGAGGTCCGGCACCGCCACCACTGCCGCCGTTACTAAACCCACCAGGGGCGGTACCGCTATCTACGCGAGACAAACCATCACAACAAGCGTAAATAAAACGAAAAACAAAATGTCATGCGATCGGAACGCCGAGCCGGCCGGTCAATACAGCACCTAGTGGATCCTGCCATCATTATAATATTGTGTAATAAAGTTATAGTCTGCAGTGGCGTATTTCGGATAGTTCTTAAACATTTTTTTTTTATTTTTGTGGGGTTGTTTTCGGTGAGAAATTTTCCCGGGAAGTAAGTTAGATGAAATGTTATTTTATATAATTGGTAGGTACTTATATTTGTATTTCATTTTCATTTATAACAATTATTATTACTGTCTAACGATAAAACTAATTTAATTAGGTGCTGATATCACAAGGCGAGGGAGTGCAAAGGAAAATGTTCGCGAATAGCTACGGACTGCGGAGTACAGGGGTTGGCAAATAAATGTGTATTTTGGGGGTGGCTCGGGTAACAAGATCCTAAATACATGTAGCACTGCAGTTAATATAGTTGTTGGTATATGATTAACACACTGCATAATAAAAAATATAATTTAACATGTAGGTACTATGTACACTGGCGGCACTGTCAGCGAAATCCATTTTGACCGGCCCACGCGGCGGAACTATAATATATTCTAAACATTAAAAACGAAAACACCAACGCTTTCGGTGATCATGCCGTGGTGGAAGACTCACCTGTGTGGTACTGTACGGGTGACAGATGGGTATGATCTAAAACGGTACTAGGACTCATCTTTTGGATCTCTTGCATCGTTAACGGGGCAAGGGGAGTGACTCCGCCTACTGGACGAAAAAAAAAAAAAAAAAAAAACAATAACAAAACACTCTACGTAAGTACATATAACACTCTCTAAAATTCTACTACGGTTCTATCATAATATTATACAGGGACACAGAGTGATTCATCCAGCATCCATTTTTTCCTCAATAGGTAATGCACTTTTTCAAATTCTTGAGATTTTTTATATTACTTAAAGAGTGTTCTGTGGAGACGCAAACTTTTATTATTCAAATGAAAACATCACTTTTCAACCGTAAATTATTCAGTGGATAGTTTTTCTGAAAGTGTTGATGATTAAAATCAGAATTAAGTAATTTTTGAGTTTTTTGACTTCGTGTACTATAAGTATAACAGGTCCATTAAAACGGGTTTGGAAGATATGAGGGCTACGGTGACTAGAAAATTTTAGTAATATTGATCATTCAACATTAATAATTTGTAAAAATGGTCTAAGTATAATAAATACTAGATCCAATAGGTATTACGAAAATACAACTGTTTTATATTTTGGTGAAACTGTTTTTAAGGACATTTATCTCGAATTCCCGAATATAAATATTTTAGTCATTGAGAAACAACTCGTTCGAATTTTGAATTAGGTACCTATCTAGATCAAAATTATTAGAAAAAATATCTAATTATTCAGTAAAAAGGGAGTTTCGAATTTAAAAAATAAAAGTTTTTATCGCCACAGAACATTACTTGAGTGGTACAATAAATCTCAATGAGTTGAAAATACGGTTTTTAAGTATATTTAAAAATTTAAATATCAGAATTTGTATAAATACATTATCAAACGAAAAAATGGGGGTGAGCATGCTTGGTAAATCATTCTGTATACAATATTAAGCTACGTCATGTACTTAAGATAACACAATTTATTAGTAGGTACATTATACTGGCACTACACTCGGCGGCTAATCATGCGCACCAACTGAATTTGATTACAAATATAATTATTAGTATCACTCACCGAGCGTGGTGGGCACGGGCGGCGTGTAGACAGGTGTCGCGTTCTGGGCCTGTTGCTGTGGCGGTTGGGCCTGCATGCTCTCATACAGGTCGGCCGACAGTGGTGTCGCCGAGAACGCCGTCTGATTGGCGTCGTAGAACGGTGACGTGCCGCCGCCGGACGTGACGCCCGCCGCGTTCAGTTCCGAGAACAATTTGTGTTCGTCTTTCAAACACCACTTTCCGGGCCAAAGCTGATGAGAAAAAACCGTTGTTTAGCGTGTTTTTGCGGGGGAAACATAATATTTGTTAATGATAATATTGGGGACAGGTGCGGATAAAGGACAATATTGAAAAATCAAACGAGCGCTTACAGATACATTTGAATACAGCGACGCGTCGCCGTTGTAGTGCACTTGAGATCGTTCCCTCTTGATTTGCTGCTGGTGGTCCGCGTGGCCGTTCAGGTCTCGGTTTTCGTCTGCGGGTTAACGAAAAATAATAATTTATTAACATGGAGGTTTTATATAAACAAACCACGCGTTTTGGGACCGGGTCGCCTCGCCGGGGTTCCGATACAAAAACGTCTCGTTAAAGTTCGGCTCATGATTGCGTAAATAAACAAAAAAACAACATAAAAACACGTCACACACACACACACACACACACACACACGCGCGCGCACACGCACCCGTACGTACATATTATACATACATACGCATCCGGGTCCTGACCCTTTCGGAAAATAAAAACACCGACTATACTACTACACACAAATATTCCCCCGGGGTCAAAGAGCAGATTGTGTTTCGCTGCTTATTACCCCGTTCCCGTTGGGAATATGCATTCAAAGCTTTAAATGTCAAACTAATATATTGAATTACGCGAGTGTTCCCCTCCCGCCGGAGCTTCCGAAAACACACGGGCCCGCGCGCGCTTAATGTTGTCAATTCGACATAAATCTGATTGCTCGCTTTGCGCTCGACGGTAATGGCTTTCCGCGAAATAATGATCGATTTCTATCGACTGCTTTTAAATTTGTCGCGGTCGGGCGGCGCAAGAGGTGCACTTCACGTTATTATTATTATTATTATTTTTTTTTTTTTTAAGAACCAAGTGGAAAATGTTCTCAAGTCTTTGCCCCTCGAAAAAAAGAAGGCCGTTAATCACGTTACTTAATTTGCTTGAAATTATTGTCCGTGTGCTGCACTGTGCAGTGACATACTTAGCGCAGGCAAACCATAATGTTACCTCCTATAGTTCCTATTCAATATTCTGAAAACCTATCGCATATCGATAAATAATATACTATACATTATTAAATTATATTTCGTTTGAAACTGCAGAGTGCTCGCCATTTTTTTATATTGATAATAGGTATAGTTTCATATGGATTATGCTATATATATATCTGATATTATTTATATATTTATCTGCAATTATAATCATAATGAAAATGAAAATAATATTGTGGACCCGTCCTAACTTACAAGTTATAGTTTAAGGGTGTGGGGGGGGGGGGGTTGTATAGTACACAATGTTATTGTTATCTGACCAGTTCCTGGTGGTTAAAAATACGATTTTGCCCCCTGACAAATAGCGATTAAACATCCCATGAGATTTTCTTGTTTTGAAAAACGAAAATTCACACTTTATAAAGATCGCTTGGACAGTTGGACGAACATAATATATATAGCTGGGAGTATCGATTTTAATTAATTTGAAATGCCTGTTTATAAATAATATAAACTTTTTTTTATTTTATCCGGATTACTTTCGATGTATATATATATATATATATATATATATATATATAATACACTGTTTATGTAACAATACAATATAGACAAAGACTTCGAATATACACAGACCGTGAAAGGGTTGACGAAGACAAAAGGGATTTTAAGTTTGTCAAAGTTTTTGGAAAGCGTGTACGGGTGTATATATAAATATACGTGTATATAAAAGGACCTTTTCAATATCGATGGCGTATCGCTGTACAAAGTGAGCCTAATGCGTCGAAAGGAAAGGAACGATACGAAAGAGAAAACCCTTTACACGGATACCCAGACAGGGTGAAAGGCTTTTCGTTCGACTATTCAATTTGCTGTTTGCCTACACGTATCTTCTAAGGGAAAATAATTCTAGACGCTCGAGATGCCATTTGACAATAATATTCAACGCACGTTTTATACCCTCAAAATTGTTCCACAAATCTAAGTGGATTGAAACAAATACAATATTGTTGAGCACGGTTTTCTTTTTCTTCTACGCCCGATGTTGTTCTAAAGTGTCTGCGCTGTGTAATTTGATTTTCAGTGATATAATATAATATGTATAAATGTATAATTGTATTTGAAGTTTTACGGTATTTTATTATATCTAATGTTTGTTCAAATTTAAGGATAATTCAAGTCATCAACATTTAGTGTCTTACAATAATTTAAAAATATTATAATGTGCCGTCAAAATAATCCGTCAAAATTGTTTTTTTTTAATTTTCCTGTAGAAAAAATATAATTTATAGTAAATGATAATAATAATAATATATAATTTATTAAATTATTATTAAAACGATCACAATTTATTTATTCAGGAAACCATACGTGTATCAAATGTGATACAGGTTAATAGTTTATACACACTTATGAGTCATAAAATATTCATATTAAATTTGTTGTCTTTAGAATATTTTTGATTAAACATGTCTGGAATTTGGAATGTTGTACAACGTTTTCAATATAAACAGGTATTGTGAAACTACAAAAATATAACGATAAAGTACCTATTTAATTGTATTTTAAAAGTAATTTATTTTGATTGAACAACGGTATAGATCTTAATTATTTCCTCGCGCAAATAAAAAGTAAATATTACATTATACATTGCTGGGAGTATGGACGATTTTATTAATGCGATAAATAATTGAGAATATGAAGTACGGTAATTTTTCTGTGCCCTGTTTTATGAAAAATGTAATTTTTAATTTATAACGACTCGTGTATTATAATATACCGGTGGAAATATTTATAAAAAACAGAAAACTTAGAAGTACGTGAAAAACTATGAGGACACGGTGTTCTAAGCAAGTAAGATTGTGCGTTGCAATTTAGACATCTACCTCTTTCATCCTTACCGTGGCACGAGATAGTCGAAGGGCCAACGGTTGCAGCAGTACAGTATACCTACTACTACTACTACTATATTATATACTACCGTTATTATTATTAGTAGTAGAAGTGGTAGGTAGTAGTGGTAGTAATAACGCCAAAGACTTTTCCAACGTGGCTGTAACGCACTTGGGTGGAAAGTAGTTTTCTACTTCCACCGTCAGCAGTCGTGGAGGAATGGGGGGGGATATATTATTATGTTCGTAACGGTCGACCGGGCGGCTGCAGCAGCGCAGCGGCGGCGACGGCAACGGTATAAACTTATCGGAAAACGAACGAACGCACACACACATACATATTTATGTATATATATTATATACATATACGGGCATACAGAAAAGGAAGACGGTGGTCGAGAGGAAGGCGGGCGAGGTTAAGGGTATGTGTAGGAGGAGAGTGAAGTAAAAGCTTTCGAAGGATGTCGCCCTCGCCCGGAGGGACGGCGCGGGCCGGACAACTATGGCGGTGTAATGGAGCGTTGCTAGGTAACAATATAGCTTGTAGAACTTTTCGGTATACCCTTCGTCGTCGCCGTCGCGCGTCGCCGTCGTCATCGTCATCGTTATCCTCTTTATCCACCTCCCACTCCTAAGATGCAGCCACCGCCACCGTCCAACCACTACATATATTACTACTTTTACCTATCCACTAAAAACTCATTCAGAGAGAACACACATTGCTCTCGCCCCCACCCCCCAACCTCTCAGATTCCAAACCCAAACACTAACCTAACCATACACGGTATGCGTTTACTTTACATTATATTATTAATCCTGCAGGTTCCGGTAATCCGGTGTGGTTAGTGTTGTGTCCCGTATGTCCAATATATATAGAAACAGTATGTTTATAACACGTTAAATATGTTAAGTAAGGTTAGGTAAATCGTGAACTTGCAGAGCTTCCAAACTATCCCATTCTGCAGGTATTTCCATCCCTCAGCGATATCGTAAATATATATATAAAAAAAGTTTTACCGGAAACCACGTGAATACCCTCGGAAGTATAAATGTATAGTAGACCATATGCTTACCCGTGTGATGGTGATTCTGGTGTTGCTGGTGATGGTGATGATGGTCCAGATCTCGTTTCCGCTTGGCCGTGGTCACGTTACCGTTGGGGTCGTGTTGCGGTATACCGAGTATGCCGTTTATGCTGTACCGGTCGTGGAGGTGGCCGCCACCTCCGGCCGACTGTTGCGGGGCCGGCGCGTGGGCGATCACCGACACAGGACCGGGACCTTGTTGCTGCTGTTGCTGTTGTTGCTGTTGCTGCTGTTGCTGTTGCTGCTGATGATGTTGTTGACTCGGTGGAACACCCGTGCTACCGTTGCTGTTGCTGTTCTGCTGGTGGTGCAGGCTCTGCTGCTGGTTGTGCACATGTTTCGCCTTCTCAGCCGCCTTGTTTCGGACGATCCTGCAACAACGCGATATAGTATTGAACACCAGGTCGAATGGTATGGAGTCGGCACAATAATTAAAAGCAGCCCCCCGCGGCAATGAGCATATTTAACGGGTCGGAAAACAAACATTATAATAGTTATTGTCGTCGTTCTGGCGAGTTGCACCAAAACTTGTGCCGGGCGCCACATAATGATATATTATACTGTGTACTGCACGCATACACTCGCCACTGCGGAGACTGCAGTTGTTGTGCCCCGCGAAGGAACATATAAAAAGCAGCTGTGGAACCAGTGCTACTCCTCGGGGACCGGCAACTTTTAAACTCGGGCCAAAAGTTACGCGCCGGCACAATGCACGCATAACTATATTAAAAGCTTCGCGGTCCGTTTGTCCGAAAGCCCCGCAGAAACAACGTACGATATACAATGCATGTATATATTGGGGAGAGGGGGCAATGCTCACCACACCTTTTGACGTAGCGGATCGCCTTCTGCGAGCGCAAAAGTTTTCTAAGTGCGGAATTGCGTTTTCCCTGCACCGAAAATTATAGACCACGTTATATTATATTGCTATACACATATATACATGCTCTCCGGCGTTTGATTAGACGATGTTCCGCACCGTATCGTTTGCCGCGTTGTTACGCGTTTTGCGTTACGCGTTTTACTACACGCAGATGGGGAGAGGAAGAATGAGATAGAGAGAGAGAGAGAGAGAGAGAGAGAGAGAGAGAGAGAGAGCGATATAACCGTTTGGTGACTTATGAATTAAAAAAGTGAGCCAAGGGGGTGCGAGAGAGCCTATCGAGTAGATTAATAACTTAACGCAATAACAGTTATGGTAATTGTCATAAGTCCAGGAAGCTCGGTGCGCACGTGCCCGGCCCAGTGACGTGCACGTGCCCTCTCTTCCCGTGAGTCCTTTTTCCCAAACTAGTTTTTAATACTGTAACGATTCGCATTAATCATCGTCCCGCAAATTTATTACGGTCTTTCGGCGGCCACCACCCTCGTCCCGCGCTGAGACAAAAGCCACGATTTTTCTCATGATATGCATTCCGATCGACAGCGAATTTAATGCGCGTCCCCTCCATTGTTGTTCAAATGTCAAAAATATCCTTTAAATTTTGCGGGCAATTATTAACGCAATAATATAACAATATATTATATTATTACACATAAACTATTGCTTTAAAAAACTATTCGACCACGGGCTTTTAGTGATTATTGTTATTATCATTATTTGGTGTACTGTTTGTGTGTGTCCGATGGTGCGGACAATGGGCCGTTTCGACTTTTGTTTTTGACAATCATACATTATTCAGTCACACGCATTTTCCCCAAAAATTGTTACGGGCTACTAAACAAAATGCATGGAATTAAACGGAGTTACTTCTCTATTTGTTTATTGACATAAATGAACGCGTGACCGGACGTGTCAACAGGTAAAGTTTAAAAAAATATATAACACAAAATAACCCTTGGTGAACAGTTAATTGTTTGCACAGCTAATGAATTAAAAGTAAACAGTAGGTTCGGTACTAATATTTATTTATAGAGACTAGGATTGATTGTTTAAAAATTAAATTGCTTTAATAGTTAAGTTTATTATTAAAATATCATTTCAGTAATAGGTACCTACCATTGATTGTAAATATTAATATCTAACAGTCTATATTTTATCAATAGTAATACACTGTATAAGCGTCAAGCGATATTAAAATATATTGGGTTTACTATAATTAATAATAGTTTATAAAAACTAATTTTGTGAGTTGTAGGTTCTTCGTATCTCGTATATGGTATATGGATATTAGATGGCCTTAGCTGGCAGCTGCCGATGCTTTTCAGATCAATAAAAATAAATATATTTATAATGTATTAGTATATAACTTATAATTCGAGATACAATATTTTAATATAAATAATTCGAAAGCTTATAGGTACTTCATAACAATTTATAATATAATGATATTAGAAAGTTAACAATAAATTATAAAATATTGAATTTGTCAAAATTATTATTTTCATTTATATTATTGAAATACGGTGACTGCGGAGGTAAGCACCTAGGCATATTTTAATAATTTATTATTATTGAAGCAATAATTTTCATATTAAGTTAACCAACATGCTTACATAATTCAATAATTATTTTACATTTATAAGATCATAGTATTATTAAGTAACTAAAAATTATTAGAAAAAGTAATTTTATTTTGACAGATAAATAGGTAGTATTTGACGTGGTTACCGAATAATTTCTTAGCACAGTTAAGAATTTTGAATTTGAACTATCCACATAACGACCGAACTCAATTATTCCGTATAATAATATGTTATTATTCTTGCATTAAGTTTTATTCGAGACACGCGCTAAAATTGTAGTCAAGCGGTAAATAACAGTAATAATATTATTCAGTGTGTGTGCATCTTGAGAGTGTGGTGTGGTGGTATATTATAATATAATGGCATATCAATGAGTTTTGTGAACGAGGTTTTTCGCGGGGCAAACATGTTCATCGAGTATATATGATAATAATAATAATAACAATAATAAACTGCTGCAACGTACAGTAGGGTCCGTCGAGAGGGGGCACACGTCCCTTTTATGGTTATTGTATGAACCTTATATAATGTTATATTGTGCAAATGGCGCATTGATGGAGTGAAGCCGGTTGCTGCGATCGTCCACACACACACACACACACACACATAAACGCATAAGTCAAACTGACTTTGCTGGAGTTGCGCTGCACACAATGATCAGCAGGGAGTCTTTGGGCAGATGCACGTACACACACACACACACACACATACACACATGCATACACACCACACAGACGCTCCTCAAGCACGTCCCTGCAGTCGAACCGCGAGTGCGTTATGATAGATTTTTTTTTTATATAGGTACCTATATATTATAATTCATCGCGAGAACGGCGGCGGCGGCGGCGGCGGCGGCTCGTACGTACATATTATTATTATAATAATATAAAGCATACATAATAATATATTATAAACATAAAATAATACGTATCATGTTCTAAAGACGTTAGTGCAGTGATCACCGACCGTGTTTCCTATACTTTAAATATTGTATGTATGTGACGATGACGGCAAGCGCAGACCGCAGTAAAACGTTTCACTTGTAGCCGGAAAGCCAGCGCACGTTTCGCCCGAGAAAAGCCTCTCGAAACGCACGAGCTAACACGCACCACGACGATTTGCCGGGCGAACTGATGGTATTGGTGTTGATGTAACGGGGGTGTGAAGCGAGGGGGTGTTTTTTCGATATTTTGGATTAGGGTTGCTGCGTTGTCGTCACAAACAACCGTATAACAACTTGCAGTTAAAATAAATCGATGCTTAGAGATTTTCCGCAACGCATATTATCATTATTTGTATTGTATCATAATATTCTAGTAGATTAATAAAACGATACGTGCATTATACAATATCATTATTATTAGAATATTATAGGTACGCGCGCGCGGTAAGTATAATTAAGGCAAAACTGCAGCCCGCAAAATAAACGTCGAAATCGATCTTTCGTTTGTAATTACTCGCGTTGTATATAATACGTTTTGTAAGATATAATTAGTTATTTTGTTAAATATAATATTATATTATACGCGTTTTACGCGTTCTTCCGTTGCGCTTTACTAGGTTTGACTAAACTCTCAGTGTTTCTTCCCTTTTAAGTGTTAAGCTTTCTGGCGTAACGATAGTTTTATAAAAAAAATCACGATATATATTTATACGCAATAGATGCATATCTACTCAACGAGCATAATTATAATTGTAATATTTTACACTTTATGCCGTTTATTAAATTTAACATAGTGCGCAATTAGAATTTTTTTCTAATTTATAGATTCTTGTTTGTATTTTCAATCGTGCAACCGTTAATAACACAATTTTAAGCGTATATAAATAGTTAATGTTAAATTCTATCAATTTTATCATTATAATATTATGAAAAGACATCATCGAAATATTGTATTAGTTCATTATTACTTAAAACCGCGGTGTAAACGATGAGATATAACATAGGGGTAATATGCGTGATTAAACAAAAACATTTCAAATTAACTTTGCGGGTTTATATTCAAATGAACTAGAAGAAGCTAAATTATTACGGTAGTCACTTAAAGTTTAAACAAAGTAGTTAAGATGTTAAGTTCACTAGAAATTTAATTTTTTAACTTGACTTGAAATGTTTAACTATTTAATAATTAATACAATCGGTGTAGAGAACTTTTACGAATAGGAGAATGTAAAATAATTATGGTAAATATAAAATCAATGTCATCAGTAGGTACCTATTTGAAATCAATATAATTGCGGACGGCGATTATTTTATATAATAATGTTTATTGTCCTATTTTTTTTTTATTCTCGAAAATATTTTGTAATACAAATTTATTAAAATTAATCTTGGTATAGAAGTTGTTGAAATGTAATAGATACCTACTTATTAAAATTAAAACTAATAAAACCAATGTAGTAATAAAAGTTTTGTCTTAATTAGGTTATTTTATAATAATATCCAACCGAACATATATTATTTTAATTGTGGACCACGAAATAATGGCTTAGAATATTAGATACTAGATTAGTATACCGCGTTCATTATGAATAAAATAATACAAAACGTATATATACACCAAGCGATTTAGAAACCGGTAATGTCAATACCTATTTACATATTATTTATGTATACCTATACTGTGCTTGGTTAAAGTGGCAGTTGTGAGTTGATTGACTATTAGGATGCAAATGAAATCTGGGTTAATTGGTTTTCCGGTTAAGCGATTATCTCAAAACGAATGTCGTTAAAAAAAGTTAAAACAAGCAAAATACTCGGTTTCACAGTTAAATTTTTTTCGGTTGCGGATCGATTATTATTTCGAACAAGTCTGAAATGTAACGTCCTGATGGACTAGTACTGTACTATTCTGTACTAGTATTATTATATTATAGTGTAAGTATACCAAAGCGTCTTATTATCATGATAGTAATAATATGTGATGTATTATTATAAGTTGTTTCAATAATGGACGAACTATTATTGTTTTTACACTCGGTACCTACTACACGTCATCGTAATAATGTCGTCGAACAAGCACAATATAGCATAATATTAGTGATCGTACAACAAGAGGTCCGTCCAACCTTTTTAATGATATCGTTTTTTTTTTTCCAAGACGTGCATTATTTTGGGTCCGTTTCTCAACCAACACTGGCATACCTAATATGTATTTATAATAATAAACAATGAGCATGTCAAGAGTACTCTGCACTCTTTAACTATATGTACCTACCTACCGTATAACAATAATAATAATAATAATTATAATATTGCCGTGGTATACGATACTACGGTGATAGAAGTGCCGCGCGACGCGATTGGTTGCGTTTTAATGGTATTTGCCGCGTCCGATTGGCCGGATACGCGGCGTCGGGGTGGAATTATTGCCGTTATATATTATTATGATTATCGTAAGGGGTGCGCGACCCTTAGTATTCGTCGTCGTTATTCCGCCACTATGAGCCACCAGTGACAGACCCGCGTATTACATACACCGTTGTCGTAATCGCAGATTATGCGTGTACAATATAGTTCGCCTACATGGAAAATTACATTATATTAGGTGCCCTCTATTCGCTGCGTCGTTCTGTTGATCGTCGGCATGTTTTTATAGCTCTTTGAAAAAATTACAGTACTTACATCCCTCAAAAAATGGACCATGAAGTTTATTTTAATTTTATTTTTTAATTCTCAGTCATATTTTTAACATTTGCGTCAACATAATATTATTATATTATATTAGGTAGATATTAAAAAAAAAAAATGAAAGATTTTAAACAATTTTTTTTTTTAGATTTCAAGTTATTAAAGTTAGTATATTGATCGTATGACATAATATTATATATTATTATAGTGCAATAGTATATCACATACACCTATTTCTATTGTTATTTGTTTAGTTGAAATATATATAAACTGTATGGTGACACAATAGACACACTATAATAGTAGGTACCAGCTAGATATAAATCGTAGAAAATAATTACAATATACCTATACTTAAACATTTGTAAAATGTCACAACCCAATCATTAGTGATAATTTACCAACCTATAAGGATCGTGAATTACAATTTTTGTGGCTATTGAAACACAACAAAATATCCTATTGGCTATTACTATAGTTACTTATTATAAAATTTAAATACATTTTTTATTTATTTAAAATGAATTTAAACATATTCTGTAATAATTATCAGGGTAAAATGTATAGATTTCATATTTTTATCTTAAAAATAATAAGTCTTCGGTTAAAACCGGAATAAACCCGTACTATTTGCGAATTCATTTTTTAAAAAGAAAATTACAAACCATTATAATATAATGTAAAAATATTGCTGTGAAATATTTACTATGATATTTTGTAAAATAAAATTTATTTGCCATCTATACATAAATGTATGTATAGATTGTATACATTTTAACCATAAAAACAGAATAATATAATATTTGTATGTATTTTATTATCAGTTATTTGAACTTATTTCCTACTTGTTACTTATTTGGATTGAAATCATTATGCTTCTATTAATTTCATAATTCTTATTTACCTAAGTAAAAAGCATATTTTATTATAATCAAAAAGAACTTGTAAATAATATAGCGAAAACCATTCTACCTCTAAATATCTGATCCGAGATCTGATCAGACTTTATTAGGTTATTTAAGGTTATAAAAACCTAAGTAAAGTTTCAATTTTTATGATTCTAAAAAAGGTTTCCGATTTTATTAATAGTTTTTTTGGATTTACCTCTAGTTTCGTGATAAATATGACTTAAAATAATATAATATTATATAGCTTAAAATACTTAAACAAGACAATTTAGAAAATAAACTTCCATATATGTAGGACCTATGTGACGTGTAAATGTACCTATAATATCATTATTTTATTTTTGTATTGAACGTAAATTGTAAATTCTTGTATTCATTATGGACAATTCTTCATAAAGTATATTACGTTCTGAATTAATTTCGTATTTTTCGTTTATTATATTTTTATTATATTTCGTTAGATATAAATATATTAATTAAACGATTATTTTCTATTAATCTGGTATTTAGATAGAAACTTAGAATAAATTGTTTTTTTAATATCTTAAATATTTTATTTCATATTTTCATATTTTTATATTTTTATGAGTTGAATTTCTCTAACTGTTTAGTTTAAATATGTATAAGGTGCTTTTATATAATGTAATATGTATAGGTATATACGTATCATACAATTAATATATTACTAAAAATACTTCTTGAAAATGAAATATTATTTGTTAAACAAACATGAAGTATAACATATAATGTTGTACCTAATTTTGTAATTTTTTTGATAAAAAAATGTATCTATTAAAACCTAAACAGTTTTTGGTGTAAAATGTATGTCTCTTAATGGATAGATTTTATCTACAGTATCATAGTAGGAAAACTGCAGCGTAAACTCATACATTTATACCCTACAGTATAGGTTACCCTATACCTATTTAATAGTTATAATATCTACATTGTACACAAGAATGAAATTTCACGAATTTAATATTCGAACATATTATACTCGTTCAGCCATATTATTGCGACACTATAGGACACATTTTGTGGTGTGATGTTTGTGGTTATATAGTGTTGTTAAAGTGTTTAGCATGACGCGGGTTCAGTTTACCGTGGCAAATCTGCGGTTTTCGTGTGGATACTGGAGAGGGAAAGATTGGAAAACGCCATTGTGCTTACGTGTGTTTTTATTATTTTCCCCTCCAACTCAGTACCCAGTTTTCGTGTATGAAACGCGTGATAGATAAAAAAAATACTACTGAGCCTATATTTATACTCAGCTCTCTCAGCGATAATAATAGCTATATAATATTATAATATATATATAATATATTATAATATACTTAGTACTATCGATCTATATGATATTTGTACGCCACAGCCCACGGGTCTCTATAATGAACATGGTAATTAAATTGTCTTGTTACTTTGTCATCGGATACTGCACGCATGCCCATCGTACGAGCTCGATGCTTGAAATGCTACAAACTCGACATATGTGACGCAGATAACATCTTCGGATCACTGCATATTTTGCTTATGATGATGTACGGCCCACACCCTCGGTCGATTTGTCACATTTAATAAACCATCGTCGTCGGATTTTCACAAACGCACAGACAGGGAGAGGGCCAGTTTTTGGGGTAGATTGTCATCTCGACCACAAGTACGCCGTCATTAGACACGGCGACGTTTATATTATCGAGTAATAAAAACCTGCAGCCGATGGTACAACGCATACTGCACATACGGTGTTCACATGGTATAACATAGTAACTGGTAATATGCGAGGAGATTCTAGCGTGGTATCGCACGCGAAAAACTCTAAAGGGGTACAATTTTCCACGGTTTTCCGGTCGAAACGAAAGGCGGCGGGCAGGCGGCATAGCCGGTGTGTGTGTGTGTGTGTGTGTGTCAAGGAGGAAGTCGAGAATAGTGACTTGGTTGGAGGAGAAGACGCCGAAGGGGGGGGGGGTGAATGGCTGCTCAAAGGGTCGAGAGAAAAAAAGAAGGGAGAGATCGATATCGCAAAGAATCCAGCGCACGTCTCTTTTCCCATTTGCCGTGTCGGCGTGCGCGCGTATATATATATATAAAATTATACGACTACGTTTGACAAAAGTGTATTTTCTTCTATTTTCTTTAAGCACATACACACACACACACACATATACACGCACACATACATATATGTTTATAATATATACACGGTTTACATTCGTTTTCCTGTACGCGCGCACAATTATATTATGTTCCTGTTGTATTCGACTGTGTCCGCCAAAACAGCTCCTTCGACTCAGAATTGTTGAATAACTGCAGCGTTATTCATATAATATACTTGTTGATGATAAAATTGTATCACTCATATGATTTTTGTAGGTACATATATATCCATGTTTGAACTATGTGGCAACAACATCGAGCGTGCGTGGTGTTTTGACTCGAACGCTCGCGCTCGCTTTGAACGCCTTACGCCACTATATAGCTGCTGCTGTTACTTCGAAAGTCGAAACTCGCCACTGTGAAATGTGATTTTCGGATGGTGCGCGCCGTTAAACGCAAGGGACGGGTCATTGAGTCATCGAGTCATCACGATTCCGTGCACAGAGTGTTATCGTTTTCAGATTAGCCTTTTTAGACTCAATCGCACGGAAATGATAAATGGCCGTATGTACGGGTGTGTACACTGCAGAGTGTGTGTATACACTCGGGGCGCGCGCCCGCCACTGGAATAAAAAGACCTCTCTGACATGAAGTGCGAGGGTGTGAAAAACGCAGACAACAGGTTGCGCGTTTCCGCGCGACTTTATGAAGATAATGATATTAATAATAATAACACGACCCGATGATTTTCGCAGCACAACAGATGTGCCGCCGCCGGTCTTTCCGTTTCGACTGGCCGTCAATGATTAACAGCCTCGGACGACGACAACGACGATGATCGATAACAATGTGAGTTTAGTGAAGCTTAAACATTGTAATGTGTTGTGTATTATTCGATGTTCAAGGGGCTAGTCCGGGTTTTATTTTAGCAGTGAATATTTAAAATAGACATAGTCGACGCATATTATTTTATCATGTATCGTCTTACTGTAAGGGTGTTTTCACGTGTATTTTTATGCTTGATTAGGCGTATTTCAATAATATAATAAACAATAATAATATCATATTATAATTATTGTGTTAGATTAATAAAAGTTTTACAGTTCAATTCTCGATTATTTTGACATTTTCTTTAGCTTAAAATTATTTCAACATTTTTTAAAACGTAATTATTTTTGTGAAAGAATAGACAATTATTTTATAATACGTATTGATAATTATTTTGAAATTGGAGAATTTTATAGTGTAGCGTATAATATAATATTATAATACAATATCAATTTTTATTAATACAATAAAACGTAATAATTAATTTCTGTATGCGTGTTCGAAACGTTTTTAAACGTATATTATGTACCAATGTATTTGGTATTTCTCTTTTTCGGATGTGATATTACTACAGTTTCCTTTTATATTTTTACAATATATAATATTATAATAAGTATTGGTTATTATCAGTAATTATAATTGGAAATTTCTCAACGCCAAGAAACCATTACGTAATTTCCCATTGTCGTTTTCACTGTCGGTCCTTCTTTGTTCCATGACGAATTTTATGAATCCACGTTTGATTTGTTCGCACATACTACCTACCGACTTGTGTTATTTGCGTTGCAAATTGGACGGTAATATTATTATCATCTACGACAAATGGTACAACCATGTTGGACTTCAAAAGTATAAAGTTTCGTTTTTTCGTTTGATACAGCCACATTATATTATATCGGTATTATAGCGCTCTGGTATAGTAAATGTGCTTGCTTCAGTCGTATACTCGTATATATATATTTATTACAGAGTTGTATTGGTAAGGAATTTTATTAAAACGCTGTCGAATCCCACGGGTGCAGTCGCTTCTACTACTTTGCGATTAATAAAAACATATACACTACCAGCCCCCCCCCCCCCTTCGTTCATATTCCAATTCCCGGGCGGTACACCCTTTTTATTGTTATTGCTTTCTATCACCATCTAATCATGTAATCTCTAATGGCCCCTCGATAAAGTTACTGTAATAACCCAGTGGTCTTTATCTTAATCAAACAAGTTGTTGGATTTAAAATAAAGGGAATACAACTATATTTTCGACATATGGTCTATTATTATTACTTATTAGGGTTATTTGAAAAAAAATTATATATCAAATTTTAAAAATATGCAATAGAATTGTTATTTGTATTAATTATAATTATTTTATTTAAAATAGAAATACCTATGTAATAGTCTACATTATAAAAGTATTAGGTACACTGAGTTATTACAGAAGTGAGTGTTATATCTTATATAGAATATGATATAATATTAAAATAAATATTATAATATAATAATAATGTAGTACCTAACATATATTTATATATATTAAGAGATAAGTCACTTATGCCTTAATAATATGTATACCATCATCATGCATTTTAAACTATTTTATTAAAAAAAATAATAATAAATATCGCTTACCGATTGATTGACGAAACGCTGGGTACGTTGTCTTGTGTACAAACGCCTTCTGCCAACAGTCTGTCCCGGATTTCCCAAGCAAACATAGTAGGATTCTCTCGTTTGTAGTTCGCTATGGAATCTACAACAGGCGCAGTAGCTACTTTTGGTTTGCTACCTCCGATTACTCCAGCTTTGAAACTTCCAGTTTCGTAGTACCTGAAAATGGACAAAATGTTAACATTCGATAACACAATATAATATTACATTATATTATAATATTATTATGATTGCAATGGCGGCCACTCGCGTTTTGAGTTCGTGATCACCACATTTGGTTTTCTGTAAAAGGCACACCTCCGAGTGTTGCAAAAAACAATGCGTCCTTTTTACCATATGAAAGGCCTTCTCCCCGCGACGGTGGTCATCACCGGGATATGGAAAATGACCGTTGGTCATTATATGCATATGAAGATGCCCTACTTCCGGGACACGATCCCGTTTAAAACAAAGGAGTTATATAGTGATTATTTATTATAGTAATAATATACGCAGACACATACATAACATTATATATTATCATTGTGTTTGGAAGATAGTAATTTTTTTCGTCCTTTCCACGTCCCGCGTACAGTATATAGAAAATGCAGATTTTAGTCTATTCATGTAGGTCCGACCATTGTTTCCGGTGCTTTTAAAAACGACGCTGAAAAGTATTTGCATGCCGGGCGTGGAACGCGGTGAAATGTTAATATCACTGACGCTGTTTAGTTCGAGTATTGAAAATAATGTACAACGCTTTTTTTTGTAAAAAAAAAAAGAAAAAATGCATAACTGCTAGGAAAAAATTAGTGAGCTTGCTATTAAAACGGTTCAATTAACACGCCGCAGTGATCGCGTTGACAATATTGTCTCGACGCATTAAAAACGCAAAGTTCAGAGCAGCTTAATTGGAACAAACGAGTCGTTAAATTAGAACTGTGTTTCTAAAGCGGTGTATTTTTTCGACCCCAAAATCTCCGTATCTAAAGTGGTATTTATAGTACATAGCAGTTTGTCAATGTCTACACCTGAGCCAAAATCACGGAGAGTCGAAAATACGATCCGGTGTACACGAATCACAAAGAGTTTAAAGTCATTTTTTTTATCCGAAAAAATACACAGACTCGAAAATATATTATTCTTGGACGCACGGCCGACGAGATACGATTATTAATTCGCCCACCCCTCCCCGGCCCGACCGGACCCTACACACCGCCGACCCGGTTACAGTCGTCGTTTGCGCCGCCACACGATATTATAATATTATTATTGTGTATCATACTGAATAAAAATACCTATGTTGAGTGCTTTTTATAACGATCCAGGAGCCTGTCTTCATATAATACCAACGGGCACACAAATAATATTGTGTATGTGATTGTTATGACTTACATAACCAACCGCGGTACCTATATTATAATAGTATACACACTATCACTATAGTCACTATAGGTACCTATACAATATATTATTTTTAAAACACCAAGCGATAGTATACAATTGCCTACTAATTAATATTATATCGTATACATTCGTACACGATAATTATTTATAATAATATCGTATTAATATGCATATAGCATTATTATTGTATAATGTGTCACGCAGGTCGGATCGAAACCGCCGGATATATAGCTGTACAATTTTCACAAATTTATCAATATTATACACGGTCCCGTCAACCCTTCCGCGTGTGTTAGAAATCGCATCATATTTAATATAATCGAGACTCATTGTTCGCGGGACGGGCGTATACAACGATTTTTCACGGTTGTTTTTGCCACCGCGGTCTATATAAATGTATATGTGTGTACCGCCGACCCTATATTATAATATAATAATTTCGTCGCGTATATTATTATTATTATTATCATTATTGTAGGTCTGCCGACCGAACTAAAACTGTATTATACACCACCGCGTATATAGAGCTAACTCAATTTTGCACTTAGTCTGGGCACGCGCGCGCAGGCGGTGACACTTCCCAGAAGCCACCGCACGGATATAATACACGCGGCCGCGGTTAATGTTATTATAAAACTCGCCGCGGGCGGAAACTTGCAGCGGCGGCAGAGGCTGAGGGCTGACAGACGGCGGTGGTGGAAGAAACGGATCGGATGGGAGAATACTCTAAGCGATACGTATAATATACGACGGAGTGGCAGCAAAATATCTTAAATACGAAAAACCATAAAAAAAAGAGAGAAACAGTTTTCGATTGTATATTTTTCAACTATTATAACTACGATGATATTATTCCAATATATCATAGCTTTTCGTTATAATAAAGCTGCTGGCATTAAACGATATGTAATTTATATGTATGTGGGCATACAATATACCTATTTTAATATTATTTAAATGTTTGACGATAGTGGAAAAATTACTGAAATTGCTTTCAGTCGGGTAACGATCGAGTTTTTGCAGTTGCAGAGATTGTATGAAGCGAGGCTTACGTATATATCTATAAGCGTAGGTATAATGCAATCATATATTGATATTAAGTACACGAATAACTTTGATAACGGATTATATTATTATTAATGGTGTGAAAAAATTATATAATATTTTAACTGTATACTCGAAATCCCAACGCGTTCGATAGCGGCGTATTATCATATAAATTATATACTATATACAATTTATAATTTTTAAATCAAATTTCTGGTAGTTCTATTGCGAAATAATATACGCACGTATATATAATCTATATATCTATTGTATTATGTGTATATACTATGTGTAGACACAATATGAAGTTTGCGTACTTGATATTTTTTTTTGGTAGGTCCACTTGTGCCTTAATGCATAATGCATGTAATACACCAGCACGCGTAACCCGTTTCCGCGAACAAAAAAAAATAAATGGCAAAAAGATTCGCGTATAGAGCGTACGGGTGAGAGAGAACCGGAGAGTAACATAAAAATTAATAGCGGCGACATGGTTTTTACGACCTTCTCTATTTTATTAGGGTATGTTTGTAAAAAAAAAAACAAATACAATATATATATGTATATATATTATACAGGGACGATATTGTCCCAGGAAGAACCGGAAGCGGGGGAAAAACCCGTGGACATCAGTTGCGGTCGAGGCTTGAAAGAGTAGATCCATTATCTTGGTTCCGGTATACTATGGTAATTGTTTCATATATTGAATTGAACGTTACTAAAAAATATATATATGAATACGAAGAGAAGAAAGGAAATCGTCCTTAGGATCATAAAAAGTCGGTGGTTGTTTATTTTAAAAGGCTTTTAATCTAGTGGTAAATATAATAATCCGCGCTTGTTCTGGGAGCACGCAAGTTAGGACCATTTTAAATACAGCTGAGTAGCTGCAATACACGAACATTATCCCGGAGCAATGCATACTATCATATACATTAGAATGTATTACCCTTAGTAAGTCACAGCCCGCAGGACATTTTTTACCGCTATAGATCTCGGAATAGCCGAATGATGGTATGGACCAGCGGACAAATTTTATCCGGCTCGCAGACAAGAAAAAAAAAGTAAAAACCGATAATATATACGTTCTAGCGTTGCGATATTTATCATTTTTGTTCATTGGTTTTTACTGACGTCAACAATATTATTTTGGTGCCCCCCGAATAATTTCCAGATTCCCACTGTGGGCCTTCAAAAATATTAATTGTTGACCCTTGGTGTGGACGCGGTTTAGTATAATACAGTTTGATCCACATGCGATCGGAAAAAATAAACTGTTTTTCTATCGTTTTGCAATAATTATTATTACCTGGACAAGATTTTCGAAACGCATCCGTGAGAAACTCTGAGCTGCCTGGATATGTCGCACGGTCGGGTCCCGTTGTGAGCCAGTTCGACTATCCTTTGCCTGACCAGGTCCGGTAACGGTCGGCCGTTTACGAACACTCCGCCCAGTTGATTTACACCACCGTGACCTGCGAACGACAATAAATAATAATCTGTTAGTGTGTACACGTTAAATAGCCTTGGCGAAGATATACAAAACAAAAGGATCGATTTCAAGTATTAAATATTATTATGTACCATAGCTGTATATAGTATATAATACAAATATTATATATTATATCGTGGACAATAATATACATCGCGTATTTTATATACATAATATTATTGTACACGAGTACACGGCGATTCGATCAATGCGTTATATTCTTTTGTTCGTGCCGTCTTCGCGTATATATTTTACACAGGTTATTATCGGATACCGTGTTATATATATGTATATCATATATCATACAACGCCACACCGCAAAACGTCGAGTAAAAAAATCGCCGAAAACCGATAATTGTTACACATAATGTGCGTCTAAGTATCATTATAATACGCCGAACGATCGTCGCGTATAATATTATTGTTATTATCATATACCGCAATCACGTATTGTCCCGGTTTTTTATCCGCTCATAATATTATGATATACTATTATAATATTATATTTGGTATACATTCCGAACGTCCACTTCACACGCATGATATTGTTGCACTGCGACGACCATTATCCCCATCGCAACTTAATGTTATATGAACCTATAATAATACGATATAATATTATTATTATACGTGTGAGTGCAACACAGCGATATAATATTTGCGCGACCACGGCGACATTATTTTTATGATGATCGATTTCCAGTTTACCGTCTTGTACGGGACAACAAATTTGGCGGTGTTTAATATTATATTTGATATACTTGTACACGGTAAAATGATATAATAATGATTTAAAATAATACATAATATTATTATTGTACACTATTATTTACGGGTGCTATTTAGGCTCGTCGTTTTAATTAAACCATCTGGCCGCATTGTGTAAGGGCGCGTGCGACGGTTTAATACAATCATTTTGTTTACAACGAGCACACACACAATATATTATAATATAATGAGTGGCGGTCGGAGGACGGTCCGAATCGGACGGTCGAAAAGTGTGAAAAGGTCCGGTTCGGCTGACCAACAATGTATAATAGTATATGTACATAGTAATAATAATACGAATATCGTACGAAAAATCTATCGTGCTGGGTCGTTTGCACGTGTGTGTGTGTGTGTGTGTGTGTGTGTGCGGAAATTCATGTTTGTATATAATATAATAAATATGTGTGTTTGTGGGTGTGGTACGTGGCGTTTACGATTACAAACAGAACTACCCGCAGTCGTGTGCGCGCGTATCAGATGGTCTAACGAGATAATCTCGTTTGGGGCTTTGCGGGGGTCGGCCGACGAATTAAGCAGATTATCCTCGAGTACCGACGACGGGGTTAAGAGGGCGGTGGCTATTAAGGGTCGACATGTTGTGGCTCTCGAGTCTCCGCGCCGCCGTGAAAACAATAAACCTCCGCTAATTTATATTTATACGTGTAAATAATATACCTACTGCTATGCGGCACCTCCGCTGTGTATTATACACAACGGTGCGCTTGTGTTCGGTGAAGAGCCCTCGAAAGACGACCACGCGATAAATACACCGCGGGGTGGTATCGTCTCCACAGTAATATTATATCATAGGAAAACTATTATGATATTGTTTTGGACGTTAAAATTATCCGAAACCCCGTATAGATTATAGAATGTTAGAATACCGGAATACGTGAATTCGAGAATAGGAATAATATGCGATACGTCGATATCGTATACCAACAATATATACTTTATAGTACCTATGTATTATTATTAAGGTTTAATGTATATTATATATTTTTATTTACTTTTTAGGTACCGCCGCCGTCTAACAAAACTTTACATCGTTGCCATTTCGAGTCGCGTATACAATTCAATTTAAAAAAACAAAATAATAAAATACGTGTACTCCGGTGGTCGATATAGACGTAAAAAACACACTATGTAGTGTGCATTAAAAGATAAACTGCCCACATTGGATCGGTTTTTGTTGCGAAAACAATCAGTAACTTTTCCAACACGGAGATTGCAGTTTTATCCCTGTTAAGAGTGTTTGGCCCTTTGGGATTACTCGCCCTTGTTGCTTTTAATGAATCTACCCTATAGAATCGAGTGTCGATTAAAGGGCCACGCGCGCGCACACCACTCGACGTGTATGCAATGTATATATTGGTCACCCCGTGTCTGAAATATAATCATGATGATATCATTATCGATATTACAACGAATTACTTCACATACTTAGTGGATTAGAAAAAATAAAGTATATTATGCCTAATGTTGATTGTTTGAATTGTCTATATTTTGGACTTTCGTATCATTAAGTAATACACTAATACGTAATGACAGCTGACCTATACCGGGTATACCCTGAATTTTAAAAACTGTACAGTTATAATTTATTATACAGAAAAGAATGATTCATCCATTGTTTAATATATCATCAAAAAAGTAATTTTATTTTTATTTTTTAATTATAAGTCGAGTCTGAACGATTTTAAAAGTTTTAATAAAATTTAAATTTAAACGTATACTGGCATGATAAACACAAAAAAACGATGACCAACAAAAATAGCTTCAACTGCTGCACTGGTCTCTATACAGCGGCAGTTTCGGTAATTTGTGGTTAATTAAATCTTTTATTTTTGAGATACAAAAGTGAATATTTGTCTGGTCTACAAGACAATCAAGAGCCGTTGTCGTCCGCCCGAATGGACCGCGAAGAAATCTTAATTGGACGGTACCAAATATCGTGCCAGGAGAGTTGCATACGTTGTATTATTATTGTGCCAATCAAGCCCGAGCGTTTTTTTTCGGCTAATTGGTGCGCGTGTATACCTACCTCCACGACAGAATTAAAACAAAAATACAATAATATGTTGGGTAAGATATCGTTATTGCCGTCTCTCCGGTTGATTGTCGTTTTATTGCGTTCGACTTCGATAACCTTTGCAGGGTATTATACTAATATGGGTACTTGCAGTATGTGCGCGATGATCGCATGTTAATATGTTATGGGTAACCTGCACAATCGGTCAATCAAACGGTGCTAAGTCTATTATAGCATAATAAAGCTAATAAAGCACTCGAACTAGTTAAATAAGCAAATGTAATACCATGTCATCGTAATGGTTATACATAAGCTACGATTATATTATATCTTAAAACCGGGTACATACATAGGCGTAATCTGGGGTAAATTCTTGGGGGGGGACTGTGGTAAAATTAAAAATCTATAAGGTAAAATGATGCTATTGGCCACTTAGTTAAATATTTGAGTCCCCCCCTGCCCCCCTCCGATTACGCCTATGGATCACTCGCATCATAACCACGGTGCGTGGTGTTGGGAAAATGAAATTTTTCGTCGCCAAATATTAAGGGTTTAACAAAATCACTATAAGTTTAATATATTATATGCGTGTGAAACTGTGAACTACAGAACAAGACGCGTGTGATACGTTATAGTGGTGTGTACCTACTATTATACTGGAACACTGACTATACAATATGAAAAACGTCTTTAATACGATGTAGGTACACGCGGTATCGTATAATATAGGGCCTAAACATATTTACAATCTATAGGTACCTATAGCTTAGTCTAAAGCTTAGGCTCGGGACGAACCACTCAGACATACGGTCAAACACAACTTCACGAGTATTATTATATTATGTTAGAGAGCTCTGACAACGTAATAAGAGACGACCTATAGGTGCTACGACATTGCGATATCGTTTACCGCCCGTCACTGCGAATCAAAAAAAACATTACACGTGAATATTATGCGCGGTACTCACACGTGTAGTATTCCATCATGTTCTGGTTGTACCGGTACGCGGCCGTCGACAGGTCCATGGCCGGCCTGAGCGCGGAGAACAGTCCGATGTTGCAGGACGGGTCCAGTTTGGTGGCGGCCGCGCCGAGTTCACCGACAACGGAATCGCAGCCTAGCACCATGCCGGCACATAACACGCACGCGGTGAACACGAGTCGCGAGGGGGTGTATAATTTGGCGGGGAGGGGGGAAGGAACCGTGTGACCGATGCGATGTGCGACGACGATGACGACGAGACGTAGAGGCGACGAGACCACGAGACGACGAGACGACGACGACGACGACGACGAGTACGACTAACGGTGTGCGTGTGTGCGCGCGCGACGACGTGCACAATATGTGTATCCGCCGCCGCCGACGACCGGCCGGGGTGGCTTATGTGCGGCGGCGGCCGTGTCGTCGTCGTGGTGCCTATATGCCGCCGCCGATGGGCGGGACAAAGGGATTTTCGCGGTGGGGACGGCCCCCTCCCCACCGTCACCTCCGCACACCGCAGTCGTCTACATAAGCAGCGCGGAGTATGATTTTTCATCTTTTTCTCCTCTTGTCGTATAATATTATACTATTATCATGTTATTCTATTTATTATCTCTATCTCTTTTTGCATAGATTATACATAATACTATAATAATACACACGATTGCCACAACGGCCAGAGAGAATCGGGGAAAAAATGAGATGAATACGTGAAAAATAATAAAAAAAATATTATTTTTATCGAGTGCAAATTATAAAATTCTCGCAAGAAGTAAAGTTTCTTTAATACCTGCTGTAAAATATCAACTGTTGTATAACCTACGCTAATAATAATACCACTATATATTTGGTTCTGGAGGCTGCAGGTTGTACGGTAGTTGGTAAATGTATATTTTCTTACATGGTTTTTTTTTTATAATTTTCATCCCAGACGACTGCATGGTGTCAAATTATACGATATCTTGTATCGCGAGTCCTAATCCTGCAGTTTACTCACTCAGTTTATGTGAAGTAGAACATTTTTTATTTATTCGCCGTGCCAAATTTGTGGGTTTCGTAAACATTTTAAATCGTCCCCGTTGGAGCCACCCCACGACGGTGCGCACTTTGATTTTTTTGGGCCCCCGTCAAAAATCCTTTCTACCGCCACCGTGTATCGCGAGAGAGACGTCGGGGTGGTGGTGGATGACGCATGTGCCGCGCGGAGTATCCTGTAGGACCCTTTGCCATTGGCCAATGGGCGGACCGGAAACCCGAAAACGCTTTACGTACGCTTTTTTCACCCTTCTCGATCTCCGCGAGCGTCCCCCCTCACCATTTCTCTCTCTCGCCCCCTCCACGACTTTTCCACTCTGTCGTACGCTTATATAGTGTATAATAAATACGTATACGCGTGGTGGTGGTGGGGCCGTAAATATTTAATAAGCGCCAAAAGTCGAAAAAGCCAGCACAGAGCTTTTTGTGTTATTAAACCGCGCCCGCAAAAGCTTTACAGGCTACAAAACGTTTGTTTCCATCCCGCTCGTCCTCTGTGCCATGTAATGGTTCCTTTGGGGAATGCCAATCGAAATGCCACACATAAGGCAAAAACCCGTTTATATATATATATAGGTACGATACATACCACATACGTACCTATAATATATTATTATATGCGGACGTTATTTTTTTTTCGAATCGAGGTTTGATATACAATATAATATTATTATGCACACGCGCATATAACTAGGACTTACATTTTAGTAAAAAAAAAAAATGTATTAACTATTTAAGTCTATAATATCTATTCGCCTTTTAATTTCTATGGGCAAGAATATTGACAGAAAAATAGAAATAATGATGCGAACGTATAAGAGCCGCGTACACCGGACGACCGCAGCTGCAGTAATTAAATGTTTAACTTAACGCCTCCTCCTGGCCCTCCGAAGTAGTGCTATACGACGTGTACGCACAATCGTCCGTGACGCCGAGCCGGCCGTCGGCGGGCGGCGTCAATCGTTTATCGGCCGCGGCTGCGTCGCGCGGCGTACATTACGTGATTTGCGTGTGGCGGCGACTGCCTTTTTGGCCACCGCTACCGCTCATCAAAAGACCCGTTAAACGACGTGTGACGTTCAAATCATTTTTTTCCCCTCTTCACATATGCATTTCATTTCGCCCGCCCGCGCGCACGCACACGCACGCACGCACACGCACGCCACCGGCCGGTCTCACACGGCTGATCCCGACGCGAATTTGTCGCACGCTCGTGACGATTGTCACACGACGACACGTGAAAAACGCCACTTAACGTGTACGGCGTACACGCGCGCCGATGGTACCGTATGACGTGTGCGGTGCGCGGCGGTTAATGATGTGCAATGACGTGTGTACCAGTGTGTGTGGCTGCGCCGCGGTGTCCGTGTGGGTGGCCGACTCGATGACGGATTCGCCTGGGCGTGCGCTGCTCGCGGTGGCGGTATACCCTGCGCCGACGATGGTCCGCTCGGAAGACTTACGCGACAGTCGCCGGGTTAGGTTAAACGATATAATATTATAATAAATCGTAATATTATTTATAGATATCGCCCGAAGCCCAAAGATATAAGAATATCATATTATATAGTTGCTACTGAAATGAGCGATTACGGTTCTTAATATTTATATGGTACGGATTTAGATAATCATATTAAAATATTATTAAAGTAAGAAACAGCAAACAGCAGAGACTGTGAGAGAGACCGAGGCAGAGCGGTGCGAATTCTGATCGCGGATGATCGATCTGCCGGAACGGCTATCGTCGATGTCGGTGGTGTTAATTGCAGGTAGCCTTTTGACCAATGCTCAAACGCCACTGCCGGCTAAACAAATTACATATACCTTTTACGGACACTTTGAACGGAACCGTATTTTATATTGAACCTATAATATATTATATTGGCGGGCGGTTTAAGTATATCGACGAGACGACTGTCGTGGTGCCGGAAAGTCATAAAAAAAAAAAACTCGAAAACGTTACCTATACATTGAATAGAGAAGAATAAAATACAAAAATTCTTTACATTGTCGTCGTCGTCAACCGCGTCCCTCGCAGTTTCAGACGCTGCACAAGTCGGCGGTATATAACACTATTATTATATTGTTGTACGTGTGTCCCCCTCTCGACTGCGCGCACAATGCGGAGTTAATAAATTCAGGATTGTCACGGCTACCCCGCGTGGCTTGTGTATATGTAGGAACAGGAGGTATATATGATATGTGTGACGGCAGCCGTGTACATATATAATAATAATAATATATATCCCTATCGATTAAACGCCAGGTTCGTTTACTGTAGTGAGAATGAGTGAGAAGGATGTGAGGAACTGCGAACGGGCGCGAGCATACCGCGGGGGGGGGACACTTGATCGTAAAAGCCTGCAAAAGGTGTGTTGGCATGCAGGTAAATTTAATAATAATAATAATAGCAGTGATGCAGCTGACAGCAACATAGCTACTGAAGAGGGATCCGATGAGCGTACACCTATGGGTATATATATATATATAAGTGTGTTATGAACTACATATTATGTACAGTCAGATGTTTACCGAACGATTACCATTGATCCCAGATGAAAAAAAAATAATATTAAATGCAATATTGTTGTTCGTACACGACACGCTATAAACAAACAAACTAGTTTGTCGAAACTCGTTTCGGGGTAGATAATAAATATTATTTTTAATAATATCATCGTCCCATAGGCCGTTTCGAATCTAAAAAAACGTCTTCGTCCGATTTGGCACACATTTTATATAATATGCGATGCGTATTGTTTTCGTGTACGTACCTACCTACATAATATTATTGAATCGCACTTTTGCTTCAACCGAATGTGTACCGCGTAAAATGTATATTATTATGTTATATATGCGGCTATAATACACGTACGATGTATACGTGATTCTGAATTGTATATCATGCCTAGGAAATCGAAGACTATACGAATATTATATGATTACACGTATATAGCGTGCACCGCTGGTCGTCGACGACACCTAGCGACGACGAAGGTTGCATCGCAGTTTCGATTTCAGTGCGGCTTGTGCCTTCGGGTGTGTCCGGGAATCACGAATATCTCACAGTGCTCTTGTCACACGAGTGCAATTGAATATGGCCAGTAGGTATCGATTACGCCGGTCGCCGACCACAATGGTCCGGTTCTCTGTTCGTATTTCCTCAGCTCGTTACATTCGTACTCACTACTCTCCAATTGTATGCGAAGAAGACGCTATAAAAATATAGACTCTGGTGGGAAATTCTCACGATTCCGAAGTTTGCTGGAATATCTCTTCGACTTCCCCTCGATATCACCACCACACTATACGTAGGTATAATATTATTTTATTCGTATGCCCGAAGAAGCGCACGGAGAAGCCTTAAGATAATAATAACATAATATATATATGTGATCACTGTCCCACACATACACATACGTATACACTGCAAACATAATATAATATGTATATGATATAAATCATATTTTTATGTTATATAAGCTAAGAGTGGTCTAAGTTCTTATTTTGTCAGCGTTGTGAGAGCAACAGCGTGGTGGTCGGGGGGCGGGGGGGGGGGGAGTTTACCTTCAGCAAAAACAAAATCATTTTTAAATGGTTATTTGATCATCATATTCTAGGCAACGACGTTTCATCACGAGCATTTTCTGTAAAATCAATACCTATAAGGTAGTAGTATATCTAATAATATCTAAATGTTTGAGAACAATAATTATAATTGCTTATAGTCAAAGTGACGAACGTCGCACTACTTGATTTTTTTTTTTACCAATTATTATTAATATCAGGCTACCTACTTGCATTATGCGTTCATGATAATATATACAACGCATATACACGTCGTAATATAATTGTTGAAAGATTCATGCGCTCGACGACAACGACGTTATGAATGTTTTAGAACCTAACTTTGATAATAAATATTTCGCAACTCGTTTAATATGCTTTATAATGATATTCATTCGGTCGGGTACAAAAGTGCAAAACAAGCCTTTTATAGGATTCCATTAGAGACGTGTGCATGCGGGAAAGGGGACCGTAGAAATTTCGTCGTTAAGGAAAAATTAATTCCAGGGTTTGTGAAAACGCTTTTTCTGCTTTGATCGAGGAGACGGTGGGAAGGTTTATATGTTCAAAAGTGTAATGCGGTTGCGGGAGAGGGAAGCGGTGGTTTGTTAAGTTTTTTACACACACACATCATAAATATACGTGTATATAAATAAACTGTTGATATACATCAAATGTGTGTATTTTGGATAGCGGTGTGAGTTTGGGTAACTGGTGAGACGTCGGTGGTGGTGCGGTAGGAGGATCGAGCTTGTATTTTTGCCATTACCGTTTTATGATACCGTCGTCAAAGAGATGGAGAAAGAAACGGTGTACGTTAGGCGGGGATGCGTATACGCGGGTTTGTAGAGATGTTGGTGAAGAGGGGATGTGGTAGACGGAAAGATAAAGGCTGTTGTGGGCGGAAAGCACTTAAAAAGCTCCCCGCATTGTTTATTATACACCCGGTTTCTCAAGATTGGATTATCCCTCGGAAAACGACCGCAGAAATAAATAATACCGTGGAGGGCCGTTCACGGTCCGAGGATCAAGGATCGCACAAGCCCGCAATGCCGTTTGCAGATTATGGTCGCAACACTTTGAAACTTCACCGGCACGAGTGTACGACCTCCGCTACTCTCTTTTTCTCTCTCTCATACACACACACACACACACACAGGCGTTGGCCTTTGAAATATTCGACGAAAACGCGGGCTCACCACGAATGATGTATAAATGTATATTATGTATTATGACTGCGTCGAAAAACTCAGTATAGTTCCTTTTATTTTTTGTATTTTTTATTTTTCAAAAGTAATTTCAAGATGATTTTGGGAGAAACAAAGACGATTTGGACGAAATCGAATTTTCCTATTGGTTATCGTCGAATTTTTTACTTTGATAAAAATTCTGAATTCATGGCTGGATGAATGAGTAAGTTTCTCATTGTTTTCTTTTCGGACATCTTTATTTTATGATTAGTGATTACGTTCATCGCGATTCATCACTGTCACAATGCCGCGCCGTGGCCTTTGATTATTATTATTATAAGAGCATCGTAAGTTGGATTTGACTCCGTCGGGGTTTTCTAATGAAACTGTCGTTGTCGCCACCGTCGCCGTAGTGCGCTAGGTCAAATTTGAATATAATTCGCGAGACCGGCGCGCAATCAATCACGACCCCCCGGGTAAGGGGTAGTCGACGGTCCGCGAAATTAAAAAAAAAAAACAGAAAATATAATACCTCTGTTGTATGGTAGTAGAAAACCGGATCGAGAATATATACAGGGTTGGCGGGTGGGGGTACACGGTCATATTTCACAGTTGCGTGCACATTGCGGGCCACGAGCTATAGCGAGATGAGAACGGAGTGCTGCTGAATTTATCATTTTCAAAATAATATGACGTGCCCGAAAATACGAAAACAAAAAAAAAATACGAACGAAATAAATATTTTATCCAAATTGAACCAACGAAATAATATTATTATGCAAGCCGAGATTAATCTGATTTATTTAATGTCTACAGAAACCATTTTTATTTTCGCCCGAGATTTTATTCCTAATTTATAATTTTAAAACACAAGTTATATCTTTTTTTTATATAAATTGGAACAATACAGACAAATCACTGTATTGTATTATGTATTGATCATTATTAAAGCTGTCGCTCAATATTATTGATAATGTCTATTTTACTAATTACATTTTGGTATAATATAAATAAATTCAATAGCATTTTTTATTGATATATTTTATTATAACCAAGTTTTGATAAAGAATTATCTGTTCTATAAAATAAATGAAAATAATTGTTCTCCAAAGTAATATTTCAATTTTGTTAGTAGGTAGGTATATAGTATATACTATAAAATTATAATATGTGTAGTATTTATTATGATATAATAATAAACATTTACAATGGTCATACATTTATCATAAGTATTTTGTATTCATTATTAATAAATACCATGTTTTGTAATAAATGTTTCAGAGAGAGTATATATTACATAGGTACATTAATGATAAATACAATTATTTTGACATTTATTAATTATTGTTGACGGTCATAGTATAATTTTAGAGCATTTTAACAAAGAAATAACTTGTTATTTTTATAGTATTGTATAATAAATATATTTAAATTATAGCAATAATATTGTTATACAAACTATATAATTATTGAATATAAATCCAAACCCTAGCGATGATTTATACATGCTTTCAGATTTAATATCACAACACTACCACATCCAACGATAAAAATCATTTTAATAAATCCATCATTAAACTTCATAGACAAAAGTGTCACTAATGACTCATTTTTCAAGTATTCGTGGTTTTTAAATAAAAACAACAAACAACATGCTTATTTAAATATTTAAAAAAATTAGTTGAAGACATGTTTTTGATTTTTAAAATATCATGTATCACAATAAGGATATTTTTTGATGTTTTTATTTAAATAGTTACCTGATAATTTAAAAATAAAAATAAAATCCATCAAATACATTTCTTTAAGTTATTTAAAATTATTTTTTTTTATAAAATAGTAGATTGTAGATACCTAAATAAAATCGATTTAAAAATATTTGTATATTATAGTCTTTGAACTATAATTTATATTTATATTACTTTAAAAATGAAATACCAATTATATAACCACGATACCCAAAATAGGTAGATACTATTTGCTGTATTATAACAAAATGTAGGGCCGATTATTCTTAATATTTGAAGTAAATTCAATTATGTAAGTGTTTTTACTTAAGTTATTGTTTTTTTACCAGAATTTATTTTTAAAATATTTTATTCAGGTAAATGATTTTTGAACGCTAATATATAGGTACTAAATTGTTCAGAAAGGTACTTAAAAAGCGTAAGCCTATATGTTTTTAAAATAAGTAAATCCTTTAATCCATAAAATTAAACCTGATTATTATTTTGCTGTCTACTAGTTTATGATATAAATATTGTAAATTTAAAAACTCCAGCTGTATCCATTGGCCGCAGGAAACCGAAACTAATAAGATAATCTCATACATCACATGTTAGCGCCTGACCGGTTTTAGGATACAAAAATATGTCATCCCTGTAAGTGTTGTAAGCAAATGGCGTTTGTTTAGGCGAAACCAGTGTATTATGTTGGTTCAATCATGACCGAGACGGTGGCTGTTCACGTACGTGTGTGAAACATTCAAACAAACTAATTGGTTTCCTTTATTATTATATTATTTTAATAAAATATTTCAACAGTCATAAAAGTTTTTTAAAATTTTTATTTCTAGCGTTTTGAAAAAAAAAATAAAAATAATATCGACGATATTCAAGCCAGCACCCCACGCCACATCGCTCCGCCTCTGTTTTCAAATGTATTTATACGCACCCCTTCTCATACACTACTTCTAGATATTTATTGCACCATTACGGAAAGTTCGTTTTCTCTCAGTTATTTTTCCTCGGCTTTTGTTATGGCCTAAAGACATAACGCACGCACCTTTTTCTTTTATTTTCTCAGTTGCTTTTTCTCTTATGTTTTTTTTCCTTCACTCCCCCGGTGTAATTTGCCAAAGTGGAAAAGCTTTGAGATGGTTACAAATCGATTTGCGGGAAAAGGCGAAAGATGCATTTTTCTCGTTTCTATAATCTCACTTTTTATTTTAATAAATTCAGAATCACTCTTAGATTGGCGAACGTGAAAAGAAACCACGTATACCTAAATCGTGTATTATACTCTCTACGGAATTACAAAAATGAAACAAAAAAAAAAACAAAAAACTTTATTCCCATCACGAGGTAATAATACCTTTGAATATTAGCCATGAGATGTTTTGTATATTAATAGTACTACTACTACTACTACTACTACTAATAATAATAATAATAATATCAATCACTATTACACTTTACCCTTTATACACCACCTGAGTGTGACCAATTGGTCGAACTAGAAACAATCAATAATTGTGATAAATTTTGGATAATTTGGAACTCCCACACTGGCGGATTGTACAGGTGTCACGGAACGTTACGCGTTGTGTTTCGAAAAAACGACGATTTCAGTACCAAAACAATATAATATAATAACAAAAACATCGATCGATTCTCGATATTTTTTCTCTTTCCATTAGGTGCATTTTTTATTATTATTATTATTATTCTGCTACTGTCGCATAGATGTATGTAGCTACATTCCACTGTACTACGTGACTCGTTTGCGTTGGAAATTGATTAATATCGCTGATTTGGAAAAAACGAAGGGTCATCATCAATAGCACATGTACTCTAGTAATTCACTAAAAGCAATAATTTCCAAAGGAAATGGCACTCGAGTGGTTGCGCAAGATAGAACAATTTTGTTCGAAAAAAGTAAGTAAATAAAACAAAACAACAAGTCGAAGAATCAAAATTAAATATACTTTCACGTATACTATTCAAAATATATTCTGATTGGAATCATGTTACAGCCTTACAAAATAATAAACTTTCGTTATCATGACAAATAATTCATGATAATAGATACATAGGTACAAGATAATTACAGAAACTGGCTACTCGTATCTTTACTGAATATAGACGCGAGTGTTTTCATATTATTACATTGAAAAGTATAGCAAATAATAAATCATCACTAGGCCGAGAAATTGGCTTTATTCAGAAATATTTTCAGAATTACGGTTGACGTAATTTATTTTTAAATATTGAATAAACCAAAAAACAAAAATTCCTTAGAGTAGGAAAAAATAATTCAATGCTATTATACTAACTACAACCACGATCTTTTTATGAACCACAATATTTTTTTGAAAATTCCTTAAAAAAAAAAAAAAATAAGCGTTTACAGAATAAAACAATAGTATAATATACTATGATTGTAAAACCAATAATCAATACCTACGAACAAATTTCGGTAAAAGTTAAATCCGTTTTCGTACATAATATAATATTACAATGTATACTCGTGCAGTCGTCTTGTACAGTTATACGTGGGCACGGGGAAACAATCGTCCCGCACACGCTATTGATTCGGCTTTTGTATTTTATGATTTTCGTTTGCCCATGTATTCGGTATAGAACGAATAATAGTGTATAAAAGAGAAGAAAATTACGGAATAATAATGCGCGCGTCCTATTATAATATAATATAATATAGCTACCGACTTTATTATAACACGTCCATTTACTCTCAGTCTTGTCGCCGCCGCAAAAACGGGTAATGATAATTGATTGCGGGGCAATTTTCGGGTAATCCGTAAAAGATGAGAACACGGCAGCAGAAGAACCGGTGGTAGTGGTAGACGAGGTGGCTGGACGGGGGAGGACCCCGTTTTATTTTTCATTATTTCGTGTGAGGTCTTTATTGCGCCGGCTGATCGTTTTGTAATGGGCCTCCAAAAACACGGCGGTCACGACTGTCGGCAGCGGTGACGACACGGTTTTCTCTTCTATTCTGCCCCGAAGCACGCGAATCGCGTAGACAAATCGACATTTCATACACCGCATAATCATATCTATATACATATTATGCCTATGCGCAGGGACCCGATATATTATAGGACCCGCGATCGTGGTGTTTAGCGGGAAGGAACGTCTTCATCGGTAACGTCTATATCAAAATCGTGGGAATTAAAAGAGATTTAGAGATATATAATAATATATCCGAGATGAAAATATAATAATAATAATAGTAATATTATTGTCATCACGGATTCCGACACAATGATGGCTTTAACTCTGTCCGATGTGATTATATAGACTATAAGTTTAAAACTGAAAATCGAACCAACACATTGGGAATACTTGGAGTCGATTTGTTAATATTAATACACGTATTATCGAATAAGAATTTAAAAAATACCTTTATTTATCGGAATACCATCGCTTGTCATATTAATTAATTTATATTTATCGTGCATATTATGCCTACACACACGTTCAATGTGTTCGGCTGTCCTATAAAGAATATTTCAAAAATATTATTTTAGTTGTGAGAAAACTGGGATTTTATTTTTCCAATGTTATATTATTATGTAGCGGTTATGTTGAAGAGTTTCATTATAAAAAAGTTATTGAAAAGTGTGACCGAAAACGTTCTATTTTATAAGTACTACCTTCACATTCCAAGATCACCTCCGTGGTTGGGTGTCGTTTCCTTTTTTTTTCCTGTACAGTTGGTATAGGTACCCGTTTCCTGTCTTGTGTATTACACGCGTATATACATCGAATAATGTAAAACAAAACAAACACTATTTCATTGTTACTTTTATACTTAGTATAGGTATATTTTTCTTTGTGCGAGTGTGTGAGATACAAAAAAAAGGTTTATTTTTTTGTCCAGACTACCGCTGCCGCGGAGGAGCAATTGCCGCCGCCGCGATGTGCGACTGCGGTCAGAACGCTGCGTACGCGCTAATCACGGCCACTTCCGTTTCATCCCACCCAGTCAATGAACATTCCTCCGATGAACCGATCATCAATCAACTCGTACACCGTCCTAATGGTTTTCCACTATATTATTCGTTGGCTTTATTTTTCATTCCGCGCCCAGTACCGCACAAGTATCGTGTGCGTGTGTTTATTTTTTTACGTTATGTTAACTGTGCGTCGCTTATATATTATTGACTATGTGCACCTACCTATTAGGTACTATTACAAATATAATATACGCGATATTTATTATTCATTGTAGTTCATTGTTTGAAATGTTATTCAACCGCAATAATAATTAGAAGTGCATGAAGGAGATACGTTGAGCTAATGAAACATTTTAGCTTTTAATTTTCGCAATCACTGAATACGAAAACATTCAATTTATGTTAGTTTAAAGCAAAATACAATATTTTTTGAAACTTTGTTGTTACACGGGTACTATATAATAATATGATCACATTTTATCAACGTTCTAACTCGAGTTTCGTTATCCGTATCGATGATGATTATAATATTATGTGTTATTCTATTACAATATACACAATCAATAAATCATCGTTATAATAATAATGTGTAATAAAATATCGTTCTTTTGTGTCTGCGGTATATTCACTATGCTATCTAATCGACTAGTCCATCTCGTCGGCGAATCTTTTTTGTAGGAAGCCGCGTACTGTAATCGGTTCGTCACAGTGTAGGGCGTGTAGAGAGCCATCGCCAGTGGATGTGGAATAGGGCCGTAGTGGAAACGGGTGTGGGGTGGATAGGAGGGAGGAGGTATTCACTCTGGTTACATTTTTAACAGGTAACAATGGGATACAAGATGATTGCATATCGGAAACCCCACCCTAATTAGTGACGTCATTTCCGGGCTTAGAATCCACAGACATTTAACATAATTTGAATCCCCTCTACTATTTTCCGATTTTGCGTGTAGACGATTTATTCGCTTTTTATGTGTGGCGCACATTTGACATGGTCCCACGGTCAAATGAATTTCGCTTTCGAGACCACATACAAGGCGTAAAATCATTGTTTTTCATATCGATAGCAAAAGCGATAGACTTAAACGATAGTGAATTTTGTTGGGAAGTTTGTTATATAAAACACATTTTTAGTGTTGATCACAATGTCACAACTCACAACGGACAATTTTTTATCCACATATAATCACTAAATTGATTATCGGGTTTTAAAAACTATTTAGTTCAGTTAAATTTCTTCACAGTTACGTAGTTTTCATCATTCGAAGCGACTTCGAAAATGCAGTGTTTGATGTGTTTCACATGGGACGCGTATCAATTCGCAGAATTTTTAACCTCGTGTCGACTGATGTCAAGGACAATGTTATACTTAATGCAAGTCGAAGAGGGTCGGATGGGAATCGCTCCCATTGCTACAGAACGTGGAAACCTATTGTTTTTACCACACATATAGTATCAAGGTTATGATGCAACTGCTCACTATATTTATACATAATATAAATGTATTCATATTTTTTATGATGTCAGTCTAAAATTTTTGTGGTATTTTTCGAAACTTGGTTATGTTTTTAACACCGACTTCTCGCTCATTACAGCGTCCGGTCGATCCAAGGTTACCAACAGAGTCCTTCCACAATGAACTGCTGTCGGTCATCGGTTTTATAATCTGCCACTATACCCAGTCACCACAAATAATACAGATAGTTTCTTCGGTTTTTGTTCGTTGCTGTTTTTATTTTATTATTATTATTAAATTTTACTATATTCTTTGGTGTCTATTATATTCTATGTCTCGTCAGTCGTCGGTGACAATCATCAATATTGTAAATCAAATACCAATAGTCAATTAAACTGGTGATATCTTATATTTTTAGCTAGCAAGGATGCAAATACGTATACGTTTAATTATTATAATTTTTTTTTTTTAATTTATGCACAATATGAGATTCATAAATGTTTTGAACTTAATACTGTCACAGTTAGTCGGATTTGATATGGGAGGAAAATATAAAAACAAAACCGCAGACATATTATGACGACGACGATTCAGTTACCGAACCGGTATTATTCTGTTTAGGAGGCAGTGTAGCAGTTAATGGTCCGCGGCTGAGACCTTGCCCGAAGCTATTTCACACTACGCGACGACGACGGTAGCATCAGACACCCATGAATGGGATGTTTGTACACATCATATATAGCAAACACCGGGAGCAGCTTCTGGTATATGAAGAAGAGAAAAAACGTATGAATGGATCGAACCGGGAACCATGCGTGACCGCCGACCGTTGCTAATCACCACAATGTTCGGTCAGCTGATCAATATGATCTCCTGGCTCCACAATGTCTGCCATCGTTCATGGTTCATCTATCTTGTGGGAAAACTTATTAAAATTACTAACATACTAGTAACGTTTTCAAAAATTTGTCACAGTTCTCGGGGAACACCAAACATATTGCAGGGCGTCATACGTTTCCTTCAAAAATCAATAAATTTCCTATAGAAGGGATCAAATCATTGTCATAATATTAAAATAGGTAGGTATCATAAATCGTTGACGGGTCTGTTAATAGTGATCGACTATATTTTTCAATTAAAGAAAATATGTAAAACCGATTTTTTTTGTATCTAAAGCTGCTGTACATAGACAGTAATTCGTTCGCTATTTTAAAATTGTTTTTTTTTCAAAACAACAAGTATATATATCTATACGAAACACTGGGTGGATATACACGCGTTGTCGGCTCGGACATATTAAACGTCGGTATAAAACTCAATGAACGACGGTGGTGGCGGCTGCACTATAGAAGCATTGTAGATGAATTCGTGCCGCATGGTTCATTAGATATGCCCCACATTGATCATGCTGACTGGCAGGTTCACAGCAGCCACCACCGCTACCGCCGCCACCGACACCGGCCGACGACGGGGACGTGCGCTCACGGACAAGACACGTATCGTCGTCGCGGTCCTTGGCCGGTGAAGGGGTGGAGGGAACTAGACATTTTTATGCGTTTTTAGCCAGGCGATACCGCCGGGGACACATATTATATGTATATTGTTATTGTTATATAGTTGGTGTCCGAACTTCCCGTGCGTGTCAGTAGGTACATAATATTATTATAATATAATACTCACTACATAATATAATATACATAGGTAGGTAATTTGAAAAAAAACATTGCAGTTCTCGACGTCTCTGCGTGTATATATATAATAACGTTCTCCAACGGTCGTTTTCAATGAATTTTCTCCCGCGTTTTCACCGATATTTATCGAGCTTCTCGGGCACACGAACACCATTTCGTTATTATTTCCAATGAGCACCTGAGCAAACGTCCGAAAAGAGGATATGGCCAATTTCCGCAGTACATCGTATCGATCACGCGATACACTGGCAGCAGGTTTTTCACTTTTTTCACTTGTTTTGCATTTGACTTGGTAGACGCGTATTGTATATGTTATACGTGTTTAAGCGTGGGAGTTCTTCTCGAATCATCGGTGACGATGGTCGACGCGTAAACATGGCGATGCGAACGCTTGAAAATCAGTTTTATTATAATTTTTTTTTTCACAGACACATACACCATCACTATTTTTCTTCTACAATTCACGTTTACCGAAAGCCGTTTTTGGACAGTCGTTCCCTTTTCAACGTGATATTTTTAATCATAATTGTAGTAGTATGGGAACGGCCTTGAGCACGGTTTCATTGTGTAACCGCACCGACTTAACTGGTCTGACATCCTTTACCGCTTGTCTACTCACACACACACACACACACACACACACACACACACACACACACTCACACGCAGGCACGCACACGCACGCGGGTGCAAGCCTAGCTGAGTTGAACGATAAGCTCCTTATTATTACATAATATATTATATATGCGAGACTCAAAAATCAGGTCCACATCCGTCTTTTGCTAGTGGTCGTCTTAATACCATCGCGGTGTCATCTCAATCCGTATAATACCTATACGTATATACGTGCAAAACCATCGCAGTAGTGCAGGCCGCACGCTTTACGTTTCGGCGCGAGATCCAATCGAGTAGGCTGCTCTTTGACCCATATCCAAGTTTGGTCTACTTGTTCTGCTGGAACGCTCTGATGCGCACGAGTAAAGAGCAAAAACCGTCTTGCTCGACGTACTGACGACGCAGCATTAGTAAGAGGGGGGAGGGGTAGGGGTGGACTTCACTCATTCATACCGACAGTCAGCTGTGTACGCGTGTGTGTGTATGTGTTTTGGGCGCGCGATTTCGCTTTCAGTCTGACCAGAGGCGATCGATGACGGCGGTCGGAATGACCCCAACGCGCGACGACGACGCGCTTGGCCAGCCGTCCATGGTGTAGCGCATAAATGCACACAAAAACGCGTCATCGGACACCGTTTCTGTTGTTTTGCCGGTGTGTCATTCGCGCGGGGCATAACGGCGGCCAATATCAAGGACGTCGCCGAATGTGTATCAATGGGCTAAAGTGGAAAATCTGACCCAAAACGAGACCGACCGTAGGTCTGGTGACGTGATGTGGTAAAGTCAAGGTATACATCATAGACTTTGTTAGATCTACATAATATGTTTACTTATATATAATGTTGTTTATCTTTTATTAACTGCAGGTGTATACCGCTGCTGAGGGCCGGCATGGCGTTATCGTGCGAAATCTAAACGCGTGTAAACAGCATTGCACCGCCACGACGATATTCTGCGTATATTGGTACACTGCACTGACGACGGGCTTTGCGATTTGGTGGAAACTCGTGCGATCGTATCTTTGGGCAGTAGTGGTCGGTGGTGCGGTCGGCGTGTGTCTTTCACTCGCTCAAAGCACGGGGCCCGTAGGTAGGATATTGCACATACGAACAATAATTATTTATGGTGTCGTTTGTGCCGGTGTTTTTACGCCGGCAATCGGCGGCGTGCGCACAATAGCCTACTTATATTATAATATACGTGCGCGTGTGTGTTGTAGAGGTGCGGGATAAATTACGTCCACTCGGATGAGAGTGAAATAAAATAAAATAAAATAGAAAAAACATCGACGCCGATATATATAGTGCACGGATTATAGTTGTAGTTGTTGGTATATATAGAGACGAGAATATTTGAATATAAAACGCGTTTCCCGGTCCGCATAAGACACACGATATACCTATATAATGACGTATTGTATACTCGTGTTTATATGGCAGTGTTCGAAATCCGTGAAACGTTTGCGGATTTGCGGAGACTATCGCGCCCTGTTATCGTAAACCGACAGTGGACACTGCGCGTTTGTAGTATCGTCGTCGTAATCCGTTCGGGATCGGATCCCCTCGGCGGGGAATACTTACATTATTATTCATTACTCCTTTGTAACTACACTTATATTATATAGTGTGTACGATGCACGGTGTGTTACGGTGTAATTCTGTTTCGATTTTTTTTTTTTTTAACATTCTGTCTTAATAAGTAGAGAAATCCAAAGATTTCCTCGCGACTCTATCACGATTCTCAACCCGTTCTTAATTGGATCTTGTCGTCCGGAATACTTTATATTAATAATATTATTATATTATTACACATAAACAAACTGTTATGTATCACGGTGGCAGTGCGGTATAACAACAATGATTATTCTATATTAAAATATAAAATTCTTTTGTGGGATGAATACTTCATTTACATCTTAATATTTTTCTACGTCGATATATTGTTGTTTTCGATGACGGCATGCGGTGGTTGTAAAAATAATAAGAAAATTAGACACGGAAAGTCAAACGTTTTTTTCTTCGTGTAGTTTTGCCCAAACGATATACATACGATAAACTATGTGTTTTTCTTTTCTTTTTGTCAAATAAATTCAAAAACAGCTGATATGTATGCCAACATGAAACAGATATTGCGTATATACGTAGTATTATTACATAGTACCTATATAAACTATTCCTATACCTATTTAAATATATATAATATAATATAAATACAGTCAACAGTAAAAATAATAGTTCATACACATGAATTTCACGTATATCATATACCGGAGTGTGGACGACTAATAAGTATATAAAAACCTATACAAAAAGATTTATAAAAAAGTAACTATATGATTAAACATAAAATATTTCGTTTGCATTGTTGCAGGATAATAGGATATTGGGCTTTGAAGTTAACGAAATGTTCTACGAGTCTTTTTGGAAACTAATAAGAAAATATTTACGTACGCGTATTATAACAATATTCGGTCGTCAATGTATTCTCCTGCAGACGTCGACGAATCGAAAATCTTCGCGATCGGCCGGCAGATTTATCGTTTATTATTGCGACGGCGGCGGCTACTTTCGACCGACCGATTTCCCACAGGGCAGCACCGTTACACGAGCCTCGCGCGCGCTCAAAAGTCGTGCACCCCCCGTACACGCCGGTCGTCGAACATCGTCGGTCCGTAGCTCGGCAACGAAATAATAATAATAATAATATTATATATACCTGTAAGGTAAACACGAGGCTGCCGAGACGTGTTTATATATATGTATAATAATAATAACATTATACACCCGGACCCATCGCCGCCGAGTCCCGCCGAAGAATATTTTATATAATATTGTATCCCGGCCGGGCAATTTGTTGTTGCCCGTTGCGCGGGCGTGGCCCACTGTCGAGGTGTGAAAGCCGGTACATAAGCGTTAGTTTTTTTTAAGTTTTTTTTTTTTTTTAATAGCGCTATATAGCCGTTTGTGTGCGTCGTTATCTGCATGAGTTATAAGGTCGTGAGTGTTTTGAATTTTTTTTTACCGCCGTGTTTTTTCCTCGTACACACACGCGCGCGCGCGCGCCCGTACTCTCCTGTACGGCCATACACAACACCTTCGGGGATATCGGATAGTGAGTATACGCATATTATATATATAATATATATATTTTATAGTGAGCTTATAGGTGATCGAGAGAGGCGGCGGCAGCGGCGGTGGCTTACTGTATATATATTATAATATATTGTCGGCGCGCTGGTAATAAAACCGCAAATCGGTCTCGTGCATCGACCGTACATTATGTGTATCGTAGGCATACCTGTATAATACTATAGCCACATAATGTGCATGCGCGTATTGTATACGATTTGTTGGCTCCGAATCGTCCGCTAATAATAATTATGTGCGTATTTAATACGCGCGTATCGTGCGTCGCAATCGCTCGTTTTGGCATCGTGATTTTGTGATTTGTTTGGTTATTTTCTTTCCAAATGTGACTTTCGTATTGGTGTATATATGTATATATATATATATATATACCTAATACATAATAATAATAATAATATGTACCCTGTATGGGTACCCTTAGGATATTTCGTTCTATATACACACCAAATATACGAAAACTGATGGCACACATCTGCTTTTTATGCGGCGTCGTCGCATGCGTATATTGTATAATATATATATATACGATAACGGTATATCGACTACGGTATACCTAACCTTACCTATACGTGCATCATTATATTATAATTAGGTGTATCAAAATATTATAACGAATATCATATTATTATAATATTGTATAACCCGACGAAACGATTACATTCGCGGCTATAAAACCAATTAATCATATAGGTAGTAAGTACTATATATTATCGACGTTGTATACGACTCGTACGTCAAGATTATGACGTAGGAACCTATATACGAATCATAACACTCGAAACGCATTCGTACATAACATTGGTACCCATACGAGTATAGAATATATTATAATACGCGTATACACACATACGAGGGATTGGTCGTATACATTCGTACCTACTATATATTATTATACATCATTATCGTATCATCTATACCTACTAACTGTGATCGTTTGAAAAATATCGTATCCGCGCATCGTTAAACGGCTAGTGCTTATTGTTTATCATTTCGATGGAAGTATAGGGACACAGAGAGAGAGAGAGAGAGACAGAGAGACAGAGAGAAATGTTTAGACTACAAATTCGTGCCCTTTCACCTATTTCGCATTTATGCGTTATTATATTGTGCGCATACGTCGTATATATTATAATATACGCGTATAGAGGTACCGGCCGCGTATACACATAAATGTTGTTATGATATTATATGTGCTACACATAAAACGACGCGCGCGCCCGAGAGATACGATCGACCAGAGTCGAACACGATTCTCGACGGCGGCGGCAGACGTGCGGCCCCCGCGAGAGTTCGACCGGCCCAACCGACCGATACGCGTTTAATTTATCGGGTCCGTATTTTAATAATCTCTCTCATGTGTGTGTATCTGTGTATGTGTGTGTGTGTGTGTTTGTGTGTGATGCGCAGTAGAACAGGCGCGCAGATCCGATACTGATTATAATTATCCGACCGACGGTCGCCCCGAGTCATTATTCGTCGTCGTCCTCGTCCTCGTCTTCGAAATATTTAGGACTATTTTATTGAACACGAACTGCAGTTCATCGTGCCGACTCTATACACTGTAATATAACATTTCATCGGATTTTCGTTTCCAAGATTTATCGTTGAGCCGCGATAACGATTAGGTTTCGTACAAGTATTAGAGATACACGAGTTGAACGATCTGGTCAACGGTGCAGCAGCGGCGGCGTGCGTAAAAGGGAAATAAAAGGGTGTGCAGCATCCACGGCTGCTGCTGGTTTTGGTAAGGTACCAAGGTATATATGACGGTCACCAACGGGAGATTAACGAAATAAGAGAACATAATTAACTCGGTGAGAAGTGCCCAATATAATGATAATTTGCAAACCTAGAATAATCTTTATGTTATTTCTTCCCCGCCACGTGGATTACGATGATTATTAAAATCGTTTAGTTCCCACGGACACCACCTCTATAGGACGCATAATACAAGTACAAGTACAAGTAGCCCGAGTAGGTACCTATATATTACATTTATATACTGAATACGAATTGCAGTGTTCGTATATTACATTATATTACCGGGCCTAAAATCATGTGCAGTACATACCGCTAAGAAAATCGTCACTATACTCTATTGCCGTAGGAATTCCTTTAGAGCATTAAACAATATTAAAGTATAATTGTATTTAAGTCGATTATAATAATTATGTACCTTTAATAATTTCATTTTAGCTATATTGGTATTTTGTAAAACAGGTATACCTACCACTCGCGATGAACGCACGTCAGTTAAAAATATAATACAAGACATTTTAAAATCAAATATCGGACCGTAATAGTACTGGTGAAACAGTGTAATAGACATCTCGCGTCCGGTGGAATCCTCGCGATGCATTTTAGTGTACCCTGCGCGACAAAGACTTCCATAATACCTATATATAGGACTATAGGAGTGGTAGACGCATTGATCCCGTACGGCCGTACATTATAATAATATGTGCGCATAATAATAGCCTGGCACAATTATTATTATCGATAACGCGAATGAACTGCACGAAACGGAAAGTTACGGAAAGTAGAGATCGACTTTTCGAAGACGACAAATTCACTTACCTACGTATTATTATAATAATATAATAAAGTATTATGTACTGCAGGAGATATAGACCGAGTGGCGAGTACATTATAATATTATCATTATTGATATTATTATTATTGGTAATAGTAGTGCATAACTAGCGTGGAACCTCTATATAGCATAAGCGCGTATATACAAAATAAAAGTGTATATATACATACATAGTATTACATACATACATACATACTATATTTATATATATAATATACGCGTAATGGATCAGAGTTGTAGTTGCTGTACGTTGTAATTGCGTACCTATATATACGCGTTGCACGTGTATATAATAATAATATGATAGTATAATATAATATAATAACGGCGTATCGGTCGGAATTAAGACGAAATGGAATATTGGTTTTTTTCCTTACAAAAGTACACATACGCGCGGTGTACTCTACGTAGGTATAATAATATATAATAATGCAGTCGGAATCGTATCGACCTCGTTAGCGTTGTCGTCGTAGGCCCGCCGCCGTCGATTAAACACGAAAAACCGTGTACGGACAACTATAATAATATTATAATATACCTGGACGGCTGGACGGCGGCAATGTGGGCTGCGGAACGGGTTGCGCGCGTTAATGCGGAAACTCGGCCGATAGTAGACGGCACACTCACACACACACACGTACACATAAATACATACATACACACATACACATATACACACATACACATATACACACATACACACATACACACTCACGAGTAGGTATTATACATATAATACACACTCACGCATGCACATATTATTACATGTGCGCGCGCGGCGACTTGCATCGGCTCGCGCGAATACGACCTGACAACTGTTTCTATTATAATAATACAGTTGTCGCCGTCGTGACCACCACGTTTGGCTCCCGTTTCGCCGTATCATTATAATATTGTATAATAATAATAATAATGATAATAATAAAAATAATAATGATGTTAATAATAATATTATAATATTTTTCGTAGACGCGCGACGTCGAATCGGCCCAGTTGTCCTGCAAGCGCGGGGTTCACAACGCTATAAAACATTACACTGAACGTAAAATTAAAAATGTTCCCTTTTGGTGGTGCAGATCACACCGGAAGAGACGAGTGAGTTCTGGTATATATATATAAACATACGTACCCCAAAATGGTATAATGTAATAATTGCATAACGAATTCGCGTCATCATGTGTGCATATAGGTGTTATTATATTATATTATGACGTCGGAGCGGCAGGCGCCCCGCGGCCGCCGTATGGGCTTTTCGCCGCTTGCGCGTGATGATTGACGGTTCGTAATGTTTTCCGTTTCGCAATCTGCCGTCGTCTGTGATATTATTATTATTATTATTAATATTATTGTTGTTGCTGTTACGTTGTCTATACGCCTTTGTGCTACCGTATACTTGACACCTATATACACCTACCGACGACGGGTAACCTATACGGCGATTACGACAGATGGTCCAGGGATAATTGAAAACGAAAGATGATTTTGCGCCAATGCGAAAAAAAAACATAGACAATAATCCCCCGTGACGATTCTTCTTATCCAATAGGTTGTGGCACTCGAGACAAGAAATAAAAAAAAAAACAAGCGCTTTCTGTAGTGGCCTGCAGTGGCGGTGTTTACCGCGTCACCGGAAGAAGATCATCAAAAACTGAGCGAAATTTTTTAACATCAAAAATATTATTAAGTGAGCATGTTATACTCGATTAGGTCCGTTTGTATTTATTGTACCTAGGTCTTACAGTTTTTTCTTCTAAATATTTTTTTTTTAAGTATTTTTTTGGTAGGTGTTTACAGGTTACTTGGAAAAGTCAATATATGCATCCTTAAACTTATAAACACCAAACGGTACCTAATAATAATAATAATGATGAATATACATTTCTGATGAATTAACTATCATTATAATATTATGCGTGCTACCTATTTGAAATATTGTAAAATTACGGACTCTTATCTATTCCATGATATAATATATTTATATTAGAAAAAATTTAGTGAGACTGTTTGGGATCGATTTTTAGTAGAAAGTGTACTATACTGCACTGTATTGTACGCACTATGCACTATACAGTTAACGCGATCAAATCATGAAATGTACTGTTTTTTTTTTTATAAGCTATCATTTATTTTATTTTTCAGTAGGTAAATACAGGAAAAATATATTTTTCTTTCCGAAAAGTGTATGACTATAAATTATTATTAAAAATGGATAATCACCAATTTGTCGTAGACTTCTATTAGAATAATATATGCCTAAATAGTACAGTATACTATGCCTACCTAATTTATATAAACCTATATAATAATATAACATACATTATAATGTAAATTGTGTCACTCGCTCAAATATACCGCCCACTGTTATAATATGTACTTATGTAATATATTAAATAATGAAAATTCTAAATAAACCTGTGCAGTACGGCACGTCGTTTCGCGTTAACCCCCAAAAAATTGGACACAATTTTTCGTTTGTTGCATAACACACTACTGCAGCGGCAGTTGCAGTGCAAGCACGGCCAAACCACCGCCGAGGTATATATGGATAGCTATACCTATATATATATATATCTACATATTGTAATAAAATATCATTATATTGTAGAGTTATGTTTTTCGGTATGTCCGACTGACGTTACGAAAGCGCCGCCAAACACCACTTCGACATGCACATTACTGGAAAAACTGCTACTGGTGCCCAGTTACGCGCGTGTATTGATATATATATATATATATACATACATTATGCATGTATATAAACAGTACGCACACGGAGATTTAACGCCATTGTGCCTTTTTTCGCCTCCGACACCTATTCAAAATTATTGTGTATATACATATAATATACCTCTGCTGCACAGTGGCGGCGCGGCGGCGATAAAAGAGAACAAATAAAAAAAAACAACAACAACAAATCGGTTCTTTGTGTTACTATATTCTTGGTGTTTTTTTTTTTACCTTCTATATATTATAGATACGTACAATCTATATAATATTATATATACCATTGTCGGAATACACGTACACGTATACTTACGGTGTACGTGTGAGAGTGTGTGGAGATAATCATGCAAAAAGTACGTCTATATACGGTGTCATCAAACCCTTAATCTGCCGACGAGCAAACACTCACACACACACAAACACGCGTGCGGAGTATATATTATATTCTATAATATTCTATATGTGTAAATATATTATTTGACGTGTGTGTGTGTGTGTGTGTGTTTAGAGATGAGTATACGAGTACGCAGACATAGTATACGCGGGTACGTAATACGATCATTCTTCCGAGTGTGGAAAACGTTCACGTCGCCATAAGACCATGACCGATCGTAAATGGGCGAATTACGGAAGTGAATAAGTCTAAAAATAGACATTTTATTTCTGGTGGTAGTTACTAAACGACGGAGATTCGCAATGAGTTATGTTTCGTGTGACGTGGTCCAAATTATAATAATCTTAATATTAGTTGAATAATATAGTGTTGTTAAGCACCGGGAAACGTTGCAAAAGTAAAATCAAAGTATATTTTAGCCTTTATTTTGTTTTAACCAATGTTACAAGCAATTTCGTACGGACAAAATGTTCGTGCGATGTAACATTCCATAGAAAACAGCGATATTTAAATTGACTAGTTTGTTGAAATTGTAATATAATATTTAAAACAAAACAGGTGATTTCTCGATAATTAAACATTTCAACTATACCTATACCTATGCCACATCTTTTAGAATGAAAAAAACCTTATAATATTGTATACTATAATAATATAATTGCGTAAAATTATCATTTTCACGGATGAATAAAGATCTTATTCATTAAAAGACACAGCGAGTATGTGATGGGTTTAATAATTATTTGCTTCTACAATAATAATAATTAGAGGTATCGCGAGCGCATGAAGTAAAATATGTTTTTTTTTAATTGGACCGAACCAAGGTTGTTTATTGTGTCACATCGTAATCGTCGTTGCGTTTGTACTGCTGCAGCGCAACTAGGTATAAGCTAAAGGGTCTAATTATACTTGCCGTATTTGAAAAAAAAATGTATAAGTTAATAAAACATTTCAAATTGTTGGTAAAATTTCTCTGACCACGTTTTCCATTGAAAATAATTAAAAAAATTCCTGTACGTATCATATTCGTCACAGTTATATTATTATGTGATTCACTCGTAAATGAATAGAAAAACGCCGCAACCTTCTCCTGTACATACCTACGTTGTGCCTATATTATAATAACGCTGCAACTATTGACTATATAAACCTCCTCGGGTTAGGTTACGGTCAGACTATATCCGATTTCGGCCGAACTATATTCGGCCGAAATCGTCCAAATTTTCGGATCAAAATTTGGCGGTCAGATTGGATCCGAATGGATCCGGAAAATGTATAACTATTAATTACCTATGCATAATAGACGTTCAAGTTTCAGTTGTGGTTTACATTTTTGTCAGGATGGACGTCTGTAACCACATTTACTTGTTAGAAACAAGCCCTATTTTAAAATACTTACTGTTACATGAAAAGAAAAAAAAAGTCTGGGTAAATACAATTTATGAAGATAGGGAAAGATTTGGTGAATTTCATACTCTTTTTCCTAAACTCCTGGAACAACCAGTAAAATTTTACGAGTATATGAGGATGACACCGAAAACTTTTTTCTACATTCTTGATAAAATTCGTTTCCAGCTTCAAAAATATTCAAACTTCCGAATTTGTATTACACCTGAAGAAAGACTAGTAGTTACATTAAGGTAAGTAGAATATCATGTATTGTAAATATTTATGTAGTGAGTAATATTTTATATTATATAATATGTATATCATATAAAAAAAATTTATTAAACAAACCTAGTATTTAAAAATTAAGCTCTTCAAAAATAATTACTTTAGTAACAAAAAAAAAAATCATACGCCCTTTCAAAACGAAAAACTATGTATAAATTAATTATGTATGAATAATACTGAAAAAAAAAAAAATTGAATTATTGCTTATTACATAAGAAAAATTAATAAAACGAGCGTTACCAAACTTAAAAACGAAAATTACATTTTGACACTATTCAAAAAATATATCAAATTATAAAAAAAAAACAATTAATTTACTTCAAAAGATAAATTATGAATTATAAAATTATATAAAACATTAAAATATAGGTATCAATACTTAATAATATGTAGAACTGGTTGTAGCAAAAGTTTGATTGGGTTGTTGAATATAACTTGTAACGCATTGGTTAGAATCATTAGGTATATTAGAATATGCTTGATTAATAACTTGTCTTGATTCTTCGGAACGTAGTGGTTGTAAAAAACTCAGATTTAAATCATTTTGATTTAATCTATTGGTGTCACATCTTTCTTGTTCTTCTAAAAATACTTGTTGCAACTTATGTCTAACTATCAATTTTCTATTCTCTGGAAGTTCTTGCAAATAAGGTACCAAACTTACCATAAAATGGAAACTTTCGTCTTCAATTATGCTTTTTTTTTTTTGTGAATTTTCATTTATTTTAGTAAAATGGAGTAATTTTTGTCTTTCGATATTTAGCAAATCACTAATTGCATCATGTTTATTAGTTTTTCTTTTTTTCGCCGGTAATTGCTCATATGAAGAATCCATACCTATTGTTGTTTCTTGTAGTTTTTCCGATGTATTTAAGTCTTCGTTTACGACGTCAATACAGTCGCTTTCTGGTGAATTAACTTCCATAGCGTTTTCTAAATCGTTTTCTAATTCATTCGCCAACATTGGTGTAGAAATATTACATATCATTTGTCTTGGTGTTTCGATATCCTTTAAGAAAGACAATGTTTCATAAAATCTCCACTTTGATGAGCTTCCTCCAGAACCAGACCCTGTTGGTTTTTTGCTCTTATTTAATTCCTTTTTATACGTATCTCTTAAATTTTGCCATTTGGTTTTTAGTAAATCGCCTATATTAAGAAATAGTTAAATTATTTAATACAATTGTAAAATGTATGTAAAAATGTATCAAAGTAAAGTGTTATTTATATGATTTTTAAAGTGTATCCAGATAATTCTGTAACCAAAAAGATTAGAAAATATACAAAACCACAGTTTTTTTTATAGTTAATTATTTTTATAGTTAAAATTTGCACGAAATTATAATATATTAAATAACCAAGAATAAATATTTTAGTTATTTTGTTATAATTTTATAATATTATTTCAACTTACTGGCTACCATATTAATAAAACAATATAAATATAATATAAAATATCCTAGACTGACAAACAGCTCAGAATCGTTTTTCGTATTCAATGATATTATATCTGTGACTCACTTGTAACCTACTGTACAACAGAGCGACATTCACTTACCAGCTTTTTGGAATTTGAAATGTTTTTGAGTTAAAATAATATTTGACGAAAAAATTACATTTGAAAATTTCATTGTATGTATAAAAAATAATAGTACTTTAAAAGTTTCAGGTTCCCACAAGTAATATTAATAATATTTTTAAATTAAAACACAAAACTAAAATCGTTATTCTTTGTTTAAATATCTAATTTCATCCAAATTTAAACTTAAAATAACTATGAAAAAAAACTGTTTATATTTTTTTGATTTTTTGGTTACAGAAAAACTACTTACATGGAACCTTTTTTTAAATTTTCTATCCTTACATATAAAAATTGAATATTTTATAAATGTTGACTACCTACAAAATAATTTGTAAATTTTCAATTTGATAAATTTCGTCAAAATTAGAACTTTAAAAAAAATCTTGCCTATATATTTTAATATTTTTAAGTGGATATTGTAACAATGTATGAGGATCCTTTTATTATATTATCAATCTTTTTGATCCAACGAATAACATTTTATTGACATTAATAGACAAAAACTAAAAAAAATAAAAAATTCAAAATGTCATTAAACAGCTCAAAACGACTCAAAATATTTTTAATATATATTATTTCAAGTACAGAAAACGATAAAATAAACATTTGGTATAAATTGTATGTAACTGCGGTTTTTCGTTTTTGAGTTATAACGAAATAAGAAAATCGTTCAATGACAAATCGATTAAACATCGAATCTCGTAAAAATTTGAAGTTCAAACGCTCATAAGAATTTAATTTGACTTTTCTGTCCATAGACATATTTTTTTGTTAAAGGTAGATAATTTGTTAGGAATATTGTATTAGATTTTTAAATCTTAGATATAAAAACAAAATTTTTAATGAAGTCTAACACAAAAAAATATGCAATTAATTTTCGTGATTTTGACAAATTTTGACCTTCTGAATGCACCAATTAGATTCTCTTGCCCAGCAGGAAAAATACTAGAATTAAAAATCGTATCATTATTTCAAAAACTTATCGTGTACTCATTAAAAAAAAAAAAAACATCATTGTAAAATCAATGCATAAATTGCTCCGCTCAAAATCTAAAATAGGCTATTTTGAACTTAAAAAAAAATTTAAGTCACGTTTAATTTTCTGTATTAAAAAATAAAAACATTGTACTATAATACGTGTATAGTAAGCGTCTGTAAATACTAAATTATATAGAAACTTTTTGAAAAATGTATTAGAATTCAAGTTATTTTGTTTGTCATGTCTTTATGTTACACTCTTTGATATAATTAAGAAATAATTTAAGAAATATACTCATGTTAGCAAATTCCCATTATTAATATTTTGAAAACAATTATTACGTTCTCATTAATTTACTCAAAAAAATATTAATATTATAAAAAATTCTAAAAAATTAACTACTTGACTTAGATAAATGTTTTTATCATCGAAATGGTTCATATAATCAGATTAACAAATTGGCTCTTTTTTTAAGCATTTAAAGTTCAAATTTTGACAAAATAATTCAAATTTAAAATGTAATAATTATTTTATAGTTAAAAAAGTATAACATTTTCAACTTTTATAGCTAAGGATTGAAAATTTAAAACAAGGTTCCACGTAAATATGTTAATATATAAATTTCTTTATTCACAATAACATCATAAAATATACTTAGTAATATCATAGACTGTTTTCGCTCAGAATCGTTTTTCTTATACAATGATATTATATCATTGAATTCAAATTTAACGCAAATTTATAAGTGTTTTTTTTTTAGTTTGTGATTAGGTTTAGATTACCTACTTACACATTTTAAATTATGTTTTAGGTTTCTATCAACGGGAACTCCTTATAGATCATTAGCCTTTTCATTTCGTATGGCACATAACACGATCAGTGGAATAATTTATGAAACATGTAACACCATATGGAATGTTTTTGGACAAATACATATGCCTTTCCCGACGAAAGATATGTTTTACCAGATTGCTCACGATTTCGAAATACTATGGAATTTTCCAAATTGTATCGGGTGCATTGACGGTAAACACATCCGCATAAAATGTCCAAAAAAAACTGGTTCAATGTTTTATAATTATAAAAATTATTTTTCGGTACATTTGCAAGGAGTGTGTGATGCAAAATATAAATTTATTACAGTGGATATAGGAGCATATGGAAAACAGAGTGATAGCGGTGTATTTACTGAGTCTAATATATACAATTATCTAGAAACAAATTCCTTTAATGTACCGCCCAACAGACCACTTCCAAAAACAAATATTCCATTGCCTTTTGTTTTATTGGGAGACCAAGGATATCCACTAAAAGAATATTTGATGCGACCATATCCATGCACCACAAATTTAGATCCAGAAAAGGAAATTTTCAACTATCGTCTTAGTCGAGCCAGGCGTATGATAGAATGTACATTTGGTATATTAGTATCAAAGTGGAGGTGTCTAAAAACGGAATTGCAAGTAAATGAAGATCACGTAGACACACTAGTTAAATGTATCTGTTTATTACATAACATAATTATCGATCAGGAAGGGATTGATGATACGTTACTTGTAAATATTCATCAAACAAATGTAGAAATTGATATGTCAAGACGAAACAACCGCTCTAAGACTGAAGCCTATGCAATACGTGATAAATTCAAAGAGTATTTTAATAATATTGGAGCTGTTAATTTTCAACTACCTAATGAAGTCAATAATATGAAATAATTTTAACTTAAAAAAATTGCAAATTGTGTAAGCTATAGGTATTTTTATACCTTTGATTGTAGGTAGTCAGGTAGATACCTAATTTATGATTATTAATAGTTTTTAAGATTTAAAATTAGGTAACCAATATATTGAATCTATCACTTATATAGTTATATTAGACTATTTTTTCTAATATATAAGACATAAGTACTATATTGTATTATGAATAATAAAAATTAATTTTTATTGGTATTAGTGTACTTTAATTTTAATACTTACTTTTAATTCCCATTTCCGTTGCTATTTCATCCCAAAGTTTCCTAATTATGTCTCTATTGTGGTAATGTTTTGATTTTTTATTCCACAAAGCATTGCGGTCATGAACTAAACTAATTAATTTTTCTGAATCAACCATACTGATTTAAAAAGATACTCAACAGTCAACACAATCAAATCTGATCAAATTTTAAATACTCAATACAATTGAAAACACAGGTCCAACCAGGTTCACGCAATTGAACAAAATGAACAAGTAGGAACAAAAATAATTTTATATTCCAAAACAATTCTATATAAATAAATACTATAAGTGGTAAAATATGGCCATTTTTGTCAATATGACGAAAATAGTTCATACGTACACCATGCGCACCGGACGGATTCGGCCGGAAAAAACAAAATATTTTGATTTTGTCCGACGTCGGACGTATTCGGCCGAATAATTCGGACGTAATCTGACCACAACATTACGTTTGAATCGTGATGGTTTGAACATTTTCGTGCAAACATGATTGGGTCGATGTTTTAAAACGATACATATATATAATAATAATAATATGCAGGAGGTACCCATATTATATATTTACTGATCAGCCGTGGACACACGAAATTGATGCGGAAATCAGTCTGTACACATCGTAAAAACGTTATCGTTTTATCGTCCCGAGAGCGAAACGCTTGTACCACGTCAACCCAAGAAAACTATACCTATACGATAGTAATAATAGTAACATAATATAAACGAGACGATAATATTAAAATATACTGGCCGCAGCAGAACATCAGATCGTGTTCCTCACACGTGTAAAAAGCGTGCAAAATTGCGTAATTTTAATATTAACAACTGATTTATAATAATAATAATTGTCAACGGTTATTATATCCGAATGATAAAGCTTTATATTTTTAAGAAAAGAAAAAATATGATAGTCGCACTTTTCCTTAGGTTCGTATAAAGATATGCCGGTACGCTACACTGCGGCAGGAGCAGGACGCCCCGAGCGACGGGGAGTAAAAAAAAATATATATAACATGTTGGACGTTGGTATAGATACGTTAAAAACGTCTCCGAGAAAACGGTTAAAAATAATAATAATAAAAAATACGTTTCTCGTCGGCGAGCCGTTAAACGGAAGATTTCGGGGGTGTTTGACACAATCGGACGATTTAAAACGCAATCAACTACACGTTAATGACAAGGCCGCGTAACAAGTGCGAGCGCGGGTGGGACCTGTGGTGTTGGTGCGGCGGGGGTGTAGTGGCGGTGTACGACATGTGGTGAAACCGTTGCGGGGGGCAGATGCGCGGCTCTCTCAACCGCCGCCGCCGCCGTCAACGGACGCGAAATACACCCACCACTGTACACATTGTATAATAATATGTAATACACACACACACGTATACCTATATAATACGTACACGTATAGTGTATACAGTAATAATATAATATGACTACTGTACAACGGAAAAAAAAACATACTATTTTCATTATCTTCGCCCATTGTTCTTGAGGAAGCACGCTTCTTCGTACGAATGGATAGTATAGGACGAAAAAAAAACGTCCGTTAAAAATAATTACGACTTTCGACGGTTATTTTAGTTATTTTTTTTTTTTTTGCTTTCTTGTTTTGAGATGACCATTTTTTGTGAACGGCCGTTATCGTATTTCCCACACCCAAAGGCACCATTAATAAAAAAAAAAATAAGACCACTATAAGATACAGGCTTGCATGCACTCACGTTTGGTGTAACGTATCCTGGATACAATTTTAAGATAACCTAGGTGTAGGCCAACAACTTTCGACCACGGTGTATAATATTTATTTGGTACGTTACTAAAACGGTTGTGTTTAATACCAAGTAAATGTTTTTGGCTGCAATATTATTCTATATTGAGTGCACTATATATTCAGTGCCCGAAGAAAAATGTCAATGAGTGCTCGAGCATCATGTATTATTTTGTCACCTGGTTATAGGTATACAAATCGTATCTTTAGGATATTTTACGGGCACTAGCTTCGAAACAATTTACAATATTTGGGGATATTCTGGACCTGCAACACCGCCCTCCAAGATACGGACTTATTCGGTTAGAATTTAGGACGTGAATACGTGATGCGTACGAACCAAAATGCATCGGTCGCGGTGGTTACTATTATACCTCTCCATACCATGTTCTCTGCACTGTCATCAGTCTTGTCAATATAATAACTGATAACAGTAGTTTGAAATAAAAAAAAATGTAATAAGACTACCTATATAACTTGATAGCATATGACGAGTGTGATGTCGTCGCACTGAGGACAAGAAGAGAAAAAACAACGGATGTGTAGGCAAATAGAGTTTATAGAATGTATATTATAAGTGCTTGCTAAGCAGTTGAGAAAAGCCTCGTCGTCGGTGACACGGTAAAACAATACTAAGCGGCGATCCGGATTTAATAACTGGTCCATGCTAATACTCTAGTGTGTGTCCGGTCGTGATGATGAATATTTAAACGTAGAATTTTTTTCCCTACTATATCTTTACATCTCTGTCTTTCTCTCTCTCTCTCTCTCTTCCTCTCTCTGTCTTACACCATATTATTCTATCTCTCTCTAGCTTTTCGTTGTTTAATCAATCCAGACGGCCCTCAATGAGCGCCGGCGAATCGCCGAGCACGATCTCATGAATAATTCACCTGCGGTCCTCCGCACACACCCGCACCCTTCGCTAAACTTTAGCCTTCCTATGCTAATTTTGTAACTGGAACTACTACTGTTCAGCAACAGCATCAGCATCGCTGCACTATATACGTGTACGCACATAATAATAACGCTATAATAATATGTATGTATAATATTATAATGTGTGTATGTTTGTTTATGTTCAATTAATGTATCTGTCTCGTGTATCATAACCAATAAGCCACCGGCAGTCTTGACCTAGGGCATTGTGAGCAAATTCTTCGGCGCGTGTACCGATATACAGATACATGGTACATTATACTAATATAATATTATATACCGCTAGAGTACATTATACCGATTGTAACTGGGTAGGCAGAGTAAGTATAGGTACTCAAATAGTATTATTATTAATAATACAAAATCGACACTGCAACATACGTCCGTATGAACCGTATAAATAACAATCTATATTCCATACCAAACAGTTACGACTCACAAACAAATCAATCAGATGATAATTGTGCGTAGGTACACTCGCTTATATTATACGCTTATGTAATTTACTGTAGTTGGAATAACTGACTTAAACCGTAAAAAAGCTAAATGTAGTTTTTTTTAAGATCGTAAAAATCACTTTCTACCGAAATAAATCTAGTTATATTATATCGTATTTTATGGATATAGCCAATATGTCGGAATATAATATAACGATTAATCCATTGGGCGTGTGTATTATTATAATATTACAGTCTGGTTTCAGTGTTTCACGAGGTCGTTTAAACGATGGTGACGACGACAACAGTAGACTTTATTCACGCTATAGTGCTTGTTCTCCGGTCGCATTTCACTTTACGAGCAGCGTTCTAATGTGTATGACGCTATTATATAGTTCGAAATTCAAATTCTGGGAATTACGGCTACCGCCTCGAACTTTACATAGGTATCTTTAAATATCTAATACCGCATTACAGCATTGAGTTCAACGAATTGGAAGAAAATAGCGCTTTTTAATTACTATTTTTACCAAAGAAAGCGAAAACGATAATTTTTCTATGGGTCCACCTGCAGTAAATAGAATGATAATAATATTATGAATTATTACCGATATATTATAATCGGTATAGGTATTCAATTATTTCTCCCGAAGTCTGCCTCCCATATACTATTTACCATTTTACCCGATTATGTACCTATTAGCTATTTAGTATGTTATATTTTAACAATTTACCAATTTTTTATTACCATCACGCCGTCTGACGTCGGTAACGGTCTCTGACGATGTTCATAAGTAAGGACGACACCTGTTGTCCAACTCCATCCCATATGCTACATGCGAATTAATCGAGTCGTGTCTAGTCCATCACATACGGACACACACACACACACACACACACACTCCAGGGCGTACACGGTATTTCCATTATATTATGCTACAATATTCCAACATTTCCAACACGGCGTGTGTAAAATCATATAATATATTGTTTAAAAAATAGATATGTGTATTGTGTAGGTATACACATACGAACATACGCGGCGGCGGCGACGACAATTTATCGGCCGCCTTTTATATTATTTTATACGTGAACGTAGGTCTATAGACTGCGGTATAATATTATATATATTATATTATTATAATATATGTTTCGCGCGTGCCTCCTTCACCCGGCTATATTACATTAGTCGTGATCGACCGGATCGATCACCGCCCGGCCCGGAGATTACGATTGGATTGTATTATTATTATACGATAGGTATTATACACAGGTACAATACTATTATAATATACGCTATTATTTTTAACTTTAAACGGCAAGAATCATAGGGTTCCGTGGCTATATCCCGACTCGTGGGACTGTTAAAAGTTATATTGTACATATAGGTATAATACACAACAAAATTAATATATTTCGGAGTAGATTGCTAACTTTATTGCAAACTAAGTCATATAAGTACTTTTGTAGTAAATTATATTATAAGGTGGGGGCACGCGTGAACATCTATAAATGTGTACATTTTTATTTATTTTTTGATTTCGTGTTGTCAGTCTAGTACCCCTTCCCCGAATATATAAGTTCCTGGACTGTGAAATGCGTAATAAAATATATAATAGCATCACGAGCTACGCAACGAACCCAGAACAGTATTAAATTATACGCAAGAATATTCGACCGATTTATTTACGATGTTTTATTTTTGCACTTACCTTCTTGTGAAAAACCGTTGACGCTGCTACTGCTGCTAATGTTTCCCGATCCCACTGAAAAAAAAAACAAAAATCCACAAGAAGTTTATGTTTCATAAGTCATAACCTATTCACGGTTTGTATATACATGCATCGCTTCAGCTTTACCCTAAATCCGGTTTCAAAAATAGTATCTGTTGACTAACTTTTGAGTCAAGTGTAAAATATTTTATCTAGGTATGCCTAATTACCCGAATAGCTAGTTAGTTTATACCCCTACAGTATTTACGTAACTCAATAATAGTTAAAGCTGCAACATATTATATCATATAGGATTCGTGACACAACGACGAGTGACGAGTGGACCAATTTAATTTGTATTAGGTAGGTATATAATTGTTTTATACGAAATAATAATCAATGATTATTGATAGTAATAATATAATTATTAGATTGGTTATGATTTTAGTACGTATTATAAATTATAATATATTATACAATGTATATTTCTACTTACCATCGTCGTGGTGCATCTGCTGTTGTGTCTGATGCATAAGACCTTGCGAGTGCATCTGATGTTGTGGCATATTATGAGGGTGCAAGGAGCCCCCATGGTGCCCCAAACCCAGCTCCATCCCAATCATAATCCCTTCCACGGTGTCATTCACCTCGTCTGAAAAACATAATTACACGTTGATTAAATTCTGCCAAGAAAAGTACAATGAAATGCATAGGATTACTGATAATTATATTTTATACAATGGTAACACCTAATGATGGTATACATAGCTGAGTTATTACAGAAATATTGTTATTAAAAATATTTGTTCGTCACATGCGTATAGATATATTTTTATACAATATTTCTAAATTATTTTTCTTATTTCTCTAGTATAACTTCTATAGTTATTGGTATTTACTTCTTTTTATTTGTAATAATTCGTTTTATGTTTCAAAATTAAACGTAAGTTTAGATAATGTATAATAATATTATAGACAAATAAAAACTAATCTTATTCAATTTTTTTATGCGTGTTTTACTAACATTTTTTTATTTACCTAATTATTCAGTTTTAGTTTACGACTTTATGTGGATATTTATATTGTATGAGTAATATAATACGTAAATAAAATATGCAAAGAACTTTGGGCCGATGCAAATAGTTTAAACTGACGTTTGACGGCAGTCTTTTACCGTAGAGGTTACTCCGAACCCTCGAGGTGTTTAAGATTTTTGCTTTGTCATCGTGTCATTACAATCATTACACAAACGGTCAATAGTTTTCGCTATCCCGGTGGCCTGCCGCGCTCGTTGACAGTCTGCTACGCTCTTATTTGTTCTTTGGCTCATACCGTGGTATACACACATATAGTACATAAGCACGTATGACGTATCTTATATTTTAACTCTTAGGTTTTTTTTTCAGATCAATTTTGTAACAACGCGAAGACAACATAAAATTATTTCTACTATTGCATTTACTAAATTTTTGTAGTTTTTGGTATTTTTATTATTATTATTTAGGTTGCCAACACTCTCTCACAAATACGACGTTTAATGGTTATATGCGTTATAGGTTGGTAGGTATGGATAGGTAGGTATACACATTTATAGCATATTATAATATACCTTTTTTTTTATCGGGATAGGATATATATTATATTATTGTAACGACCGCGTTTATGTAAATGTCCCGAGTCGTGCGGATAAGTACACTGCAAAAGAAACGAAAAAGTGTGAAAATTGAAGCTCGTGATGACGCTAGCGGTCAACCACTGTGGGGTGTCATCTCTGCGGCGTGCGCGTGTGCGTATAAATCTCGATCACGCGGGTCCGGTCAGAATCGTGGCTTGATATTCTTCCATTGCACCGGGTCATCTCGCGTTGTGTGTGTTTGATAACACGAAACCAACATGAAGGAATGAGAACAGAAAAAAAAACAAGGGAAAAAAATGAAGAAATGAGGTAAAAAATAATATAAAATAAAAGAAGAAAATAAGAGAAGAAAAAATTCCCGTGAAGCTACGCGGATCGGACCCGTTATGCTCACGTGTGTCACTGCACGAATGCAGACTCCAGTGACAATCAGTTCGTGGATATCTCTCAATAAAATTATCTCAATACGAAAAGCTTATTCAAGCGTCTCTTCGAATATATACATGTATACATGTAGGTATAACACATTCGCAGAGGAAATTCGTTATCGAACTGCTGTAAGAATAAGGATAATATTGGGCGTACCTATATTCATTTATAATATATTATTATTAATTTTGTTATAAAATGTCCATAATTTGTTAAGAGTATGAATAAGTGAGACGTATAATTCTATTAAATAATATCATGGCACTTGCTATCTAATTAAAACGTCAAACGAATCGTCTGGGCGATTTAAATACCTAGGGAATTTCAACGTTTTTATTGTTATGAGTTCACCGCTCAATGAGTAGGGGGGAATCATGGACGTATACCATATTATCTACTTCAGTACAATATATAATATAGTCCGAAATTATATTTTCATGCGCGCTATCATTTCGCGTTGGCATTTTGTTCACGTGCCTCATATAAATCGGGTTTTATCTACCGCGCGATGTATAAATTATAATAGGTTACACAAATAACGAAAACAAATGTACGAGGGCGGCGCGGTGAGCGTGTGTCCGGCGTGCCAGACGAGCCGGTGCGATCTATATAAATAATAATAATAATAATAATAATATTTCTATAATGTAATACCGCTAAATAAGAGGAGGAGGCGAAACGGTCGGCGATCGTCGTCGGCGTTAAAGAACGCCGATCGCGGTCGCGGAGACACGCGCTCGCTCGCGAGATTATAATAATATATATAGGACATAGGTACAGTAATAACAACAACGCTCAGAGTACAGTTTGAGTTTGATTTGTCCACGAGATGCGTCCGGTAGAACCGCCTTAATGCGTGCACGTTGTATATCATATTCATTCTTCAGCTATATACCTCTATATTAATATACCTACATATATACTATAATATCTACTAAGGTTGATACTTATAACTATTGTTGTTGTTGTTTTTATTATTATTATAATTATGACGTGTGTTTTATTATTTCGATAAGGTGTTATAGGAGTGGGCGGCGTGTTATTTGTGCGTGAAAACCCGCGGAGCATTCGACAGGTGCCGAGGTGTGAGCGTGCAGAAATATATTGTATTATAATTCTTATCATCGCTACAGACGATTTTACTACTGGACTATTATACGAACGACGTGTTTAATCGATTCGATGGCACAGCTCTGCAGGTTGCAAGACGGTCTGAACCCTATATAACATACGAAAGTCCGGCGGCCTATTTGTCACGACGGCTGGGCCCGTGCACCGCGAGTATATGGCTATTATCGTATTATATATTATATTATATACGAGTACATAATAATATAATAGTATACGATGTGCCGCACATAGGCACTTATGTATATATTATATATATATATGTGATATGATACGTTACGCGGCTCAACAGTTGACTTTCAAAGACTTTTTTTTCGTTTTTTTTTCACGTGCCGCGTATATATAGGTATATAAGCACACATTGCAACCATATAATATTACGATACAGTAATAATAATATTATCATGACCACTCGCGTGTTGTAAAACCGCGTTGACATTATACATTCACATAGACAGAAGAATAGAAATTTAACCTCATTTTTTTTTTATTTAACCGCTTTATCAATCATGAAATCGGAATAATATTTGCGTTTTTCTGTGCAAAGAGGGGAAAAAAATTAAGAGAACGACGGCAAAGTGAAATAAATCATTGCTTTCGCGGAGTAAACTCGGATGAACCGACGACGGCGTGGTACATAATATATATTATGTGCGTAAAAAAAAACAATGTAACGCGTGCACGCGCAGCGCAAGTCGCGTTCCTACCTTATAATAAATCGTTGTCGAAGTAAACGTCTCGGCGAAAGGCCGGCTGTTTATACGTCGGTCGCCGATGACGATTCTATTCCCATATATACAAACACCTAGGTATATATTATATATTATATTATATTGTAAATAATTGTAATATTGCAGTATTTGTTTACATTTTAGACGAAAACATCGTTAGTATCAAAGGTGTAATATTAATACGATGTAACTACAATGATATTATTATGATGCAGCCAAAAACTATTCTCGGTAATACATAATAATAATTTTATATATTTCAGACTTTATAAGTAATATATTATAGTCATTATTATACTTTAAGAGTACTGCTATATATATGTATAATCTATTGACTTAGCGCGTGTCCACAGCTGCGTGACCGTATAATAATAATAATAATAATAATAATATAACTTTTCGACGTGCGCGGGACTGCGGGAGTTTATAATCGCTTATACACATGAGTATACGATGTATATACTATCTTAACGAAATACATAAGTATGCAATATATTGGTAAACCTCTATGTACATGCGCAAACACTTCGGCGTGTTGTACGCGTTTGACGCAATACAGATGATGGCTTAAATTCGTGTAGGATAGTTTACCACAGCAGCTTATATTTATTGCCTATACCTCATATTATGATATATGAGAAAAGCGCGAAACAGTGAAATAGGCGCATTCCTAATAAACAAAATACTCAAAACGTATGCACACATTTATCTTGCTTCTTATATTATGGTGAACATATATTATTATATATATAGGTATTGAGTAAAATAATATTTATATAAGTCAAATTACACTTTATTTCGTGTAAAATGTCGTTTCTAGATTACATAAAATAATTAAATACACCTACTCCATATTAAATCGTTCACTTGATTTTCAACGCTATAACCATGAATAATATTTAAAAATAATTTATCGTCAAATTGGTCTATTTTAAATCATTTATAATAGTACCTACATTAAATATTAAGTATTGTTTTGGTTATGTAACATAGAATTCCTTTTGTTAGTTTTTAGATAAAATTGTATGTTATTATAGGTAACGACGTTTTGTAGAAAAAAAATGTAATATCGTAATTGGGGACTTGTTAACATAATGACATGAAATCAATTTAATACTGCATTGGCTTTCACGTACTTTTTAATGATGAACTTAAATAATAACGAATATATTTTTTAATGTAATAGAATAAGAATCTATATAAAATCCATTATATAGATTATTACAGAAAAATATAAACAATATTTTTGAACATTTATTTAATATTGAAAAAAAATATGGCACTTAGGACTTACGTAAACAGTAGTGATCAAGGTATTTTTTCAAAAAGAAAATATACATAACGATTTACAATACTAAGGATAATTTTGATAAATTATGGCAAAATTAAACCTTGTGATTTTCTATAGTTTCGCAAATGTGTATCTATTTTTTCTTAAGGACGCTCGGAATAAAAATTAGTTAATTTTGCATTAGAATAAAAAACGGTTATCCTTCATTTTCTTGCTTTACCATAAAGACTATTATAGCTGGTAATTGTACTCGGAAGTCGGGAGCTGTTTATTTCTGAACTAAACTATATAATAATATGAGTAGCTATATAATATTATATGATTATATTATTTTGTCACATAAAAAACATATACTATGAACAACTTAGCTAGGTAATAAATATTATATATAATCCATCTGTCGATGGCCCTACTAATTTCCTATACATTTTTACACATACTTCGATACTCGTAACTTGTATAAATTACAGTATTTTCTTAAGAAAGAATAAAGCAAACAATATTTCAGCCGTATTAATAAGAAAAAAAGAAAAAATGGGGTTTAAGGTTCGTTAAAACTAGAATAGATTTAACGAAAATTAATTGACTGTAATTTCTCCAAAATAATTTTTAAATATTATATAGTAAACTATTTTGTCAAGTTGTAATATTATTTTTTAACGTGATTTCGTTTAGGCGTATAGTATGAGATATATTGATAAAGTACCTATTTATCATATCATCATGCAAAATGTATACGGCTATAATAATTAATTATAGATACTCTTAAATTTTCTCGGGGTCAATAATTTAAATACGTTTTTCCCAGACCCCTGTTTCTGTTTCAGATTATAATATAATTTAGGAACAGTCACTAATTCAGGAAGGTCGATTCAATTATTTTACCAAACAGATAAATAAGAAAATCATTTATTAAATATATATTGTTAGTATTTTTTTTATTCAGAAGTCCTTGCGAAATTGTACGTGCGTGCGAGTATTTTTTGATAACAATCAATTTTTAAACTATAGAAAAGACGGTCAGTCAGCCTATAATATTACTAAGTAAATTGTATGATATTATTGTGATTAAAATAATTTATTTTATTAAATTAGATATTAGTACTACCAAAAGTTAAATTAATTTTGCTAAAAAAATTGCATTGAAAATGTTATTGTGTGTATAATGTATACTTATAATAATGTACTCTAAAAGTCTCAAGTACCCACGAATGATATTTTTAAATTACAACGAAATAACTAAGACCGCTATTCAGTATTCTTGGTTTAATACGTAATTTCGTCCAAATTTGAACTTAAAATGTCTGTATAAAATATCATTATTTACATATTTTTAAATTTTTAAATTTTTAAATAATTTTAAATGAAAAAAATCGCTCCACTTAGAATCTAAAACAAGTCTAAAAATATGCCTGTGATTTAAAATGTAATTTAAAAGGATCTTAATCCTCATTATTGTTTTCCCGTTACACTATGCACATTTCACTGCATATTGATTGGGCCTGAATAACTGAATTATGTAATTATCAAAAAAAAAAATATATATATTTTAGTGCCAACTATATAAAATGCATATCTTATTATACATTGACATTCCACTTGTTATCGAACGATCACCTATTACGGAAAGCTCAGACTACTTAGTTGGCAGGTGGGAATATTTAGTAGGTAGGTATACAATATGCGGTTTTAACAACACTCTGTGCTATTTATCTTTAATTCCTGCAGGCATCTAAGTACATATTATAGGTGGGTATAATACCTATCAAGGTTTTGTTTTATTCAAACGGAACGCGCATAAAACACATTCGCTTCTATAATACAACGTACTTATACATAAATATATATATTATATTTATTTGGTGCCACCCTCATTTCGTTACATTATATTATTATTATCATTATTATTATAATAACGCGCGAGTAATATACCTGCATCTATACATCACACACCATCGTGCACTGCAGAACCCTGTGACATCCGACGTGGCAGCAGTGGAAACGTCACAGACAATTAACGTCTATTGTGACTGCAACGTGTCTGCGTGCTGTTAGGGGTGGGCGAGGGTTTCCGTGGGGCTTAATAGTGACGGAAGAAATAACCCTGTGTGTACTGCAACACCTCTCGGTACAATATAATATCATGCGGCTGGTAATAAGGAATTTTCGGACGACAGATCATACTTTCAGTTTACCTATCCAATAATAGGTGTGACGCGTAATATAATACATAATATTATATACCTAGATAGCCATAGAGTAAAATCGATTTGGGGAAGTTTGAGTAGAGATCCAAAATTCAAAAATTATTCATACCAATCAAATATTATATCTACATAAGTACATAACTATATATCGTTATAATATTATTATATCATATCATATTAAATTATAATTTATAACAACCTGGCCCTGCTCCGACCCGTCGGTATTATTACGGCAATGAAGTAATAAGACTATATTATTAATATATTTTAGATTTCGTTATAAATTATTATATTATTATTATTTCACGTGACGATTTCCGCGATCTAAATAAAACGGTACGAGCGGCGTAAAGTAATAATGTAAATCGATAAATATATTATATAAAAAAAAATTTATCTCTGCAGTTACGAATGACCGGAAAAAGAACCGATGGTTACGCAATTAATTGGATTTTCCATCTGGGACGGGTTTCCACTGTTGGAAAATTTAATCTGCCACTTTCTCTTGAGGTTTTTTCTTGTTCATTTCCTTCTTATGTATAGGTTAGGTGTAGGTTTATATATTATATATACGCTTTTATTAAACACCTTTTTTCCAATCAACCGATTGTTTTTTTTTGTGGTTTTTCACTAGTTATTTTCTTCTTCCCCTTCATAAAATACACACGCACGCACACACTGCACATCGCCCATATATCAAACTTACTATACTTACGTTCCTGCTAATTCAATAAATACCTAGTTAAATAATTTTTTAGGATGAAATTGAATTTCCAAGTTATTAATATTTATTATTTTACAAAGAAAAACATTTTAGAAAAATGTTTAAACTAACGTTACAATATACCTATAAACCTATGATAAATGAGAAAATACAGATTTTCCTTTTTATTTTTCGTATAAAAAAATAGTATAATAATATAATATATAATACCTACACCTCTTTAATAAATATATCCATGGTATTAATAATTTTTGTGAAATCATTTAGGTACTTTTAATTATATTTTTGCTTGTATACGTAGGTACCTATATATTTTTTGATAATTATAAAAGTAATATTGAAAATGTTATAACTGTGTACAATAAATGTAACAATATGCATATGAAGTATCATTTAAAAAAATTTCGTCTTGTTATAACTATAGTCTATAGTTTTATGTTTCAAATTCGTTTCTAAAAAATCACATTTTAAAGACAAAATAAAAATAAAATGCAAATAAGGTATATAAATTACTTTTGTGAAATTATATTTATCTATTTATTTAGATTCATTTTCTTATAAAGAAATACTGTGGGCGACGGAGTGTCCGAGCAGACTAAGGGGTCGTTTGCGGCGCGCACCGACGCCGGTTCAAAACCTCGGCTTCGGGTGGCATTTTTCTTCGGGCAAATCACGGTGTCCGGAGAGAAATGTTGCCATCCCCCACTCGGGCATGGCAGATACCTACGGGTGCCCACTAAAAAATCTGCCTAACTAACAAATACACGTGTTTAAACCTACAATACCCTTCCCCACAGTTAAAAAACCACCCAATGGCCTAAGTTTCCGCGGGTTTTTTATAAAAAAAAAAGAAGAAATACTGTGCTTTATTGAGAAAAAGTCATGTGGAGGAGTACTGAGTAGGTTATTAAAAACAGTTACATACTTATCATATAAATAATAAAAATTAGCACTATACCGGTAACTACATAAAATTTAATTTCATAATATTCAATAAAAATAAATGAATACCCATACTATAGGTAGTAGGGACTAGATAAATAATTGATACTATATAAAAACAATTATCTAAACAATAATCTATTTATAATGAGTAGGTACCATCTAATATTAATAATGATTCAAAAAATGTTTGCTAATTTTCTCTACTAAAAACCAATTCTCTTAATATTGAGAAAAATATTCAAAATTTTTTTTGGTTTTTCAAAAATGATCAATAAACATTAAACTAATCTATAATAATATATAAATTAAAAATGTACACGTCTTTTGTATTTGAATAAGATTAAAAAAAAAAAAAATAATAATAAAAATTAAAATTAAACATAATTTCATGTAACATAAAATATAATATTATAATTTTTATGGTTACCTATATGTCTCAAAATTGAAAATTATAATAATAATTGAAAATAAAAAAAAATACTAAGCATTTTGTATTCAATTTTTCCCAATACTCTGAAGTATGCTAAAGAAGTTAAATTGTTCTTTAACTCATAAGAATTTCTCAAATATTTTATATAAACTATTTCCTGTCAACTCACTTGTGTTGAACGAATCGTCCACATGTTTTACTATTAAATAAAACTGCATATGCTATCCAGTAATGAAATATAATAAATAATAACCTTAACATCCGACTCCAAATTAATGAGTAATAACTATAATCTACAATAAATTTTAATATAAATCGTAAAGAGGGCATTTGATAGTTATTATGTTTAGTTGTGTTATGCAATCAATAGTTTATAAATTCGAGTTAAATCGAGTTTCTTGAAATAAATATTACTTTCGTAGTTTCGTGTATCTAATTTTAACAGTCAATCAATAGGCTCAGTATTATAACTGTAAAATTAAGATTAAATATTTTTTTAATTATACTAATATAATAAATTATAACATAGGTAAATAAATATTACCGTTTGTTAAAAATGTAAACTAAGTATACAACTCATAGTTTTTTTATAGATAAATAAACACATTTTTTTTTTTACAGATAAAAATACAAAAATCCCCAGAAAGAGCCTATAGCGTCAAAACACAACTATTCATGTTTTAAACACCAGAAATTATATTATATTTAATTCAAAAGTACCTATAACAACTCTAAAAACGTATGAAGGGACCTACTGTTTAAATGTATGTGATTTAATAATATTTTGATTTTACTCGTGAAAAACAAGTCACATTTTCGTCCGTTTTAGGTAGGTACTACCTAGTGATTTTGACTTGTGACTATAGTGTGATCACAAACACGTATAATATCTAAATCAAGTCTCGGGGAACAACTGCACTGCAGCGGACGCCGGCCGTCTGGGTGTTGTGTACAACGATTCACGGTAGCGCGCAATAATTATAGTGTTTATACTATATTGCTATACATAATACCTATGCCCATAGTGTTCATAATATAATATCATTAAAATATATTGTACAGACGTTGGGTGCGGGTGCGGCGCATAGACGTTTGACGGCGACGACTATGACTACGACTAGGGGACCCGTCATCAGCAGTATAACCCGTAATTATTATCGTTTTGTGTTGTCCTTGATGTCTGTGTGAGGCGCAATGTCAGCAGCTGCTGTTCGACTCTGATAACGACACAAAACTGTATACTCATGCACAATATACATATGTATAATGTATATATGTATAATAAATATTGTAATTTGTAAGTTCGGAGCAAAAAGGGTTGTGACGTGCTCGCTGAAATGTCAATGACTTCGTTGGAGGCCGATATATTAGGAATTTGTGCGAAAAAACGATTATACGAACTAGCGCAAGTTGAGCGCTTCTGCACTGTGCGCGCGCGTACGCAAAAAAATGCGTTGTCCACGATGTCTAGATAGTCATATTATTATTACTATATTGTGTAGCCAACTTGCCTATACCGAAAAGTTTGATCGCATTATCGCAATGACTTAAGTTTATACTGTGTGTGTCGTGAACATGTGTTTATATATATATATAGGTACCTCTGTAATTCTGTATATATTTTATATAATTTATGTATATTAATATATTATTTGTACCTATAGGATATAGCCATATAGGTAGTGGATGATATAATAATAATTATGTATATGTATATATAGAGTACATGTGATAGAAGAATGGTAATCGGCGGAAACGACAACAATAAACGTGAGGCCCGGTAAAGCTGGGCACCGACCTGTGGATTCACCCGCACGTCGTTTATTTGTCTGTCTGTTTGTTTTTTTTTTTTGCTTATCAAGAGCGTACGAACACAATGATTTTTACAAAACATAATTATGCATCACAAGCACAACACACGAAACTATAAAACATAGTCTGATATTGGAATTTTTAAAATAAAAGATTTAAAAAATATATGATTGTAAATATTATATTATAATATATTATATCCTATTATACTCTATGCTACTTCATTTTATAATACAATGAAATCTACCCTAACGGACACCTCTAAATAACGAACGTACTTTTGAGAAAAAACATCAATCTTTTTACAAAGTGAATACGCTGAAGTCTGCTTAGCGGACAACATTTCAGCACCAGAGTATCCGATGTTAATCATCTGTGCTTTCACTGTATCATTTAAAACTTATAGTCTTGGAAAATCTTTTTTGTGTGCCAAATCTAACTGTACTTCAATTTTTGAATTGTAATATTATATTGATTGTTTTTTTTTCCATCAAAACTTCATTCGCCTTTAAACTCCTTCTGTTTTTCTTTTTCATGATATAAAACTACCCTTAACCACCTTAAACTGATATAAATAAAATTATTCAGTTTTTTATCAATACTCAAACATGATTATTTAATTTTTTTAATGTTTGGTAATTGTATAATATTGTTATGTACTTAATTTATTTTGTTAGTATGATGCTTGCAAATATACATAACATGGATATTAATTATTATGTCATAATATAATAATAATCCTCAATCAGAATTTAAATGAAGAAGAAAACAATTTTATTGGATTTAAGTTAAAATTATAATTTTATTATAACTATAACCATTTTTTGGTTCAATATTACCACAAATAAAATGAAATATTAGTTAAAATAAAATGTTATAAATAATAGCTATTACCTATAGTCGTAAAATAAGGAATTTTAATGACAAATATTATCATGTAAGGAGGAAAATAAATAATCTGTGCTGAAAGATTTTGAACTGTTGCCTGTTGGTATTGCGTTGATTAAATAATATTTGTATTGCAGCAATGATGATAATTAAAATATATAACACTATATTAACTCCAAGGGAAAATATTCAGTTTTAGGCTTGTTTATTTATTTGTTTTTATTTTTATATGAAAACAACTCAGTGTCACGATAAACTTAATGATGTGACTATATATATAAATTATATATATAATATTTACGAATTATACAACGAATGACCGTGGGATATTATGAAAACGAGAGGAAAGGAAGTGTGTTTACGGCTAACTACTGTCGGAAAATATTGAAAACATGTGCACGCATGTGTGGTCAAGGAGATGTTATTTTTTCAAATTGTACTTGCACGTTGTACGTAATTTCAACAATAATATATTATTATATTGTATGCAGAGTTTAAGTTAATTATTAAAATATACCTATATTAGATATATTATAGGCTGAAACTTAGGTTTATTGTAAATTTTAATAAATATTATCGATATTGAATTTTAGTAGTTTGGTAAAAATAAAGTTAATATTTGTCGAAAAAAATAATATGCGAATATTTGCTATAAAATCTTGTTTGAAAAAATCGTTTCTGGCGTTCCCTTGCGTTAAAGTCACTTGGTTGGCGTGGTAGGTAATAATGACATAAATATTGTATCTTAAATATAATATAATTTTATTGGTTTTTACTTTTTATTATGGCATAAGTTCCATGGGTCGCGGGTAAGTGCATTATAATATAATATATAAGCAATATATAGTTACTTACCAAAAGCAGTGTGTCGAAGCGCGTTCCGGGGTAGGTCCTGTGTTCCGAAGCTGGAGTTATAGCTGATGATTACGCAAACGCACACTCTCGACGGATACGCTCACGAAATCGGTCGTGGCGACGAGGGTGATAATAATATTATATTATTGTATACAACTGACGAACACCACACGTCATATAAACGGTTAATGATACATATTGTATACTATGATATTATTATCGTGTTGACGGCGCGACACGGCGAAATCGACGATTTATGAATAATAATAAGAATGACGATTATGTTGACGATAAATTAATATATTCAATAATGATATTATAATATTATTGTTTAATTCGTACGGAATTAATATTCGAAATCCGGTCGAGTGGTCCGAAGGGCTGGAACGTCGATGCGCACGGGTGCGGAGAAGCAAACCGGGTGAGAAAAAAAAAATTACGATAAGTCAATCGAAGCACAAACACCGCACACGCACACACAACCGTTTTTACACACACCGGCGCGATCGCAAGCTCTCTATATGGTCTACCGATGGTGCGTCACGACCGTCGTCCGCCGTGCTCGCTGGTTAGGCACTGCTACTATGCGCGCGGAGGTACCGGTCTGTACTATGGTCCACTGGCAAACCAAACGCTCGGAACACCGTCTCCCCCGCCGCCGTCTCGCGGGCCGCACGCCATTGGCCCGGAGCCGGGGCCGCCCGCAACAGGTGCCACACGCGCGCACACACACACACGCTCTGGCGCGCGCATTTACCTGTCGGGTACACACGCACACGCGGCTACGCGTTGCCCCCCATCCCCCCTCCCACCCCATATCGTCGCTAATGCTTCTAGGGGGGAGGGGGGGGATTCGGTATAGGCGGGGGACGCGACGACGACGACGACTACTTTATTGCCGCCCGCGTCTTTTTAGTAATTTCCCGCCACAGAATAAGTTTCACCATAATAATAATAATAGTATATTTTATACGTCCTACCAGCCATCATATTCCGCACGCTACACAATGTTATATTATTATTATTATTGTACTTGCCATACGAGCACTGCAGAGCACATAATATTATTATTATACCTACATCACGCCCGGTGTACTCCGCGCCGTGGTCATCGTGCTGCAGCACTGCAAGTAATTCGCTCGACAACTATGACTAAGGCGCCGCCGACATAACTGAGTTATAATATATTATGATATATTATATAATAATATAGTATATGCCGCAGTGCAAGTATTATAATACCGTCTTTTTGCCTCTGTGTATAGGTATGTCAAATAATTATATAATATTACATAATATTACACGCTATATTTAAAATATTGTCTCTCGCTCTATATAGTATAATATTATTCACTTTAACGAGAATATAATATTACACTAGTTAATTACATTTTGGATTTTCGAAAAATATAACACGTACATGTCCATAGCCCCGTTCATCTAACTTTTCACGCACTTTTCAGTAAATATAACTACGATTATTTTTTTTTATTAAAACTGTAATATATAACTTATTCCCCCCCCCCCCCCCCCCCCACACACAGACACACACAAGTCTGAGAGTTTCCACAATGATGGGCCACCCTCTTCACGTGATTTCCATATTGTTATTAATCTTTGTTATCAAATTTACTTATTGTATATAATATATTAGATTGCAAAATATATAGGTACTAATTTGTTTAAATAAAAAAAAAAAAATAAAATAGGTTATTACATAGGCCTATCTTATTTTGATTCCCAAAAAATATATAAAATATTGTTACACTGTGCGAGTAGAATATTATAGCTCTATTGTTTTTCATAAATATTAAACAATAGCTCAACGTACATACTCAGTATTTAATTAACTTTGACTATTAGGTATATATATTAAATTCTTGTTTAAAGCATGCATATATTATTATATATATTTTTAATTTGGGTTTTGTTTGTTTGGATATACAACGTTGTGTGAATTACGCACTAATGGGGATTAAATATTATGTACCTGCTTATATATATTTTACATGAATATTAGTTAATTTTTAAAGCATATAGTATTTTTCAATTAAAAATCCGTGAAAAATTCGATTATTAAATCATTTCAACCATTTCATTCATTTTAACATTACTTTTGCACACAAATTATACAATATAAAATATAAATTATAATAGTATATTATATAATATCGATTTGTATAGGTACTTTCAACGATTCCAGAAAAGTTTAATAAATTGTTGTATTTACTGTTTTGTATGTAGGTACCCATTCAACAAAGTAAGTTAAATAAATCTCTAACATGAAACATTTTTAAGAGGTATAAATTTAAGTTACTATATTCCACATTAGCTAGGGTCTGAACCTGCAGCTTTCGTGCTGCAACGCATACAAGGTGTTTGAAATTTGATTTTTCAAAACGTTTAACCTATATTATTTATGGCTAGTAGCCAGTAGGTATATATAATAATATAATATTTGTATTTATATTTATTAATTTATTTACGAAATATTCTTTGGTTTCTTATTTTATATGCTATATACGTGTTATTATAATGCACTACAGACAGAAATGAAAAATAAAAATATACAAAAAAAAAACCAAAAAAACAACAACACTATACGTCCTGTGTCCGAGTCTTGAGCGTTTTCACTCGACTGCACTGCGAGTGCTCAGTATATAGACTACAGTATACTCGTTAAATACTTTACTATTAGTTGGTATTATATTGTAGGCACTAGGTGTATATAGTTGACCGAGAGATATCTTATGCAATTACTATATTACTGCAGTGGGGTGTAGATACTCATGCAGGCCTATACATGAGGTTATTGTGATATGTTTGCTGTAATATTATTGTTGTTATTTTTATTCTCACGCGAACAAGACGGGTCTCGAGTATATAAACCTATCTAGAACATTGTGTCGTAGACTTGTATATTATTATAAATTGTAATATGTATAGTATATTATTTAGTTATATGTATACAGCCCGGTGGTAGGTACATAATGTCTATCTCGTTTCTTCGGGAATAAAATTAAAACAGAAAAAAACAATGTGACCACTCCTTAGTGTATAGGAGGCATTTACCTACATACGTGTATTTTTTTTATGAACATCGTGAATTATATAATATTTTAACTTGTAAATGATATACACCATTGAGACATTGACTATAGATCATAGTATACATAAATGTACTATAAGTACTCGATGATGATGATACACAAAAGTACACAACTATAATAATATATATAATATCTAGGTATATGTATCTCAGAGTTCTGACCTCATACATATATATACATTATACCTACCTAGTACCTACATCATAATAATTTAGTATTAAAGCTTATCTAAATATAATGTAGACACAATGGGATATATTATGTTATATAATATAGGCGCTTTTATCAAACAAATATAATTTCTTCATAGTTTTCTTTTTAAATGTTCTATATAACACTTTTATATTAGATATAATAATATGTAATATGTATGCCTAAACCTAATATAATATTATAATTTATCATATTCACATTTTTAGTATTTTCTGAGTTTTAATTTTATGAAACTACACGATAATAATTAATTTATTTGACCGTCATGTTTATGACACAATTACTGAATTACCTATACGTATTATGTTTAATTAACATACGTATATACGATGAGGTCTTCAATATATTACGCAAACAATAGCCAATAGGTATAGTTGTATATTAACAACAGAGTCTATAAAGGTAACGCAATTCGTATTATAGCAATTACAGTGTAATAATGAACATTACACGATATAACGCGTATCGTAAAATTACCTGTACGCCATATTTAATTCTAAATTTCTTATAGTTACCTATTTATATTTATAGTTGGATAATATAAAATATAATTTTCTATTTATAGGTATTAAAGCTATTTATTTTCATTTAGGTTTTATAATTAATAATTATCATGAGCGAATTCATGATTATTTTTTGCAGATGAATTTATTTTTATTTATGTACGTTGATGAACGTTGATAAAATTATTATTATTTAAATATATCTAGGATTGTTGTATCTAGGGTACATTTTCTGAGGGGGCATACTATAGTTGGATATAAAAAGATAGCTACGAAGAAATTTTTAATCCTAATTTATTGCGGCCAAGTTTTTGTAGTTTACATCTGAGTTGTGGCTCGATTCATTTTATCATTTTAAGATGGGTCTATATAATATGGAATATATAGTATATACTATCATACATTCAATATTTTACTACAATAAATTTAAATAAAAACGACAAGGCAACATTTTAATCTTCCTATTATAGAAATGACGCTACAGACAGTCTATATATGGGAAAGAAAATTGAGTTCTATAATAAATAGGTAATATTTATTTTTATACTTTTAATTGGTATTTACCCATATAACACGACGTGCCAAAATTTGTAAATACATTAAATAAAAAATGTAAGCCACAATTGTTATTATGTATGGTATGCACCATTGCACCCTAAAAAATGCTAGGCCGCAATGCAGATGAAATTTTTACCACGGGGCGCAACTAGTAGCCAGTAGCCACCCAAAATATTAAATACCTTACTATGAAGTATGAATTTATAAACAAAAAAACCCAATAGTAATCCTAGCAACATAATATTTAATGTGGAAAATGCATAAAGCACTAAACAAACACTGTATAGATACTAGATATGTACATATTACAACATATTATATACAGAGTGCTGAGTGATTCACCAAGCATACTCACCCTATTTTCTCCTTCATGAATTTATTTAAACTCTGATTTTTGGAATTTTTAGTTATACTCAAAGACCATATTTTTAAATTAATGAAATTGTTTTTACTACTTAAGGAGTGTACTGCAGTGGTGATACAATAACTATACAAACTTTGTTTTTCAAATTTTTTGAAAACGTTTATGTACCTTATTCAAAATTTGAATGAGTAGGTAGTTTCTTAGTTATTAAAATTTAAAACGTTTGTATTAATTCCTTAAAAATAGTTTTACATAAATATAAAATAGACATATAACTGGATCTAGTATTTATTATACTAGGGCCATTTTTACAAATTGTTAATATGATAGATTAATATTAATGACTACAATTTGCAAATCACCATAGCTTCCATATCTTATTAGCCCATTACTATCAATTATCACGGACATCATTTGATAAAATATTTTAAGCTAGGTCAAAAAACCTTGAAAATGTAATACAACGTTCCCCATAAGTTTTGCAATATTTAACAACAAAAAAATACTTTACAGGAAAGTTAAATTAAATTTTTACTAGCGTTTGAAGTTACACCACAGACTATATGAAAATAAAATGGACCTAAAAATGAAAATCTTACATTAAATATTAATTTATCATAAAACAAAAAAAATTTTCGAAGGGGGAATGCCTTCATTGCAACCTCCTCCCCACCACACACATGTACGTACACCACTAAAATACCATAATGTCCATAACTGCCGATCACTGCTACATCTAATATTACCTATAGGCTATAATCAAGATATGAATACTGTTACTGGTATATTAAATTACATAATATGATTATCGTATTACTCTGCAGTTTTTCTCAACTTCTAATAGATGATACCTAGGTATTATGAATCATTTTGAGTGGGTCATCAACAAATTAAAAAATAAATATAATATTTTTATTTTAGAACCTGTATAGCTATTAGCTTATGTACCTATACTAGTTTAAAATAACGTCATACAACTGTATACAACATTATTATAGGTACATTATTATTCTAACAAACTTAAACTGGAAATTGGTCTTGAAAGCGATAAATCGTATATTCAAGTGTACATTTATGATTAGCTGTTAAATCCAAGGGTCATTTGGCGTAGTTTTGTAGCCCTCAGCCGCTCACTTTAAACTTTATTTTAAATATACAACGTCGTGAAAAATGTGGTAAATATCTTGGGCTGTATATTAAATATTAATAATAATTATTAACACATATAGCCATATAGGTAATGCATGTGGCATAATAAATTAAAGTTAAGAACCACACTGCAGGTATTACCGACAAAATGATTGTAATATTTTTAGTTACCATTCATTTGAATAGTATATGCATAAGACGTGTAACATAATAGAATACGATTGCAGTTTGCATTTAATTTAAAAAAAAAGACAAAATTAAGAGGATGAACCATAGAATCCTCTTATTCAAATCTACTGTAAAAATAGACTGTAGCATTATACTCCGCACTTCGGGATTGGAACCAGCTAATAATGATAGGTACTCAGTATCTCGCCTGTGAAAATAAGTAGGTACCTATAGCCTATAGGTACACAGCTGTGCTGCAGTAATTTCGGGCGCAAAAGCCATAAATAAGTTGATGAAATGTTTTTATTTTATTTTAAACATTATTTTATGACTTGATGTTGCTATAAACTATATGAATACGAGTACCTATTGTTTATAATCTTAACAAATAATAATAACACACACCATATTCTTACAAGAATATATTATGTATAATATATATTATATTATAATTAGGTAGATATGTTGAAGTTCTAAAAGTTAAAATAACATCTAAGAAATCCAACATTTATATTATATACATATTTGGCAAAATGCTCTGCAGGTAATATTATATGATATTAAAACAATACATTTGGTGTTAGTAAAATGGGTGTTATTGTAGATTATGTACTTATTAATCAACAAAATCAACATAGGTATCTTACTTTTACGAAATCCCCATATCTTTATATTAAAATGTATACATATATAAATATATTATAGGTACAGTCGGAGGTATAGTGGTACCTACTAAGATATGATTCAAATGTAGATTAAACAAAAACAATAATAAAAACAAATGAAACACTATCCGACAACCACATAGGACTGTTGTTAATATTTTGTTTGTGCATTTTTAGGTAGATATATTATATTATTACACTGTACTGGTACCTCCAAGTAAATGCATTTAAATATTTAATTGATATGTGCATTGTGCACGTATAATATACAAGTGATGCGGGTGTTTTTAAATTGTATAGCAATATCATTGCATGTTTTTAAGGATGTTTTCAGTACTAGGTTATGCTAAAAACATTGAAGATTAAATAGAGCAGCGTGCCTATATTTCTTAACTTGACTAAAATGAAAAATATTTTATTTTATGTACAATCTATAGGTATCTATGAAATATCTATGAAATAGGTATCACTGAACGAAAATTCATTAGTAAATTCAATAATGCTTAATTTTTATTTATTAACAAATAGTTATATGTTAAAATAAGAATTATTATTTTAATTTGAAAAATATATTATTGAGTTAAGAAAATTTATAGGTAAAATCAACAAATACTATCAGTTTAATTAATTATACACATAAACATTAATTTAAGAAAGAAATACATTGAATTAATAGACAGGTCATTCAATTTATAAAAAGCATTTTTAAATCAATAGAGATTTGTTAATTTTTAACAAACAGCTTAGTAAATTTAAAAAATATTACATTGTACAAATTACAAAATATTTTTATCGAAATAACCATACTAATATTTATTATTAACAATATTAATGTTAAATTCAACATAATATTGTTAAAAATAAATCCTATACAATATTTTGATACCCGTATTTTTTCCAGTGTACCTTCTAGTGTAGACAACTTTTTTTTTCTGTTATGTGATAAACATGGAATTTAGACAAGTGGAATAGTTTATCGTTTTATTTATAATTTACCTATTAATATTCAAGCTGATTGGTGAAATGGAGAATAATAATATATTAATGTTACTTATTATTTACGACTATCAAACTTCAAAAGGTAAGTACTGAGTAGGTAAGTATAATAGTTTAAAAATAATATTTTTCGTCGTAACATAGATGAATATCCAGCTAAGTATACAACTTAATATATTATAATATATTATAAATATCATTATTGATTAATAGGAATTTAATATTTAACCACTTTTTGCTTCTATTTACTGCAGTAGTTCTTGTTTTTAGAATTTCACTACGTATTCTAATTAATTGATTGTGGAAATCATAATGATTTCCTAATAATATTTTCCATAGGTACCTGCAGATACTTATGGACTTAAGATAAATATCAAGAAATATCAGTAATATTATTATTGGAAAAACTGTAAAATACTCGGAGATTCTGTTGATACTTGGAATCCAAGGGCTACAATCGTGTATTGTGTTCTTTAACTAATAATATTATGAATATAATAATTTTTATGCCTAATTTTTTTTCATATTTTGGACACTTTTCTTCTTGATTTTGACGAGGAATCATCTCTCCTCAATCTCTGCCGAGTGTATTATTCACTATTCACTGTTTCACCGTTTTAAATCGTGTACGTACTTTCGGACTTTCCTATAGTATAACTCGCATTATATATCTGTTGCCTACAGTTAATTAATTATTCATTTGTGAATATATTGTTTTACCCATTGGCTGCTTGTAATTCGTAAGTACCTACCTATGTGTCTATCTATATGTTTCAAACTTATATCTACACACCGGTGGCATGACTTATGTATTTATTTTTATTTATGTATATTTTAAAGCTTCCCTAATATTATCATATACAATTATTTCTAATAATATAATATAGCGTACACATTTTTGACATTAGGAATAATAAATATCAGTAATATAAATTAAATAATAGATTGATATAACAATATAATATTACAACAAAATTTTTTTAGTTTGTGAGAATATTGTAATCACATTGAAATCGAAACATTATATTTTTACTAGAAAAATGTGAAAATGTGTACAGACAGGAAAAAACACACATTGTAAAATCAATACATATAGCTATCATCCTAAAAAATATTTATAAATTATAATTTTCAAAAATGATGTTTATATAGGTACCTATTTACATTTATTTTATTTTTTATTTTTTAATGTAGTTACATATTATATTTTATAATTTATTATTTGAATGTTGTTTGTTTGTATATGATAATGCTATAACACAATACCTAATAATGTTTATTTAGATACCAACCTAATAGTTTTTCAAAATCATATATACTTATTTTGTCATATTTATTTAATATATTATAATTTTTCTATCTTTAATATATATAGGAACCCTGTTTGATTTGAATATAATTATTTTTATTATTAAAATGCCCCCCCCCCCCCCCATTATCTAATATTATATAACAATTTACCTACAAATTGTTATTTATTTAATTTATGTATCTTTAATTATATTTATATAGATACCTATTATAATTATTATTTTTATAAATAAATTTGACTATGTAAATTATTAATAAACATATTCATTACAATAGAATAATATACTTGGTTATTTTTTCACTATAACAGAAAAATGGTATGTTTGTATGTTAGTGGGTTCTGGATTATATATAATTTGTGTTTACACAATATATTTGCGAGTAAATAGAATATCTACAGACTATACAGGTATTTTATTGTATTTTTAGGTATCTATGAAATATAAATTTAAATAAATATGCAATTAATTTCATTTTTTAATCCAATAATATACAATTATAAAATTAGTTGATTGTTTATTAAATTGATTATACTTACTTTTTTAAAATCATAAATATTCTATTGGTTCAATTATTTAACATTATTAAACTAAGTATATTCTACTTAAGTTCAATAATAACCATTTTGATAAAATTAACAAAACTGAGTTATTTTAACAAAATGTCGATCGAATATATTATTGATACTAAGATGAAATATTAGTTAAACTAAACAAAAAAAATATTAATTCAAATAATTTGTTAATTCTTATTTTAACAAATTTTTCATCTCAGTATCAATAAACCTATTGTTGCCTGAATATTAACTATGATATTATTAATTTAATCTATATTTTTGTTAAAATGACTGGTATTTTTTAAATTATATACTTTCTTATATTGTAACTAAAGAATTTTATTATAAACGTTCGGTGAAAATTTCAAGTGTCAATGATTATTATTTTTAATTATTACATTTTTTAGTTTATTTTTTATAGAGCTTGGCATTTATTTCTTCTGGCCAACCCACACCCAGTAGGTAATAATAATTATATTATTAATTATTATTAATTATTTTTGATTATATTGATTTTTATTACAAACTGTTCAGAAAATACTGTTGTTACTCGATGAGATATCCTAATACTGAATTGGTTGCCCATTATATTATCATTATAATTATAACATTGTATAATACTCACTACTCAGTTATATTATAGTAGATTTTTTTTTAATTTCCACGAATCATTAAATGTTTAGCTTCGTCTATTATGCTAACGTCTATTCTACATCACGGGCCACCGGGTAAAATGTTTTGGAAAAATAGATTGTTCTGAAAATGCAGTCACTGAGTATACTGCAACGCGATCTACTGGTGCGTAACGACTATAGTGATTGGTACATTAAGAGAATGCGTTGAGAACGTTATTGTGCAACCAGCATGTTATTATTATTATTATTATTAGTCGCTAAAACTTGAAAACATAATATTTTATTATTTTATTACTAAATAGTTGTTATAAATTATAATATTACTTATAAGTAATATGTGTAATGTTTTTATACTATAAAAATGTTATTTTATGTATTTGATTCTATACGAGCAAAATATAAACATTATAATATTATTATATTTTCTGGTCAAATATAATATTATTTTAGATTGATTTTACAATGATGTGTGTTGTTTTTTTATTTTTTTTGTGTCTGTGTACAGTATGAAATAATGCTTTAATTTTCAACTTCAGTATCTTCTCCGGTGGGAAAGTGAATCTAGTTGTTGCATTGGGGAGGTCTAAACTGCCTTAATTGAGTCTTAATTCTCAGTAGTTTTCAAAAGCGCCTAGAAAAACAAAAAAATTAAAGAAAAACGGGAATTTTTACGCAAAATTGATTTTTTGACAAAATCAATTTTGGTATTTGGTGTAACTTTTAAACTACCGTATATTCATGAAATGTTCACTGAATGTTTATATTAGAAATTTCTATGCACCATAGAATTTTCGATATATTATTGTGACTCTTTTTGAGCTATTTATAGGCATAAGACAATTTTGAGTTTTATTAATTTTTTTAAATTATTGTCGATAAAATATTTTAAGCTAAGTCAAAAAACTTGAAAACGTACTACAACGTTCCTCATAAGTTTTGCCATATTTAACACAAAAAAGACTTTTTTTAAGGGTTTTACTTTTAAGGATAAAAATGTAAGACAAGGTTTCACGTAATAGCAGTTAATTGATAATTCAATAACAAAAATATCTAAAAACCATAAAAAATTTTTTATAGTTATTTTAAGTTCAAGTTTATATGATAGGACATATTAAATTACCAAGAATAACTATTTTTAGTTATTTTGTCGTAATTTTATAATATTATTCGTGGATACTTGAAACTTCTCAAGTATATTTTGTATATACAATATATAAATATTGAAATGTGGTAATATGAAAATTATATTAATTCAACTTATCGGCTACCGAATTAATAATAACAGTATAAATATAATATAAAATATCCTAGGCTGAAAAACCGTCTCTGCTCAGAATCGTTTTTCGTATACAATGATATTATATCATTGGATTCAAATTTAACACCATCCATTACAGTGGCCCATTGTATATAAATGTATAATATTGTGATATAGGCAATAGCCTAAAATTGTAAGAACTTTAACTGTTGATTAAAATAGAATTTTAAGCCTTTCATCAACGTTTTGGATATTAATGGTTAGGTACTTGGAGGAAGGCACATTATATATATAACTAAATTCATTTTAAATTTAACGTTAAAATGGTTGTACTGGCAAGTGCCAACTACATAAGTCTACCTGTCTACCTTTATATAAGGACAATAAATACTAAGGCTATTCATATAATCAAAAGAAAATATAGTACTAACCTAATTATGGAAACAATTATATAAATAGGTTAGATCTTCTAAAAATATACAGTTATGAATTTACAAAATAAATACTATAAGCCGCCGAAAAACACGTATAATTATATATTTAAGCAACTGTATTTTTGATAACTACCAAACAGATTATTTAAAAGTTTTATTTTGGACTGGGTCACATAAAATATGCTTGCACGCCTCACTGATAAATATTCAATTGCGGCACTGCAATTATGACGGCCTATTAATATCAGATAGGGTACGATAAATAGATAGGTATAGTATATATTCTTTAACTTGGTTACTTATATTAGGTACTCAGTTCCCTACCTATATATATTTTTGAATTCTATTTGCCGGATATGAGACTAAACTGTCGGATTATACTAGGTATATACGAGTTATCATAAAATTATAGTTCCAATCTAATAATTAGGTTTAAACAACGAAACTTTTATGTTGCAGCAACTAAATTTAATAGTTGATTATACTATACGGAGTTAGCATACAATTATAGTTCCAATCTAATAATTCGGTTTAAACAAACAAACTCATATGTTGCAGCGACTATATTGAACAGCTGATTGTACTGTAAGTAAGTAAGTATTATGCCAGTAAGTAAGAAAAAATATTTTCAATCTAATAATTAGGCTATAATAACTTATAACGTTATGTTGTAGCTATTTAATGTCGATCATTTTCAACCATATCCAACACAGTGATATCAACTATAGACGATTAGGTCTCCCAACCATGTTGAATGATAGTCTATATAGCTTCCATGGTTTATGGTTGGGCTGACTATTTAAATAGTAACTGTAACTATTTATTTTTTCCGTGCACAAATTCCTATAACTTACAATTTTTTAGGTCTTGTATTTTGCGCTTGCGCAAAAACTTAACTTTTTTTGTGTATCCTGTTATTGTGTACAAACGGCGTATATATTAAATTAGTATATTTGTGTATATTATACATATATGTATACAGGGTGTATCTTATGTCATTGTACGCAGGGTTTTTTAACGATTATGGATCGATGACATAGAATTTCGTTAAAACGAAAAAAGACGTGTTTCTTTATTTTTAACAGGCAATTTTTTTATAATAATTTCAAAATTTTTTTAAACACGCAGGTGTACCAATATCAAAATAAACTTTATTTTTTCAAATGGCAACTACTATATTTTTTTAATGGCTTCTGGTAAAGCTTTTTTTTCTGAACATTTTGATAGTTAAATCATCAACTTTGGTTCGCTAGTTTATTAACTATGGCCTTCTAAAGTTTAGTAAAATCTACATTAATATTTTTAATTGGAATAATTGGTATAGGTTTAATTTACAAGAGTTAAATAATTTTTTCTTATAGCTACCTTTTTTACACTCGAGTAGTTTAATCTAATAAGTAATGACACTCTCTCAAAAAAAAAAAAAACAAACAAAATTGTTGGCAAACAAAGTTCATTATTTTTATTTTAACATACAATCATCAAAATAAGTATTATTATTTTAATTTGTTATTATAGGTAATCGTAATTAATTACTTCACAGTTACTTCGATCCATAATCGTTAAAAAACCCCGCGTACAATGACATAAGATGCACCAAGCATACTCAGCTCCATTTATTTTCTCTAATAATAAATATATTACAATTCTGAATTTTGAAACTGTTAAGTATATTTTAAAATACTTAGATTTTTTTATACTATATGAGTATATACGAAGTTTTTTCTTCTAATAGACCCATAACTTTTTATTAAAATTGTTGAGGAGATCATTTTTTTGAAAATGTCGAAGTACATAATTCGAAATTCAGGTACCTATTCAGTATTAAACTAAAGAGGACGTCACATCCACATCACATCCGATGTCTGCGTCTTACACATTTTGTAATAGGTGTTTTATTCTAACACCAAAATTGAGCGAGTTCTACTCATACTGCGTAGACGCGTTTTGTCTATGTCGTACGTGTGTAAGACGGAGACAATACATGCGGGTATGACGTCCTCTTAATGGGATAATAATAACTTATAATAACTTATTGTAATAATAATAATTTATTTAAGTGCTAAGGATAATATTCGATATGAGATAATAGATTTAGAAAATATGTGTTTTGATTATTATTGTAATTGATGGTAGTAGTACCTACATATTTCAATTTATTATATAGATTATTAAAATTGTCCGAGTAGGTAAGTACCTATATAGTTAATAATTAATAAGTACTCAAAATATTATTACATCTATTTTATCTTTCATGTAAAACAATTATTATTATTAAGGACTATTCTAAGATATTCTTAGTACGGTTAAATAACTCAGAAATTAGCCAATATATTAACGATTTAGATCACGGGAAAAAAAATTATTATAATATTATAGTTAAACAAATTGTAGTAAATATAACTATTTAATAGGTAAAATAACTAAAATGATTTACTTATTATTACTATACAAATATAGTTATTAGTTATGGTTAGGTTTACTATAGTTTAAAGTTAATGCAGTTATTAATGTTTGAATTAACTAAAAAATATAGTTAAAATAGCGTATTTCAGTTCGAATAACTATAATAACTTGACTATAATATTTTAGTAAATCTGATTAACCTTATATAGCTATCCCTATAGCTATCCTACTATTTTTATAGTACAAACAACTATTTTGTTTTTTCCGTGATGAATTAACCTTTTTTCGTTATTAAAGGAAAAAATGGTAGGTATGCGTTTATACCTATGTATTTGTGGTTATTTTAGTCATTCGTCAGTATTATTCCGACTCTCAGGCTGCAGCCTAATCATTAAATAATATGTCAGTATGTCACTCTCATCCGTCATCAGTAGGTATACAATTTATTATTGTATTATGAATGTTGTTTTGTTAATATTTATTTTGTATCTATATGTATAATATAATATATTATATTATTCCGGGTTGCATGAAATATTAGTTTATTAAATAATTGTTTAATCAAATAAAATGGACCAATCATGCGTTTATATTTATTGGACCATTAAACCGTGTTTAAGGGACCATTAGCTCACAATTGATTCATTAAATATTTAGTGATTGTTCACGCAACCAGGAAATAATAATTTAATTTAAATTCTTTGATATATATTAAAAAATAGTTTGTGACTGATAACACGAACTAGGTTTTAAAAAAACCCGATCACAAAACCCAAAAATTTCAAAAATTATTTTTGACGCAGACACCAAAACAGGAGAAATAAAATAAACCGCTCTCAAAACTGAAACTGAAACCGATAAAATTTGAACGGTTTCGATCCATGCCTGGTGGCTGGTATAGATCTATACCAAATCTGAAAATGTATAAACTAATTCGTTTCGTCGTGACATCGTCGTACTGCACACCACTTAATGCAAAAACGGTTTGTTCAAAAATCAAAGGAAACGGCAAACAGGCAGAAAAATGTTTACGACGACATAGTTTTACTCAAACTTACTATAACCGATGTCATATTTTTCATAGATTAGTCCACGGACTAAGATATAATGGACTGGAAACGACATGGTTGGGGGTCGGGGGTCGGGGGACGGCCACGAAAAGGTGTCACTTATTAGCTGATAAGAATACTGTTTTTGAAGTTTTCAGCGTTACCGGTGGTTTTATTTGGCTACACAATTTGTATCTTAGTCCGTGTTAAATGCAGAGGGCGCTGTGAACTCCAGGAACACAGGCGACCCCCCGCATTTTGCCTCTTGTACATACATTCATGGCCGTGATAAGCTGCTCATTTCCAGTCCATTATATCCTTAGATCATATACAATGGATGGAGCTACTTAAATAATTTGCTGTGTCCAACATAACCCCCTCTTATTAGTTATTTTATAGTGATTGTTGGCGAAACGCAAGCGTAATAAGTAATAACTCGTTATACCTTGAAATCAAATGGGTGGCGGGGATGGAATGTAAAGCGGCATAGGCGCAACGCATGCGCAACTTAGGGGTTATGTTGGACACAGCTCGGTATACATAGCTCCATCCATTTTATATGATCTAAGATTATATCTTAGTCCGTGGATTAGTCTTAATCTTAAACTTTAAAGGAATCATTGAGGTGGACGTGGAGAAAAACGGTCAGCGGCACCACTGTTTTCCGTGCCTGTGCCTTGTAACACCAACGGAGTTATGATAAACATCGTGGTAGGTGATTAAGTAATCAGCTAACCAGCTCGTGAGTTACGTAAGCCATAACTGAACGATGGTTACTTCGACCGTGGTCAACATTGTAATATATATATATGGTATACTATATTATAAAACAGCGACCGGGTAACCACGTTAATTTCCGCGTCGTCGGTCAGTCTGAGACCCGAGTAAAACGTGCTGGTCATTGGCCTTTTCTCCACTTCTATCGTGCAGTTCGATTCGCTCGATCAAACAGTTTATCGTCATCCGCGAGTGCGTATTATTATAGGTAAGCGCCAGTAAGTTGCCAGTTATTAGTATAAAGTTTGGTTGTTACAACTCTTGTGCATGACAAATACTCGCAATTCGATGATACGCGTCAAGTAATAGGAACATAGTATTTTTTTTTATAAAACATACAAAACTGTCATCATGTATCGTGAATATTATTTTTATAAATATATTGTCATCATAGTTTTTGTGGCAACATTGTTTTTGATATAGCCTGTATATAGTCATTTATTAATTTTTATTCCACTTGCAGAATATTGCATAATTTGATTTTTTATGAATGCCTCCTTTTCGACCGTATTTTTCGCTTTAAATTCCTTACAGCAGTACAATTCATTTTGGTGTAGCTAGCTGCAGTCTTTACTTCATTTAAGGTTACATTACAATTGGTATATAATATATTAGGATATGTGATGACTATGACTATGGCAGTCGTCTCAAACGCTTAATTCACAAGTCACAATATTAATGCTGATAAATAATCAGCTCAATAAAGTCAATCATATACATAATATATATTAATCATCGATATCTAACACAATTGAACACAAACGTTATATCAAAAATAATGATTGGAAATTTGTCCACAGGTATAAGGTAGTATGTTATATTTGTCTCCCAATTCGTATGTCACCTTTTTAGGTTTTATCCGCAACTCGCATTGTTTTTATTACTTTGTCGCAATTAAGATACACCGAGTATTTGTGATGGATATTCAGAGTTTGGTATATTTTGTTAAAATTTACGATTATTTGGGTGATCGTTAATTACACGAGTCACGGGTACCTGTCTTAATTGGATGGAAATACAAGATGGCATACTGCAGTATAGGTATGCCGTGGTGTGATCTGATATAACTGAACATAGCTGTGAATATCGATTTCAAAAGATGCTATATTATGCCGTTGCTAAAAGCTCATTATTATTGTTTTTTTTTTTTTTTTTTTTTTTTTTTTATTGATCTTATAAACAACCCGGCATCTGTGGCCATTAGTTACAGCTATGGTGGTACAAACGTTAATAACAATAGGGGTTCATTATGCTATCGTATTCTAATAACTATAAACTGTGGAAAAAAAAAGAACATAATATTTAGATTGAGTTATATAAATTAGTTGATTTTAGGAAGTTTATTATCTTGTTGTTGTCCTCGGATTCTGGTCCCAGTGCGGAGCCGAGTGTCGCGTCGATTCCGATCTTTTGTCTATCTTGTTCGTACTTGAAACATTCCGTAATTATGTGTTTCACGGACAATCTTAAACCACAAGCATCACATAAAGGAGCTTCTTCCTTGGCCATTAAGTATCCGTGGGTAAGTCTAGTATGTCCGATGCGCAGGTGGTTTAATATTATTTCTTCTTTCCTTTTTAGAGAACTGTTAATCCATCGGTTGATGGAACTTTTAATTGTGTTCAGTTTGGTAGTTTGTTGCTTCCATACCCGAAGCCATTTGTCGTTGGACATCTCACTAATATGGGATTTTAAGTCATCGTATGTTAGCCCTGGTAATACTGTTACTCCCGAGTTTGAGGTGGCAATTTTAGCCTGTTGGTCTGCTAGTTCGTTACCAATGATGCCTGAATGTCCAGGAACCCACATTAGCGTGATATGTTTGTTTCTAATTGAGGCCTCGTTTAGTTTATTTTGTATTTTTATTGCGATATCTCCAGGTTATTATTATTATTGTTATATCGTACATTATAGTGGTATCTTCTGGAATTGTACTATACGTGCATATATTTTTTTTTATTTCATACGATCCCTTTAGAATTGTCGTTGAGCCATCACGTGCCGCACAACAGTAATCTGAAATTGTTAAAAAATGTTTTCAAATACAATTTTTTTATTGTCGCCACGGCTTCATTGTCCTTTTCCCGAATGCTATATTAACTGATAGAGGCCATCGTTATTATTGGCATTTGGCAATGTTTTATGAGCGCATCATAATCCTTATAAAATGTAATTAGTTAATGTTTATACAGGTATACCTACGCGCGGAGTCCAACTTGACGGGTTCCCATATATTGCAATATACCGTGTCGTGTAGACTTTAGAGTTATTTTTCACATTTCAGCTTGTAAGTTGTAGGTGACGCGTGTTACTAAAATGTGTCACCTGTATTCACCATTGATTTTAGATATACAATTATATTACAAAATATATATTATAAAATCAGTAGTCTTGTGAATTATGGCACGTATTATGTGGTAAAGCTTAAAATATTAAATACAAGATAAAAACTTATCATTGTTAAAAATGGCTCATAATATGGCTGTATAATACAATATAATATAATATTAGTATGTGTTATATATATAATAACTTGTATAATATAAATAATTGTTTTTATTTACCTTCATTAATAATCAACTATAATATATTTTTATGTATATTTTTAGCACAAGTACTTTTTAGAATTAAAACCTATAAATAACAACTATATAATATAAGCTAAAAAGTATAAAATGTAAGATAAGTCCTCATTGTCCCTCACACCATGGTACAGCTGCATGCTCAATCATTACCTATTCTTTGAAATAAACACATAATAATAATAATGGGTATATCATGAAATATTATAGTTATACATAATGAATATAACATAGAATGGAATTTGAAATAAAATCGTTGTCAGCTAATATTTGGGAAGCCAATTTTGATTAATTAAGTGGCTAATATAATAGTAATATACACATGTGTGGTAATAAATAAAGGTTTCTATTGTTTCTAACATTTTTGGAAAATATGCTGTGGCATTATTTGTTGACGTACAATAAAGTGTTTAAATATTTAGAATAATAATAATTATAAATTTGACAATTACTATTATTTTACTTGGGTAGTAAGTATTATAAATTGTATATTTAGTGAATAAAGGATTCGGGTGCTAAGCCCTATTTGAAACTTTAGAGTTAGAAATTATACACATACGTACGCACCTCGTGGGGTCCGCGAAATATAATGATAATATAACCTGACAATATACTGCTCGCATAATCACAAGCAGGACAGGAATTAGACTTTCGGATGCCCGGGGCAAATCTTTTTTGAGGACTCTAGCAGTAATACAATTAAAAATACCCAATATCTAAGTAATTAAGGAAAAAATGGAAAATTTGCAAATCATATAGGTAACCAATGAAACATTTATACCTACTAAAATATTTCAAGGGAGCCTCAATGCTGTTCTTCCGTGTTTGTAGCCCAAATGATACAAATACAAATCAATATTTATTTTTAAAGAGTTGGTTTTTTTTTCATAAATTTCTTAAACCAAGGAGCAAAAAGTTTTCATTTTTTTGTAGTAATCCGGCATCTGGATGCCTCCCAAATATCTGCTTTCCAGGGCAAGTGCCCTTAAAACTCTTCGTCAAATCCAGTCCTGATCACAAGCGAGTCTCACGGACAACGCCGGGTGGGATTGCTATAAAGCCTATAATATAATAATATAATCGAACTACGTACCACCATATTATGTAAGTGTTCACTAAGAAAGCATTTTCCAAAATTCACATTTTAAAGTGGTGCTTATACACAAGTATTTTAAGATTCAATATGATCGATGACAATTTTTAAGTTTTGACACCATTTCATCAAATATTAAATAACGAGTTGAAAAATGTTTGAATTATATTACAGAGTTGGAATTTTAAATGCAAAACGAAGTGCATGTGGTTAGCTAGTATTGTATATAAATATATTATGGTATAATATAGGTAGGTACCTGCCGTATATATTATATCTACATAATATTATATTATATTATGTTGGTAATAGGTATACGGTATACGCAATGTACATTGTATGTACAATACCTATGTGGCTATAAGTATCATGTTAATATATTAATTATTTTTTTATGCAATATATAGGTATGTACTATTGTGTTCTGTAATTCAAATTATTTTTAAAATGTCTATGATAATATAATACAAAATTATATTACAGAGTGCAAAAAAATTTCATAGCATCCTAAAATCTACGCACTTTATACGTGGCATCGTTTTGTAATTCGTTAAGTATATTATTTAGGTATAGGCATATTGTATATTTATTATTTATTATTACTACAGATTACTCCCCGCAGTATCATCTATTATCTACACCGAGTTTCAAGTGGATATTATTAGAACTCAAAAACTTTTCAATATAAAACTCTTTGGCAACCAATCATGCGTGATTTTTTATGATGTTTGTTAGAACGAATATATTTATTATTTGTATAATTATATATTATATTAGTATGCAGCTATATTCTGTTTTTCATATTAAGCAGCATTGAATTTAGTAGGTACTATATACAAAATAATAATTACTTAAGTACTTACTTTTAATACATTTGTTTACAATTTCGATATAATATATAAAAAAAATATCTACATTCAGGAACTACAATTGAAAAACATTTTTATTAATACTTTAATTCGATCATAATATTTTTAAGAGTTGGTATTTTTTACGGGCAACGAAGTGCACGAGTTCAGCTAGTATAACATATATTTTACAATTTCACATAATATATTATATTTTCAAACATTATCACGTAAAAATAAAAATGTAATGTTGATCATGCTATAATAATATTATTATAATATCTAGGCATAAGGCGTCGATCATGAAATATTATATAAGATTATATTAAATTATATTATGTATTTAGGAATATAATATTATTACTATAAAAATAATATAATACATTTTCGTAAATCGGGTACCTACGTATATTATATACCTATATATGGGTACACGGTGGGTTGTTGAGATTTCCCTATCCAGCGGCGGACAACGCGTTTGCCGGTTCAATTGGTGTAATGATTTATTTGGAAGTGGTAGCAGTGCGGGTGAGCGAGAGGACCGGTCCACCTTGGAGGGGGTCTAGGGGGCCGGGTTATATCCCCCCCACGGACCTGGCGACCGTCCAATAAGGTTCGCTCTGCGGAAGGCGTCACGTCGATTATTATTTTTTAATTTCCAGTTAATGCCTGTAATATACCTAGCCACCTAGGTATCCACCACTATATACATACAATATACAGCTATATACTCTAGCTATTAAAATATATACGTACTTGAAAAGACAGTGCGTAGACCTACTACCTATATATGTGTAGGTTTATTATATAATGATTATTATTATCGCCGCCTCTTATCGGAAAGGGTATTCAACCACTGTGTATAGTATTTAGTTTGCTTTATTATAGTATATGTATGTACGCGACGAAGGTGGAGGCCATTGCGCGGACACTATATTATATACAGGAGCAGGCGGCGGAGAATTGGTCGTTGAACTCTATTGTCGGCGAAGGGGGGTGGGGGAACAGGATGCGTTGAACTTCTACAACGCGCGCGAGGGCACACGCCGTGGAATTGTGGAAATACACGAAATAATAATAAAAATAAGAGAAAAAAAAGAAAATGGATTTGTCCGTGAAAATTAACCGCCGAGACGGCAATATGGCTGCGAAACGAAAAAAAATACGATATGGTCTTACTGTATATGCAGAGAAACCGAATATATTTTTTTTTGTTATTTGGGGTTTTTCACAACTTATCGGTAAATATTATTGGGTATTGACGAATGATAAAAAACCTACAATTTTTTTCACACTTTGAAGCGCTGCAGTTCAATACACCCTCATTCGCTGATAACTATGGACATTGACTCGCGTTATATCGTGAAGAAATGAAATTCAACAGCCACAAAAATACGTCTTACACATTGTACAATAGGCTGTAACGCATAGGTACATCTTACTGTCATATTTTATATTTTAGGTAAATATACCTACCTATGATTTTAGAATATTCCTTTTGGAGAATTGAAACATTGGACACTGGGATGGATTTGCATATTATTATATATTATGTTTGTAATATTATATTAGGTGCGAAAAAAGCCATAAATGATAAAAAAAAAATGTAACGCAGTATACCTATATAAATGGTTATAACAGAAAACATATTAAATCTGCAGGTCGAGTATATATTGGCGACAACGATGCATTTGATGGGGTTTTTAGGGCCCTAGCTGCTTAACCGATTCTGGAACATTAGAATTTTCTCTTCCCTGGGTATGTGTGAGGCATTCGGCGAAAATATGCTTAATATTGATATTGACCTCACAGGAAGACGGAAGTGCATAATGTATTGGGTGTCCTATATTTTGATAATTCATTGTTGGATATAATTGCGAACAATATAATATTATGTGATAGGTACGGACTTATATAATTGTTGGATACATTAAAGGAATAATGTTAATATTGTTTAAGTTTCAACGGCATATGAATATTATTCTTGTAACGCTTACTTGCTCAATTAAAATGTAATGTAGGTAGGTAATCGATAAAATACACTCAAGTAATGATTGAATTATACCTATGGAAATCGAATTAAAAAATGTACAAGATTTCACCGAAACATAAAACAAATGTTATAATATAATATTATTTTTATTTTATTATTTTATTATCATATTATGTATCTTACTTAAAACCACCGTAGGGTCATAGGCTCGAAAAACGGTTTGAGTATATGCTTGCAGGTGAATCAGTCCATAGTTACTTACTATATATACTGTTTATGATGGAATAGATCACTTATTCACTTATAAGTTATAATTCGAAGCAACGAGTTGTGATCCAAACGCTAATCGTGTTATAGTTATCAATTTAATTCAATATTTGTCCATGATTACCTATTTATTTTAAAATGTAGGCATACATTTATAATAGTTTTTGTATAATATGTACCTATATAATATATATAGTATATCTACGTGAAATGTTTGATCATACCACAATAATAGACTATCATCCATATAACTATTAAGATTTCCCGCTATAATGTTTTATCAAAATTTGTTTGATGTAATCCAAAGTTCCAAACTAGGTAGATTGAAAGAGTTACAAAATGTGACCCCTGAGGAACATTCAAATCTTTTATTTTTGAAAACAATATCACTGTAGTAGCATTTCAGAAACTTTCCTCGTGGACGAAAAAAGTTTTTCCAGTCCATTCAAACAGAGGCAAACAAAAATTTAAATTGGAATGTTTCTCAAAGCGAGTACAATAAATAAACTACTTGAATTACGCAATGAATAAACTTTTGAGAAATCCTTAATTTGTAATTAAGAGTTAAAGTTACGGGTTATAAATTAGAAGTTAAAAAATTAAGGAAATTACATAATATAGTTTCTAAATCTTTGCTAGTTTTAATTATGTCGTATGTAGAAGCAAATTTATAATTTTATGCCTACCTACTTTAATATTATTATTATAATTATGTATAAACATTTCAGCGATTACACAAATAATCCACTATAATAATATGTATGATGGATGCGTCAGTACATATACAATATATTTGTTCATAAATAATTGAAATTGAAATTTATCTTTATTCGATTTACAAACGTGTTTATTATTTTGAGAAAATATTATATTTTTAAAGTGTTTACCATATTTTTTTTTTTATTAGTTAAATTGTATAGTTGATATTATCTTTTATGTATTATTATAAGTATATAAGTATACCTATGCTATAAATGGGTATTATTGCGATTTTCAATTTTATTTTGTTTTACGGTTATATTTTTTATAACTAGCTGGTCTCAAGCACTTCGTCGCTTGTAAAAAATTGTGATTGTTCAACTCCTTTTGGGTGCAACTCAGCCTCCCTGGTAGCAAAATCCGACTACATCGGATCGCGGACAATGTGCGACACCATATCAAAAAGGTAATGTGTAAAGATTCGATTTGATGCATGCTTGCACGATTGGCCCGATCAACCAATGTCAGCCAATTAAATAATAAATACTAATGTCTACTAATTATTTCTCCTATAATCAATAGCAACCATTTATGAACAAAAATTTCCATCATAAATCTCAAAAACCCCGTTTGAGCACCTACACAGGTTGGATGACCTACCGGGTCCAATTGTGAACATAAATCATCCCAGGAACCACTCAAATACACAAAAAATTTCATTGAAATCTGTCTAGCCTTGGAATAGTAATAATAATAATAAAAAAAAAAATTACAATTTTAATAATAATAATTATTATTAAAACCAATAGCAACCATTTTCAAACATTCTTTTCCATGATAAATCTCAAAATCCCTGTTATTTGAGCACCTCCCCGGGTTGGACCTCAAATTTACGTTTTATATATTAGCCTATTTTCTTCCTAGATGTCTATTCTATCTTCGTACTAAATGTCATCGCAATAGCATGAACGGTTTAAAAATGCATAAAGGACACACACACACACACACATATACACACACACAAACATTCATTTTTATATAATATATTATATAGATGATTATTCTGATATCGCTTTCATATTCTTTATGACTTAATGTCTTATGTATTGTTAATATAATATAAAGGATAATAAGTTATCAATCATTTTACTTGAACAATACTTTTTTGATCTCAGTTTTCAATTTTAATTTAATTATGTCTTCTATATGAAATGTATATTCCAATTATGTAATCATATTAACATTTGATTTTTTTTTTATTTATATTTAAATAAGATTTCCCCATCGTCTATATGGAAGATATAATAAACACAAATTATTAGAGAAATAAAGAGAGTGTATATACATTAATGGAGAAAGAAAAAAACTAATGGAATCACTATACTTTTGATATAATTATTTAGTATTATATAATAGGTATTAGTACTAAATAATTAGTATAAGTCATAATAGACCGTAAATCAGCTTACGTATTTAAATACATTTGTATTCATTAATAATATAATTATCTAGATAGATTCTATTTATATAGACGTTCAGTGAATCCATTGAAAACTTAAAGTAGGTATAATAGTATAACCAAGTATATGGATTCTTTCATATTACCTATAGGTAATAGTATATACTATTAAATATATAATTTTATAAAAGAATAAGTAATTTTTATTAAAATGTTTTTGTATACTTATAAGTTAAGGGTAACATTAATTTTATAAGATATATTATACAAATATCACTATGATCATATCATAGTATTGAGTATTTGAGTATACGATACATATATATATCTACCACATGCTCATAAATTAATTACATATTAATCTTTTATAATGGTACTGATGTTTATATACCTACTATATTATATATATAATAAATTAGAATCACCTATCGACAATTAGACATTAAAAAGTAAAATAAACTATATAATATTTGTCAGCATTTTATCTAGAGGACCTTTAAATTTACAAATTTAAGGGAAGAACCAATCACCCACAAAATGTATCTCTAGAGTCTATAAATTCGCCCCTGCTAATAGGTTATGCCATGTGATACCAATCACAATAACCTATAGTCCAAATTTCTTAAAAGCCATGGGTGTGTCGTGTGCGATGTCCAGTACGACGTACAAATGTACAATACGGTTTTTGAATCATAATCAAATAACACAGTCATGAACGTCCGATTTTTAAACCAGATTTTAAGACTACTAAATACAATTTTTCTGAAAAGGATCTACCGTCTAAAACGATAACCTAACCTAACCGTTCCACAATTATTACAATATCGACAACATAGACAAGCTAGCTGTTGAGATAAAACCACGTGTCTGATATTATAAATACCCAGTAAATTGATTATATTTCAAAGTAATTTCATTTTAAAGAGTTAAATTTTTTTTAAAGATCATCGTGATTTTAAATGTTGTAATAATGCGGTTATCTGTTTCCTGGATTTATGACATTTCTTGAAGGGCTTTCATCTAGAGGCATGAGGCTCAGACGCTTAGTGCTCGTCTTGCCATCCTATCGGTACGCCACTGCTTAAAAAGATGCCAGTGCACTGTTTGTTTTCTCTTCCTGCCCCACCCGTAATATATTAGACAAAACGCATTAACACATAATCATTTTTTTTATGTTTTTGAATAATCTTAGAGTAAAACCACCCATTACAAATACGATAGAGAATAATATTTTTGAGGGTATGACATATCGAATTTTTTAAATATTGTCTCAACAATTTAAATATAATTTAAATATGCAAACACATTTTTAATTTTGAAAGTCGAATATAAAGACAAATAATAATAAAATTAAAACCGATATGCCAAAATCTATTATCTTCTATAATTTTTGTAATAGGTGATTTTACTCTAAGATTACTCAAAAATCAAAAACAATGATTATAGGTGAAAGCGTTTTATTTATGTGGGTTGAGACTGTTGAGAGAGAAAATAACTATTGCGCAGAAATCCTCTTAAGTAAGACAAAGTTAAGTAAGACACATATTATTATAATACCTATATTAAAGTGATATATGAACTTTGTTTTCATATTTGCAATTTTAATGCTATTTTATTTTATAAAAAATGAAAAAATGTTGTGCTAAATAATACACGAAAATACATAAAATGTACTTTTACTGCAGTAATGACATGTCATAAAAATATTTATTATTGATATATTTTAATTTATTTATTTTCTAAGAAAACCATTTTCATTTTTAATGCTTTATCTTATAGTTGTATTTTTTAGAGCATACTATAGCGCAAATTAATGAAGATTTTAGTTCTATGATTTCATAGTTCCAACTGTGCAGATTTTTACAGTTTATATTTTACAAGTTACATTTTAATATGTTACGGATAGAGTGAGCTACACGCGATTAATTTACTGCAACAACGACTTCAACTATGTGCTCATTCTACGCCAATTAAAAGCGTTAACGTTGGTTTATATATAAACTACTTTATATATATACCTACCTGCATCACAATGATTAATTTCTTCTACCCATCTGACTATATGCGGTATACTCACATATTATATCGTTCAAAATATCATAGAGGCGTTGAGTATTATTTTATCGCTTTTGTATCCACGAATTGTATTCAATATCTAATAATTGAACAATAGTACAATATTAATATGTATGGTAAGTATAAACTGCAAGAGCTTTCGATTAATATTCAAATTTAACTATGATATTTATGGTAATAATAATTTAATATAAGTTCTAAATTACATGTAAATATTGAAATATTTATAGTAAATTTATAGGTACCTATACTCGTATATTACCACATACTTTTCTGATTAATCCTCAAGATGCTAGAGATGTATAGCTCAACAAATGTTTGCTTTAAAATCACAACAATAAAATGCTATAGGGAATATTTTGTCAAATAGATGTTATGTAATCTCTGTACCTAAATTACAATGTTATACATAATATTAACATATGAATTGTTTTATTCGATGCGTAGAAACAACATGTTGTTGAGTAAGTACTTGAGTCTTGAGTGAAGTATGTCAATTGCCAGTATATACAGACATACAGTGTACTTATGTGCCTTATTTCTTGATATAATATTATATTATAATAGAATGCATATATATATCCAAACAACTTTGTCAATACTCTATTTACAGTAGTTATATAATATTATTATGTATGTCCATGGGAATTTAGGATAGTATCATATCATTGACGTAGTCGTCAAATAGGTACCAACATATAAGTCGTCGTAATAATAATATACGCTCTCCATTTAAATAATAACTGAACCAAAAATTAGGTACTTACTCAAATTGTTGTTAGTGATATTATATATATTTTTTTTATTACAATTAGAAAATCCAATTGTCATATAGTTTTAATTTTTTTTTTAAATTATGAAGTTGATATTTTAGGGACGTGAATAATAATATTGCGGTGAAAATTAAAATACGTATTATTATAATAATATGAAACAAATAAAATAGCTAATGTAAATGTATAGACGGTGTGTGCTTCTCCAACTCCCCTCCACCATATTTAAAACCTTAAAAAAAATTATGCAAGTAGCATGTATTGGCACAACTAATTTCGTGCCCCGGGTCAATGAAACGTATACGTAATGCCTAATGCGTATGGCATGGCGTATAGTACATATTATGGCATGTCGTACATAATATAATTGTTATAAGACTTTTGAAGTTTTCGTTAGGTACTAAAAGTTGGTCTAAAAAATTGAAGTAGGTATATATTACGGTACGTTGGCATACATTATAATATATTCCCTTTATAACCAACAATAAATAGCAAATCTGGGAGTATTTAAGAAGACTCCATACCAACTATTTTTTAATTTTTTTTTTTTACGAATTCAAACCTTATTAATTTTGTCTATTGTATCATTATATCATAAATAAAACAATATCTAATTGGTAAGAAATCTGGTTTGTTATGCATTTCATTAGAGAAATATACATAAGCGTAATGCTCATAATGTTTATTTATTTATTTATATTAAATCACGCTTTGATTTACAGTTTGAATAAAATAATAGGTATGTTGAATAATATCTATTTTATTTTATTATTATTTTTATTATTATTATTATTATTATTATTATTATTGATACACTGCAGTGGAATAGAAGTCAGATACCGACTTTATATAGGTAGGTACACATTCCGTTACACTGGTTTCAAATTGAATTTCCTCGTAATCGGTGGCAATAGGTTTTGTAATTACACAGAAAAAAAAACACTAGTAGGTAATCCAAAGTGGGTGAATGTGGTTTCATGAAAGTTTCAACAATAAACACCGTGCGATGATGACTGTTTGATTTGAATCACAAGGGTGAAACAATCCGACATGGATACCAACCGAAACCAATCGGCGCTTCCTTCGTGCACGTGAAATAAACGCGTAGGTAGATAATATATATAGTGGGATAAAACAAAAAAAAAATATTACAAAATACACGGAGGGCTAGAGATTTATTACGATTTACGTTTCATTATAGAGCCGACGAAATGAAATCAAACGAAATCGATATTGTTTGGGAAAACGAGTGAACAAAATTCACCGCTTGAAATGCGTAAATTTCATAATTTGATAGACCTCATACAATTCAATACTTAATACTTAACAAACACGATATTAAGCAAAATCCAATGACAGGCTAATAACCTACGCTGTCGAAGCCTCAATCTTTAAATAATATAATAACGATAGTAAAAAAAATTCACCGCGTGCGCACATATATCAATATAGTTGATAATATTATATATTTGAGGTGTATACCTGACAGATTATGACCATAGGTATATAATTATACAATATACCAAGTAGAATATAGATAGGTGAGTACTCATTTATAGATAGGCAATAGAACCATCGGTAGTTTCGTCCCCCTCTCTCCCCGCAATATCAAGTGTTATATCTTTTGTACTGTACCTATGTTTAAAAACAATATAAAACCCGTCCTTTTAATTTATCTTCTCGTTGCAATATGAATTTTTTTCCTTTTTTTTATGCAATGGTACCGCTGAAATAATACAGTCAAACGGAAATCATTCGTAATCATTGTGAAAGCGTCGGCGACGACGGTGGTTAATTAAACTGCGGCGTGCAGCTATAAGAACCTATGTCTAGCTATACTGCTACTGTTGCAGTTTCACGGTAAAAGCAAATCAAATTTTATTTGTTTTATCGTAGTGCCACGTTATAATTACACGACGCGGGAAAAGTGTGTATTGTATATATATATATAATATTATAATATCATAGTGTATTATTAAAAAATTATTTTCACGGTGAAATGTTCGGTTCCGCTTCACCGGGCCCCGTACATAAATGATTAGTTTATTTAAGCGCGAGTGCAGTACATTATCGGCGTATTGTCGGTGAACGACAAACGGTCGGGCGACATAAACTATTAAGCAACCGCGTGGTTTAGGTGTTATACCACATACCAATATCTACCATCTATTACGCGAGAATAGTTGCGTATTTAGAACATATTATTATAGCATAATACATTAAAAAATTGTATTATAATAGTAGGAGGTATCTACGAATAGCCAATAGGGTTCTGAATTTGATAAATATTTCAAAATTTTAAATTTCACTTTTCATGAAACACTTCAATGAAATTACAAAAAACGTATAGGTACACATTTGGTTTGTATTTACGGATGATATTTTGATATACATTATTATTAGTATTTATTAGTATTTATTAGTGATTACACCTAGGAAATATTATTAATTAATAATTTATCTACGTGGACGGACAGTCATATATAGTTCAGATAAATTTTTATAACTTATATTAGTTATTATTTCTCGTTATCATAAGCAATTGCAGGTTCTCTATTATTATCTTAGTTGCTTTTTGGAGCCAAATGATGGTTTTTAATTTGTATAAACACATTTCGTTATTGAATTATTATTCAGAAGTTTGGCCTATTGTTAGTATAACTACCCTTTAGTATAATATACTAATAAATAAGTAAAAACTATAATAACTATATATAGGTAGGTATATACTATAATATAGGTTATAAATATAATATTATAATTAGAAATAATTGTTAAAGTATATTAAGTAACAAATAATTACTAACAAATAAATATAAAATATCAACAATTTTTTTAATTTTTGTTTATCTTTGTTTCGTATAATGAACATTATAAACATATTATATACATTTTAAACTGTTGTCTTTATCTTAGTATATGGTAACTAAATATAAAAACAATTTGTGGTTTTTTTAAATTTAAGATATATTTTTATTTTTAAAATAAATAAAATATGCCAATAAAAATAAATTGTTATTGGCATACGCCAAGCAAAATATGTAAGTAAATTGAAAATCGTAAGTTTAATTAATAAAATATTTTTGAAATTAAAAATAAATAAATAACTTAGGGAACTTGCTCCTGTTACATAGTAGGTTCGAGTGTTCGTCAGTAATCAACACGTATGTCTTCATCATTAATGTGTTTAATTTTAAAATTCAATTAAACGCTCAATACTTACGTACAAAATGGTTCTAAGCAAAAGAGACGAAACAATTTGAACATCAAACGCTTATTATTATTGTGGAACTTACTCCAATGCGTCACTCGGTGATTCGTGTATTTTTCTTTCTTTCCTTTTGTTATCAAATTCACTTATTGTTCTTTACGTGAGTAGATTGTGTAATAAAAACATATAAAAAAAAAAATTAACAACACTGATCAAAAGGAATTTTGAAAAATGTATTTTAAAATTGGTGTACATTTTTTTTGAAGGAACGTTATATGACATTCCTAAGGTATTAAAATTAAACTTTTATCAATTTTTAATAACGAAATAATTTGTACATTTTTGCAATTTCAAAAAAATGTGAATTATTGTCTTAACTGCCTAATATGAGAACAACTTTCATTATACACCAATAAATAACTCTTTTACATTTTCACATTTCAGTGTTTTGAAATTGTTGTTAGCTTGGCTTTTATTTTATATAGGTACCTACATAATGTTCTTACTTTGATGCGTACATATTTTGATATTATGACATTCCGCTATTATTATGGAAAATGTATCATTCTTCATTACACTACGTTTTTAGATATTTTTCAAATGTAATTTTGTGCATCATTATTATTTTTATACTTTTTTACGCAACATTAAAATTACTACGATCGTTTCAAAATTGTGGCTACAAATAAAATATCACATTGAATGTTCCACGATTGCATATGCCCATAATATTTGCATATGTTGTATTTTACGACTTACATAATATTATATTATTATAATGCGTGCGTGTTTCTTCGACATAAAAATATTTATACTTTATTTCCGTAATAGTTTATGTGGTTGTTTGATATGCTTATAATACTTATATAGTTATATATTTATATGAAATTAATTATTATATAACCAGTGTAAATTTATATACTCAATAAAATCATTTTTTAGGTATTTAAGTTTTCATTTAAACTATTTTCTAATGTGTGCTTTAACAATAATTAATTAATATTAGTGAGGACAATTAATGATCGAGTTCGGTAAAAAAAATTTGAAACAGTAAATTAAACATTTGTAAAGTATATTAAATATTAAATTTTAATATAATAATATTTTGTAGGTACTACAATGCATTTTTTGAATTTATAACAAACTACCTAAAACGTGTGTACTTATAAATTATAACTATATTATAACTATATAGTATATTATATATAAATATATTGTTATTATACCTATACTTTATAAATCAATTAGACCACTTTTAAGTTTTATTATTTATAATTATTATTCTTATTTTACAATATAAAAATGTTGCTCATAGGTATTACCTATTATCGAACATAAAACAAAATATTGTTAATTTTATTTATCAACTAATGTTTTATAGCACTAAATTATAATGCATAACGTATATTATATATAGGTACCTACCTAATCAAACTGTGAACATGCCTATTATTTTAAATAATTGAATATTTTTCTCTTAGTTGTTACTTGTGTACTGTTTTATAAATTATTTAACATTCTATGATACCTATGTTAAATGCTTAATTAATGTAGTAGGACATAGTAAAATACCTATGTGACTATAAAGTATAAATTATTATATTATATTATGTTGAATTATTTAATTATTTGCTTAACTCAAAATTAACAAAGCAATTAATCGAATCATTCATAGGTTGGTACCTACTTATTATATGTTCCGATATTCGTACTTTTTAGGTACAATATTATATGCTAAGCGAGTTTAGAAATTGTTAAATGTTTTGATCAAATTTTAGGCTAAGAAGCTTTATATTATACTAAGAACTAACAAATGACGCATTAATCCTTACTTAGAGTAAACCCCGTTTATAGGCAAATTTTATCAGTAATGAGTAATGACTAATGAATAATATCTATGAACCATGAAGTGTACTAAAGAAACCTAAAGAAAATATTAATTAGCTAATAGCCAATCACTTACAACAAACATGAATTTATTTCTAATGAACCAAAGGAAACAAAGTTAACCTGACCTAGTGCAATACATATGCGTAACGGTAGACGTCTTTTATACCAACTTTATGCATAATTAATGTTTAGCTTATAATATAATAAGTCTATCAAAGAATATATAAGTATCAAAAATTCAAAAACTAAGCTTTTAAATTGTGTATATTGACAGCTCCTATTCGTCGTCCAACGATTTTCCAATAGTTTGATGCTATCTGTCATACTATAATTCAAAATTATATAATATTAAGATTTTCTTAAGTTAAATTTGATAATTTTACCCGATTGGAATGTATTTATTTTTGAATATAACCTGTGTGTAACACCACATAAGTTAGAACTTTAAATACTGTACAATTTCTGAAATAGGTGTACCTATTCTTATTTTTGAATACTGCAGAAGAAATTGATAATTGTATTATTATTTATTATACCCTGAAGACTCTATAATATATAGGTACTTTATTTCTATATTGCCTTTGCTAATTTATAGGTACCTACAGTAAATACTTAATACCGAATAAACTAAATTGTCTGATTAGATATTTGACAAATATGTTGGGGACAAATGACATAGCAATGTTTCCTCCAATAAAAAATTCTACGCATTATTAAATGTACAAACGATGAATTTAAACGCACTTTAAATAGTTTAATTTTTATAACATATAACGTTTATGTTTTCAGGTAATAATAATAGAGTTATGTAGGTAGGTATATTTATATAAAAAGACCACCAAGCACACATTTCTAATCAAATGTATACTTATATAATTATAATTCAAAACAGTTTTGCTTAAAAAAGGTCAGTGTGCCGTAAACATTTTTTGAGGAGTACGGTGTGCTTCGTTTAATAAAAGTTTGAAAACCACGGATCTAGACTTATCTAGAATATACCTACTTGTATATTAGCGGTAATTCAACTACTTTTTACCATCTGTAACAGTTGTCATAAATAAAAAATACCTAAACTCACATATCATATACACCTTTTAAAAAGTGGATTTAAAAAAGCAGCTTATCAAAAACCAATAGAATGTACATTATACAGCGAAATTTTTAGTGTTGGTTATACATAGGTAAACATAAGGTGGCTTACATATTAAGTAATGAGTTATGTGATGTACTCTAACAACATGTATACAAACATACAATTTTTTTTATGGAGAATGCATTTATTTTCATTTTTAATAACGTCTTGAACTTTTCTTATGTATAATAATATATAGGTATTAGGTAGGTTACATAGAGGTACATCTTCCATTCGTAGTACGGCTTAAAAATAACCATTATTAAACATTTCTCCATGTTTTGATTTATGAAATTTTTGTTCATTAAGAATAAGAGAAAATGAGAAAATGAACAAACTACAAAGAAGAAAAAGATTAAATCTTGCTCCGCTCCGATTAGAATTTTAAAAGTGGGACAAATATCCTCACAAAAAAATAAACATAATAATAATAAACACAACCATCTATGTACACTTAAAACTATTGTTATTATTATAATGATGAATAATAAAATTACGATTATTATTTTAAGTGTAGGTACATATTTTAATAATATTCGTGTGGAAATCTTCCAAAGTCTGGGAGTGTATTCGATTTGGCTACAGAGCGTGTTCACGAATTCACGATACGCGACGTATATCAACCTCGCGAGAAAATTATGATTATATTAACATTATAATATTTACCATTCGACGATCGGACGGCAGCGCATATATACCCACTGTAATATTATTATATTTTATATACCAAGGTGTAGGTTACGCGGGCACGTCGTCGCGCGGTATATAAAGCTGATTTCGATGGGGTGGAATGTAATTTATCATATTATTATTATACATTTTGTGTGTACCTATTATATACATATAATATGACGTATTCTGTGTGTGTGTGTGTGTAAAATAATAGTTTGTACGACTACGGGCAAACCAAATACGCCGCCGCCGCCGCCGTGAATTCTACCCGACTAAACAAAACGAGCACGTAGCACGTAGTACCGCCGCCGCCGGTCGGTAGAGTAAAATAATTACGTTTCATTTTTTTTTTTCATTCGGTTTCTTTTGAGAAAAAAGATTTTTTCGGATCGTTTTTTGTGTTGTCCGACAAATGTGAAGTATAACACACACACACGTTTATAATATAAAAGATTCGTATGTTACATATGCGTTGTACCTATACTAACTTCTACCTGCCTAACTATACAAAAAAAAAAACAAGACTTTGGGATGGGTATCCGTTGGTATGGGGTTCCGGTTGATTATGTTATAATGAGGGCGCTAAATGATGTAGCTACCGCGTTTAACTCGGCCTGGTTCCCATAGGGCTTAATAACCCTTCGCCGACACCCTTAATCGGGTATAAAACTATAAACCTGCGTAATATTACGGTTTGTATTAAAAGAATAGCGCGCGTTGAATGAACGTCGAAAAAATGTACGTCTTGAAACGTTACCTATATCACGTCCATTCTCAGACGAGTGTGTGTGTGTGTGTGTGTCTGCTTCGGATAATTTATATAATAATATACTTATAATTACAATGGTTCTTTTTTTCCTATCAATGGTTTGTGTACCCGTTATAAATTTTCTTTCATTGACCATGTATCATAATATTGTATAGGTACCTATATCTACTAGTTTTTCATTCTAATAAATCACAACACCAATGCGTAATGACAAATAAAAAGTGTTGAATACAAAATAAAAGCCAATAAACGTAATGAAAAATAAATTTACCAAACGCATTTACGCCTAGTTGTAATTTAACTCCAAGTTATTTCGTCTGTACCTACTTAACGGTTTACCACGCGGTACTATATACTAGCTACTGGGTACCTATTTATTTACTTTTCCATACATAACACTATTTATTTTTAATTGCATTGTTAATAAGAACTGAACCATTGTTGAATCTTTCGATACCACGCTGCTACGGTGCATAGTGCAATCCACATTATACGACAGTGGTCACGTCGAAAGGAGTCATTTATCAATCTGCATCATTCTGCAAGTACAGTTTTTGAGAATTTCGTCAGTACTTTGATGTAGCACTAGGTTGTCATAATGATGTGTTTATCCACCGTTTGCAGTAAGTCAATGCAACGTTTGATAACGTGTCTGGTTCGAGGACCATCTATTAACCGTCAACGGGGTTTTCGTCTGCAAAACGAAAAATTACATAGAAAGTAGGTATTTTCGTAGAAATCACATTAATGTATTCGGATGTAATGGTAGATATCGACTAATGTATATAGTGTATGTAGATATAAGAAATCCTTTGCATAATATCCACATTAAAAAACAATTTAAGTATAAAATACTTTTATATATTATATATACTATAGATATCATTTTATACTACTATTTAGTACCTTAATTTTTCTGATTATTACTAAATGTTGTGATGTAAATTAACAATAAATTGTATAGTAATGTAATAAAGACCAAATCAAACGAAAAATACTGCAAGTTGTATCTAATCAATCAATTAAGAAATATACATTAGTTAAGTATGGTATATTTATGAAATATTGGAAATACATAATAATTGAAACATAAAATTGTGTGATCCTTTGATTTGCAATATAGTAAGTTTTTATTGTTTAGTGTACCTATTTCGACAATGTACCTATCTTTGTACTCGTTTTGTACAAATAGAAAAGTATCTAGGTATAGTACATTAGTTGTTGAAATCGACTGATATAATATAATATGTAGACATGTAGTGACTGCACACAGACATAATTTTAGAATTAAAAATATATAATTTTTACGTCTCCGTGTTTTTTGAAGAAGGTTAGTAGCGCGTGTTAATTTGAATGACAATAATACAAATATACACGTACACAATATAACAATATTAATGTAATGTTATACGAACTGTTATTATTTTTTAAACCACGAGCGTTTCCTATTGGTTTGTTTTTGTTTAAACTGCGGACAAGAGTACTAGATAAATAAAATTATACATTATAATTTGATTTTATCTCCTAAATATAGTGACAACAAAATAAAAATAATTTTTTTTTATATATTCTCCAATTATTATAGGAGACACGAATGAAAAAATATTTAATTAGAATTTGTCTTTATGCTAGTGTTTATAATAATACATATATACCTGTATGCAGAATTAAATTCTCATTTGCAAACCAATATTTAATTATAAAGTATAGTAGGTAAGTATAAATATTAAATACGTATGTAGTTATAAAATAAATAAACACAGAGCCATGAATATTAGCATTTATATTATTGTAATAATGAAAGAAAAAATATTTATTTTTTTTTTCTAATCAGTAGGTATAGATGCACGTTAATAATATAATTAACATTTAAGGCCGCCTGGTGTCTATATAATTCATAAGATTCGTCTTCTTCTTTCTTGGCTTTTATGAGCCATTTAGGTCCATTGTCGCAACAACCATGGTTTTTTTAATATTTTTTTCAGTGCACTTGCCTCCATCCATCTCTATCTTGAGCTAGTTCTTCTCCGTTGTTTACTCCCAACCTCAGTACATCTGTAATTCTGTGTTTCCACCGCTGTCTGGGATGTCCCTTCGGTCTTTTTGTGTTCGGTATCCAACTCGTGGCCAAACCAATAGACCCTTTGGACTTTCTTACATGTCCAGCCCATCCCAGTCCTCTGCTCTTAATGACTCCAATCATACTGGTATCAGCATATAGTTCTTCTATTTCCCGGTTTGTTCTTAATTCGAAATCCTCTTGATTGTTTCGTTTTGGCCCAAATATCCTTATGAGCACCTTCCGTTCAAAGGTAGCTAGTCTATTTTCATTCGTCTTTGTTGTTGCCCATTAGTAATTGCCCAGTAATATTTGTAATACTACTAACATGATATCAATCACCTAATGTATTGTGACACGAAATATCTTAAGTTCCTACTAAGGTTCCCTAGTTAGGTTGGCTTCCTATAGTGCATTATCATTTAATCCATGTTTAGTATGATTTTCCGTATGTATTTTTTAACATACATTATATCTTATTTCCATAAATATAATATTTCGTTTTCTCTGTTCTAGAATATAATGACCATAATTACAATTTACTAAGTTAAAACAATGTTCAATGTTGTAAGATACACTACTATATAGAACCATATATTCATATTTTATTTATTATTTTCCAATTGAATAGCGGTAAAAGCGCTATATAGCTTGTTGGTTATCAAAATAAATAGGCTAAATAGGCTTTTGTGAGTAGACTAACCTTGTAGTATATTGCATGGAATCTCGATTGTAACAAACATTTTGATGTTAGTAAATAAATAATATTATTATTATAAAGTCGCAAAGAAAAGTTCGGATTAAGGACAATGATCGAGAAACTATAGTGTTGGTGCACTATAGCCACTAATACAGTAATACTTATACTTAGTGGTGTATTTAATGGGGTTGTGGACGATCACGGGTTCGTCTCAACCTGAGTTAATACCTATTCACATCAATATTTAAAATATTACAATCGTATAATACATGACTCTACGGCACACTTATAATCGATAATGCAGTAACACATTATTATAGTAGGTATACAGGGTGTGATTCATCAAGTATATTAACCCCCTCCCCCGTTTTTCTTCAATAATGCAGTATTGCAGTGTTTGTCATTCTTAAAAAGTGTCCTTTGTATCTAAAAATGTCTGTATTTCAAATGAGAACACCCCTTTTTTACTGTAAATTATTTAGAGGATAATTTTTGTATTCTAAATATGTAGTTTAGTAGTTTTTAATTTATTTAACTTTGTAAACCAAGGATAATAGGTTTGAAATATATGAGGACTATGGTGATTTGAAAATGTTAGTACCTAATCAATATTAATACTTCAACTAGATACTAGATCAAATATTACATATATTTTATAATTTTGTTAAACTATTATTTAGGGCTATTATTTTTGTATAAACATTTAATATTTCAAAAACTATACTCGTTTGAATAATGAGTTAGGTACATCGAAATATTAAAAAAATCTACCTACTAAATATTTTACAGTAAAAGGGGGATTCTCATTTAAAAACCAGAAGCTTGTATCGCCATAGAACACTCTTTAAGTATAGAACAATAATTCTGAAGAATTTGAAAATATGATGTTTAAATAAATTTAAAAATTCCAAAAATCAGAATTTGATTAAACAAAAAACGGGAGCGGCCTGCCTGGTGAATCACTCTATATATATCAAAACTATATTATTATGTCTATATAGTACACGCGTGCGGACACGAAGTCTTCACGGTCCTCGTCCACTTCCGGCAGTTCCGTTTCTCACCTCCGGCATCGGGGTATAGGCGGACACCCCAAACACGGATTTAGTGGTAGTCGTGGTGGCGGTGGTGACGCGGCGGCCCGGTTAAACTGTTCCGATGTTTGCTCGCTCGCGGAGAGAATTGTTTTTCAATATCCGGTGGCGGTGGCGGTGCGGTTAGCGATTCGAGTCGGCGCCCGTGGGAAACTCACGGTTCCGCGTGCGTGCCGCATTTGCTGGGTGTTTGTGGTGGGAGGGGGGTGGCGGAGACAAGCCGCCGCCGTAGTAATACCTACTTATATATTAAGTGTAGTATGTATGACATAAATATATAATATTTTATGTACGCATAAGACGCGCGCGCCCGTTGTCTCTCCCATACCGTCCGGCCGCGGCTGTCATCCTTGATCGATCCCGCAGTATATTATATATATACGTGTATTATTACATGAGGTATGATATTGTACGGCCGTAGCGCCGCTTCCGGTGTCTGTATACGCGCTCTTAAACGATATTATATCATTGCGTGCGTGCCTGCCTATACCTATATATATTTTTTAAGGTCGTGTAGCTTGGGAACTTTACACGCCGTCACCCGCAACCGGCGAAACGTCACACTGGCGGCGGCGAAACGGTAAGTCATCCCGTCTAATTGCTCCAGCCGCAGCCGCACCGTTCGAGCCCGTCGTCCTCTTATACTATAACCATGTCCGTTACACACTGTCGGCGGCGGTGGTGGTTGTGACGGTAGTCTGTAATACCCGTTTTACTTTATTATTATTAGTATTGTATGTATTATAAATTTAGGCTCAGCGGATCGTATTATTCCTCAAAGTTGGTGATTGGGTGCGGGATATGATGAAAAGGAATAAGTGTAGGTGAATTGGATGGGTTTGGTGCATAAATTAGTTTTCACATGGTATGCGGGGATAAGATACACCCACTCATCCTTTCATCGGCATCACTTTGAACAGCGTAATTCTGCACCAGTTAGATTTTTTAAATACCCTGTATGAAAACAATGAACGTACCTATATAAATATCTATAAATATTATTTTCTTACTTTTTTATATTATTTATTAGTAAATTAGTTGAATGCAAAAAAAATCTAATTGGTCAGTGATGTTATTATTTTAAATCTTTGTTTTTCATTTTTTGTTTTTTATGATTGCCATTTTTTTGAATTGACATGCAGTGAGCATACAGTTAATAATAACCTTTGTTCACCCAATATGATATAAATAAGAAGTTAACTATACACTTTTAGGGCGTCTGTAGGTCGTCTCCGGATTTTATGATATAGTATATTTTAAGTATTAAGATATATTATTAAGAAAATATTGCAAAATAGTAAAATTAAATAATTTATAATAATAATAGTTACAAATTAGGAAGTATCTAACATAAAAATAAAAATAAAAAGATAAATGATCTCAGTCAATAATGGTAAATGCCCCACGTGCATATAAAAGCAGTCCTGTGTACAACAGGTCTTCAATACACAACAGGTATTTCGACTTGTATAGTTCTGGTGTACAGGTGGGACAAGTAGGTACAGTTAATTTTGGTAATCCGTTTACGCACTCACGCACACACCTACACACACACACACATCCATACATAACCGGTGAACTATCCGTCTCAGATGGCCGAACCACGCGAATAATATTATAATATTATGATTTATGAAGTTATACCACACCATTATTATTATTAAATTTGTAGTTGTTTTTGTTATTGCTGCGCATATCGAATATCCGGAATATCGATGCTATATTTTGTACATCAACCCACATAATATAGTCCATATACTGCAGGTTATTATAATATAGTGTCCACCAACAAGATCATGTACATAACTGTAAATAAAACGGTAGGTATTCCGTTAACATTATGCTATATTTTTGCTCTATTTTAAGTCACGCTCCGAAGTATTATTATAAATTATAAACGTATATGGTTCGGCGCAGCCCGTTTAAGTGCGATGGCCGATCGGCTTAAACACATAGGTTGAACCTACCTAATTAAATAGTAGGTAGCAGTACGGTACACCGCATTATGGTACATTTTTACTCATTTTTACATTCCTTAAAGCCACGAGACGCCAAAAGTTGTTTGTGTCCATACGACTAGCTGTTAACTCGATTTTACTTCTTTTACGTCGGAACAATTTTTCCCTGCGTCGTTTTAATCCCAAATGTCTACATTATTGTACGACAAAATAAATTTTTATAATCAATTGAGGTGTTACTGTTAATTATTTTTGACATTTTGTTGTGTAACCTACCTGTAAGTCCTCAAAAATACAATTCTTTTTAACCCTTTATGAAAAAAAAATTAGTAAAAAATGTTCTTCCAACGATTGCACAGTAGTATAATGTTAATATTTTGTAGTATAATGTTGTGTATTAGACTCAAAGTCTATAATTTTAAATTAATAATTTGTACACATTTATACAGTTACGTTTTGTTTTCAGGACGATTTATTTTACTAAAATTATAAGAGAAATCTAATAATGGTTTGTTTCAATTGCATTTTAATAAAGCTAGGATAACCGTAACACATTTATTGTTATTATGTATAATATTATTACTTCAGTGCTCTACATACTTGGCTTGCGTAAAATTATAATTTTATTTCTGTGTTTCAAGTGCTTCAGAGACAAATGTACTTAAAAAAATACAAGTTATTTTAAAATATAAAACCAATTTCTATGCGATATTGTCACGACCATGTTGACAATAGATTACACATCATTCGTAATTAATAAAAAATCAAAAGATAATCAATTTAATTCAAAATAATAAGCTATTTAAAGTGTTTTTCTATACAAATGAATGTAGTACGTACATAACATTGTCCGTATACTACAGTTTATTGTCTCGCATGACATATATTATAGGGTCTATGATAATAGACGCGAATATTTTGAACAGAAAACTAATGATCACCTGTAATACCAGGTGTTCAGCACCAAATGTCGAAAAAGAAATATAAATTATAATACACATTGAACATCTACTTTAAACGCGAAATCCAGAATTAGAAAATAACAATTTAACGAACGGACGTCCGAGGTTCGGTCGTTAAATGGGATAAATTTTAGTCAATGCAGTCGTTTTTGTATAATATAATCAGTAACCATGTGCTATATTTTCTGATATTTTTGCTTAAATATTGAATTTGTATACATTTTGTTTGTCATTTTCTAGTTTCAACCAATTAATAATAATTGATTCAAAAGAAGTAGACATAGACATACCAGGGAACATAATAATATATAATCTATACTTATAAAATCCAAATACCACTCACTCACTGATCACTGTATCTCAAAAACTACTCAACGTACAGACTTGAAATTTGGAATAGGGGTTCTTCTCATATTTTCACCTTGCAATAAGAAAGGATTTGCCAAAATTCGCATTTTAAAGAGGTGCTCAAACAGGGACATTGAAGTTTACATTGGAAATTTTATTTTTATTTATTAATAGTTCCCATTGGTTACAGTCAACAGTAGAAATTATTTGTGTTTGTTTATTATCGGTTGCCATTGGTTTTTTGGGCAGATCAAGTACAAGATTGGATCAATTCGAATTATTGAAAATTGTCTACCAAGGTGATTGGTGAAAGAGTTGCCTTTGTCCGCGATCCGACGTACTCGGATTGCCTACCGGGGTGGTTGAGTTGCACTTACTGCAGGCTGCAGCATGTTACACCCAAAAGTAGATTAACAATCATCATTTTTTTAAGATTTGCGTTTTTTTACGGGCAATGAAGTGCTATAAAAATTAATACCATTAATACCGTTAGAAACATTTCAATACGTTTTCATTAACCGTTTTTTATATTCACTTGCCGATCACATTAAACGATAAAATTTAAATAAAAAATTATACATATCATTGTCCAAAAACAAAATAAACAACCAATCACGGGCGAAGCTGTGACGGGTCGGCTAGTTATTTATATTTATTTATTTCAAATTATTAAAAATATTATCTGTTACACTCATTGTATTAGTTAAAAATATTTTTTATCTGCGTATTACTTATATTATTTAATGTTTGTTTATATGTATAATATGATAATAAAATTGATATTGTACTTTTGTTAATTAGATTTCATAATGAATTAGTTCATTAATTATTTTAGGGAATAAAAAAATGCCAGTTATTATTAATAATACAAATTATGGTATATTATATACCTATATGAAAATTTAATTATGTTTCTATTAAAAAATGGCAATGCCTGCAGTTCCTACTCCTAATTTTGTATGTGCATATAATATAATATAAATAGCATGGTTGAAATTTACAGGTTATTGACTCGGACTGTTAACATCAGAAACAAAATGGCTGCGTAAAGGCCAAAGGGATACCACAAATATCAACTTTTCTTATCATCAAAAACACGCTGACAAAAGCCAACAAATTCAAAATTCCCGCGCATGTATATTTCATTATTATTGGCTCCCTTTACGTTGCCATGTTTGTTTTTATCATCAAATATTTTATTGAGAAGGGGTTTAAATGTAATAAACTTGTATATTTCAACCACGAGGGTTGTCGCTGTATAGTATCTAACATACCTATATACACCGCGCACTTTTTACTCTACCATATTATATGACTATATAATATAGATGTTAATAAAAACGGAACGCTATCGTGGTTACGGTATATAATATATAAAACATATTCTTGATGTTAAAAATAAGAGTGCCCGCAAAAAATAAAGATTCATGCATTTGCATGTGCGTATAGTGAGGACGAAAATTAATAACATTGCGTAATACGCGTTGGTAGCCGACTATATAGGTACAACTAATAAACTTCCGCCCGGACACGAGTAAAAAGCGTCCGGCTAAAAACTACAATACAATATATAAAAATATGATGCGATGCAATATAAAATGTAACTATATAATATACAGTGTACACTCAGTCGGTGTAGGAATTATATACAGTCGGAAGACGCAGCCGTCGTCATCGTCAATGCAACGCGTATAGAGCTTTTGCCACGGCGGCCGGGTGTTTTCGGCACGGCCACTCACCGTAGTTCCTTCCAGAAGTCAACTGTGCGGAACTCTTGTGCCGTCGGCGCACTGCGGACCGCACGTATATTATAATATACCGTGGTAGCAGTACCTACCTACCTACCTACCGCTAATAGCACCATAATATATAATATACGCGACGAGCATATTATACGCATATACGTGTACAGCAAAAGTAGAAGACCCTTTGGCACCTGCCGGCGAATCATTGGCCCGGCAAATTCCGGTATCGTGAGTACGTTTGTGTGTGCACTCTCTGCGTTTTTATTTTTTGGTCATTACCGGCCGCGTATAAGACACATGGCGCGACGACGACGACTAAAGGTTGCAATGTTATTATATCGTGTGTGTGTGTGTGTGATGGGCGCGAGCGCGTGTGTGTGATACGGTTTTCTTCTATGGGAAAAAGCACAAGGTGCTAATACCCCCTTCTGCAGGACGCATATGGCGCCTTTATTGTTGTGGGGGTGTGTTATCCACACATAATTCGTCCGCACAAGAAAACAATATTATAATATATTATTATATAATATTGTTGTATATACACACACACACACACGATGTCACGGGCCGACGACCACGGTCCGGCCGGCGGCAACATGATGGGTATTATATAATAATATCATTATGTCGTATATAGTATGATTGTGTACTCTGTTCGTGTCTTTGTCGCGCGTTTCATATTTTGGCGGGCGATCCGACAAGCGGCGAAGAGTATGGGCACACGCAAGCTAAAAATAATTCCATTACAGGTACAAGTGGTGTAGTTACCGTGAACGGATTTGCGTATTTGTAAATGTTTACCATGCAGGAGCAATGTACGATTGTCGATTTACCTATATAACACGCCAATCCCCTAAAATCCCCTTTAATAGCTGTGGCAGGTATTTTATTCGTTGCTGGAACGCGAGGGTCCGTGGGCAAATAGATTTCACTTCGAGATGTATACCACGCGTATGTGTCAAATAAGTCAAATTATGGGTAGTAATCTTTACCTCTATTCTTCCATTAAATAAAATATTGTATTGTAAAGAAAATCAAATACGATTATCGGCTTAAATCGAATTTAAAATATCTTGAAATAAAATCTCTAACCGAGTGACTGATAATAACGTCAATTACTAACAATTATTCATAAAACTATACTATAAATTATAATGGGTTATGCATTTCGAAACGAAATACATTTTGCACGGTTAGGTTAATATTATAATATTATGTGCACAACGACCACGATGCGCCACGCTGGAGAGTTCATTATGATAACCACCGATGTAGACCATAATATTGTATAGATTTTATATTTAAAATAATATTTGATATTATATCATATCATTTATTTTAAAGAATATTATAGTAAGAAGACAGCTAGACTCTAAATTATAAAAACTTAATTTTTTTCATACCATAATCCTTTTAAAAATATTTGATATTATCAAATTGTGTAAAAAAGTGTGTTTTTGAATGGTTAATTCGTATGGGTATTTATATCGCCGTCGCGATGCTTCATTCAAAATCTAAGATGAGTATTTGTATTTATTAATATACAATTTATTATTTTAAACATTAAGATATATCTATAAAGACATACAGTTACCAAATAAGTTAACGTAAAATGTAAATTTTGAAGTTAGTAAATATTATGTATGTTAAGTTAAATACTTAAAAATAATGATTATACATTTTTTACTGTTTTTGATCAGAGCAAAATCAATAACAATATCTGAATTCACGTATTAAACTAAATTTGTACCTATTACTGGAGATTAGACATTTTTAACTACAAACTTGAACAGATAAAAAAATCATTAACTTGTCCAGATTTCAGCAATGTCAATCGAGTAGGTAATAGGTATGTAACGCCATCTATTTGTTGAAATTTCACAAATTTTGTTCGTTATTGTATAATCAATCGTAATATATATTTAAATATTATATTATAATAAGATATCTGTTTATAGTTTTTATTTATTGTTTATTAAAATATCGACACACCATAATTTTTCCATTATCATATTATAAAATAATATCATGGTGCGGGACCGGTTAGCTATGACGACCGCGGTCTCGTCAGTCACACGGCTGACCGCGGGGACACGACGACGCCTGCTTGTTGGGGTTGGCGGCGGCGGCCGTGTTGACCGAGTCTTCCTTGCCGCCAACCGTGCACACCTTTTTGCAGATCATCTCGCCGGTGTCGATCATCTGGCCCTGCACGTGCGTGAGCATCACGTACGTACGGCGCGCAGTGACCGTCGGCTCGACGCCGTGGCCCAGCCTCGGCGGCCGGCTCGTGATCCACACGCGTTCCACTACGCCCTGTCCGGTAGCCGTCGTGTCCCTGTCCTCCCGCGAACCCTGCACCACGCACGAGTCCAAGTTGTACGTGAAGTCGGTGTTGAGCTGCGGGTCCTCCAACGGCACACCACGTTTCGATTTTGCGTCGGTCATTGCGACGATCTCCACTCGGCGTCAAATTTGACGTAGGCGAAAGTCGATATTTTGTTAAAAACGATGTTGTACGGTGACTGCAGGCGGGTCTGAAGCGATTGAATTTTTTTCCGTTCAATGTCCGTCAGTCGTAGCTGTGCGTAAATGTAGCCGGCGGCGGTGTCTGTTCAATAATATTAAAAAGTATAATATTGTAATGCGCGTTCATTAGTAAACAAACCGACAAGCGTCGTGTGATGAGTCGTCACGGGCGACTGTTTGAGGCCAGAAAAATAATATAATAGTCACCACGACCGTCGACTGCATTATGACAAAATTGTTATTATGTGTTATTTTCGCCATTGATCGATATTAACGCAGCCCGCCGTCACCAAAATCCATACGAAAGGATACTGTTATCGGACGATGAGTTCGGCGCGGTTCCGATGATCGCATCATAATATAATATTATAAAAATTTAATTCTGATTTTTAAAATGTTTAAATATATTTAAAGATCATATTTTTAAATACTTATGAAGTGTCCTGTGGATATACAAACTTCTGTTTTTCAATTACGAACCGGAATTTTTACTGAAAATTATTTAGTGGATAATTGTTTTGAAAACGTTGATGTACCTAATCAAATTTGAATGAGTAGGTAGTTTCTTAGTCAATAAAATGTAACTAATAATAAAGCTAAGTGTCAAACTAAACAGGCCGGGAGTCTTATAATTTAGAATCGAGCAAATGGTCACGTCCGGATAACCAAAAAACCGATACTGATAATAATATAACAAATAATATGTTCATATTCTTCTTTGTTTTAAACCGTTACACAAGTTGAAAGATTAATCTCTTATTTCATAATATACGTTTAACGCTCATACTCCAAACACCCTAGTAGCTCCGATGTGGGGCTAAGTCCATCACTCTGTTGGAAGGGTAATGAGTCCCCCGGCCTTCGGAGGCACCTTCCTTTTCTTATCCTAGGCTTCGGTCAGTCGGCATGGCTGGGTTGAAATTTAGATTTATTTCTCAATCATTTGCACCGTTACCCAAAGAAGAATTATTCGCTACGGGGTCACACCTAGCTCCCATTTCAGCTTTGAGACATATAATTTCCCTTTGCCGGCTACTGGTAAATTTTTGGCCATTCGCCCATATTATGAATTACTAACCAGTGGTTTAATATGGTTTAAGAACCGTCGGCGGGTTAACCACTCCACTCCATTCTAAACGGGCCCATTCATGGTATATACCTAGGCACTAGGTATATCTATCATCCCCATAACGCGACATAACTGCAAAAATATACGTTGTCGAAACTACCGTCAATACCTTATAATTTATAATAATAATACATTGGCGCGAGATGTCTTGACAACAAAAACGTACGTTTTAATTTCGCTATTGATTAATTTCAGGCTGACGAAAGGGTTGATAAGGTACTGTTTTCGCTTATATACACGTCATGACACATAATTATACAATATTGTATATTATGCGGTATTATATATAGTATACAAGGTACTTCCGTCGAAAAGACCCGGAGCGGAACAAGCAGCTAGCCTTCGTCTATAGACTGCCATCCGATAATCTATTGTATATAATCTATTATTATATTATATTTTACATTATTTTACGCACGCGTGGGGCGGCGAACGTCTCGGCGGCACGTAAAGGTCGGCGGAAGAACTAGTCGTAATAGTCGTCGTCGTCGTCGTCGCCGCGGTCCGGTGGCCACGAAAGGTTTCCGGTCGAGTCGCGTGGCCGGCGGACGGCGGCGACAGCTGCAGCTGCTCGCGCGGCCCGGAGCGCAAACGACAAAATTGTTGCCTTTATAGCCGCCCGCGCACTGCAGCGTACCGAATAACACGCTAGCTGTTCCGACACACGAAACAAAAACATTTTTCAACACGTCACGTACACAATATTACAATATATTAGGCACATTATTGTCATCGTCTTCGTCATCGGTAAGTACGCGTTTTTGTTTTTGAACTGTTCGTACTATTCTCTCTTGCAGGCCGCACGACAAACGCATATTATTATTATTATTATTATTATTATTGTATCCATCACAATGGATCATCACGTTATTGTACGTACCTGTCTATCGCGTAAAATCGTTACGGATGGACGTGGGTAAATGGTGTGCATGATGGTGTTCGTTGTCGTTCGCCTGCGCGGGGTGGACGGTCCGTTTGTGTCAATAGCCGTGTAATTAACGCAGTTTTTACCCCCCAAAACGACCGGAACGTTACGGACACAGATCGCCGGGGTGGGTCGTGGTTTGGACTCGCGTGATTCCCGGTGGGTGCGCGGCGTCTTGTCGGCCCGTCCGCGCGGAGAGTGATTCCCGTACATATTTAATTATGTTCGACAACGGCGTTTAATACATTTAAGTATAGGCAATGGATTTACGTACCGTAAGCCGGGGTAAGTTTGTACGATTTTTCAGCATTTTTCAATTTTAGGGCTCATTTTAACTGGGTAGTTGCACTTAAAAAAAAAAAATAAAAATATTGACATAAATGTGTGGGTTCATACACGTCTTCTGCGAAATCTAATTTTTAACTAAAACTAGAGAAAAATATTTACTAAAAAAATCATTGCAACGATCTCTATTAGCTTTTATCTATATAGAATATAATATCGTGAAAGGCAAATATACACTACTCGCTATTTCTCAATAACGACAAAACGTGTAAACTTGAAATTTGGAATAGTGGTAATTCCTGTTATAGTTGTCAAGATGTGCATAGTAGGGATTTTAATAAACTCGCATTTTAAAGATTGACTCACACAGGATTTTTGTCTAAATGCACATATACTTTTTACCAAAATTGAAAAATATTTTTAACATAACATTCAAAATAATGTCTATTATGGTAAAATACATTTTCTTAAATAACATTTTTTAGGTAGGTACGCACTGCGCCTTGGTTTTAAAGCATAATAATTTATATATAATATATATTATACGATGTAACTTAATGAACGTACCTATTTTTGTTGAAAAATGTAAAGACGTGTATAATTTTGGTATAATTTATAATCACCCACTGGTCATTTTTCATTTTGGAACCATGAAAGATTAAGTCGACCAGGAACTTAATTAACACGATTAGCTCGTAGTTTTAATGTGTTTAATCACTTACTTGTGTAAGTATCTTGTTCTTATATAATAGTTTATATAATGGATATTATACTGAATGTTAATTAAACAATTACAACACCATACAATATTAATTGCAACAGGAAATTAAGCCAATTATTTAGCTAATATTATAAGACCTTAATTTTTTTATTTTTTATTTATATAAATATAATTTTATCTATTGTTATAATTTATATTTTCTTTTCTTTCTTTATCACGACAGGTTTAGTTTATTTTTTTCAAAAAAAAATGGCATACACATGTTGCATAATTATTATAGTAGCGTATAATATTATATTATTATTTCATATACTATTACTTGGTAGCTAATATATTATCGACTAAGTAGATAAGTACTGTACTAGTGTAGTAGTGTCAAACAATTTCAAGTCTATCTCAACCCTACGAGGATTTTTAAATTACAACAAAATAACTGTAGTAAAAAAAAAATGATTAGGTAGGGGAGACCGGGGCTAATTTTATTTCCCACTATCAGAATTTCCATTTTAAATACTCGAATTTGTATGTATCCCTTCATTAACATGTAAGCTATGAAATCGTACCATTATATTATCGTCTAAATATTTAACCCTTTTAATTATTAATATACCTAATTGTTAATTTTTGTTTAAATAAATCTAATTTTGTCGAAATTTAAACTTAACAATATTTAGTATATAAAATGAATAAAAAAATTGTATATAATATGTATTTATTCAATTTTTAGGTTTCTGTATATAAATAAATTAAATTTCTGTTAATAGAGATTAATAATTATTATAACCAGAATATTTTTTTCAGAACTTCTTTTGAATTTATTTTATCATGATTTGCAACAGTGTCGTAGGTGTTTTTGGTAAAAGTGGAACGAATAGAAATCAAACTATCAAGCTAATAAGTGAAAAAATAATTTTTTATATTAAACTAGTACTTACTTTTAAATGTATAGTACAATTTGAATATATTTTATGCTCATTTCCCATGGAAAATATAAATTGTAGGTACATTTTTTTTTGCCTTTCACTTTATTTATTAATATACAATAGGTACAGTAAACTGTTAAGTCATACAAAACTATATTATTCGTTGAGGATGCCATCATCCTACATTTATTTAAAATATTAGATTATTTGTCTGTATCAATTATTAGTTTTTATTCATTATTATTTTTAAAATTGAATTACAAGCCCGGTGACTATGGCTATACGCTGTTGTAGGAGTTATGAACTGTGGTTGGTAAGGTAAGGTGTTGTCGCGGTTATTGCGGTAAGCAAACGTATATGTGTGGCAAAGTTTTTACTACTACGAACCCGGATGGTCACCCATCCGGGAGCTAGTAGCTGCGGGCGTTACTTACTTTCAGTCGCATTGCGCGACTGGGAGCAGCCAACGCTCTGCTCCAAGCTACTTAGTTTTTATTGTTTTATACAATATTGCGTAGAATTGGTATCCCGCTCATTCTTAAAATGTATCATACTTTTTTTGACAAAATATTTTATTGAACAGACCAATAATTTATTATGTTCATAACAAATTGTTTAACTTCATCAAGGTATTTGCATATTATAATATAATGGTTTGACTTGCAGTTGGCCTTATATGAAGGCGTTATCATTTATCAATTAAATAAGACTAAGTATATTTATTGGTTATAATTTATTATAATATACAGAACCTGTTATTTTATTTATAACTGTATTTATGTTTATTGATATATATGTACAACCTATAAAATAAATGTTATAACAATATTTTGAATATTTTAAACTATAATAAATATAGATGCTTAAGTTATTGTAAGATGTTTGTCGTACTATCTACAATATCATATAGAATGGTTATAAATTATTAATTTTAATATTAGTTTAATTATTTTTTTTTTTAGATAATTATTTATGATTCACAAATACGTTTTTATAACCATGACAATGAAAATCTAACAACAAATTGATGAAAAGTCAAAATATGTGTACCCAGCCCAAAAACATATAAGAGATAAAAAAATGTATGTAAAAAAATGTAAATAAAATTAATAATAACATCTTATCTTTAATAAATAACATTTTTAAATATATACTTAAAATGATATTTTTCATTTTCACTACATGGCTGCTCACCAACCTACTCCTAAAATTCTTCATGAAAATACATCATTATTCATTGTGTAAACTAAAAATTACTTGTTTCATTCTGAACAGAAAACTCGTAAAATCGTATTACCTACCTAAATATAATTTATTTTACGAAATATTTTAGAATGTTATCCAAATACGATTTTTCCAACAATTTCAAGTGTATAAAAATAAAAACAATGCGAAATATGCACAAATATGCTAAAAATAAGCACATAATGCACACGCTACAAAAATTCATTTTTCCTAAAATATGACAAATTATTGTGGAAATTCAAACTTTGTATTTGATTTCGCCATTTCATGAAACAAATGTAGGTATAGCTTTAGAATCAACTACGACCATTACAAAAAAAAAATATGCAAATGCAAGAAGTTCTGAACCCTATAGTTATACTATTACCTACGCTTGTAAAAACATTTTAAATTAGGGGGGATCACTGGATCTTAACAAAGGTGAAAAAAAATTTACCTGGTATGAATGTGTTTATAATCACTTATACAACTCTATAGCCTGTATGATCATAATACAGGAAACATTCTTTTCTTTTTCGGCGTATACCTATGTTAAATATCGTTTTCAAGGGCCGAGTAACAAACCAATACTTTATTATTCGGCTTGGTCTTGCAATAGTACCTTTTGTGTAACATATTATTTTATAAAATTCGTAAGCAATAACTGATTAACACATTGGCGCGGCGGGGATAGTGTCACCTGAGCTATGCATTGCAGCGGTGTTGTCTTGTGTGCATATATATATTTATATAGCAAAGCAAACCCACCGGATTTGATAATATAATTAGCCGGGTACAACGTCGGAGTCGGTCGTGTCTTTTTCGTATAATTAACCGAGACATAATACGTATATACCTACACAATATAATATATTATAATGCCACACACACACGCACACACACACACACACACACACACACACTCACACGCGTTGATTTTCTCCGGGACGATATTATATTGTACGAATGGCGCACGCGCGCTTCTCGTCCGTCGTCCGAGACGATCTCCGCGCGGAAGGCGGCGGGACACGCGCCGCGGCGTACCGTTCCGGTGCGTTGGCCGAAAAAACTTTCTTTATATTATTATTATTATCATCATCATCATCGTATAGGTATATGGTACGCATGTCGTGTGCCGCGATGACTATATAATCACCGGCCGCCGGTAAGCCGTTGTAGTCGCTTCTCTCGTGTTATTATCGTCGTCGTTATTATTATTATATGTGTTATTATATATATATTATATATTATGTACAAGCGAGGAGGTACCTACACAACTGTATATTATAAAGACTCGTGTTTTTACAATTAAGTAAAATAAAAAAATTATACGGCGGAGAAGAAGAGTGGTGGCGAGGGGGTGGGGGAGAACATAATAGAAGTGGAAGAAGAAGAAGAAAAAAACAATCGGTTTCGGTCTGTAGACGCGTAAGTTTATTGGAGCGGCATATGTGTGTGTGTGTGTGTGTGTGTGTGTGTCGAGGGGCACGCGTCCGTTTTCTGCTATAATATGTACCGGTGTGTGTAAGGTACTTATTCCGATGCCGTGCAAGACACTGAGGAACATATTATACTTCGGCGGAGGAAGCAAAGAACACGAGGAGGTGGTATATCGCGTTGCAGGTATACTGGCTGTGTACTAATTAGTGGAGGCGCGCGACCGAGGAAAAACCCGTGCTCCGCGGACCGGCACTATAGCCGCCGCCACTGCCGCCACTGCCGCCGCTTGTTGCTCTCTGCTCTTCCACACACACACACACACACACACGCACATCTATGTATTCGTCGTTGCCGATAACAATCTTTCTGGTCAGCCTCTGTGACGCCGGTACCGCCACGCCGCGCCCGTCTCATCGTCAACGTCTTGACAGTGCCCTCGTGCCGGCCTAAGTACCGCCGACCATATAATATAATAATATAGGCGTATATATGTATACATTATAACATTATGTGCTGTATAATAACAATAATAATAATTTCAGTGTAAGTATAGCTCTCCGCCTCCAACTTTATAACGAATCCCCGGCTCGTAAACGACATCTGTCCGAAATGTGTCCACCTTCGCAGCGGTATCGTATCGTCTGAAAATCGTATTATCTATATTGCATGTGGTTTAGTTTTGGAGGGTATATACGGTGTATACCCATTTATCATTTGAACCATGTGAAAAATAATTAAGTTTGGTTATCATTGGTTACCTATAGTTATACTATTTAAGTGATGTATTAAGTAAGGTCCAAACGATATACTTTTTCGTGAGCGAAGCGAGTGGCTTTTTGAAGGGTTGAATCTGACTAGTCTTGCGCGCCTTAAAATACCACAATATTAATTATTGCATATTTGCATCATTGCCTTAATTTCATAAATGCGGACGTATACCCTATTTTTTTTTTACGAAAACACCACATTATATTATTATTATATTGAATACACACATAGGTTATAGGTACCTCTGATACCTACTAAATATAAGATATTCGAATCATACACCGTACCGTTAAACTTGTTTTATAAATTTATTATTATGCAGTTGTCGCCGATTATTATTATCATGGATAATTTTATCAATCGTATATTCAATATTGTTTTCAAAAAGTGCAAGTACCTACCTATAACATATTTCAATTTTCGTTTAGTGTTAAAAATCGGTTTATAGTTTACGTTTTGTCTGGTACCTAAGTGATTACTTTAAGCGGTGACCCCTGTAATTTATAAATTATAATATAGGCAGGTAAGTATACCTACACCGGACACCATCACTGCAGAGTTCCGTTACAGGTAAATGCTCCAAGTACAATATTCCTTCGTACGTCATTCGAACCACGTATTGGGTTATGCATTATGCGACGACAACATTTTTGAATAAGAGTCATAACATAATATAATATGTGTTACATTTACAGTACGATCGGTGTTTGTTATATAAATATTAAATTTATCAAATTTAAACAGAAAATTGAAAAAATAAAGTAACTTTTCAAGAACACCACGTATTACACGTATACATATATGTATAACATATTATTTTTTTTTAATTGATCTCGAGCCCAGCAACTAAGGCCATTAGCTATTTTTGTTTTGTAGGTTTTTATGTCGGTAGGGAGAGGAACACGTGTGTGTTAGTTTTGGCAGAATTTTTGGTTTGGGCACCCGTAGGTATCTGCCATGCCCGGGTGGGGGATGGCGGCACTTGTTCTCCGGACACCGTGACTTGTCCGCTCGAAAAATGACGCCCATAACCGAGGATCGAACGAGGGTCAGCTGCGTCGTAGCCGACGCCTTAGTCCGCTCGGCCACTCCGTCCCCCAACATATTTTTATACTGTTTTAAAAGGATAGACTTAATTTGAGTATATATATATATATATACATTAGTTATATGGTCATTATAAAGTGTTTTAAACAGTAAAAACTTTCAAATCATAACAGTTTAATGCAAACAAAATTTTATAATTTTATAATTTTATATAATAAACATTGTGTGGTGGGAGTTATACTGTAAACAAAATGTTCCGTACATTTAGGTACACTTTTTTTATAAGTATTTGTGTTGCTCCCTCTTCATACAAACCTATAAGCTTCTTCCCAACATTCTCCAAAATTCTGGAATAAATCATCTCAAAATAAATTTACCCGATATTAACTGAGAAAAAAAATATTCCAAACGCACAATTCGGCTTTAGGAACAATTACTTTCTCTTTCCCCAACTACACAGGGAAGTCCACATATTTCCTCATCCCTAGAGGAAAAAAAATTGTTCTGGTGTTTTTCTTGACGTTGCACAGGCGTTCGATCGGGTCTGGCACGAAGGGCTAATGTTGAAACTTTTATTCTTACTCACTCCGTTATTTCTTACCCTCAAATCATTACTGTCAAACCGAATATTTGTAGTAAAATGTGAAGATGAAATCTCCAACTCACATCCTATAAAAGCAGGCGACCCCCAACGCAGTTTCCTTTCCTCGGCTTTTTACAATATAAATATAGCAGTCCTACAACAGACCATGGCATACAGTTCAACAACACCACAATAGCTAACTTCGCCGACTATACAGCCATAACTTGATCCAACTCCAATATAATCACTGCCACAAACAACCTTCAAGACAACCCAACTCAACTACAGGGTTGGTTCGGTTATGGAAAATTAAAATCAATGAAATCAAATCCCCTCACATCACCTTTACCCTCGCACTAAACATATTCCGTCTGTCCATCTTAATGACCAGTTAATCCCCATATACGATTCTGTAAATACCTAGGTATCCTCCTCGACAAAAGACTAATCTGGGCAAATCATATAAAAGAAAAAATAACTTCCTTTAACTTAAAACTACACAAATTAAGACCAATACTCCGATCAAAAATCTGTTAAATTAACAAATCATTATTCTACAAACATAATATGTCTTTACTAGGTACGTCACACAATCACATATGGCATCCAACTCCGGTGAACCTCTAAAAATTCAAATTCAAGCGAATTTCAAGCTCTCCAATCAATGACTGTTCGTGTACTTTCTAATTCTCTATGAATCAATAATCGTACTCTACATCACGACCTCAACTTACCAACAATATACTTGCAACCTATTATTCTAACAATACATACCTTCTAAGTTCATAAATTGAACCTTTGATGAAAGAGGATTGAACCTTCCATCACGCTTGCCACGTCTAAAATTCAAATTGCCATCCTCTTTATTTATTGTATTATTTTGTCTAAACAGATTGTAAATAATATCTTCTATAAAAAAAAAAAAATAAAAAAATAAAAGTATTTGTGCTTAATCAATATATTATTACGAACTCAATAAGATTTTTATTAATACTTATATCAGTTATTACTTATTACCTATACTAGTGGATATCAATATTATATTGCTATAATAAATAAAATATTATTTTAGTATACTTATCTTAATTTAACATTATAATACTATTATGAAACACTCAAACACTCCACCTCGTGAACCAAATATTATTAAAATGATGTATTATTGTGCATATGAATACAGTTGAACGGTAAAAACAAAATATCGGTAAAATTACCGAACTCCTTTCTCTAATATTGTATTGTATGACATTTTAATGACTTATCCTAAGTGTGTTTTACCTGACCGTATGACTTAGGCAAACTATCAATAGGGTGGTTATTGGGATCTTTTAGTCAGTTATAAGTCTAAAATATTATGATCTTTATATATTTTTGCATCACAGCTCCAAGACAAGAAAACAATTTAAAATTGATTAAGTGATCCAAATCGTAGTTATGCGTTATAAAACTTTTATTTACAATGGCCTTTTTTATATTTTACATATTATTTACACACCATTAATATGGTGTTCCACGTGAATAAATCTTTGTGTGTGCAGTGTCGCCAAATAATTGTTTTCACAAAACAAATTTCTTCAATCCATTCGTGGCTTTTTTCTGATTGTTTCAAAACGTTAGTCGTTAAACTAAATTTCGCAATCAATGTCTTTAGGTAAATACTGTAAAAAAAGTAAATTATCAAGTATAACTACATGATTACTTATTAATTGTTATACATATTTTCTAAACAGTAAACACATATTATATAATAATCATAATACAATAAAATTACTATAGTAAGTTATTATTATTATTTTTTTTATTCATACAGATAAATATCAGCCTAATGTTTATATTGCTTATGGTGTGGTTTGATAACAATTATTGTTTTAAGTCAATTTTATATATTATATATATTATTATGAGCATTTAATTATTAGAAAATTTACTAAAATATTTATTAAATATTATATTGTTATTTGTTAGACTGTAGTAAAAATAAAAAGACGTACATAACTTTACTGCGTCGTATTTTGGTTTATTATATGATTTTATAACGCACACAGTAACATGACAGTTATTCGATTGCTTGGGTCATACAATTAACCATTTAAATAATATAATAGTAAATTACATAAATAAACTAACATAACATATTAATATAGACATATAGTGGCAGCTGATAACAAATTACTACTTCAGTTGGATTTTGTCTGAAACACTTGATTCTCGAATATTGGAATGAACGGTGCATTAACATTCCTTGTACATAAGTATTAAGTAGGTACCTACTATATATTATAGTTAATAAATAATACATTTATTAATTTAGTTATTACTTATTACAATTTACGGGCATGGCCACATGTACAATATTATAGTAACAAATAACAAATAACGATACCTATTGAATACAAGTTATAATAATTGTATAATAGTTAACTAACCGAACCTAACGCGCCACCGTCTTGGCGTTTTATAGAATAAACTATAAGATAATAATTTTAACAATGAAATAAAAATTATTATAAAAGATTGAGAACTTAAAACGAAATGAAAAATCTAGTAATTTAGTATGTAAATTAAACTAGTTAACTATAGATTATTGCTAGAGGATAGTAACATATTAATATGGTGATCTTAACAAATATAAAATAAATCATTATGGTGAATGTTGTGGCTTCACTTAAAAGTTTATCAGGATTGACAGAAATGAGTTATCCGTCTCATTATTGAGTAATATTTGAAAAGAAAATTGTTATAGATATAAAACTACTCTTGTTTGTGCGTTTAAACGTTTCTACGCACTGTTTAAGAGGACGTCACACCCGCACGTATTGTCTTTGTCTTACACACGTTCGTCATAGACAAAACGCGTTTACGCAGTCTGAGTAGAACTCTCTCAATTTTGGTTCTAGAGTAAAAATTCCTAGTTTAAAATGAAAAGATAACAATATTTCGAAGAACCAAACGGTGCGTTTTTTTAAAACACTCAATACATTTTTTAGAAATAACGACCATTTCAACCGACCTGTAACTATTTTAAAAATATTTTATTATAACACTGAAATATTCTCATATTTCAATTTTATAATAGGTTTTTTTATTCTAAAACCGAAATTGAGCGTTTTGTCTATGTCGTACCTGTGTAAGACGGAAACAACACATGCGGATGTCCTATTAAGATTCTAAATTTAAGATAACAAAGATATTTTCATAACCATAGTCCATAACATAATTTTGATTTGGTTTTACATTTTTTCAAGTTGATTACTATAATATCTATAAATAAAATAATTTTTCTATGGAACTTTATTATTCAATTAAAAATTACATTTTCATTAAAAAAATAATAATAGGTATTTATATATTTTACATATTATTGTATTAACTTTTGTAATATACGTTCAAATAAAATAACAATATTCTATAATATATAAATTAGATGAGAAGACTGCAGTGTCATCCGCTGTGAAAATTAAATCAAGAAAAGTTCCAACTATATACCTATTATAATTTTAATCATTACTTAACATAATTATTTTAGATTCTGAGCGGAATTACTGTCGATATTTTTAGTAGACATTTGAGGATACAATAATAAGTAATACTCATTTAGTTATTTTTGTATAATTGACTTTAGGTACACGACAAAAAAAGAGCCAATCGGTTGGGAAACACTGAAGGGCATGAAAATAAATTCAATAGATTACCGATAAACTCCTGGTGTTTGTGTGTTACCTATCTACTTAAACCAGAAGCGCACACACACTTAACATCATAAACAATTCATGACAGCAGCACAATATAATACTGGGGTCGTAACATACTATATTATCCAAATACTGATCGGTATATATATATATATATTTTTTTTTTCAAAATCAAAAACAATACAAAACCTGTTGCATTAAATCGGTTTATTGTTATTACGACGTTTCGTCCGGTGTCTGTACCCCCAAAAACCAATCAACAGTCGACCGATAGATTACCGACGGTAGGACCTAAATATGACGGTCCTAACATCTCTCTCTCTCTGTGTCTCTCTCTGACTTCTCACTAAAATGGTATTTTGATTCAGGTTATTTTTATTTTAACTCTTATCTTTTCTATCGCTAGACCAGCGCCATTATAAAAAAAATAAAAATAACGATAATAAGCATTAATAAATTAAGACATCATGTGACTACCGTGTTACGCGCATCCACGTCGGATTTGTCAACTGCTATACTACAACACATGTACAGTTGTACTCTAATGGAGCGTTGTCTGGGCGCGATAATTGGACTGTGTAGAATATTATTATAATATTGTACACGTAATACGTGTGGCTTCCTTATTTTTTGTAATCGGCAGCAATGCAACGAATTCGTTTGAGGTTCATCGACATTTTCCATGTGGAAGATTCTGACTAATATGTCAATAAAATGTAGTAAGTACAACACCTGCTGTATATTTTATTATGAACACAAAGCCTGAAAAACGTTCGACACTCTTATAATGGGTAGAGATATTAATACAGCATAAATACAATAAAACTGATTAAAATAAATTACCTAATGACTAACACAGATTATAAAATTACATTTTATGAACTAAAAATGAAATGTTAATTATATACTACATAGTGTAAGCCAAAATTATATTTTTAATTCGCTTTAATTCTTATATAATAATTATATCTACTGTAATATTATGTAGGTAGGTAATAAGAATGTATATGATGTTTTAAATTTGAAAAGATTTTATTTATTTCTGTAAGTACCTATCTATTTTCCTCTATACGTATAATTCTGAATGTAATCATGTTTAAAATAAATTAATAATTATCTATAGTAAAATTGTATTGTATTTCTGGTTTTTGGTGAATAACATTATTTACTACGATTATAGTTGGAAATTGGTATAATTTAATATATTATAGAGCATTATAATATATAAGACTAAACAATTATTTTGCGCTCGCACACTTGTGTATTTTATTGCTCATTCTATAAATCATAGAATCATACAACTGTGTATTTTATTAATGATACTCGGTAAGCCTATATGTATTGTCGTATTGATACAAGTGCATATTGTCATATTGAAGCATTTAACGTGGAGTTCATTAAATTCTTTAGAATTAAAGAATTTAATAGAGATGTATTAAACACATAATAATAATTATTAGTTATTATAAACCACGGCCCATATTGGAATATAGTCTTTTTGCCAAAAATAAGCACTTTAAGATTGGGAAATGCATTCGTTAATAATAAGACACACTTTAAATCTCTAGTCTATACAAACTATTTTTTTTTTTGAAAGAATTAAACAAACAATAGTTATATGAATAAATGATAAAATTGTATGATGTAGGAAAACTAGTAGTATTGAAGTAGGTATGTAAAATATTACAATTTACAAATTTTCATATTGTACAGAAAATTTATATATAAACCGTAAAACAGCTCCTGAGGAAAGCTTGATTAGTCACTAGGTACTAATACTATTGATTGTCATGAGAGACAATTACCAATTGATTAATAGGTATTAATATTTATTATCTAAAAACAAAACTGTATTTATTTTTATATTTACTTCAGATTTTAAATTTGTTTTTTATTTTTTATTTAATATAAAACAATCTATCCTGAGCAAAGCCGGAAAACTCGGCTAATAAACACTAAATATAATGAGTAAAAATAAGACAAATCTTGTAGTAATAGGAAAAAATAGGCTCGTGCTAGCTATTAAATACATCCTGCTAGCACATGAAATAAATTAATTTGCATACGTACTTATTATATTGTAGTAGTATAATAATTAGTAATTTATACAATATTCAACAAAAAAGAAATTTAGCTCCGCTTTCTAAAAACACACAATTAAATTTTGATTATTTTAATGAACAATATACTATAGACGGTAATGTATAGTACCGCTATAAAAAAGTGTATAATATATAATTATTACACTATACAGTGTAATTCAATCTTGTTTCCTTTGTACATCATATTATGCATTTATAATGTTGATTTATTATTATACTCTAAATTTTGCAATTCGTGGTTAAAGATCTTACAATAGATTTCTTTAACCAAGGTGTTCGTTTATATTTAGATAATTATTATTTGTAACGAAAAAACCTCTAATGAATAGGTAGGTTCTCATATGGCCACATATTATTATTATCCATACTAATTTTTTTGTTAATCATCATGTTGCCCTTATTATTAATGAATTAACGTTTTCAGTTTATTATACTAATATGAGGTTTAAAATATATTCCTACGAAAAAAACTAATCGTTGACAATACGTTTTGCTGAGATGGTATTTATTTCTATAGGTAGTTTTAATACAACACGTACAACTCTCAATAAAATAACGAAGTAAATAAATAAATATTTAAAACATTGGTAATGAGTTTTATATTTTCATAATAATTTAAAAGTACACTAGTTACTTTATTACTTACATAATAGTATTATTCATTCATGTATTAAATAAGATAGTTTTTTGAAGTATAATAAGAAAATATATTGCGTTAATAGATTAAATTCAAGAAGTTATAGGTGGATCTGAATTTTTTATTTATTGTCTTACAAATGTAAGAGTTAGTTGGATATTATGAGTATTAATAATTTTTGTTTGACAACAAATAAAAACTTAAAAAACTTTAATAATCTCAACCAATTATTAATTGATGACTTTGAGATGCGTAAGCGTCGATAAAAAACCGAATTTATTCAATGATAAAGCTAAAAAAATTCAAAAAATGTTAGAAAGCATTTTCACGATTTCGTACTTAGGTACTTATTATCTAACTTAATATAAGTATGTCTAAATAAATGGATTACTGAATTATTCAGGTCAATAATCGACAGGCCATTGCGTATGAAATGAAACTTATTTTAAAAGGTAAACACTTTACACGAGCAGTTTGACGTGAGTTTATTTATTATTTACGCTGTAGACAGTGAGAGATTAACCGAATGGTTTAACCTGATCTTTCTATCCGATCCATCAACACAGCTGAACCAGTTTCTTATCGTTAAAATTCTGACAAAAAAAAACTTAGTTTATAGTAGGTACTCGTGTAATATTATTATATTATATTAATGTTATATATGCCACTAGGACGTTAAAAATGGGAATTATCGACGTATGCCTCAACGTAATAATCGATAAATCTTAAATTCAATCCAATGATTTTTCAATCACCGGGATGTTACACCCACCTTAAACGGCAATATATTATCTTAGTATAATTATTTAAAAAAATTTTAACATGACGTATAATTGTATTATATTCCCATTTGTCAATGTTATAACTTGCGGTAGACACCTACCTAGTGTATTAATAATTTATTATTATATATTTGTTTCAAGTTAAATAATATTTTTAAAAACATATAGGTAATATAAGTATGTAAATAATATTTGGTTTTGTTTAAATATATTAAATTTAATTAAAAATACTACATGTTAAGAAAAGTTTGATTAAATTATTAATAATAATATTTAATATTCAATTATTTTAAAATTTTTAACTAAGAAAATTTTTGAAAACTATATTTTGTTCCATGTGCTTTGGTGTCATATTTGAACGAAGGTCGGTTAAAATGTTTTTATGTGTGCTAAAAGAACGTTTGACGTCAACTGAAGCCACAGGAGCATATTGTAAATCTGTTATCATAGCCGGCGAAAAATTATCTATAAGTTGTACTTCATTATTTCCATTCAAAACTTTAGCTACGTTTTTCAAAATGAAGAGCCCTTGATTATTTTGTTGAAGTTGGTTTTATTTTATTTCCATTTTCTCCAGGTTCTAAAAATTAATCGATTATATTCTTTATTATACGAAATATTCTTTTATCTTAAAATATTCCCAAATATGCACAAAAAACTTTTGCCATTAACTCACCTGTTTTATGATTTGTAATGACTGCATAGACTCAAAAAAAAATATGCAAAAGAATATAATTCCGGCCTCTAGTTATAACTTATAAGCATTAAACATAGTGATTTTTGAACTAAGTGCTCCCCCCCCCCCCTCCCGCAAATAGTTGATGACAACAATATATACCTGATATAATATTTTGATTTTGATCTTAGATACTTAAACGTCAAAATAAAATCATTAAGTTTATACCTGTTCAGATGTCCTATATTCTATAATGAAAAGAAACATCAAGTCCTGTTTGTTTATTGATTTACAGGAGTTCGATAAAAATATATCACTTTATTAGATTATTTAAATTCAGTCAATTCAGTACATTATTAAACGTTATATAAAATGCAAATTATTAAATGTCTTAGTTTTCATTCATATATGTGATCCATCAGTATACAAAAACGTTCAAAATTAGAAAAAATAAATTCTAAATAGGTATTTTATATGTAGGTACGTAAGACGTAGATACATATTTAGTATAATATATTATTTTATACTATATTATACAGAATATGACTAAAGTTCATCTAGTTGTATCTAGGCATAACATTTATTTTTACGAACATATCGAATCATCGTTTTATTTACTTCCATTTATTTGTATATTTTAAATGATATATATTAATAAAATAAGTAAAAAATAAATAAAAAAATAAAACGAAATAGTTTTATATTATTCAAAGATTTTTTTTTAGAAACTTAAAAACAAGATAATTTATGTACTATATTATAATAAAGCATATAGATACAGCTTTAATGGTAGTTACTACTTACTAACATGTAACATGGTTTTATTTAGTGCATTTCACAATCTCCATACTAACATTTGTCTTATTACTAGGCGTTAATTAGATAATTATTATAACGACAAACTGTTCATAATGTTCATGTTATATGTAAATTAGTCATCTAATTTTTCTGGACGCCTACAGTGTTCAATAAAAAAGCACATATGAACGCAATAATGTAAATAGGAAATACGATTATACGAATCGAGTTGCACTGTCAATTGATGACGGAATTTAATTCAACCAATTCGATTTAGCATTTAGTCATGTAAATTAAATTGTATAATATAGCTGACGGGCTTTTAATATATTGATGGTATTCCACCAGGGAAAACCTTGTTCTCTATGTTAAATAATAGGAAATTCATTTTTTCAAGAATTTAATTTTGATGGTGAAGTCACGTGTTCGCTATATTATGTACATGCATAATATTATATTATATTCATTATATTCCTCAGAGACTCGTTTTATGACTATTACACAAACATTAATTAGGTCTTGTAGTGGTTTTTTGTTGTATTACTAGTGATAGTGGATCGTTGGCTTAGGCGGCGTAAAACATAATAAATTAATACCTACCTAATGATACATTTATATAATATTGCAATAACTCGTATTTCATTTCCAATCTTGTGGTTTGCCTTATTTTATTTACATTGTTCATAAAATAAAAGGTACATACATATTCTACAATATTATACTTACTATACTACAGTATGTTATTGAATCATATAATTTAGTAATTATTGTAATAATAATTTAGTTGTAACTTTAAAATCCTTGTCCCATCAGTTATTTTACACAAAAAATCAGTGACAGTCTTAGTAAAAAAATTAAAAATATTGTTCTATATATATTATATTTATCATATTCTCATTCCGAATTGTATAATGGCTAAACCAGAACCACAATCCTATTACTTATGCGATTACATGTTATGATAAACCTTTTTGCCTAAGGTTTACGAAAAAAAAATACAATCTAAATAAAACATATAATTTTCTTAAATAATCTAAGTAGGTAACTATAGTAGGAACAATCGCGTTGAAATAATAATAATCGAAATTTTACTATATCTATTTGTACAGATACATAAATACAAAATATGTTATATTAAATTATACATTTATATAATATAATACACACTATACACTTTAATAATAAATAACCATTACAAATCCACCTGATTCTTTTATTTATTATATTTGGTAAACATTATTTGGATCGAGTTAACAGTGCATTATAATAATACATTTATATATATATATTTAATTTAACCCTTGATTCAGTGACCATGGAGAAATTTGACTGCTTTTAACAGGTCCATTGTTCAACGTGTATATACGTATACTATATATAGGTACAGTTTGTACCGGGGTACACATAAAAAGGATATTACCGTCGGTTGTTTCCGGTAATTATTATGGACAAAAAAAAAAAAAATAAAAATAAAAGAGTAATTCGGACTTAGTTTGGATAAATTACGTATTCACGGAAATTAGGGACTGGAATTTATTCAGACGCAGATTATGGAACGGACACCCTGCGACGGAGAGGCAATGCATTTTGAATAATTAACAATGCTAATAACAGGTGGCTGTTTCGATTAATGAAAAAAAAGAACACAAAAACGATATAGGTACCGCATACTGCAGTATCTCTGTTCATTACTATATTATGATGTTATATTTTGTTATATTACATTAGTCACATACGGCCTAATCTGATATTCGATCGTTAGTTCTCAAATGAATTCCACTGGCAGTGTGACGTTGGCGTTCCGCGTAAAATTAATTATTAAAAATAATTTATTAACACATCGTAACACGCATAGGTAACCAACAACTTATTACCTATGCACCATTCAAATATATCACACGGTCGTTTTAGCTGAATCGAATATTTTTTCTCACAGATATCCCAGTTATATATACTTTTGCTTCGCTATACATACCATAACGTGTGCACAAAGTCGTGTATCGATACAATGTTCAACATTTTTATCGCAGTCGACGTGTAACATTTTTAAATCTGTAAGACAATAATGAATGTATTTATCAACAAATAATTAAACAATTAATGTGTTTGTGTAATGTACATGTCATTATAATCATTGAAAATATTTTGAATAAATATTTCATTATAGGAAAGCGTATAATTTAACGAACAGTCTATAACCTACATACCGTTTGTTACATGACGAAATCGGTAAATTTCTCTTAAGTATCTATTAAATGTGTTTCGTCACTAATGTATTATATTATATGCATACTTATACATATTATTAAAATCGGTAATCTAATTAAAAATTGATGGATTTGGGCACCAAATAGATTATTGGCTTTTAAAACCATATTCGAGGTGGTTATATAATATCAAGAACCTCCAAAAGATACAATAAGTAGCTGATTAACATGAAAATCCATCTAATACTCTTGTTGTACTTTTAATTTCTATTTTTTTCTGGTATTAATGATTGATTGCAAATTCTATGTAAAAACTCAAATTTTACTCACTACAGTGGCCCAGTCAACTCTTGAATCCCACCTGCTTAGTTTTTATGATTTTCGTTAAAAAAAAATAATCTTTTTTGTGTTTATGTGTCTTTGGTGAACACAAATGTAGATTACTTCTACCGAGGGTAAAAACGAAGAAATAAAATGTTAAATTTAATAAAAAAAAAAATTATCATCTCTTCAAATTAAATTCTCGAAAATAGCTCCTGGGTTCATATTAAATAATCGGGATACCAATAAAGAAGATATTTCTCTACATAATTTTTGTAATATTTTAATGTAACATTGTAAAATCATTAAGTACCTATCTATGTCGTCAGTTCATCATATAAAAAAAAATATAAATAAAAATATAAACAGTAATACATTATTGACACATTGTTTATACTTATTTAAAAATAACACATATTTCAGTAGTTTTGAGTACTTGATGGACTTACGGGTCCAAAGGGTTATTGAATTATTATGAATATTATGATCAATATGTGTCTATAATGCTTAAACAGTGCCATATTATGTACTGTACCGTGAAAGAAGCAGGTGTCAAGATAAAATAAAAAAAAAATTTTAAATATATTATTTTTCGAATCTACGTGCTTTCTTTTTCAATAATATGTTTTTTTCCGTCATACCCATAAAGTCCAAGCGAGCGCAAACAGTAATAATCTACGTCCAAATACCAAACCGTTATATATTTTTTGCGCTTTTTAAAAAACCCATAACGTTATTATTGAGTGTACGATAAAATGTACAGTTGGTGTTGTGTAATGTTATTATTATAGCCTACTATAACCTACGCATAATATATTCTCATTTCTCGGTCCTAAGTGGTTAGATAGGCGTACATACAGTCTCTGTGCGCATGTATTAAAACCGTATCGGTCCATTCTTTTTATGTGATGGTGCGAAGCTAACAATATAACGCGTATTATATGTATGAATATTATTATATGCTGTTGTGTACGTCATATACATTATAATATTTAACAGATTATATTACAATATATGACTTTCTTCACACCGATAAAAAACGAAAACGATACAGTAAACTATTGTTATTATTGAACGATCTACCGATTTTGTGTGGTAATTTTGTCATATGGGTAGTATTATTGTAGTTTTGCGATACGGTACCTAATGCAATGATGACAGTGTTTAGGATGCAAACTGCTGAACAATTTTTACGCTGTACACGAATGTGCCTAAATATGTATTTAAACATTTTCATTTCGTTTCATTTTGTTTAATTTCGTTAGTTTAGAAGTGTTTAATGGTAAATTTTTTTATTTTATTTATCTAACTATAGAGTGCTGACCGACAGACTTCTCGGTACAGACTGGAGATTATTTTTATGATAATCATACGTTCTATACAACACGAAATGCGTACATATAATATGTATTACCTCTAGGTTATTATAAATTACTGTTCATTATTGTATCCAATTTAAATAAATATGTTTATTCTACAAAACTATATAATTATATAACGTACCTTTTAGCTTTGAGTTATGACTTATCGATGTAACGTTGCGGTCGTAATTGGGTTAATGGAGTATATTATTATTACATCATAACCAACCTATCAATATTTGCGGGGCCAATGCTCAATTCACTGGTAATTAGGTAACCTGGTAAATATTACCTTTACCCTCCCTAAACATTCAAATACACGAGTTATCTCATGTTCATACATTGTTTAGTGGTGGTAAAATAATCCTACAATAATTGTGCCTTCATTGGCCTTCAATTATAATATTCTAAATTATTCATACAGGCAGTGAAGAGAGGGCAAATAAAGGTACAAACTACAAATCCCCTGTTATTCTGCGGTTTCTCATAACTATATTTATATTATAATATTAATATTGTAATTGTATATTGTATGCAAAAACCGATCAGCCGAAAATAATAGTTATTATGACATACATAGTTCCTGCGTTAGACAATTGTTTGATAATAACAATTATAACGAGTAAACAAACAATAAACTGCACACGATATATATAAATTATATTTCAAGAAATATTTTAAATATTCGGGTATATATTTCAAACATAAAATAAATACGACTTGACTCGTTGAATATTTTACACGCAAAGACAGTTAAAAATAATGCTTATAAAGGTCATATTATGTTCATTACATGTATTTAATTAACAATTTAAAATAAATATAGCATAACATAATAAAATGTATAACATAATAGCAATATGGCAATGTATAATGTATAATATTGTATATTTTAATATAAATATATACCGCTATTGTGGAAAAGTATAAATAGTTATTTTTCTGTACTTATATTACCATAGAATTAAAAATAATAATAACGTAACGATAATTAAGTTTTAAAATTATTTTGTTATAATATATTCTTTAAAATTGTATACGCGTATTCAGAAGCTACTTATTTATTATTAACAATATTATTTATGACGTTGTAGAAACAACTATACTAAGAACATTTTAATTTAAGAAAATTACCATAAAAATCATGATAAATAGATAAACTTAAACTAACCCAACTTATAAGGTATAGGTATAGGCTACACAATCTGTAAATATTTTTTTACGATAAGAGTGTTTGAATATGATAACATAATACGCAAATGACTTGAAATGCAAAGTGATAAAGATGCCACCTAATGGTAACATTTTATGAACTGGAGTATTTTTCATTTTTATTTTATTATTTCTTGTGAATTGGTAGGATCTTTACACCATCGTAACATTACACCATCTGCGTTTAAGTCTCCTGTTTGGGTGTCAGAATTTATCTGGGCAATTAATGGATTGTGATAGGATAGAAGACGTAAGCAAAACCTTTTGTAGAAGGTAGTGGCTGTTTCAGTTATTTTACTGAATTAACGTCTTGGAGGCTCAAGTACAGTAATATAATAAATCAACATAAGTATACATACGGGTAAGAAAGATACATAAAATAATAGAAATAAGTAAGGCACAATAATATTAAAATATTTAAAAACTTAAACTTAAATTAACAATCAAAAATTAGAGTAGTGATGCTTAAGATCTGGTGGACTATTAAAGAAAAAATCAAATTTAGATAAGTTGTCACTTGTCACTGGCAAAGTTCCGCTCAGAATCTTAAACTACTTTAGTTATTTTGTTGTAATTTATAATATTAATTCAACTTACAGGATATAATAAATAATAACAATATAAAATATCTAGACTGACAAATCGTATCCACTCAGAATCGTTTTTCGTATACAATGTCACAATGATATAATATCATTGAATTCAAATTTAATACAATCCATTATACAGTGACTCACTTGTAACCTACTGTGCAGCAGAGCGACATCCACTTACCCGCTTTTTTAACGTATGAATAAAGAAAATATTAATAATATTAATTATGGTCAATTTTAAAACAGTTAAACAATCAATACTTAACAAAATTAAACATTTATTACTCGGTAAATTTCACACACAGACTCGTAGTGCAACGTGTGGCAAAACTTCTCAGACTAGTGACATAGTTGATGATTTCTTGCAACCAATAAATAACCACTATTAATTATTAATCAGACGAAATTTCAGCACACGCGATCATCGATCGTCGACTGTAGAAAACAAAAATCAAATAAAAACAACCCGACATAATAATATGTCGTGTATACAAATTTAAAACACGTTACGCTTGCAGGCGGCATTGGCGGGTCCAAACCGTTTTCGTGTATACCAAAACACGATTATGTCTTGTTTTTTTTTTTTTTTATATAGGTTAGATCGTCATTAATTATCGGCGCTAGATTTAAGAACGTCCTCCGGCGGAGGCGTGAGCTTCGGCTCAAACGCAGGCCGCTTTCGGCCCCGGGACCATTGTAGAATCGCATTTCGTTACAATTTTAATATTATTGTAGATCATTCGTGTAAATTATGGTTTTATTTTTTAAATTAATTTATTTGCTTACATATTATTTGGTATTATAATGGTATATATAGTATTGTCAGATAAACGCCACCGACGAACAGGTAGGGACGACGATATTTGTAAACTGTGCAGTGCACCGCGGTGCAGTATCTATATAGGTACACAACTACCAGTTTAATTATTGTGAGCATAATATAAAATATTGCATTTTAATTTATTATAGGCATTAGGCATGTATACGTATATTCCGTGTGTTATTTCATTCGGGTGAAAACATGTTATTTAAATTTAGTGATTTATGTGATGTGGTATACGTTTGTTCGTGTTTGTGTTTTTGTGTGAGTGTGTGTGTGATGGGGATGCTGACACGGTCTGTCAATTTTCGACCGGATATTGTACTTTGGACATTAGTATAGGATTTCCGGAGCATGCGCGCAAACCCTTCGATGGTACTTACCTAGTATTTTTTTATTTTTTTTTATTCATTTTTATTATTATTATTATTATAATGCAACAAGTTGTGTATTATAATGGTCGACGTGCGTAGTGGGTAGAGTATATTGCAGCGTGTATAGTGTATAATATATAGTGTAATACGTTAATAATAATTTCGAGCAATGACTAACTAACGGCAACGTGGTCGAATCTGATGTGGGTAGATGACTGTGTTATTATCAATGGCACGGTGGTTCGTTTAATTCTTTCAAAGCGACACACACACACAATACAGACTTCGAATTCACGCACTGTGACAGCTCGAGTGTAGTAGTAGGTAGTTGATTGTACAGTAAAATAGTACTACGCACTGATTTTTCCCGAAAAAAAAAACCTAGACAGAGTGTTAAAACCCTTGGTAAATAGCTGTGTCCTTGGAACGTATAACACAAATACATTTAAAATATATAATAACACATTTGTCACACGAATATATATTACGTTGTTATACTGCTATTAGTATTGTTGTGTATATGTATTTTACTAAAATTATTTATATGGAAACTAATGGGTAATAGCTTTTATTTAATTTTGAAATATGGCATATAATTCAAGTTATTTTAAAACCCAAGGTTAGCAACAGTTAGGAACATATAAAATAATATAATGTGTACACAAAATATATTAAGTTTGAATAAATAGTATAGATTTAAAACACTTTTTAATTAATTATTAGAAACCTCGTACCAATGTAATATTAATATTATACGCGAATTTGATTTTATATTTTGTATGTACCTATATAAACTTACGGCATCTAACTACGGGGAGCAGCTAATAATCAATAAAATATTAAAAAATACATACGTTCCATAATCCTCAAGACTACAGATAATCGTATGGTTACGAAAAAATTCTAAAATTCCCATCTTCAATTTTATTCAAACGTTTCCTCTTCCGACTGGAAAATCATTCAAATCTCTTAATCTCCCAGCAGACCTTGGACAACGGCATTGTGATAAAATATCCAAACTCTGAAGACAAAATATCCTGTATTCAAATACCCTGAGTCAAATTATTTATGGGATATTATATTCAGGGTTAAAATATCCAATGGATAAGACAAAATATTCAAATAAAAAATAAAAATAAAAAGCGAATAACAATACCTAATATAATATAATACTAATAAAAGAATATATTACAATAATAATTAAATATTAATAATATAATAAATGCAATGTCTACATTAAAAATTGATTCAATACCTACCGTTTTACTAATAGTAAAATAAATAAATTACTATAGTAGTAGTATAAATATATCATAAGTGGCGAGGTGCAGCGCAGTGGCTGAAATCAATCACGTGACGTGATTGAGAGTAAGCAAGGGCTGCTGCCACTAGTTCTCGGATGGGTGACCACCCGGGTTCGTAGTGCACAAAAACCTTGCCACACATACACGTGTTCCTAACCGACCGTACCAACCATCCAAACCCTACTGTACTAACCCTACCAACCTTGCAGGCTAATGGCCTCAGTCGCCAAAGCATTAAAACCTAATAAAAAAATAAAATAAAATATCATAAATATATATTCTGACCGTCTTCTTTTATAATCGTGTTTCGTATTCAATGATTTATCATTAAATTCTAATTTAATACATACATTACAGTGACTTACTCAATGACGAGGTTAACTTGACACCTATAATATATTATATTGTTCATCAGAACGATTACCGCTACTTCCCCCTTATTTTATTATTACTATTTTTTTTAGGATACTGATACATAGATACTATTATACTAATTATATAATTTATGGTTTTTTTTATATTTTATAATAATCTATACTTGGTATTTCATGTATACTATTTTCTTTATTTATTAATTATCGTATTATTTAAAATAAATGTGTTATAGACATAAAACGTATATAATCGTTAAAAATGTTTTGTTTATTTTATAAAAGTATTTTAGATGTAATTATACCAAAATAATTTATAGACAATTTATAAACAAAAAATCTTCTTGAGAATATTTTCCGAGACCATATTATTAGGTAGTAGGTATCGTAATATTGTACATCTCACGTCCTATACATTTGTTATAGTGCGCTGTACCTACTACACAAAGTGTACAGTTGAAATATCCCAAACATTGATTATAACTTCACCCCTCCACACACTATAATAAGCTTGACTATAAAAATAGTAGGTTTACCGTATAGGGGTTGCTCTCACCACAGTATTTTATTGTCTAATACGTACCTAATAGAGCAACTCAACTTGTAAAACTAGGTACATAGTTATTTATTTTACATTTTTGTTTTTACCGTTGACTATAAATAATCAATACCATTACAGAATGTTACGTAATTATATGAGTAGGTATATATTTTATTACGTTCAACCGATAAAAATCATATTTTTTACGTAATATTAGATTATTTGCATAGATATAAGTACTTCATAATTCGATAATCATAATATGCGGTAACTATACAGGGTGATTTTTTTTTATCGTGAACCAGTTAATATCTCGGGAAGTATTAAGAATTTTAAAATAATTTTTTTTTTAAACTTTCTAGGATTTACTATTTTACACTGTGTTACAATTTTGATAATTTTAAAAGACTATCAACATTCGATTTTCAAATGGCAATACCTATTTTCGATAACGAAAATCTATAAACATACTGAAAAAAATAATTTTAATGTTTACAGAATTTAATTTGAGTAATCCGTTCATACAGAAAATAGTTATTATAACTAGAGTCCATCTCACCGAACGATAATAGTGCATGTCTTTGAACGTTTTGATAAATATTATGTATTTAAATCACAAATGATGGCAGTGATGAGATTATTTCTGATGAATGTTGCAAAAAGACTTGCAGGGTTAATCATAAATGCATAAACTTTGTTTTGCGTGTGTAATTTAGGTATATGATGAATTAATGAAAACTAGAACCGTAGCAAAAAAATGTTGTTGAATAATATGTCTATGCTCGCAAAAGTTTAATTAATTTGTTTATTTTTATATTATTATTATTATATTACATTAATTACGTAGATTAAAAGGTACATACGTCAATTTAAAATATTTAATTACAAAAAATATAAACATTCAAATTGGTTCTAACGTGAATAACGGTGGTCAATTACCAACTACAACTGGAAAAATCTACTAAGGAGAAACAATAGTACCTAACCAACGACAACAGCCAAAATTTCAATAATAATTATATTACAGTATAGTACAGTGTCTGTTTAGAACCTGCAATTAAATTGTAATTATTAATAATTTTTATAAAATGTAGGTGTCTGAAGACTGAAGATTCGTTGCTTTTGGTATCTTATAAAATATTGAAAAATGCACCTTTCATATTTTTAATCCATTATACTAGGATAGGATATTCATAGCCTGGTAATAATATATGAGAATACGAATAGTTAATATATATTGTCATTTATAAAAATTAATTACAGTTAAACAAATAAATGAATATTTATCGATCCAAAAACGATGACCTACATTGGTATATTGGTATAAACGAAATGTGTCATTATAAAGCAGTCGATAATGCGACGTATAGAGGACGTGGAACACTATCATTATATTTCGGGTTGATTGGAATAGCTTAATTTTGAATTCCGTTAAATGATACAATATAGTCAACATTTATTTTTAAAAACGTTTGAAATCGTATTGCCATGTGTGCTGAATTGTACTCATGTAATAAGATACCTACTATGATAATACAAAAAATAATGATTTTTAATTAAACGCTTGTAATTACATATTTTGATTTTATAAATTCAAAATTTAATAATCAGTTATCATAGAGACTTGAAACTTTTAACCATTTACAATCTTATTGTTTACAATGCATAGTAACATTTTCAAAATATTTAGAATATTTTAATGTTATTTATACTAGGAACTTATACCATCATAATCTCACTTTATCCACCTATCTACACGTCGGTATTATATTATTATCTTAGTTAGTATAACTATATTATACTTTATACTAATTTATAATAGAGGAACTCAGGGTAAGTTGACGTGTTGATTCCTAAGATCGTGTCTTAATTCTTAGTCCATGGCCCAATGGCCGATATTCAATAGTTTTATAAAACTAACATAATGAAGTTTGAAACATTTAATTTCTCAAATTTCAAATTATTTTGATAAGTGATAACAAATCTATTTAGAAAACACAAAATCGAGATTTGCCAATGTAATATTTTAAACTGTACCATAACGATTAACAGAAAGCAGTAGGTAAAATCAAATATTTTAACGGATAAATTGAATAACATATATTTCTTAGGTATCATTTGATATGATGTATATTTGATTTACATTACCCCAATATTTATTTTTTTGTTAATTATACAATTTATTTTTAAAAGCTATTAAAATGTATTAAAAGTTAATACAATATTTGGATTAATTATGCATATTTAAATTTATAGATAAATATATATAAATTAAATTTTATATATCTAGGCGTATTATTATTATGAAACTTCCCCAACATAAATGTCAACTTACCCAATGGTTGGGCAAGTTGACGCATTTTATGTTTGAAGTTCTTAAAAAAGACTTAAAATTAAACTTCTTTATTAATTCTATATAACCATTTTATGTTTTTGAAGATATTTTTAGCATAATTGCGCTACTATTCATAAAAAGTATTTAAACAATAATTAACCTTAAGTGCGCCAACTTATCCCTGACTTCCGTGGATGATTATGTTAAAAATGTATTCAATTTTATCAGACCGTATTAGTAATAGAATAATTATTTAAATAATATAATAAATATATAAATATGAATAGAGGTTTATTATAAAATTTCCATATACCTAAGTAGATACTTGAATTAGAGTAGGTATTAGACAATATAAGTCTCATAATCGTTTTTAATGTTTTTAATGTTGTTTTTAACTATAGTGTGCAATGATTTATTATTGAGCTCAAATGTAATTCATCACTCACAATGACACAAGGTGACACTCAAAACCTATGATACAGCAGACATAGTTCCCTATAACGAGTCACACCCAAAAGTAGTTGAACAATCACAATTTTTTAAGGGTCCTGCTCGTGTGTCTTTAATAAGGCGCAATATTTAGGCAATATGCAATTTCGTTGCCGCCACCCATGGCATTTGTGTTAGTCGTCAATGATGATTAGTGTGAGTGTGATTGTATCATAGAGTAATATTTGTACTAACGCAAAAATATGATAAATATAAAAACGACTCCTGTCGATAGTTACCTATATTAAAATCAGATGTTAAAATTGTAAAATTACGCTATTACCTTCCTCCAAGTGTTCGGAGGGCTCTCGAAATCGTGTATTCGAGAAATTAGATCAAATACACCGTACAATATAATTTTATGTAAAAAGCACATATAATGTAATAACTGCAATCAATATAAAATATTATATTACATGCCTTACCTGATTCGCAGTTGTTTGTGGATTATGTTGTAGGAGTTTTAGTTGACACAAAGTAATACTTCAAAATACACAAATCAAAACAATGAACACACTAATTATTATGGCTAATCATAATTCATAAGAAGTCCAGTTGTCGCTCGTTGAAATCGGTATTGAGATTTGAGAGGTTGTGACACAGGTGGCTGGTGCTCATGCACTGGTTTAAGGAACGGATATGCCGACCAGAGAGTGGTAGGCGGTTTTATCAAAGGTTTTTGTACTTCCCTGAACTAGATTTCTCTTCGGTGGCAAAAACCTTTTTGTCGGCGATAATGGTTTTATCGGGGATGGCCGATTTCTACGAACGACAGTATGGCCATTATTTATTATTCTGTAAAATTTTAGTTTATTTATTATAATGGTGTGTGAGCATATCATTACATCCACTCTGCACTTTTTGTGTTGTGCCCTCACAACACCGCTCGTGGGTATGAGAGTGAGAGCAATACAAATATTTAAATAGAAGAGAGAGAGAAAAAAGGTGGATAAGTGGATGTCGCTCTGCTGTACAGTAGGGTACAAGTGGGTCACTGTAATGATTGGTGTTAAATTTTAATTCAATGATATAATATCATTGTATAAGAAAAACGATTCTGAGCGAAAACGGTCAGTCAGCCTATGATATTAAGTATATTTGATGATATTATTGTGAATAAAGTAATTTATATATAACCTATTTACGTGGAGCCTTGTTTTAAATTTTCAATCTTTAGCCATAAAAGTTAAACATTTTATACATTTTTAACTACAAAATAATTAATAAATTATAAATTTGATAAATGTTGTCGAAATTTGAACTTTAAATGCTTATAAAAAAAAATTGTGTTTATGTATTATTAATATTTTTCAACTGCTATTAGAACGATATATCAAGAGCCTTATAATAAATTTTCACGCTTTTTTACCCAACAAAAAAATTTTTATTGATATTTATAGAAAAAAAAAACTAAAAAAATTGAAAACTCACAATGTCCGTAAACCGCTCAAAAAGAGTCAAAAGAGTTTTTACATATTTTGTTTCTTATTCTATATTTTATTTCTAAATACTAATTTTCTTTTACTTAGTTTTATTCAATTACATTTTTGATATGCTTATCTAATTATACATTTTTCATAGTTAATTATTTTCCAATGCACCTAGTTCATAGACATTTCTTTCTCTGCAAGCTTAAACTAAGTTAAACATTTTTTATATATTTTTGTATTTAGTACCTAAATAGGTTAGTTTTGACAATTTTTATTTTTAGTTTGTATTTGTTTTAACAATTTATTTTTTTAATTTACGTTTTGTTTGAACATATAGGTTATATTTACATTATATTTTTTTAAATGTTCTTAATAATATTATTATGCTAACTTAGATTACGTTAATTAAATTTTTTTTAAAATTTTTTTTGTTCTTTCTTTATAGTATTGCCTAGCTTTGACATTTATCTTCTCACTTATATGCCAACTTCAATATGTTGGTTGTTTAACATTTTTATTTTGACAGTTATTTTCTTACTATTATGCTAACTTAAAAGTTAAATGAAGTTCATTATTTTCTATTTTTTTTAACTTTTATTTTCATGCAGATGTTGACTTAGATTGGGTTAATTTTTTACACATTCTTTGTATTCACTTGCTTTAACATTTTTTTTTTTTTTTATGTCACATATTACTTTATGGATTGTATGCGGGTACCGACTACCGGGCTATCTACGCACGCACTGCATGTGCGCAAATGTCAACGGCACCGCCGACCAAAAATAAAAGGCATGATTTTTTGCTCAAAACACGCTTTACGGGAAAAACTCTTAAGTATTGTGGACTGGTCTGATTTAATTAATTTATTTTCGTTACAAAGAGGATAATTTTCTACATGGTGCATTGGACTTTGATTTTTAGTTTCGTTGCTTAAAACAAATATAATTAACCCGTCAGTGGTCGCGATGTGAGCGTGGCGCTCACCTTGTTAGTATTTTGAGAGCCACTTATTTATTTATTACTTGATTCATCTGATACTATTTATACCTTCAATCGACACGTCATGTTTAAATATACTTTTGCAAATATAAAAATTGTATAAATGATTCTTCATTAGATATCGACATGCAATGTTGTTAATATCCATAAATTGAGCGTTGCACTCACTCAATAGGTCAACCAAATAATTTTTTGTAAACTCAGATCTATTTTTAAGGAGCACACAACATTCATATGCGTAGGTACTGTTTAATAATCAGCAAAATATTCCAGACCACTAGGGCGAAGATGAATGATAATGATTATACTATTATATAATTATGTATAAAAAATTATAAATTAATTTTTAGTGGTTAACAATTTATAATCAAGAAAAATTGCAAGAACATTTTTTGTAAAAGATTTAACTATAAATAATTCGTTGTTGGTTTCAATATTTTATGTTCATTATATAATAAATAATGATGAAAAAACAATGAGGTGAGCGCAGCGCTCACTCAATACCAATGGCGGGACTTTGCATAGCGATACCATGACGGGTTAAAATAACAACATTTTGTGAAAATTGGTCATACTCAAAATCGTATTAAGCTGTTTAGAAATAGAATTTTGAAAACCAAAGTTCAATGCGCCCTGTAAGAAGTGTTTCTCTTTCAAAAAAAAAAAAAAAATCATCGAAATCGGAACACTTTACGAGGCGTGGGAGTTTTTCCTGTAGGGCATGTTTTTGAGCAAAAAAAAAACAGGTCATGTAGTACAGGCCCCTAGTGCGCGAGATCAGCTAGTTAATATATAATATATATTATTTGCGATTTTATTACATATTCATTAAATTTTCGACAAAACCAGCTGAATCTACAACAAACGTCAAAAGATATTATGCTATTATATAATATATTTATGTTGTGATTGGAAATTATAATTCTATGAACTAAGAAAAGAATCATTAAAAATACAATCTTTAAAAAAACTTAAAATTTTCAAAAATTTGAATTTGAATTTGAATTCTATATTAAAACCTAAAAGGGTAGTGAGAAATGTCAAATTATTGCAATGAGCATGATTAGTGAATAACCTTGTGTACTACCTATACATAATTGTTTATTGTTCCTCGTGAGGGATGTTCACACGAGGTATTCTAACTAGGTACGTCATATACTTCATACTTTTGTAGATAGTATAGTTACCCACATATGTATACATTTATTTTTTCTTGCGATCAGTCAACGAGCGCTACCACGCAGTTACATTTCTAGCTACCTGCTGTACCTCCCATATTTCGATATAACTTCGTTACAATACATAATATAATATATCATCTATAATAATAATACCTGTCGACGACTGCGTAATATTAATAACGTACCTACATTATTATTTATTATAACAGAGTGCGGGGACAACCCCGCGCGGTCGGACACGGTCATGTGAACTAAACGGTCGATTAGATCTGTTTCCAATTCGCCGCCGTTGACACCTGCATAATAATAATATTATTATTATTATTATTATTATTATTATTGTTATTATCACTGTTATCGGGAGCAAAAGGGTAACCAATACGATATATCGCAAAGGGTTAATGAGAATAAAATTATATCATAACGTACGGCACACAGTGGGCGTGCCATATGCGTGTGCGCGTGCGGTTTACAAATATTAGTCCGTCGCCGAGCACGTCCTGACCGGTTTTTATTATTACCCTACGACGTACATAGGAGTATTATTCATATTATTCTTATTATTTTTTTTATCCTACCGTTGCGGTCATCCGACGTGCGTGTAAGTGGCGCCGACAGGTGAATATTATATAATATATATAGTGCGCGTCCCAGCAGACGGATGACCTGATGAGCGCGTTAGGTACGTAATACTATAATATTATAACATTTACACTGCACAATATAGGACGAGACTGAAAAGTCAATGTGGCGGGTAATAGCGCCGTCCGTGATTTCAATCGAACGGAGTGCATAATAGGTAATATAATAATATATATATTGTGTAAGCAGGTAGTAATATAAGCAGTACCTGACCATAGGCTAGGTACAGAGTAAGGTGTGTGTGTGTGTGTGTGTGTGTGTGTGTGTGTGTGAAACGCCAGTTAATCGAATCCGTCCACATTGTTGATTTCCTCCCGCTGGTCTATCGCATGGGCCTGCAGGCGTGCGCGCGCGCGTACACGACGACGACAACCGATGGACCGGAAAATAAAATCCACGGCTCACGATTGGAGTGTCGTTGATATATAACAGACAACAATGATAACGGAAAAAAAAAAAGATTGTCGGCTGATTAAAGAGAAAAAAAATGTTCCAAAGAAAATGGCGTTTTACTACACGTGCGCACGATAGGCAGGTGGCGGGCAGTCTCCCAAGCGTATTATATGTATAGACTGCACCATATTAGGTATTTATAATATATATATGCTTAGGTTATTGAATCGTCGCCGTCGAATAGATCAAAAATAAGACGCTCGCATAAAAGACAGTAAATCTCGTTCGTATTAAAACTTTGGACACACCTTTACATGACTATAATAATATTATGTTACGAACTACAATCGGGCGACGAGTACCTATATTGCTTTTAAAGCGCGTGGAAATTACGTGTACAACTACTGTCGTTTATCGTGTCAATACGTGCTTAAGTATGATAGTTTTATATAACCCATTCTCCGTGTTAAATAGGACAAACATACTTCCACACTTCAAGATAATGCTATATATTGGTGATTTACCGATCATTGGTCATATAAACATGAATAGCTAGATTTTTATACCATATAAAAGATCCTGTGGTGATGCAAACATCTTTTTTAAAAGATCATCTTTATAGTTGGATTGCAGATGGTTGTCTTGAAAAAAGTTGATAATCTAAATTGAAATTTAATTGATTCAACTATTTATAAGCTATTTGTGCTAATTTTATTTTTCATATTGGTATATAGTAATAGTAATAGTTCCTACCTACATAACAATGTTTTATTTTTTCTCACATTACTATATTATGTTTTATGATGATATTGTTATTACTTATATTATTGTACTTCATAACAGTACCTATTCAATAATTTTTAATCTATAATAATACAGAAACATATCTTATAAATATTAATGTTATAACTTATAATTTCTTATAACAATAGCTATGTAAGTACTTAAATATCTAAATAACTTTAAATTTACCAAATAAAATACTCTTATGATGCTATACTTACATTTAAAATTTTTGTTAGCTTTATAATAATAAAATAATCTGGGGAAGAAGGGATTGTTATTTTTAAAAACTTTTATATAATATAGTTACATATAATCATACTCAAACTATTTTAGATTTTAACTTGTCTAAGGAAGTAATAATAGGAACAAATAAATAACCCGAGTATTTCTATGTTCATAATATTGTACGTACCTACTTAATATTAAATATTTACTATATGTTCCAATAAATGAATAATTATAACATTTTTTTTATTAAGTATTATTGCCTAAGTATGTAAGCCACAAATATATACTTCCTAATCAACTAATCAAATTCAAAGATATTTTAGAAATATAATAATATTAATAAATTCATACAGTACATTTCACATTGAATAGCTTCTATATGAGTTATCATGTTATTAGCATAAAAACAAAGGTAGTTTAAAATTTAAATACAATTTATGAAAATCTTATTAAACGAATAATAATATCGTAGTTTAAGAAATAATAATGTTTAATAACATACCACAAAATCTACAGTACTATAGTAGGTATATCTACATTAGTATAGGCACAGTAGTACCTATACTAATAAAATATTATACATATTTCATTTAAATCGCATAATTTACAAAATTATAAATATTATACAAGTTAGCAAATTAAAATTTATTTTCAATGCAAAACAAATAACATGACAATAAATATAAACTCTGAATACTTATTTTAACAATCTGTTGTTTCGTTTTGAATAATTGTGATGAAAAAATAAATTATTCAAACTTTAAAATTATTTTATCCTATACACCAATACGAATTTAGGTATATATTATGATACAAAAGATATATATTTTATAGTTTAACATGCATCAGTGGCGTATGGTAGGGTGGCCATATGTGCAACGACCCACCCTGAAACGTCAGGTTTAATTAGCATAGTTTAACACTGTTATACTAAACCATTATTATATTTGTATTAATATTTATAAATATATTATTTGTTTGGATGTGCAGGATGACTATAAATTCTCGTTACAAAAATAGCGAGGATAAAATCATAAAGATCACAATAATATGCGATATTCCTACGTTTTATATTTTAAAAACGAATTAAATTTATAATTTTTGATCACCCACAATACTACATTGCAGACAACTCTTTTCGTAACTCGTACGTATACAACCTATAGCTGATTACAAAAATGAATGTGATTACATATTATTATTATTTTAATATTTGACTATAAGATAATATAAGAACTTATTGTAGTTAGCTGTGTGAGATTAACTACTGTTAAGACTACATGTCCATGATAACCAACTGTATCTGAACCAAAACGACTACGTATGTCACCACGGATGCTACAATCTGGAAACACAATAGTTTATAATTATTATAATAATCCGGCAGAAAGGTGCTATATCACGTAACTATAATAATATTATGTATAATGCGCAGTCTTAAATAGTTATTACATGATGTATACCACGCGGAACAAAACAAAACAGTTGTTTGTACTATAAAAATAGTAGGATTAACTGTACATTATAATTGCTATAGGGATAGCTATAAGGTTAATCAGATTTACTAAAATATTTAGTCAAGTTATTATAGTTATTCGAACTGAAATATGCTATTTTAACTATATTTTTTAGTTAATTCAAACATTAAAAACTGCATTAACTATAAAATATAGTAAACATTACCATAACTATTAACTATATTTATATAGTAATAATAAGTAAATCATTTTGGTTATTTTACCTATTAAATAGTTATATTTACTATAATTTGTTTAACTATAATATTATAGTTATTGTTTTCCCCGTTTTTTTTTCCAATTGCAATTGTATAGACCTTAATAAGATAGGTAGAGTTGGGCCCAACGAAAACCATAATGTGTCGCCAAAAGCATATTACATAGTATATACTTACTCTGAGAAAAATCATTTATTTAAATCGTATCCCATAAGAGATCGAATACTTCCCCGCGAGTCCACGTTATACACGTAGAGTATATTATCAAAAATATAAAATTAATTAATCGTCAATAAATAAATAACCGTATAAATAAGTAAATTAACTTTTGAGGATATATATTAATATGATAGTGGTAGTGCATAGTGTTGTACGAATGAATGTTTTAGAATTATTCATTTTTACTAAACAAGTGTAAAATATTTTATCGTAAATAGGTACGTCGTAGGACTAAAAATTATAACATAATCTAATGATATACCTAGTAGGTACCTATGTCCTATACGGCTCATATATTTAGTCCAGCTGTATCATTTTTCAATTGTAACTGGCTCCGACACTCCCTCTAATATATATTATCTAAGTATTATACAGCCACTGATCGTAACTACCAATTAATTCGTTCTATACACCGTGCTTTAATATCAAAACATTAATTGGCGAGTTATGAATATGATTTTTTTTTTTTATATCATAACTCATGATTATTTAATCAACTGTACCTAATAGTTACAGAATATAGCAACACAATATGTATTCTTCAAAATAAATACATACCGACTGAAGAAGTTTGTAGTCCAAATCGAAGAAATCATATACATCAAATATAACCGGATGATTCCAACAATTTAGTATGATTATTTCCAACTTTAAAATAATGAATATTTTAAATTTCAAAACAGTTAAATACTTTAAATATGTATAGGTATTTGAAATAATAGTTTACTTACATGTTTCAATGTCGTGACATCTGATATGATACTCAATGCTTCATGACCAATCAAAACTGTATTTTTTGCCTGTGCGAAATAATTGTTTTAGTATTTACACTTTTATAATATTATATTGTATAGTGTAAAAGTAGTAGAGCACACGTTTAATATATTTTTTAATTCAATAAATATTTTATTTGATTCAAGATATGGTTGTAATTCAACTAGAGTATATATATATATTCAACTATAGATGATTACTTTTATAAAAATGCAGAAATCATATATTATTATTATTATAATTTAATTTAATTAATTAATCGATATATTATGTAAATTTAAATAGCTTTAGTACTCTATAAAAATATAACGATATTATATTTTGTTTGAAATAGGTACAAATTATATTATGCGTACTTCCAGTATAGTCGTATGCGTTTCTCGAACCACAAAAAACAAAAACAAAAACCTCAAAGAACAGTGTCCCATGAAATATCCGTTACGGATGAAATCGGTATCCAATTCGTTGAGGAAGTTGACTGTCAATGTCGTTACAGTCGATACGAGTATTATAACCGATTCGATGATGATTAGTACTGCGTGATATGCGTAATAGGCTTTTACGTCCTCCGTCAGTTCACGAAGTTCGGTAAACAAACTGTTAATTTCTTTGGGATAGATGTATTTTGTATTAGGCAAAGAGTTATTCAACACACCTGTAAGATCAATATCAATCAGTTTACACTTGTAGATACAATATTTACATAATCATTACAACAATCATCATACATAAGCTTCACATTATATAGCATATACATCTACACAAAGCTTAATAATTTATTGATGATACAATTTATTATAATAATATGCCTTTATCTATGTTGGACTTTGGACTATATTATAATAACCAATAATATCAATTATATTTTTCTAAATTTTTTTAGGTTAATTTGTGGACATTGGGAAAAAAAATATTTACAGAAAGAATTTTAGGGTAGATTTCGAAGGAAAATATTTATGTTAAAAACTTGGAACTCGGCAGTCATGCAGTACAGTGAATTACACAACAATTACATCATGTATTGAAAACACGTAGGTGATATGCTAGGCATATAATGCAAGTGCAACACATTAATATTGTATACAATAAAAAACATTTTTTTTTAGCTTTTTAAGAGCAGAGCAATACATTTGAAAAACACAGGATGACGCACCACGCCATACATCATATGTATGCTCGGTATATTTATATATAAGTGGTTACTGGTTAATACCAAATATAATTTATTATATGCTTCATTTGAGGGAAATTACCGTAAGACATCGTACTGTGTACATTATACATTTATGCGATGTCAGATACCGAATTACCATGTACATACCAGGTAAACTAGATACATACCAGCTATGCCTGTACCGAATTCACCAGAACTCAAAGGATAATGGATGTATGTGTATAATATGTATTAATTATTTATTCGTTATGATCTTATCTGTATATTATTGTATAGTTGTAGAATTAACAAATACGTGCGCTCACTTTTTTTGAAAATTCTGTTGGCCAACTCGTACCTATCCCTTAGCATCCGGACGTATGTAATGTACTGGACGATTACCAACATCGTCGATGAGCAAAACACGTTCCACGCGACCAGTATATACCCAGCGATTGTTGAGTAGAAAAAACTACCCACGAAATTATGGACGCCGATCGCCAAGACGTACAACAAGTAGAACGTTTGACTGCGCACATCCGGCTGACACGGAATCCTCGACGCCGAATCGTCGAATTTGTAGAATTTTTCGAGCACCTGAATATAGCCTTGGCTCCTATGGACTGAAATCGAGATGCTGAAGATGGTCACGATGAGCTTGGTCAGCACTTCGATAAAAATCACCTGAAATCGGGAGGTTGGCAGTGAGCTATGTTATCAACGAAAAGTTTTTAACATTATTTAACATCAACACTTGGCTTATGAACAAACACACATAAATAATAATAATTTATTTCAATTTAGGTAATAAAATACAATCGTTTATCAAAAGTTTATCACATAAGCTGATTACCTACTCTTCTCTAAGCAAGCTCGTGGAGAGAAGGTCGTCTTCAATGCTATATCAATTTAGGTTTAACACTAAAAAGGTGTGATTATTGTAATCCTATTTATCTTTTGTTTTCTTGAACAAAATGCTTCAGAAGTTAATGTAATATATACTAATATATAATTAGTTAGTATACTATTTATAAATTCTTAAAATAAAATAAACACACCTGCTATAATATCAGTAATAGTAATACAACCATAATGTTGCATAAGCTATTAAAATACAAATTAACAAAACATTAAAGAGTACAATATTTTTCCGGTAGTCGAGTTCTAATAGATAACTGACTAGGTAGTGAAATGTTATTTTTGTTAAGTATAAAACTAATAAATCCTTGAATACAATATTTAAAAAAGCGGGTAAGTGGATGTCGCTCTGCTGTACATTAGGTTACAATAGTGCGTCACAGTAATGGATAGTATTAAATTTGAATAAATTCAATGATATAATATCATTGTATACGAAAAACAATTCTGAGCGAAGACGGTCTATCAGCCTATATAATATTACTAAGTAGGTATATTTTATGATATTATTGTGATTAAAGTAATTAATTTCAGTACCTATTAGGCATTAATATCCACAACAGTAGGTTAAATTTTTTTTTTTTATTTTTTTTATAAGAGATATACAATCTGCACCCTGAGGGCTGAGGCACAATAAGAATATGGGCTAAATTACAGTGACATGAATGAGTTGTCGGAAGAAGCCACCCAGTAATGACACTTCCTAAATTTCAATTTTTAATTATAAAAAAGGTGGGTAAGTGGATGTCGCTCTGCTGTACAGTAGGTTACAAGTGGATCACTGTAATGGATGGTGTTGAATTTGAATTCAATGATATAATATCATTGTATTATGAGAAAAACGATTCTGAGCGAAAACCGTCTGTCAGCCTATGATATTACCAAGTATATTTGATGATATTATTGTGAATAAAGTAATTTATATATAACCTATTTACGTGGAGCCTAAGAGCCTTGTGTTCAATTTACAATCTTTAGCTATAAGAGTTGAACATTTTATAAACTTTTAACTACAAAATAATTATTAAATTATAAATTTGATAAATGTTATCAAAATTCGATCTTTAAATGCTTACAAAAAAAAATTTTTAATATTTTTCAACTGATATTGTATTAATATATCAGGAGCCTTGTATTAAATTTTTACACTTTTTGGCCCAACAGATAAAACTTTATTGATATTTATTGAAAAAAAAACTAAAAAAATTGAAAACTGAAAATGTCCGTAAACAGCTCAAAAAGATTCAAAATATTTTCAAAATTGTATGGTGTATAGAAAATGCTAATATAAACATTCAGTGAAATTTTCAAGTATCTAAATTCGTTCGTTTTTGAATTACAACAAAATAAGGAAATCGCTACATGAGAAATCGAGTGAATATCCAATGTTGTAAAAATTTGAATTTCAAACACTCATAAAAATTTAATTTGACCTTCTTATAGACATTTTTTTTTTGATAAAGGTAGACAAACTTATGAGGAATATTGTATTACATTTTAAAACTTTAGATTTAAAAAGAAAAGTTTTTACGAATTTTTAACTCAAAATAATTTGCTAATTTTCATGATTTTTCCATATTTTGTCAATTTATGAACTATGAACGCTTAGAAAAAAAACTGTAACTAAGGATTTTTAATATTTTTCATCTGCCTTTGAAATAATATACTAGGAGCCTTCTATTAAATTTTGAAGCTTTTTTAGCCAACAAATAAAATTTTATTGATATCTTTAGAAAAAAAACTAAAAAAAAATGGAAAATGAAAACGTCCCTAAACAGTTCAAAATAAATCAAAATATTTTGAAAATGTTATAGTGTATAGAAAATGCAAATATAAACAACCAGTGAAAATTTCAAGTATCTACGGTTATTTGTTTTAAAGTTACACCAAAAACCAAATTCAATTTTGTGTAAAAATTCCCGTTTTTCCTTAATTTTCCTTTTGTTTATCTTGTTGCTTTTGAAAACTACTGGGAAATTTTTACTTTTGACCCCCCAAAGTACCAACTAGATTCACTCTCCTATCAGAAAAGGTACTGTTGAAGAAAAGCGAAGCATTTTTACTGCTCTAAAAGGTGTCCTCAGACACAAAAAAATAAAAAATAAAAAATAAAAAATAAAAAAAAACACACATCATTATAAAATCAATACATTCATCGCTCCGCTCAGAATCTAAAAGTGAACATTTTATAATTTTTTAATAACAATGATTGATATTTACGATATTTTGATACATTTTGTCAAATTCAAACTTAAAATGCTTATAAAAAAAAAATTGTGCCTATTTTTAATATTCTTCAACTGCTATTGTAACAATATATTAGGACCCTTATATTACATTTTCACGCTTTTAGATCTAACTAATAAAATTGTAATTACATTTAGAAAAAAAAAATTTTAATTTTAAATTCTCTGTAAACAACTCGAAACGAGTCAAATATTTTGTAAATTTTATGAAGTATAGAAAATGATATAATAAACATATTGTGTAAATTTCAAGTATTTACGGTTATTCGTTTTCGAATTACAGCAAAATTAGAAAACCGCCACATAAAAAATCGAGTGAATATCTAATGTTTTAAAAATTTTAAAATTTCAAACGCTCATAAAAATTTAATTTGACTTTCCAGTAGAACAAATTTCTATGAATTTCTAACAGAAAATAATATATTACTAATAATAAGTTATAAAATATATTAATATTTCCAGAAAAATCGGCTCATTCGCGTCAAGAGAGTCGCTATGTTTGTTAGTTAGAACGACGGTGAACATACCTTCATTAGCATACTGTACTGCGGCCCTACGTTTTGGTTTTTCTTGAAATGGTACACATTCACGTAAACCCCGGATAAGCCCAGACATGTCCACAACATCAAACTGTACAACGAAGCTATAATGTTAACCCTGTTGTTTCCGGCCAACGGCAGAAATCCGAAAACTTTGGACACGTAATACGAAACGTTGGGGTTGACAATCCACGGCGAGTCCATAATTCCCCAAAGTATATATTAATATGATATTTGAATAATATAAAATACCGTTTTAACTGCAGTACACAACATGATATTGTACTAGCCTGTCGTCCTTTTCAAGAGCAAAAAAAAATAATACGATTAAAAACACTCTCGGGAATTGTTACGCGCGAGCACTCGAAAAATACTCGACTGAAGTTAACGCTGAGTATTGTCCTGTTGTGTTGGACAATAGAACGCAACTTTTGATATGAAGTAGTCTTAGACAGCTTTATCACTTTTCATTTTTTTTTTCAATACACTACCATTAAAACTTGACAACTCGCTTTCATTTTTGACGATCGATCTCAATTATCGATTTAATGGTAATCCTCAATATAAGGGCTACACCTGTTGACGGTAGTGGCGGCATCTTTAACACTCGTCTTTTATCTATTGTTCCTTATTCAATACCACTAAAAACCCTTTTGGTGTGTTCAATTCATAAAACAAAACGTTAAACTAACAACATAATAACGATAGTTGTATAAAATGTTTTTGGGTAGGTAGCAAATAAAAAAATCTTGTATGCCTTCCTTTATAATTGAATTTGGGTAGGTAATTGAATTTTAGGCACCTATAGTAGGTGATAAACCACGTTTGGTCCAAAGAAAAAACAGATTTTTTTATATTTCATATTTTATTGAAAAGTACGTTAATGAATGAGTTATACAAACCGTGATTAGATTCAAATGGTATCAAAGTAAAAATGTTTCCATATATTTTTAGTATATTATTTTTTTCAGACCGGACTTCTAAATATAGCTATCTATAATCGACTTGACGGATTTTTAAAGAAAATTAAAAAGTATATTCGTATACGGTATACCCATCAACTATATTTTCTTTTTGAACATTGTGTTATTATTACACCTATAATACCAGTATACAGGAACAAATATTAAATATTTAAACTTCGATTTATACTTCTTTGATTTGTATCTCTCAACAAGTAAGTAACGATTTATTGTGAATTGCAAATTTTAAGACAGGGCTTAAACGAGTCAAAAAGTTAAAGTCAAGTTACATAACGAGTTACTTTTATTTAAAAGTGTTACAATAATATACTCTAAACTCAGTTTAAAATAAGAGTTTATTCTTTTTTTCCTCTCGAGTTTTATGAAAATATATATAGAATCTTTATACTTAATACCTATACCATGATTAGTTAAAATAATGAGCTGTTTCTTTGTCCCCAAGAATTTTCCTCACCTCGATTCTCACTGTACCACCGTCATCACCGTGATTTCGTTATAAAATGTAGATGACCTTTGATCTTTTCTTTTTATTTGATCCATTTTATCGCCCTACCTTATGTTGTATTAAACGTTTAATACAGGTATAAGTTAAAAGGATGAAGTAATAAGAAATGTTAGTATATAAAAATTAAAAACTAGGTTAAGAAAACAATATTATAGGTAAAAAGTAGAATACCAAAATAATTCAAATTCTATAAACATTAAAAATATTACATGCAACTAGGTTAAGACAACAATTATGTAATATAATAACAATTAAGTATAATTTAATCATAAGACAATCGATATTATTCGATAGTGATCCGATTTTAAGATTAATATATAAGGAACATGCTTAGACAGAAAAGGGTTCTGTGGGTGGTGACCGTGTGACTCGATTACCACTGACCACCGGTGTTAGAGCCAGGTGGTGATCGTGTGACTCGATCGCCACTGGACGTCAAAGTTTTAATAAAAGTGCTCATTATAATTAATTTGTTCGTTTATTTGTGTACGTCTGTGATCGGCGTATACGACACTTATTAGTTATTATAGACAAAATAATTATCAAGAAAAGCAGATATTCTAACCATTGAAGGTGATGTCATAACACTCATTCACCCTTTTGAATACAAATCGTTTACATTTTCACAGTTTTTAGTATTTTGCTTATTTTTAATTATCAAACGTCTAAATAATATTATCCATCTTGTTTGGATTTCCGTTTACTGATTGTACAAAATAATAATCGAATATGTTTTTTTCTGATTAACGAAAGGAATAGTAATATAGTAATATTTCAAGTAATAAATAATTTTCAACCCCATGTTTTACATGTTTTGTTAAGAAATGCTTTTTTTAGAAGTAAAATTCGTTCTAAAATTCAAGCAGCAAACGCCTAGACAAAATTAATTGTATTTAACAGTCAAATTACCCAAAAGCTCTCAAGAAAAAAATAGTAATGTAAAAAAAAAATAATGGAAAAGAAAAACCGAACCGAATAAAATCCTTCAGTACCTATAATTATTAATTAATTTCACTTTGTTCATCTCGTGACAAAATATAGAATTGTGTAATATTACATTTTAAAAACGATTATAGAGGATAAGCAGTTAAAACCAAGCAGTTTGTTTACGTTTTTGGACGATCGTAAGTACATAATATTACGCTAAGGGAATTTACTGAAATTAATTTAAGCTTCATCATAATATTATGATCACTAGGTATAGGTACTATCTAAAATCTATGTTTTCTCAATAAAAGGGTTAAAACTATTTAAGAATCTATCTGAGCTATGTTATCCTTCTACAAAAAAAAGATAATTAAAACATAGCACTCTACTCAATATTTATCCTCTGCAAGGAAAGTCTATGAATTATGTAAAATATGTTTTTGTTAATAAGTAACCATGACAACGAAAACGTCTATTTTGCATAATTGGTTATAAAAATAAAATATCAGTACCCAGCCCAAAAACATATTTATGTTAAAAAAATAAACCAACATTTTTATCAAATCAATTATGTATAACTCCATAAGGTACTCAAAATATAAAAAGATAGGGACATTTAAGAATGACAATTTATAAAATAAATAAACTAATCAATATATTGTATACAAAATCAATCTTACGTAGCACTAATTGTACCTATATTCAATAAAAGGTGGACATGGTTGATAAGTATTTGGAAAGAATAGGAGTGAACAACTGAAGAAATACAATTCAAAATCTGCTGTAGTGGCGGCTTGTTGTGATTGTGGCAAAAACTCTTGCAGAGTATTATAAGCCAGATTGCCAGAAGAAAAATAAGGAACACTAATAATAATATCATCAATATTCAAATTCTTATCTCCGTACCAATCTGATACTTATGCTTAATTGCATATAATAATATAATCGATGGTTAAAATGTCTGTAGATATTTATTAAGTAAAAATAATATTAAAACCCAATTGGAAAATAAAAAAGCTATAAAAAATGTAATATTATACGATTTATTAATTAAAATATAAAAAGAACAAAGAGTAGGATATTATGTATCAAAAGGAATTACTAACGCCATCTGTTGCCGTCGAGCTGAAGCATTAGATCCGTCTGACGAACTATAACCGTCGAAAATGAGTGAAGAGTCCTGTGTAAAATAATTGGAATACGAAAATAATAATTATCCAACAACTATAACAAAATTATGTAATATTTTTAGATTCTGAGCGAAGCGATGAATGTATTGATTCTACAATGATGTGTGTTTTTTTTTTATTTTTTTTTTTATTTTATTTTTTATTTTATTTTTTTTTTATTTTTATTTTTTTTTTTATTTTTGTGTCTGTCATCACCTTTTAGGACAGTAAAAGTGCTCGGATTTTCTTCAATAGTAACTTTTCTGATAGGAAAGTGAATCTAGTTGGTACTTTGGGGGGTCAAAAGTAAAAATTTCTAAGTAGTTTTCAAAAGCGACGTGAAAAACAAAAGAAAAATTAAGGAAAAACGGGAATTTTTACGCAAAATCTGTTTTCGAGAAAATCGATTTTGGTTTTTGGTGTAACTCTAAAACCAATGACCGTAGGGACATGAAATTTTGACTGAATGTTTATATTAGCATTTTCTATACACCATAAAATTTACAAAATATTTTGATTCTTTTTGAGCTGTTTACGGCCATTGTCAGTTTTCAATTTTTTTAGTTTTTTTTTCTATAAATATCAATAAAATTTTATCTGTTGAGTAAAAAAGCTTGAAAATTTAAATGAAGGCTCCTAGGTTATTGTTTCAAAGGCAGATGAAAAAAATTGAAAATCCTTAGTCACAGTTTTTAATTATAAGCATTTAAAGTTCAAATTTTGACAAAATACGGAAAAATCACGAAAAATAGCAAATTATTTTGATGAGAATTCATAAAAATTTTTCTTTTTAAATCTAAGATTTGAAAATGTAATACAAGATTACTCATAAGTTTGTCTACCTTTATCAAAAAAAAAATTTCTAGAAGAAACTTAAATTAAATTTTTATGAGCGTCTGAAATTTATATTTTTACAACATTTGATATTTACTCGATTTCTCATGTAACAATTTTCTTATTTTATTGTAATTAAAAAACGAATGACTGTAGATACTTGAAAATTTCACTGAATGTTTATATTAGCATTTTCTATACACCATAAAATGTTGAAAATATTTTGACTCTTTTTGAGCTGTTTACGAACATTGTCAGTTTTCAATTTTTTTAGTTTTTTTTTCTATAAATATCAATAAATTTTTATTTGTTAAGCGTGAAAATTTAATATAAGGCTCCTGATATATCGTTCTAATAGCAGTTGAAAAATATTAAAAATACATAGGCACAATTTTTTTTTATAAGCATTTAAAGTTCAAATTTTGACAACATTTATCAAATTTATAATTTATTTATTATTTTGTGGTTAAAAATGTATAAAATGTTTAACTTTTATGGCTAAAGATTGAAAATTTAAAACAAGGCTCCGAGTAAATAGGTTATATATAAATTACTTTATTCACAATAATATCATCAAATATACTTGGTAAAATCATAGGCTGACTGACCGTTTTCGCTCAGAATCGTTTTTCTTATACAATGATATTATATCATTGAATTCAAATTTAACACCATCCATTACAGTGACCCACTTGTAACCTACTGTACAGCAGAGCGACATCCACTTATCCACCTTTTTTTTAATGAAATTATGTAGGTACCCAGATAATTTTATTTATATCTATTTAATCTGTGACTGTATCTATATTTGTTTCAATTTTTACAAGATCTATTATAGTACCTACTTATTATTTAAGGTTGTAGGTAGGCAGGTTGATAAAATTATATTTAGTAATTTACCTATGTAGCTAATACAAAAGTATTTATACTATTATAAACAAATATTGTACAATATTTTATATGTATTCAAAATAATGCATCTGTTATTATCCAATACCACAGTATTAACATCGATGACGATTAAATGATTTAGACAGTTGTTATCAGGTATATTATTTACATTCTTATTAGATTCCTATGTGCTTTAATTATAATCTCTATAAAACCATACATTCATATTACATGCATGATATTATAAGCTAATAGGTACATCGTACATCGTATAATATACATATTACATACATTCCTTTCTTAACACTGTAGGTATTATATAAATTATTATTCTAATAAATATTCAGTTCTGTAAAATATTAAGCGAACGACAATGAAAATGCGATATCAATAATTGGAATATTATGTAATATGTATAAATAAATACACTCGATGTAGATATACGGATTCGAGGTAATTACAGACTACAAAGGACTCGAGATCTCACAAACTGAAGAAGTAGAAGTTAAAGAAAGTAGGTAGGTAGGTAGTAGGTATAAACTGAAAGTAGGTACAATTAATTAGGGTTATAAATGTTGTATAATATACTAAAATAAATGTCACAGTAAATTGAAATAGGTAATAATATTTAATAATATAACAATAAATTCTTAAAATGTATAGATAAGTATAAGTAATATTTAATATATTAATAATATATTAATATGTAACTAGGGACTTGTAATTTCAAATTTGGGAAAAACCAATTTAAAAATTAAATGTATCTTCATACCACAGCTGTGGGGAAAAATACGTATTGCAATTTCTTAAACATTATTTTATTATTATTATTATTTCTAGTTGGATTAAACGATCGATACAATTGTTTACCTATAATAACATACCTAGATATAAGCTTAAATTATGAAATAATCATGTTTATCATAAAGACTTTATGGGTGAACCCGATCACTGATGGGCTCATTTAACAAACTGCTTCAGCATGTAAAATAAATATTGGATAACTAATTGCCACATTTAAAACCTATACTCCTGCGAGCAGAAGAATTACGTTGTAAATATCAAATAGTAGTCATGTACAACATAGTCAAAAATATTATTTATAAAAATATATATATATATATTATATATATTTAAATTACTTTTATTAAAACTAAAAATCAATAACTAGATAGAAAAATGGTTGAGTGGTTGTTCGCGTGAACACAGGGTAAAACATTTTTTTCTTGGTATCCCTCTACTGCCTGCATACCAAATGATTATGGTAGGTACAACACTTTATAGTTCGACGTATATTATACTCAAGTAATACATCAATCAATTAATACATTTCCATTTAAAATTACATAACATTATAAAATGTAATATGTATCTTAAATCCTAATACATATACTCATACAAGCATACAGACTTAAAAACAAAGTTAAAAAGAAAAATCGTGACAAAGCATACATAGTGTGAAATCAAAAATGGAAGACTTGTCATTTTTCTGTGGAAATTTTCTCTTCACAAATCAAAATAATTGCTCATGCAAACTGCTTTTACTATACTTAAGTCAAGAACTATATTTACGTATATTATGTGTGTCAGATAAAAAGGGTTACAATGAAGTTTGTTACTACTAGGTCATAATATGAGCATTTTTAGTTGTACGTTGAATTAAAATATTTAACAAAAGTTTTATTTGATATTGTCTTATATGGTGATTCAATAAAACATAAATTATTCCATGTAAAATTATAATTTATCAAACTTAATCGTTCACTATATACCTATCTGTTTATTCAATAATTATTGTAGTCGATAATTTTATATTAGCTTAATAACCATTTTTACGAACCCATTTCAATGTAAAAAATTGCTATTTAAAGGTTACTCTATTTGAATAAATTCAGTTTTAAAAGTTGTTTATAAAATATTCTTATAACATTTAATCTGTTGTCTGTTTTTTTATGACTTGTGGATCTATGCATATATTAGATTCTGGGCGGAGCGAGGAAGCTATGGTGATTATTTTTTTTTTATCCTGTGTACAAAATTTCTACAAGAAGAAGTGCTTTAGAATAGTAGCTTTGATTTCAACATAATATAGTATCTTATCATTTAGAAAATTGGATCAAGATGGAACGATTTTAGTTATTTTGTTGTAATTTAGAATATTAATTCAACTTACAGGCTATAGTAAATAATAACAATAATATAATATCTGATATCCAGACTGACAAACCGTCTTCGCTCAGAATCGTTTTTCGTATACAATGATATTATATTATCATTGAATTCAAATTTAATACAATCCGTTAAACAGTGACCCACTTGTAACCTACTGTACAGCAGAGCGACGTCCACTTATCCACTTTTAATAATAGGTATGTATTTATATTCATATTCCGGTGCTTATAATAACATTTATAATAATATTATATTGTATTTTGAAACCAAGTTCTTATATTTATTTATATAGGTACCTACATGACGGAATGACGCAAAAAGTATACATTGCTATAACAGTATAATGTATCGATTATTATTTTGATAACTGTGATGCCGTGAGCTACCTATGTACACAAATTATATTGGTATCATATTACGCTATCTATAAATATAATATTCGAAATATCTATCGCCATAGTATTTTCCAGTTCATTTATGCATTTATTTTCATGTGATTCTGAGTGTAGAATGTCAGACACTGATTTAAAAATATATCATAATATTTAATATTGTATAATATTACTGTTTGTTATTCATTTTTATATAAGTTATATAGCAGGTTGAAATAATTGTATCCAAATGTATCGTGTTTGTATATTAATTATAATAATATTATTGAATATTGTTATCAACGTATAACTAAAAACTAACGTAAATAGCTAAGGATTAGTCCAAATATTAAGTGATTTTGAAAATTGGTAAATTTGTAATGGTAACTATTTTATCTATTTATAAATAAAAAATGTTTTTCAACCATCTTAGGGTGTAAGGTTTTTGACTTTTTGAGTAAGTTGAATTTTTTATCTACCTATATAAAACTGAATACCTAAAATATTTTTTTTTTTCAAATTGTTGTCAGGCGTATGTAGCTGCTTTTTACTTATAAATAAATTGATATTGCATTGTAGCCCTAAAAACTACATACGCTTATGCGTATCTAGAATCTTTTATGATATACATGATGCATAATACATGAGTATATGGCATATTATGTTAACGAATCAGGATCGATCTTTGCATGTGGAATGAAAACTTGTCAGCCTTCTAGTAATCTTCTTATTCTGCAGCAATATGTTTTTTTATGTGATTTATGTGGTAATCCACATCAACAAAATATTAAAATGCACTCTATTAATAATTTATTTCTCACAATTGAAATGAAAAGATTGACTATCTGGGTATAACCTCCTTAAAAAAAGAAATTGCAAGGACTTTTATACAAACTTGTATGTATTTTTGAATAACTTTGATAAACACTTAACACTTTAAAAACACATATTGTATTGAAGTTTAGGCCATTTACGCACTTCGTATTATATCTAAAACGATATTGAAAAAAACAACTTTATCCCTAGTTTTGATTATACAGAAATTCAGAAACTGTTAAGCTCATTATTCACACATAACACAATACAAATGATTTAGGTTAGGTTATGGTATTAGGTATTTGGTATATGGTATTAGGTATTTTTAGTGGTTGATTAGGAAAAGAAATATAGTAGAGGTACTCTGATGAAACAAAAAAAAAGGTTCATCTTACGCTAATTAATATAATATCTAATTTGCTAGTAAAATTATTTTTAGGCTTTATTACATCTTGAAATATATTGCCATAAACCAACAAACATTTTATAACTCATTTTACTTTTTTTAATAGTTTCAACCCTGAGGTGCGTAGACGGTAGACGTTTGCAGGCAATTCCAGAGGTAATAGAATAGGCACTAGAATTTTTTTAATTAATCAATGATAAAGACGTATAGTTTTTGTTCGGGCCGGGACGATACAAATATAGACCGTGCGCCCGGTACCACTAGGATTTCGCGCAACGCTCACACACCGACCGACCTATGTATTTGTGTGTATATCTGTTATAGCTCAGCTAGAATTGGTTGGGTTCGCCGCGCAAATACTAGTGAGCTATGTGGTGTGGTGATGTGTAAGGTGTGTGTATGCTTAAAAACTAGTGACAAAAAGGGTAAGTCTAATAAATAAATAAATGAGTAACACGGTTGCTGGTAAAAACGAGTTGCTGTATTGTACACAATGATCAAGAACAGTAATATATAAATCACAGCAACATCAAGTATAAAATATAAAAACAATCTAGATAGATAATAATATTGGCCGTTTTAGCTGTAAGCTCGTAAAGGTGTAATATAAGCTACTGGCTCAACAATACAATAAACTAATAATATGGCAAGCTATTTGAGCTGCTAAAGAATAATATAAATATGTGGCCCAACAATATAATAATTGAAGGCAGCTAATTGAGCTGTAATATAAAATATATAATAACAATAAATAACTCACAGATCGTGGAGCGTAGACTGGCCAGCTGGTCCTGTAGCTAATCACTAAACAATGTTAACACAATAAATTATGAGCAATATAATAATTGACAAGTTACAATAATTGCAAATTATGTATAAGATATGATAATAAATAAAATAAGTCTTCGTGGCGATTTGCGCTAACGACAATAAAACAAATTCGGTGACGATTCGCGTCCACAACAACGGTATAATAAATAGTAGTTGGCGATTTGCGCTTGCACAATATATTATTATAATAATACTTTAGTAGCGATTAGCGCTCACTAAAAATGAATTAATAAAAATACAAGGATGGCGATTCGCGCCCACAATTTTCAATATAGTATATAGTAATAATATAAAAAGAATGGCGCTTTTCGCACGTAAAAATTATAGTTCTACTTTAACACTACGTAACGGACTGGTGACATCTTGGGCGGCCGTGCTACACGTACCGGCTCGTCCGGCCTTTCAATCTACATAATATTATATAACTCACAGCTGACACGGACAATTATATTAAAATAAAAACAATAATATCAACATAATATAGGGACGAACAGGTAACAGATATGTGTGTGTGTGTGCCGGCCGGTGGCGAGATATGCGTTACGGTCTTATAACAGTTTTAAATATATAACTTTAATTAAGTTAGTCATCAATAATATAAATAAATACTATAATTATGTATATTTTTTGTCTAAAATGTCTAAAATCAGTCCTGAATTTTAGTTACCTATAACAAGAAACATGTAGTTGACACCATAGAAGATGCCTAACTTTTTAACGTGATTATTAACAGAATACATATTTTATCATTGCACACAAACATTATTTACTAAGCTACGTTTGATAAACTTCATAATTGAGGCTATTTTTCACTTACAACATTGACTTCTTGTCTTTTAGAACAAATATTCATTGTCTCCTCTATTACTGTACCTATATCATCACCTTGGACTCAATCATTAAACTTATTCATTACATAATTATCATGTGCCACTGTATCAGATATAAATAATTACACATATTTTGTAAACTATTTTTATTTAAAAAAAAATATTAACTCAGTATACAATTCTTAATAGAATATCTTCATCTGCAACCTAATTAAAAAAAAGAGTATATAATATGTACACTTAATATAAATGAAGACATGTTTCCATAAACTTTTTTTAATGTGTCTGTTCGTGGTTATTTTGTACCTGTCGAAGAGAGAAGAGATGTATCGAAAAGCCGTAAAATCGGCCATAGTATCAAAATCACTCATCACTATAATATCATTATGATAATTGATAACTATCATTATTGTTGATAATTTGAAAGGCAACCAATTCTTTCTAAAAATATACCAAAGTTAATTAAATATTATTTTGAACAAAGTATTATTCTTTAAGCACATTTTACTTTATTACAAAAATCCAATTCATACAAACACACATAATATTTTTTGAAATAGAATTCAATATTTTTTAAAAGTACATTTTGGTAACACATACGTTTTATTGTATTGTTTTTTTTTAGTTAATTATGGGTTATAATTAATTTCTCAACTACTAAAAATGACCATTTGAAGTTAATAATTGGTTTTGATAATAAAATCCTATTCTACATTATTTTATATTATAATTATCATAAACAAAGGTTTGAAAAAAGGGGTTTGCTCGGCATTTTAACAGACCATTTAATTGGGTTAGTATTTTCTGATCCTACCTAACCTTGCACTTTTATTATCCTCAAAACATGCCATTTTTCTTTATTATAGTTCAGGCTATCGGGAACACTGCAAACCACATACCTACAATAGATGCAGAAATAATAATATTCCAACAAAATGGTAGTCTTCTTACTCATGTATGTACAATACAGGTACAAATTCAACGACCAGTTAAAGATTACCTGGGTCATGAATTTTCGTATAAGCGGGAATACGCGGGAATAACGTACTGTCTACCAAGTACCAGACCATTGTGTTTAGACTACTTGACTTTTTTCATTAGGGTAATTTTAAATCAAATAATTTTACGATATCCCGAATTAATAAATGTGTTGAACATGATACAATGTTCCTGTATTGCCTAGACATTACGCCGTTCAATATATAATATTTTTCAAATTTATGCTCAAACAAGCCGGACAAACATTGCCTTCGTCTCTTGATAGTGGTGTATTATTAAAATAAATATATTATATAAAGCAACAACAAATCTGAAATCATTAGACTATTGAACTATTACTTTACTGTACACGAACATAATATTATCACAATAAAAATAAAAGGGTAAAGTGTTAAGTGGGCAATCGCTCTATTATACAGTTGTAGAGGTTGAGTGTACTTCATCATTGAGTAGGCACTGTAAAGCGTTAAATTTTAATTCAATAATAAATCAATGTGTACGATGAAAAACGGTTTTGAAAGAAGACATTCTACATTATTGTTAACGAAGGTTACCCAACAATTATTTTATCATAATAGGTACCTATTACTATTTTCACAATTACTGTATTTTATTTTTCTTTAGTTTTTCCCGATCGCCCTAAAAAATACTAAACATTTTAAATGTTGACCTCTTACCAACTAGTTCCAAACTAAAAAATACCAAGTAGATTCAATTGTCAACCAGAAACATCCATCGCAGTTGATGGTCAGAATATTTTTTTCTATTAGAAACAGTCTTCAGTCCCAAAAATAAAAAAAACACACATCATTGTAAAATCAATAAATTCATTGCATTGTTTAGAATATAAAATAGAATAATATATAAAGTAATCATTTTTGAAAAGATATAATTATTTTTTACATGAATAAATAATTTTAGTTTATAATTTATTTTAAGTCGCTTTATTCTGAACCGAGTCAAAAGTGTCATCAGTGGGTGGCTTCTTTTCCCAAATTATGTAAATCGTGTTATTTGTTTCCCTGTTATCGCACATATACTCATTATGTCTTAAATATAGATTGTAAATATTCTTTTTTTAAATAAAAGTCACTTTATTTAACTAATCAATTTTGTTAAAAACAAGAGTGCTGTGAATATTAAAGTACTTACATCATATTTTCAATGTTGTATTGATGTTTGATTATTTACTAAATATACCATACGACATACGAAGTATAGGAACATTAAATTAATTTTCTTCATTCGTATAATTTATATTTATCCAGACGATGATCTAATTGTGTTCACATACTATTGTATCTACATTATTAGTAATTGTTCACTATACTACCTATACATACAAAAAAATTCAATTCACAAGTATTATACTTATTATAATAATTATAATACTTTCGAGCTATTGTTTCGGTTAACATACAAGTAATCACTGCACTTATCATTTAGAAATAATATCGTTTCGATTTCGTTGCATGCAATAAGGTAACATTTTAATTACACATATTTTACCTCGCAGATCCTGAAATTTGAATTTTTTACTCATACATAGGTACCTATGTGGAAGTTGTTAGTTGATTTTAAATTTTAATAGGTATATACATTATAATATACTTGCGCAACTAGTGCAGTGATTTGCAGGTGGGTCGAACAAGTTATCTCGTAGGTATTTCGTTATTGTTAGAGTAGTAAAAAATCAAGGAAAATTACACTTAAATATGTGTGTAGCATGCATTTTATTCAATTTAAGGAGACCAGAAAACTACATCGTTCCTCTGTTAAAACCGACGTTTTTATTGATTATATCCATAGAAAGGTTTGTTTTTTTTATATCTCTTTTTTATGGTCGATGTGCGCAAAATATTAGTAAATAGCACGTTGGATATATTGTGATAAAAACAAACGCCGCAAATCGATATTCTACTTATCGCATACGTAACTCACAAGCGTATCGTAACGAACGATAATTTATTTTTTTCAATAAACATAACAATAAAATGTACCATTGCGCGTGTATATATAGTGTACGTTTTACCGCATAATATCTCCATTAAATTATACAATAAAAACTGTTTATTTTCATACAGCCTTTTTCGCGTTACATAATTTTGCAACTTTTAACGAGTTTTGTACTACCTACTCGATGAGATTAATTTATTTATTTTTACCAATTTGTATGAAAAATAATAATAATAATAAGTAATAACATATTCAAAGTACCTACGGTGTACTGTATAGGATGTTATAAATGTATAATATTACGTATGGAATGCACGGTCTTTTTATTTTGTTCTTTATGTGTACACTGTACGTCTGTACATAATATATTAATATTTATACATTACATTTTTTAAATATTACGATACAAAGTCATCGGTATTTTAGTCGTACGTGGATATGGATCATTTGCACATTGCGTTATGTTGTAGTTTTTTTATGAACCAAAAATAAATCATTTATATTGGATGACTAAATAATAAACTTATCATCTTAACAATTAAATACGGTTTACCCTTACCAAGCTGTATTGGAAACTTCCTATGCACATTATTATTACATATAGGTAACCGCATTCCTGGTTATTGAATCACAAAAAAAGGTTATCTGTCGCAGTAAGGGTTTGACGGAGTATTGCTATTTTTTTTTTTTACTTTGCTCAAAGTGTAAGTACATATACTTATATCATGTAATAGGTATAATGTGAATTTATCATGAAACGCTTAAATTTTGTTCAGTATCAATATGTAATCTGAAATGTATCAAAAGACAAAAGGTTATTAAAAATTAAATTGTTTTGTGTATTTTTATGCATGTATGAATTCAACTATTAAATTATATATTTTGTGTAAGTTATATTAGGATCTGGCAGCATGTGTGATAATATATAGGTAGGTTGTAAGTATATATAGAACTACCACGGTTCATGATATTTTATTTCATTCTGTTATATCTCATCAAAATATTGTTTCAATTCAGAGAGAGAGGGAGTGAGAGTACATCGTATTTATTTATAATATATAAATAAAAAGGAAAATGGTTTGGCAAAGTAGTGAAAATGGTCACCATGAAATCTTTGGTGAGGACAGGTTGAGAGTAATATTTCGAGAAAAAAGACGAATTCGTGTCGTCATCACCAGTAATGAAATTCCTCGCTCGAGACCATCACAACTACCACTGAACCGCTACGACAGTGGCGATGCTGCAGGCTACTGTCTTTATAATATAATATATATATATACATAAAATGTATATTATACACCCAGTTAATCAACGAAGTTTCGGACGACACAGACACACAAATTGACAAACCTACCTACAACGATGTTATTACAGAGCATAGTCTATGTTATTATAAATATATTATATAATATACATGTATTATTATAGTGCTGACAACTGTGTGTTTTTCTTGGTTCTAACTTCGGTCGTCCAGCGACGTCGACAGTGTAAAAAATCATTTTTTATGTACGGTTTTTTGTTGTTGTTGTTGCCCGGCCCCTTTCACATAAAGGTCTCACGAACTCTTATGTACGCTTCACTGTCGGCTGCTCATACATATATATGCATAGCCGTGACCGTATGAGGAAACTGATTATTTCCTGGCGTTGCTATTGCAAAATTTGGGCTTTAGCCTCTGGTTTACTCTTCCTTCTTCCGGGGGTTCGCCCGCAGGGGGATTAAAATGCCATATTTTCGTCTCCATAGATTGTGTCGACATAATATTAACGGTGATGATAATAATATATCATATTCATCCGTCCGGATGCGTGAACGGCATCCGCCTACGAAAAATGATGTAGGCACCAAAAGATACGCTGTTACTGGGTTTAAGTATGATTTAATATAATAATATGATCAACCTAACTACGCTGGCACTTTAAAAATCCGTATAATGGTGTAGCCGTAACTACAGTCTCTTTGAAATCTCGTCTTGCCTTTCTTTTTTAACCAGTCGCTATTGCATGTTCTATATTATATCATAGCCCAAAAGGTTACCGGGACAAAAGTCCAATGGACTGAGTGTAAAAGTTTACTTGACGGTCAATTAAATTACCCATTATTGAAATCAGTCCAACACATTGTATGCTATAAAAAAAAATGTACAACCATAATATTATATGTTTCAATGTTTGTGATATACTTACTATATTAAAAGTTAATACCATAAAGTACTTGTACGAGTATACTATTACCATTGATATACCATAGATGAAATTTCGTTTTATTGCTGATACTATTTTAGAATTTGACTGATTTTTATTTCAGTTTTAATCATATTTGCAAAATGCGATTGGATATTACATTACCTTATAACTAAAAATTATAGTTACAATTTATTGAAGGATAGATCGTTTTTGCTATTATATATTTTTTTAACCATATGTCTAAATCTGCGAACAAACAATAGTTTTTCATATTTTTTGTTCAAATAATATAAATTGCCTTTTACTTGAAATTTATTAGAAAAAGGGTAACGAAGAAAAAATCCATTGTGGTACCAATCTATTGCAGTTTTAGACCGTATACGAATTGAAAGTGTCTGAAAAATACTTGTCAAGTGCATAAGTTTTTCCATTTTTATTATGTCGATTGTTTGTTGTCCCATTTCCGGATTTCTGCACCGGTGCAATATTGGCACATCATTAAGCAATCATTTCACTCTGATACAAACAATATAAAGGAAAACTCCTGAGACAAAATTCTTGCAAATATTTACAATATTCTTACCACTAGAGATGTAAATAAAAGTAAAGAACCATAACAAAATAATGCAGTTTCTGCCTATTGTATTTTAATTTTCAAAAATGTACCTACCTAATTACATTTTCAAACAAGTAGTTTTTTGAATACAATTTTCAATAATATTCTATAACTTAGGTTTTTAAAATTATGTACTCTCCTAACATAATATATATAATGTCATAAGTGTTCATAATTTTTTTTTGCATTTTACTTATTGGTCAGAATCTTTTTAATTTAATTAATAATAGAACAAAATGAGTAGGTATTTGTAGTACTATAACTGTATCTATTTAGTTGTTCATATAATTGTTATAGATTGTTCGATAAAATTACGACACGAGAGACGGATACGATAATAAAGAGGAAAGAGACCTTTAATGTAATTTGAGAACAACTATCAAGCGTGTTTGTGAAACTTCAAAGAAGGCGTAAGTATATTATGATCAACTTTTCAGATAAATAGATACAATATCAATAGTAAATATTATATAGTGTTTTTTGTGCTAGGCAGAGGTCATTATCATTATTAAGATAACATTTTAACACAATTGCAATTTAAACTGAGGATTAATTAGACTAATCGAATTATAGAGAGTATGTTTTGTAGGTTAATTTTTGAAATAATTGAAATAAAATAAAATCATGCTCTTTAACGAATGATGAAAAAAAAAATCATGTTAATCGACACGAAAAACTCTACTTTTGTGAATAATAATATATATTATAGATCTTCGTTTTTTTTTTTATTAGTGCGTTTATTAAAATTTTGTTTTAGATTCTGAGCGAAGCGATGAATGTATTGATTTTACAATGATGTGTTTTTTTTTTTTGTGTCTGTCATCACCTTTTAGGACAGTAAAAGTGATTGGATTTTCTTAAACAGTAACTTTTCTGATAGGAAAGTGAATCTAGTTGGTACTTTGGGGGGTCAAAAGTAAAAATTTCCAAGTAGTTTTCAAAAGCGACGTGAAAAACAAAAGAAAAATTAAGGAAAAACGGGAATTTTTACGCAAAATCTGTTTTCGAGAAAATCGATTTTGGTTTTTGGTGTAACTCTAAAACAAATGACCGTAGGGACATGAAAACTTGACTGAATGTTTATATTAGCATTTTCTATACACCATAAAATTTTGAAAATATTTTGACTCTTTTTGAGCTGTTTACGGACATTGTCAGTTTTAAATTTTTTTAGTTTTTTTTTCTATAAATATCAATAAAATTTTATCTGTTGAGTAAAAAAGCTTGAAAATTTAATAGAAGGCTCCTAGGTTATTGTTTCAAAGGCAGATGAAAAAAGTTAAAAATCCTTAGTCACAGTTTTTATTAATAAGCATTTAAAGTTCAAATTTTGACAAAATACGGAAAAATCACGAAATTAGCAAATTATTTTGAGTTGAAAATTCATAAAAATTTTCTTTTTAAATCTAAGATTTGAAAATGTAATATAAAATTACTCATAAGTTTGTCTACCTTTATCAAAAAAAAATGTCTACAAGAAACTTAAATTAAATTTTTATGAGTGTCTGAAATTTATATTTTTGCAACATTTGATATTCACTCGATTTCTCATGTAACAATTTTCTTATTTTATTGTAATTAAAAAACGAATGACCGTAGATACTTGAAAATTTCACTGAATGTTTATATTAGCATTTTCTATACACCATAACATTTTGAAAATATTTTGACTCTTTTTGAGCTGTTTACGAACATTGTCAGTTTTCAATTTTTTAGTTTTTTTTTCTATAAATATTATCAACATTTTATTTGTTGAGTAAAAAAGCATGCAATTTTAATATAAGGCTCCTGATATATACATAGGCACAATTTTTTTTGATAAGCATTTAAAGTTCAAATTTTGACAAAATGTAAAAAATGTTCAACTTTTATAGCTAAAGATTGAAAATTGAAAACAAGGCTCCACGTAAATAGGTTATATATAAATTACTTTATTCACAATAATATCATCAAATATACTTGGTAAAATCATAGGCTGACTGACCATTTACGCTCAGAATTGTTTTTCTTATACAATGATATTATATCATTGAATTCAAATTTAACACCATCCATTACAGTGACGCACTATTGTAACCTAATGTACAGCAGAGCGACATCCACTTATCCACTATTTTTTAACTCTGAAGTTTACTTTCTTTTTTAAAATGTTAATATATGTAAATATAAATTTGAATGGGTAGTTGTTGAGTTATTTAACATAGATCATAAATCTATGGTCATATTGTGAGGAGATGTGGGGGCATTATAATAATATAGTCTTAAGTATACTTAAAACTTCAAAAATTAAAAATTGAAAACATTTTTTATTAGACGGTGAAAGATGGAGATGATTAGTGAAACACCCTGTATATTATACGTATATGACAAAAAAAACAATGTTTCATAAAAAGTTTTCGTAGAAGTTTTGAACTATCTATGTACACGGCTCTATATACCATATTCATATACGACCGCTATATCCAACAAATCTTTTATAAAAAGACAAAAACAATAATAATACTAATATTTTATAATATATCTTTTAATTAATGATCGTTTTACCCACATAATATAGGTAATAGTATACACACGAGACGTATTAAGTACACAACACGTGACGGTGATAATATTGTTATGATGATAATATTATACATTTATGTTTCAAAAATTGATAGACGATGGTTACTTGAGTCTGTTCAAATCCGATAAATTCTCGGGATTTTCATCAATGTGGAAGAAGAAAATTGTGGTCGTGATAATTTTGGGTTTTCCGCAACGGAAAAATTCACGGAAAAGACCGCACGCGCTCATAAGTATAAAACGCTCTAAACTCGCCATTGATGATGTATTCCCCAGGGCGACCTATACCTCTATATACTCTATATCTACCTATAATAATGTTATACATGCCGCCCGGCCGAAAACTAGCTCGTTAGAGTCAGTGGTGGGGAAGGGTTGAGTGAACCTAAAAGGCACCTGTGTCACCCGCACACCACCGCGCGGTACGTACCTATATAATATATTATACACTGTAACACCTCCCCCGCACTCTATCGTAAACCTTGGTGCCCCCTCCCCCCCAAACCCCTTATTGCACACAGTACCCTTCACGAATCGCCGCCGTCCATAGGTCGTCTTCGTCGTCGTCGTCGTCGTCGTCGTCGTCCTCGTCCCCTCCCATCACCGGACGGACGCGTTTCGCGATCGTGGCGAGGAAGGGTCAGAGAGGGCGCGGTCCCAGGGTTTTGGCGGCGGCGGCTATCGGCTATCGATTGCTCGGGACGGGGGCGCGCAGCGACTGTGTGTCAGTGTGTGTTTGTGTGTTAGTGTGCGTGTGTGAGTGTAGTTCCGGAGCAACTCGACGGCGACGCTCGGCTCGGCGCTGGAACGCACCGCCACACGAGCCACCGACGACGCCGACCGACGGCCGCCGCCACCGACGCCGACGACGACGACGACGACGACTACGACGACTACGGTGGTGACTACGATTACGGTGGCTACGACGACGAAAACCCCGCTCAGCAGTGGGATGACGTTTACTAGGCGAGCCGGACGACCGATACGCGGCTAATTTTGGAGGGCTTTGCATTACTATTTGTAAAAACTGATTTTTTTTTTTACCATCACATACCCCACAAACACACTCCTACACACACCTCCACACACCACTCACACACACACACCTACACATACCTACACATACCTCCACTCACAAACACATATATACACACACAAACACACATATACACACACAAACACCCACACACATTCACATTTATAACAATATAATATACCCGTCCGTTGCCGCCGCTGTTTGTTATAATATACTTCGCGTGTCTCCTGCTTTGTCGTCTAGTTCGTCCGTATCGCGTGGTGTCGGTGTCACTCACTTTGGATTCCGTGTAATACTACAGAAAATCGATTATCGAGTTGTCTGTCGCATACGACTCGCCAACTGAATTTTTCAAAAATTCTTTACACCTTTTTTTTGTTTTAATTTTAATTTTTAATTTTTCAAACATAATTTTTACAACACTCCTTGGGCACTATATTCCACAACCGGACCGACAGCAAATGGAAAGCACCGAACCTGATCGACGATCCGGCTCGGCAGTGGCGGCTTCTCGTCACCACTGACACGCGCATCGCAGGTAAATAAATAGCATATGCGACGATAATAATTTATTGCATATTGTCGTAGAATTTTTTTTGTATGCGTTCGACCTTGTAACATTACTGCAGTGTTCACAGTGTCGTATGTGTATAAAATATAAAATTATCGCGAGGCGACGTCTCCGCGGAGAAATTTATCCAGTACGTACCGTGATCACGGGACAGGTCATGATGCGCGTCTTCGAGTGAGCAATCTCGTTAACAGTTGCCGGGCAATGGGAGGGGGTGCTCGAAACGGTGTGGAAGTCGCGTTACGTACAGCGGTGGAACTGAGTGATACTTATCCGTGTGAGGCGCTCGCGACTTTGTCGTCTCGCGGCCGCCGGGACTTAAGTTTTGCAGATCTGAAGCCGCAGAATTCACACAATCTCTGACCGGCCTTGCGGGGACAATCGTGGTATATAAATCCGAAGCCCTGGACAATGGACCGTGATAACTTTATTAACCTATGGGCGATATATATAATTTATTATAAAAAGTTCACTCGGTGTGCGCAGAGTTCGTTGACTGCAGCGTTCTTGTATTTTAGCGTACACTGCTTACAGCGTGTCGTGGTAACCAGTAGCTGGTATATCAATCTGTTTGCACGCAATTGGTATCCAATAATATGTACACACCCGATACCGTTAAATTTAATGATATGGGTGTACCATGGGTCTATTAAATATTCAAAACCGTATAGGTCGTGTGTGTGTAGTATTGTACCCTTAAGGTGGACCTTACACGAAAATAATACTATATTATAGGTATCTATTATAGCTTTTTGTTCTTTCGAATATAGGTATCTATGGATGATGTTATAATGACGCAATTAAAGTCCGAGGGACATACGCTATGCTATTATAGTATAAATAATATAAATATTATTATAATGTAGTTGATATACTATATATTAATTTTGGCGTATGTAAAAGACAGTAAAACTAATGTGTACTCGTGGTGCCACCAATCGGTGCTTTCTCTTTCTTGCAGGGCTTGAAACCGATTGAAATAATTTCCGTTTCGGTTTCGATTTTGTATACCGGTTTTCAATTTTTTCGATTACAGTTTCAATTTTTCAATACCAGTATTAGGAAATTTCGGTTTTGGTTTCGATTTTGTATACTGGTTTTGAAATTTTACGATTTCAATTTCAACTTAGGAATACCGGTATTAAGAAATTTCGGTTTCGGTTTTTTATACCGGTTTCCAATTTTCTTTTGCGAATAATGAAATGGTTATCAACATTTTAATCATGAATATTTAAAAACACGTCAATTAAAAAAAAAAAATAAAGATTTCCAATTTTTTCATATCTTGGTTTTGAATTTAATACCAGTTTCCAATTTTTTACGGATTCGATTTTGAAATTAATACCGGTATCCAATTTTTCCGGTTTCGATTTTGAATTTAATACCGGTATCCAATTTTTTCCGGTTTTGGTTTTGATTACGGCTTCGGTTTCGGTTTCGGTTTTAAAACGGTTTATACCGGTTTCTGAAATCGGTTTTGAAAACGGTATCAAGCCCTGCTTTCTTGTCCTTCTATTTATATTTTATTCTTGTTTTCATTTTATGTAATTTGCTTATTGTATTACTATAAATACAGGTTGTAAATAAACCTTCTCTTGTAATAAAATAATAATAATAATAATGTGTTTTAAATATTTGTCTGAGAGTTTCGTTTGATTTTGCGGCCAGCAGTCAGTGAAGAGAACGAGCTGGTTTATTCGTATCATAATTTAATTATTATTGTCTTGACCGAAATTTCAACATTTTTTTATTAGGCTGATTGTGGGCGGTTCTAAATGTTTTATCTGTTTGGCCCTCGCTTATGTATTTTAATTATAATTTTTTTATAAAAGCTAGTATTCCGATTTATTATTGAAACGTTATTCAATTTTTCACATAGTAATTATAATAATTATTATAATAGAATTGTAATACCTACAATACGTATAGGATTTTCCGATACTATTATTATCCAATCGGTTTTGTACGTGTTAAATGTTATGCACCAGTGCTTGCAACCAGAAATTATATTGGGAGCTAAGTACCTACATTTTTTTTAGATAGTTAATCGAATTTATAGTATCAACGCGATATTAAACAATAATAATTAAACATGCTAAAAACTACTAAATTAATAGTTGCGTTATACCTATTAGCTAGTAACGTGTTGTGCTGATACAGTAATACATACAATTTAAATAATAATAATATTAAGGTAGGTACTAATTGTTTGGGTTAAGGTTGTTTATTTTCAATTTTGTATAATTGTGTAATAATTCTTATTATAAATCATAATACATTTTATAATCATTTACCACAGAACACAGAAATACCTTATACGTAATTATTTCTTTTGTGTCTAATTTAAATTAGAAGTTACAAATAAGTGCATCTCGCACGCACTTGAAAAAATGTACCTTTAGAAGTTATTTTTATCTGTATCATATATATATATATATAATATATTATATTTCGTCTGTCCGTGTGTAAGTATTCAAACTCCTCCTAAACGGTTGCACCGATTTTGATGACATTTTTTGTGTGCGCTTGCGTGGGTCCTTGAACTGTTAAGATTCACAATTGGACCCAGTAGGCCCAACCCGGAGAGGTGCTCAAACAGGGATTTTGAGATTTACGATGGAAATTTTTGTTTAAAAATGGTTGCTATTGGTTATAGGAGAAATAATTAGTAGAAATTAGTATTTATTTGTTATTGGTCACCATTTAGGCAGACCAGGTATAAGCATGCATCAAATCGAATTTTCGCACATTGCATACCAAGGTGGCCGAGTTGCACTGAGAGTATAGCAGGTGGATTGCTTACTTGATACGCTGTCACACATTGTCCGCGATCCGACGTAGTCGTATTGCCTACCAGGGTGGCTGAGTTGCACTTATACTGCTGTAAGTTACACTCAAAAGGAGTTGAACAAATACAATTTTTTTAAGAGTTGTATTTTTTTACGGGCAACGGAGTGCGCGGGATCAGCTAGATTTATTATAATTATTATTTACATTGTGAGTATACGCACATGTTCATTTTATTCAGTTTATTACCAGAGATAAAATCATTTTTGAACAGTTATAGTTGTTGGATTATTTAATACATTATATACCATATGTCCATATTACATAGATTATATTTATAAGTTTGAGAATATGGTGTAACCATAGTAAGAAGGTGTTCAAGTGTTAAACATGGTACATAATAATGAGTTAAATAGTATTTCAGATTTTCGAAACGCACACATCCTCTGCGTAAAGTTAACTTATTTTTTTATCATTATATTTTTAGATTTTATTATGTTATGTAATGCAATTCAACGCGTAAAAGTGAGAATTGATTATTTGTGCTTAACGTTTTTGCTGTTTTTGACTGTTAATAAAATATCACGTGTGTCGCTGAACAAAATATAATTCAACGACAACAGAAAATATTTTGCACGCACAAAAGTGGTCAGAGACTATATTGATCAATTTAAATAATTGTATTACCATACAACTAGGTAGGTAAAAAAAAATACCATGTTAAAATATTTTCACCTCATTAATGACGTCATTGTATTTTTTTTTGAACGAAGGCATGAATTTATATTATATTATAAGCTGTACGTCATGGAAGCGTAATTATTTACATTTAGCAAGTCAAACCTTCTTGACCTATTATGAAAGTCTTAATACTAATTTTTTTTTGTTTATGTATTTATATACATATATAATTTCAAATTTAATGTTATAAATGTGAGTAAACACGAACGGCAGGTAGTACAAAATATTTTTCAACCTTATACTTTAGGTATTCGCAAACATTGCGTTTTTTAGTCGACCGACGTTCGTTTACCTTTGTACCATTTCTTCTGACAACCGCCTTTTTCGAAAAAGAAAAATAATAATAATCAAGTTACAACCACATTTGTCCATATTATACGAACAATAACCTGGTCATGGAATTATGTCCATAAAGCATTATTATTTTTTTTACATCTCAGTGTACTGGTTTTTAAACGCATACGAATAGAGTGATATACACTCATATTATAGTCATATATTCTATCTGAAGGATATGAAGTTTATGTAACTCCGTAACTATACTAGCAATATATTTTTCACCACGTTTTGGCAATTATTAAGTTTGTGACGCTATCTATCTTAAGTAATGGCCTCTTCAAACCCACTAACCATTGTGACGTGTTCCATTGTTGTATGTTCGTACCCATATACATGTTACAAATTGTATATCGTGTTCCTTATGAGAACAGATATTACCTCATTTCACGAACCCTTAAAAAAAATTCATTGCATGTTTCTTTAACAAAAACGTACACTATACCTGATTTTCCATTAAATAAAAATATTATAACCAAAGTTGTGTGTATACGAAGTTTAGCAGATATGATAATTTATTCGTTTACTGACGTTTGCGGTTGAGAATTTTGAGGTTGGTTTATGATCTTGTTACATAATATTGCTCAATGTTAGTTTTTTTTTTGTGTGTGAATTTGAACATAAAATCATATTTGATTTTCAAATATTTTTCATTTTTGGAATAATTAAAACATGAATGATGATCTCATTAAATAAAACAGTAATTTATACTTTATGCTAGAATTAAAAAAATATATTATTTATTTTTCCGTACAAAAACATTGTCAAAGAGGTGTGAAGTATTTTAAACATGATTTTATAATATGATAATTCTGTATATTCTAATAAGTTGTTAGGAACTACATAGTACATACATTTAAATAGTATAATAGTTTTATAAATAATGTTTCATGGCTAAGTCGTAATTTGAACTCAATATTAACTATTTTAATTATTTCATTCTCAGTTACCTAAGATTCCTCCAATTGTTAAAGATATACCTTACGTAATACGCAATATTATAATTTTATCCAACTCTCATTTATTCATTAATAACAATGAAAGGCATTGAATTATTAATAATATCATATTATAATGTCTTATGACGTGTATTTGTGATAGATACACGACAGGACTGTTATGTAGCTAAATTGCATATCCAAATCGCCGTATCATATTAATATTACAATAGAAAACAGTTACATTCCAACATAATTCTACAAATTATCATAGGTATTTACATTGAAAAATAATATTACAAATTATCATACGTACGTCTATTAAGATAAGTTGCCGAGATAATGAATCACATACTCTCATGACAGCGTCCAACGTTATCTCGAGCAATTGTTTTAATAAACGTAGGTAAATTAATACAAAATGATATCCTATTATTTAATTTTCACAAACATAACACACCATTAAATTTAAAAATATAAACACATGAATTAATAACTATAATTTAATTTTTGGATTACATCTAGACTACAGCTCATAACATACATACACTAAATAATTAGATAAAGTTGTAACATTTTGAAAATATTGTTTTTGTATTTGTGTGGTTTACACTGATGTCTGCACAGTGGGTAATTAGGCATTTGACGGAGAGAGCTTCACCAAGAGTTGAACATTGGTCTGGTTTCAGTAAATACTAAATAGCATCTATATAATAAAATTTTTGATTGTAAATAACCTACCTATTTATCATTTATTGCCTATTATTTGATAGTTTTATGAATCATCCAAATTTAATTAAAAATGTGACATTTATTTGCATGTACGCCTCAATCGGTCGTAAATAATTCACTACATGTCAATTAATCGCAATCATTTTACCAAACGATGATTGTTCGCAAAGTACAGTATATCGTAAGATTATTAATCGTATAACGCCGAAAATATTAGGTATCTTATCTGAATTTAATTAGTCGCTATCTTACGTTGTTTGTAAATTAATAACTTAGCACATAATATTATGTAATGTAATCATGTAATGTAAATTACATAATTAAGGTGTAGACATTATGCATTAACTACTAATTATAATAATGGTAATACAAATAATATGAAAGATAATATTATCCCATCAATTTTTAATGTTGCATGTTTGAGTTTTAAGTTTAAAACATAGATGTGAAATATAATATTGTAAGTTGGTAGGCTTATTTTTTTTATTGTTATTAATTTTAATGTAATATTATTCATGCTTACATTATATTATTATTATTAATAGTTTTTCACTAATTATATACATATAATTATATTACATTTTGTATTAATATTAAACCTACTATATTGTTTTAAGTAGCAATAAATATTGTTCCTGTAACTTGTTATTGCTATGAACTATCTGATCAATTATTTGAGAGAAATTGTAAAGTGTCAAATTATTGTCAGTGACATTACGGGGTATTTATTTATTCAATTAACATAACAACATTTAATATTTTAACAATAGTAATAAAATAATGAAACTATGTAAAATTCAATTACGTATTTTATCTTAAAGAATGAATTAAAAAAGATTACAATTTAATTTGTAAACATCAAAAACACGTATTTAAAAAAAATTATATAAAAATATTCATATATTATAATAAAGACCACTGTTGTCTAACGTCAAAAGAAATATTTTACAATAACCTTTTCAAATAGACATTTTTTCATTTTGCTTAATTCATTAATCAGTCATTAAAATATAGGTAGATACTCGCAATATATAGATTGTTTTATTTTATTTTATTTTTTTTATTCATGGTACAGCATCAACTGCTAAGGTTATTAGCTTGCAACAAAAATTGGTAATTAGTACATAATAGAGTATAGTTATACAATAAATTCTTAAATTAAATTATACATATCAATTTGTTTTAAAAATATGATTATTTTGTTGGTGTTGTAATGGATAGGGTTGAGGGCTTCAAAGAGGTTGTCGGGCAATTTTAGACTTTTTCTGGTATCTGTATGGACACGGCAGTTGATAAGGAGGTGCTTGACTGTGAAAGGTTCTCCGCAGGTTAGGCACATTGCTGGTTCTTCTCTGCGCATAAGATGTCCATGGGACATCTTTGAGTGACCTATACGTAATTTATTGATAACTAGATTGTTTTATTGTATTTACAATATGCACAAAAACCGAAGAATATTTTTCACTGTAAAAAAAAATGTAAAATAGTTTACGTGAAATCAGTGGCAGCGATTGGTGCTAAATTACGTAAATTTTGCCATCTTCCTTCCCATTTAGATTTTATTAGTACCTATATTATCTACATTTATTAATAAAATATTGAAATATATTTATGTGAATGACTAGGTATTTGTGAATTCATATTTTTAAACAAAATGCACCTCGCAACAATTATTTATGAAAATTAAGATTTATTTTCGTTTAATGAGATTTTTATAATTTTAAATATCATCCTTCAAGTTTTTGCAGGAAATAAATATGTTCCCGGACAATAATTAGTTTGAAATATTCAAAGTCCATGTTTTACGGGTTAATTGATTGACGTGTCTGAACAATGACGACAATGACAAATTATATGTGAGTGAATAAGTATTATTATTTTCCATCTCCTTGCCGGTAACTCTGTTATTATAGTTTTTTTTTTTTCCAGTAAATAATTTGCCGAACCCTGTTATTTTGTAAAATGAGATAGCATTTATTCCGTGTGTAAATATGAGATGGAATAGCACATTGGTGTTTGATGTTAGGTAGTAGGTACTCAGTACTCTTACCTATTATTTTTCGACTTGATCTACTGGATTTTAATTTCACAAGAGAACACGAGACGTAATATATTATAATTGAAAATAATGTATTTGGACGTTATTTCATTCGTATATTTATTTTTCGGTTGAATGTTGTGAAATGTAAGAAATTGTTTCACCCCCTAACACACTCACTCAGACACCAGCGGTGCTGACAAGTAAAATTAATAACAGAAAAAAACATGAAGGAATAATGGTATAAGAAGATTCTGATAGATAATATTTAAATTCGAAGATACATCTATTCAAGAGATGAAAAAGCCATCTGTGGTCTATATTAAAGCAGGTGGTCAGGAATTACACAGAACTGCTAAAATCAAATAAGTAAACCGGGCACCACGAAAACTATACTGCATGGATGTGGAAAATCTCAGTGACAGTCTAATTCACGATATCGTTGTACCATATTTCGAAATTGTCTCATTGTTATATTGTTGATTGTATTGTGTTCGAAACAAAACTTATATTTGGACAATCTTTCTCCTCAACTATAATCGCGCGGGAAAAATTAAAATATAAAACAACCGTCTAGAACATATTATTATAATGAAATATAATGGATATCGTGTACCAATAGGCAATAATTGTAGGTACCTACGTTTATAATTAAAACTACCCGAACTGTAAATTGTAATTTTTCAATTATATAATATTATGTGTAATGTGTCATTAATTAATTTATATTTTGTTTTTTAAGTAATTTCACTGTATTGTATCGACAGTACTTATTATTGGCAGATGTTGGCAGTAGTAAATTGACATTCAACGTTCCAATAATTATTATAAAACCACCTGTGTTGTGATAACCTAGAACAATAATACTATATCAGTAGGCTCCCAGACAGCAATTTTTTGTTTAAAAATATTATTATAACAATATAATAACGAATAATATTAGTACAAAGTTATTATAATAATATTATAATATTATCATTACAAAATGCTGTTAGGGCTGTAAATCTAAGTATGGATGAAATATCGTATTGGAGTACTATCTAATAAATCACTAACAAGGTGATATTAATTAAACATTTTAAGATTCAAAAATAAATTTATAATGCACGATTATATTAATAATTTTTTATATAAATATTAAATAATACGAAAATAAGAGAGGAAGTAACAATTACTCGAGCTAAAATAGGCCACTTTCACCTAACACATGCATATCTCATCAAGAAGAAACAAGTATGCGATACTTGTAATGTAACTCTAACAATAGATCATAATATAGTCATCAACTGCCCCAAACACACCGAAGCCCGCAAGATCTTCAATAACCCTCTCACACTTCACCAAGCACTCAATGAAAAGAACACCATCGCAATCAGTGCACTTTTCCGCAATACAAACCTTAGCCATAAATTGTTAATAACGTGTCAATATTTGTATTAAGTTTTAATGTATATTAATACCTATTTGTTTATATTAAGTTAATGTAGGCTAAAAACCTAATGTGTAGTTGAAGCATAATTTTGCCAAATATATATATAAAAAAAATATATTACATTTTAAGGTCTTTCATGATTTATTGTATAATGGGTTCATTAATTTATATAATAAAATTGTAAACTACTATTATTTGATTTTATTTGCAGTTAAAATTTGAGTATAGTTGTTATATACGAGGTGTTAACTCAATTTGCTATTTTTTTACCGTAACTTTATTTTTGATTCATTGTAATAAATCAAATTTATATCAATGGGTTTTCTCAAAGGGTATAACTCTAGGTATCGAAGGACCTCATAATATTTTAGCTGACACTTTTCGACATTTCATCAAATCATTAAAAGTTTATTTAAATATCTTACACGTCATTCTTTTTATTCCTATACAAATATAATATATACAAATGTATCATAGTTTAATGCAACTGTACAGTGTACTTAAACCTTTTTGTTTGCAAAGACTTTTAGCTGCTAAGAAATAAAAATACATGAAATTTAGGTTATCATCTAAAAATGTCAACGTTAAACCAAAAAAATTAAAACCATGATTTAATCAGCATGGATCACCGCAGAGTCACTATATCATGCACTCTCGTGGAGAGCGAAGTTTTAGAACCACTGGTTCAAAATAACTAATAATAGTATAAGCTAGAGGAGGCTAAGTAAATTTTTTCTTGAGTATAGAAATTATAAAAATAAACTTATTTTAATTTTAATAATGTAGGTATATGATAAAATATGTAACTTGTATAAATAATAATAATAATGGCGAAGTATCGTTTCTTGATCACAAATACAGTTACAAAATATTTCCGAAATTTGAAACCAATGAGCTTCCTCTGTAATATTAAGTTAATAAAATATTATTTTTAATGAACTATAAATTACGTATTAATTACTTTTAAATAGACGCTTTAACAATTTATTTTATGTTTCCAATGTAACAAAAAATATATTATAATTTAATAATAATTGTATAACACTATAATATACCTATTATACGACTGTGTGTCCGTGAAAACAGTACAATGAATAATTAAATTACCCATATAACTCAGTACTCTATTAAACATATTTTGGAATGCTGTTTGCTGAACATGAAATTGAACTATTGGTACATCTATCTTCCGCAGACAGAATTCTAAAATAAGACTAAGGTACTTAGTAAAGTAGGTAGGTACCTAACTGAGTTATAGAGCGTGTACTTATATAGTTTTCGTGGACCTACTTTTTCGTTATATGTATATAAGATTATCTTTAAAAGGTATAACTTGACGAAGATTATTATTATTAGTAGTATTCATAGTACATAAATTGCACAGTTTAACAACCTCATTTAAAAAATTATGCATAGTTAGTAATAATTGTAATTGTAAAAAAATTGTTTACTACTTTCCTAAAATATTTCATCTGTTTTCTTATGTAGGTAGGTAATTCATATATTTACTGTATGGTTTTTAAATTCTCTTGCCAACTTAACCATAAATTAACAGTGTCACTTAAATAGTTGTGCGTAATTCGTGATTTCAGTAAACACTATTCCATTCATTTATTATTTATTAAAATAATTGTACGTGTACACAACGCTACTCGTATATTCCGGTTATATAAACTAATCTGAATCATACAACGCAGAAACATTATGTAATTAATTTTACGCTAAAATCATTATTATAATTAATATAACATCTTACGTTAATATTGACAATTAGTATGCATTTTGAACATTTAAGTGGCACGTTATATAATGCGATAATACATTTTATTAATTTGTATATTCCATTTATTGAGTAAATCCAACACTAATGTGACATATATTTTCTTTCGAAAGTTACAGGTACATGAAGTTATTGCGTATGCGTAAAAATCTATGTAATTATCTTGATTTTTCTTTCGATTTAATTAATCTAAGATTATTTTTAGTTTAATTTATTAACACGTATTGCATAATGCATATCGTATAACTAGGTAGGTATATAGTATATATATATGTATATAATATGTTGTATTGTGTACAAAATTTTGATCTCCAGAGGGGGGATATGAATGCCCCTTCCCCCCCCCGTATATACGTCACTGTATAACACAGAAATATTATATGTCTATATTTACATCAGTATTTTGATGGTCACGACGGTTAAAAATTACATAGAAATAATTTAGGGATATATTTTTTTTAATAGTTTTTGTTATTAGTGGAAATGATATAATTAAACGGTACTTTTGTAATTGAATTTGTATTATTATTATCATTATTATGTAAAATTGTCTATGTCAAGAGTTATTAACCTGGTCCCAATCGTTTAAAAATTAAAATGCATTAAAGTTATATTAAAACTCAATGATAATACAATTTCAATAATTGATAGCATTTTAAACAAATAAAAATTATAATAATAATAGATCGTGGCTAATTTCGAAGAAATTATTTCAAATAAACATGTTATACATATTCAATAATAATTTTACATTATTATATATATTATATAATATACGTTTTAATAACAATTTAATTTAAAGGTTATTACTTATGATAAAAAAAAAACAACAGATAGGTATAATAGTAAAAAGATTTTATAATAAGCTTAGTATAATATTATGGTGAATTAATACATCATATCTAATAATATTTTGTATGTACATTTACACACTATAATATAAACACGTTATTTTTGAACACAAAATGCTCAGAAGGAAATTTCCACGTGACCCTATATGTACCAAATAAAACATATAAAATAAAAAATATTAAAACGCAGTGGACATTGTTAAAAGTGGTGAAGGACTTACAACTTATACGACTTTGCCGAAGACTATAAAATAGTAACATGCTTGTATGCCTTCGGGTAAATCTAATCTCGTATTAAGCAAATTTTTATAACACTATATTTTATTTATTTCCTTAGAAATTATCGTTCATGTACAATATAACACCTATATTATTATTATTATTATTATTATTATCATTATTACCATTGTAATCGAACCCGGGATTTGTGACGTTGCGTTGTTGTAATGGTTGGCAATAAAATAGTTGGTTTTATTTTGTATGCAATCGGAAAGCACGAACTCAACTGATGCGGACAGATCAATATTGGTACTGTTATTTTTCTGACAGCATTAGATAATAATAAACGTAGATACGCGTACGGTGTCCTTTGATGTCGTTACATCTACTATGCTACTTTCTAGTCACACACTTCACACGGTGGAAATGTGTCCACTAAGCATGTGGAATTCCCATAGGACGTATCGTGCGTGTGAGCGAGTTTATAATATTATATTCGTGTTTGTGGCTTTTTGTGGTGGTCCCCAAAGGAATTAAATTCAGTGTCATATGCATTTTAAAACACACACGGAGCATCACACAAATATAATATACTTCAATCCAAATATTGTTCATTAGTATAACGATCATAGGTAGGCAGGTGGGTACAACCAATAATTTTACGTTTGAAAAAGAAAGAAAGTATTTTGAATAAAATATAATCCTACCGATTCCTTGCAACATATATCTTTAACCCTGAGCACACAACTACCTCTTCCCCTCCACTTTATTCCGTGTCAACACTGCTTTGCGCTGCGCACATGTAGTTACGGTTCACACTCGCACTGTTTACCTGCGTGTCGGTTCAGAGCGACGGATATTGATAATTTTGACTATTTAATACTAACTTTGATTCGGTCGTTTACAATATCTGAGTAGTATAACCACCTTGGTAAGTTGGTAAAATATTATATTTTGAATATCATTTTGTCAAACAAACATCTGCCTGCGGTGAATATACAATTTTTATCACGCGTTAAACGTCAAACGTCTAGCGAAACATTAAAATTAATAATAATGACATATTGTTCATGAATTATATTTTCAAAATTATTTACGGAACTATACTCTATTCCATATTAGTTTGACCACTTTCGCGCATGCACACTGAGCCGCCGGAACGTTCAGACCCTCCCCCCCCCCCCCCACAAACAGTGCCAGATGTCCGTGATTGGTCGGCGTATGTCGGTAACCGACGGTACTTCTTGTTGTAGTAACGTTTATAAGAGGGGATGCGCGGCGGCAACTGGTTTTGGTCGGTAGACTGGTCAAACTAATATGGAATAGAGTATATTATATAAGTACTTATAGTACCTACCTACCTATAAGTGTAACCATATATTATTGTTAGTCGAGCTTGCTAGTTTAACCTTGAACTTATTTTAATACTAACACATATAATAATATAGTGTTTTTAAGACGATACCTATAAAAATATTTTTTTTTAGTGTTACAATTTCGTAAACCTGGTAATATTGTAATATTATATAATATTGTATGTATACTTTATTAATCTAATACTAAATATACATATTATATTGATGTTTAATTTCTAATTGAAACATTACAGTTAAAAGGTAAACATTTAAATATAATGTGATACCGAGTTAAAGAATTAGGTTTAAAATATTAGTGATATTTCGGCGGACAGTGTGTTTCCCCTTACGTCCTTACCATCACCGCGAATACATCACTGGGTCTAGCTCTTGTATACTCCTATAGGAAATAATCATCTTCATACGCAGTGTTAACTACAAATTTCGTATAAATTATAACATATAATATTGGTAAATACCTAATTGCATCTCACGATATCTTCGGGAAACGAATGGTGGCGTTTCGTAGGGCCAGAGGTAATATGAATTCTCATTCCACTAAAATTCTATCACACATGATAGGTACCTGCCTATTTGCGGACGGCGACCGAAAAACAGTTCGACCGAAAATCATTGTTAATCGGTTAACGTAGACGATGGTCATGGTGAAAAGTGAAAACTGATGGCGACGGCAGATAACCGGCGAGTTATATTGCTGTTATCCGCTCGCCACAAATGTACCATGGGTTGAATTACATCTCGACCAAGTGGTTAACTTCCTGGAGTACGGAAGTCGCGGGCTTATACAATCTGACTATGGAATTTGCGGACGAATGTGTTCTAGAAGTTGTTGCCAAAACATGTATCGGTGAAACCCGGCGAGGTTCTAACCGCGATAATCATGGCCGATGCGACCGCATGTTGTTAATGGTACCTATATACTCGTGGCAAACCGTGATATTTTCCGCGGGTCGGTCATCAGAAACAGTCATTTTCTCCTAAGCCATCTCGGCCGTCCAATATTATTTTCTTCACTGTTTTGATGTATTATTTTTTCGTATTTCATTTCAAAGTATTGTGTAGTGAAGTGCGATTAAATTCTGCGATTCTCGATCCACAACAAACCGTTTCCGTGTCGTTATAATATTATGTGGGTGTGTATTATAATATATTATATAGAGCATTCGCAATTCGCATCATGCATGCTCACTCACATTTTTTCTTAAAAGAATAGATTTATTCAAATTCTGATTTTTGAAATTTTCAAGTATACTTAAGAACCATATTTTAAATGACCAATTTAGATTTTTATACTATTTAAGGAGAGTCAGACATACATACTTCTATTTTTCGAAAGACAACCAACCTTTTTTTACTGTGAACTGTTGGCACATAATAGTTTTGAAAATGTCGATATCACTTGTTAATTGAAAATTAAAACTATATTTTATTTAAATTTTAAAATTTGAGTTGGTTTGGATAATCTGAGTTTAACTCTGCTAAAATAATCGTGTAATGCACATATTATGATGACTTACAGATTAAAACTAAAAACTATAACATATAAATCTTAAGACAAACTAATAATGGTTTATACTAACCCAAATGTGTCCTTGCCGGTCATCAAAATCAATAATCTATAAATCGGATATTGTTTTTATTTTATTTTTATTTGATACAATGTTTGTATATAATTGTTGTACACATTTGTTTGAAGTATTGATGCTAATAAAAATCTCAATAGATTAAACTAGGTTTTGATCTTACAATGATTTTTAGTAAATCAGTTTATGATTATATATTTTTTTTAAATATATTAATGTTTTTTCGAAGACTTTTATTTGATAGTATAGGTAATCTTTTATTTTTTTGCTAATTATAATAAAACAATATTATTTGTCACAAATCAGAAAATATAAAATAAATAATAAAATATATACATATTGCAAAAATAATTATATTTTATTATTCTAATTCACAATTTTTTTTTAGGGAATTATAGGGAAAATAACTATCGAGACCCTATTACCTACCTATAATATACTGTTTAGTAAATCAAATATTTTATATAAGTAATATAATGTAGGTACTATATATGTAAATAAATATTTTCTGTGAACTATTCTATAATAATAGAGTAAGTAAAATGCAGGGAAATTGAAATTCAATTCAATTGAATAAATATTTTATCATATTATCTGTTGTTGATTAAATTCAAGAGATAAAATTGTATGATTCAGCCACTCAGGAATACTGTTCAATCTCAATAAATTGATTACATGATAATAATAATATAGATAGATTTTTCTTATGTAATTATTCAAGAAGACTTACGTATTACGATGAAAAATTATAATGATTACAATTTGAAATTATCATATTGCATCGTCGCATATTATTTATTTTGTGAATAAATTTACATTTTATAACAATGACAAAATTACATTGTTGATCGATATTGTTTTATAATATACGAGTGTTAAATACGAAAGGACAATGCAATTATTTATACAAGTGTTTGCGACTCGATAGTGTTTTCGAACATGATATAGTTCTATGAAACGGAAGGCGTGAAAATCGATGTAATTTTATATTTAAGTGTCTGAAAAATATCACTGGTTATGTGTTTGTGCGACATAAACAGACTTCGGTAACTGTATAACAAGAGGGAGGGCTGTCAACGCGTAATCGACACCCAACGAATATGACGTATCGTCTGCATGTATCCTATTGTCTGACCAATGATATTTTTTTTCACAGCACATGGTAGTTAAATCCTTTGACTGGTACTGTAATAATTTTAAAAAAAAAAACAACATGTCCTCGAGTTTCTAAAGAATAACGATAACATAATAAATTAAACAATTTTTTTTTTGTTATAATAAACTTCTATTGAGTAGTGTTAACACTCCTATAAAGGAGTAATTAATAGTTATTATAAAATATTACATACTATTTAAGACTTCTAATTTAAGGACTTGATACGCCAACGCTCTATAATATTCATAATTCATCCTCACCCCTCACGTTTATATTATTGGATCGTGCATCTACTTCGGTCATGAACGTCTAAAAGGTTAAACGATTATAATATTATTATGGTGCTAGATAACTTATCTGCATGTATCATGGATATACTAAAGTACATTGTTATCAAACCCGGATTAAGGGGGGCTAGGGAGGGCCATGACCCTGGGCCCACAGACCACAACTAATATCGAACAATAGTGGATAGTACGTAGTATAATATATTTATGTTTCCTATAAGCTATATTATTGCTAAATATTGCTATAGTATATCAATAATTGATATGTTATTATTATTATTATTATGTTATCGTAATATCGATAATGTCGTCTATTTTTAGCAGGATGATAATTGGTCAGGACTACCCGAGTACGGTGAATACATTGGATTACGAATTTATGACAAATGACGATTGAAACATTATTACTATAGGTATTATAGATTTAGCTATAAAACTGTTGTTGATGTTAACTTTTGAATATTACATAGAATAAAGAACGTATTCAATATTCATACAATAATTTTTATAATTTATTATGTTCATTGTTCAAACACTTACATTTTATAAAAAAAGTATTGAAATAAAAAATGAACAATTTTTATAAAAAAAAAAACAAAAAATTAAGAAAAATACAGGGCATATTTTACTTTTGATCCAAAAAAGTACGAATTAGATCCAATTTTCTATCTTTGAAGTTAATTATCAAAACCCTTAAAAGTGTGGGAAGAAAATAAAATACACACATTATTGTAAATTCTTTAGGTACACAAACATCACTTCGCTCGGAATCTAATATTGTTAATTTTTTTTGAGAATCACAAAAATGTAAAAATGAAATTAATGTAGGTACGAAGTTAAATTGATCACTTACTTATTTGTTAATAATTATAATATACTATTTTTATTTTATCTAATAATCGATTTCGCTTAATTAGTAAAACCTTTTATGGTATAACTTAATGTTATATAATAAAATATATAATATTTTCCTTAGCTAAATTTTTATATTATTTTCAATTAGCTTTAACTATTTTATTAGTTTTGAGTTTTTGACAAATGGAACTTCAACAACTAAAGGTACCTTCAACATTAATTTAATGGAGTATCTCGATTCGTTGAAAAAATAATAATAATTAAGGCATTAGTATAAAAATAAATACTATCACACATATTAATTGTATGACATGCAAGACACGCAAGACACGAGGAAACGCCCAAAGAAAAAACAGTATGACTGGCGTATACGTTTTTCGTTAATTGTAATTTGTACGTACTATCTGCTATACTGAATAGTGAAGAGTATTATCGAAAATGAAACAAAGTAAATTACTGATATAAATAAATTTATTTACGTGTTTAATTTGAAATTTGAAATTATATAAATTATAAAGTGATATTTATGTTTACAGTTCAAATTGTTAAGCAAGACACAAGGTAATACAAATAGAATATTTTCAAACCAAAACTTAGCGGTTTAATTCTGATTTAGTGGCATGTTATGAATAAAAAAATATTATTTTTTTTACAATGTTATGATGTTTTGTAATATTATTCATATATAATAGATACAATATAATTACATTTTTAGCAGCTCGTCAATGAGAAATATTCAAGTTTGTTAAAATATAATTTATCTATTATTACATGCACTATAAATCATAAGAATAGTTACCACCTTTTTATAAGATGTGTGTTAGTAAAATAATGAAAAATAATAACAATAAGATATTAAGTTTTTACTTATTATATCTGATGATTGCTTATGCAACCACATATTATAACATTTATGCTTTGAATCGTCCAATGATGTGGTTGCATTACTCACCATAAGTAAGTAATGGAGTTTTTTCCATCAATAAAGATAATAATAATAATAATAATAATTTATCATAAAAGGTGAAACACTCTGTCACTTTATCTTTTTGTCTGTTTTTAAATTGTTTTAGTTATTTTACGAGCTAATGAACCATACCTACTAGAGCCATGCAGTGGGTTGTGTACTAACTAGGGTGGTGGTTATAACCACCCCAACCACAATATGTTTGGACGGGACAACATTTTTTTAAATGTCTTTTTCAAGGTTTCCTAGATTTAAACCCTTTTTCCAAATTTAGGTATAAGTACGCCACTGAAACTTTTTGTACATTTGTACACAATAATATTATATTATTTTAAAACCAGTATTTTAGCGTATCAGCAAATCTTAAAGCAATACTTTAAACATTACAACTAATACGTAAATTAGCCCAAAATCTTAACAAGTTTCTTAAGGCAGGTATGAATGAAATCATAATTCATAATGCATAAATATAAATTATAATACATTATAACAATGTTATGATTATACTTTTAGTGCAAATACATTAGTACATTACATATTTTATTAATAATACAATTTTATAAGATATATATACTTTAAGACATAGGAGGAGTGTGGGTCATGATAAATTATCCCAGCAACCACATATACTATTCATTTCTCCTCACCTCACCTTCATACTTAAAAAAATTAAATATTTTTAAACAATACTATTTATTTATAACTTTATGAATTTTAAAAATAACAAATTTATAATATACCATAACTTTAATAATTTAAACGAAAAAAATGAATTACATTTTCAGCAGCTCATCAAAGATGAATAGGTTTTAAATTGTGTCTCATTTAATGCTGCATTAACGTAAAAATTTCAAACCCAATTGTAACTAGATTTTCTGCATCTAGATCAATGTCCGTATTGTTATAATATTTTATAAATATTCGTCGATAAATAGAAATGGGATATATGATATTTTCCTTCGGTGAAACCTACTTGGATTTTATCGTTATGGCTGTCTAGAATATATTATATTATTTTAATTATTTTAAAATATTATATTTACCAAAATTAAAGAAAATTAATGTGGCCTCGGCGCGGCACAGTGTTTAAAATCAATCTCGCAACGGGATTGAGAGTAAGCAATTTTGGTAGTGCCCAAAAATCTTGCCACACATACATGTTGTACCGACCGTCCCAACCCTACTATATCAGCTCTACCAACCTACAGGCTAATGACCTCAGTCGTCGAAGCCTCAAACCTAATAAAAAAAAAAAATTAATTTAAATTAAAAGTGCTGTTTAAAATTTGAATAAGAAAATAGGAAAATATTTTGTCAGAATCTACAGTAGGTATACATATACCAAATGACAAATTGTGAATTTAAAAAAATAAAAAGTAATAGTACTCGTATGACTCTTATGTGATCATAGCTTTATTATATTATTTGTAAAATATAATTTTATGTTAGATAATCTTTACAAAAATAAGCATTTTAATACGTATTTAAGCTGGAGCTTTAAAAATGAAATACATTCTTTTTTCAACTTCCTGTATACGGATTACGATAAGATACATAGGAACCGTAATTTCCGTTAATTTAAAATCAACAACATTTCATAACGAGTAATAAATACTTTACTTAATATTATTAAAGTGATAAATACTGGTTATAATATAAAAGATAGTCTATAAGGCATATTTTATACTTTTAATAGTTAATTCATAAAAATATTGGCATATAAATTTAAATAATTAAGTTTTGGTAACTCCACAACTAAAATATTTTATATTACATATAATATGTAAGGAACTATTATTATTTAAACTATACTGCACTAATGCTGAAATTATTACTAAAACAAAAATTAGAGTAGAAACAAATAATAAAACAATCAAATAAAAATAACATTCACAGTATTCACATAAAGTAACAATATCGATCTGAACTCAAATTGGTACATTAAAACATATCTAAATAAATTATCATTATTTTGAATATTGATTTGGTATAAAAAGAAAAATCTGAGCATTTTATTGAAAATTATTTGTACCAGCCAATATACAAGTACCTATTCAACTCAATTTACATTATCCTTATTATTTTATTTTTTTAAACCGTTGTTTTATCAGTGTGCAGTATAAATGTTTTTTTTGTGCATATCTCTAACAAGTTAATCATTTTTTTTTTTATTCTAATATTGTGTTCATATATTACATTTATTATTATATTTTTAAAAAACCCCGTTCATCTAATTAAAAATTACTAAAAGAAATTAATTAGCGAAACGTGTATACAGGGAACGATCAATTTTGATTGTTTATCGCAATAAACTTGGGTACTATCCTTGGACTGCAAATATTTGACTTCGCTAAAACGATGTTGTAAATATATTATACAAATTTACTTAAATATCTAAATTTATAATAACCACATCTTGTGCAATTCATATCAATATGAATGTTATAATATAATATTATGTGATAGGTATGGAACACAGGCTTTTTTTTTTTAAATAAAAAACAATTTTTTTACGGCACTGCCATCTTGTGGATTTTCCTTCAATTTAGTTTTTTGGTTATAACGGGGTAAGATCTCCGACTGTTTATAGACAAGTCGTGTACAAAAATTATTTTTTCATTAAGTATTTACATATGGGGATTTCAGTCGTAAGATTGGTTAAATAGTTTTCATTCATTATTATGGAATACTTAGTTAATCAGTGTCTTTTCGTTGTCTGTTTTACATTTTTAATAAATATATTATACTTAGTTTTAAACTTTAATTATGTATGTAGTATGTATAACATTAAACTTATTATTTTTAATAATAAAAATAACATTAATATAAGATTTTGAACGTAATAAGTTATAATTAAGAAGCACCTATTAATAAGCACCCTATCTAGTGACTAGTACCGATCATTTTTAAGAAAAAAATATTGGGAAATGTCAATAAAATACTTCGATTAAAATATATATATTTTTTATCATTGTGTATATGCAATACAATGTATGAATTATTTTTAATAATATTACGATTTTGAATTATGGACAATTTTTTTGTTTCATTCATTTTTAAGACACAAATTTACAAATTCTTCCGTACCGAATACAAACATTAGTTCTCACAATTCTGAGAACTTTTTTGTTACATTAGAATATTATCCATGGTAAGATAAATAGTGTTGATTCGACCAAGAAGACTGTTTCATTTTTTTAATCGAAAAAGTTCACTTTGTTCTTATTAAAGATAAATATTAAATTGTATTGTTTCTCGTCGGCCATAAACACAGAAAATAAAAATAAATAATTTTTTTGTTGTTGCTTTTAACTATTCAAGGACTAGTGAACATTTGGAATTCCGTGCACTATTTCCAACGTCGTGGTACACGGGCGGGCGCCCGTTGATGTTTATGACTCTCAAAAATATTGATCTGCTCCGGTTGGCCGCTGCGAGTTTGGCCGCCGAGCAGCTCACACCGTAGATTTATCCATGTGCATACCGTAAAATTCATAAAATCCAAACTGTTTGTATATTGTAATTTCTGCTGGTCAAGTATAACGTATTATTATTATTATGACGGCTTGTCACAACACTACGTTTGCTATACCGTGCAGGAATTCACAGTATAGTTAATTTTTAAGCCCACGCCTTCCTTCGGTTTGCACTGTTCTAAATTATTCATCAGGAAGTATCTACTTAAGTTATGCAAATATACAATAGGTAATATTATAGTGGCTATATAGTAGAAAATACTATTGAAATAACAAAGAAACCAAGCAACACTTATCTTGTAAATGCTCATATCTCGTTATTATTATTATTATTCTTTAACACATTTGAGATTCATCTAATAATTATCATTAAATTCTTCAGCTACTACTTTAATAATATTCTTCGGTTGAATTTAGTTGTAAATTTTACTTTCAATGCATTGCAGTTTAAATGCAGCCTTTAGTTTGGCTAGGAGCTTTCAAAATTAAACAAAAATAAACTAAATAAACAAAAAGTAATTATAATAGATTTCTTACACATCACATATAATAATATATACATGGGTAGTGTAATATGACTCTGCTATTCAAATATATTTACAAAGAATTTCGCGGATTTTTCTTTTTAGTTTTTTGTAATACAAACGAACAATATTAGAATTAATAGTGGTTCATATCATTAAATTATCAACGGAATTAAATTAACACCTACTGCCGAATACTATATTTCAAACTGTTTGGTAAATACCGGACGATTATCCAAGTGAAAAAGTTATTAATGATTTATGGTCACTGATACGTAATGTAATCCCGATAAGTAATGCTAGTTTATACATATTGTGTTCATTACAACAATTATTGTTGTGCCAATTGAAACAATACTACAATAAGGTATTTGAAGACAATTTAAAAATAAGTCAGAATAAAACATATTTCTCATCAAGTTTGTATGACGGTTTGACACGTCGTGACGACTAAAACGTAGTGGTCGTAATTCTGTAACCTATAGCTAATTGTTAGTTATGACTAAACAGACAACAGTTATCGGGTAGGTATGAAAATTGTAATAATGCTGAAATATCGTTTCGACTTAATGGTTCCAAGGAATCGCACATAGATGTATCCACATTCGGACATTCCACGTAATATGTACCTAAAGAATTTTTCTGAAACACAAAACACCTACTAACTTATGGCCTTTGCTGTCGAGTTGTTACTAAGACCAATAAAAAAAATAAATACCTATAGACTTCGGAGAGTTAATTATATATCGGGGTGATCAAAAACGACCGATGAAGGAGTTTTGATGAGTGGTAGTGAAGTGGTGGAGATGATGGTGGCAAAAAGGCACACATCTATAGAAATCCACGTTATTGTGTCCCGCGTATATGAAAAAGACAAAATCTAATCTTCGACGGCGGTGGTATCTGAACTTAGGTCGTGTCGACTATATTATTTACAGGTCCTGGCAAAAGCAACGTGGGGTGCGAGGGAAGGCGAACAAAAAATACAATATTTTACTATTAATATTATAATATTATACTATCATGACGTATAATATTGTTGCACAGATCGTATATTTTACTTTGAAGCCGCTCCTGACTAGTGACTACATGATTATATTATTATCATTAATATGATTAGATAATTATACCACTTACTTAAAAAGGCATCACACACATCAGCGTTGCATATTGTATCCATATTACAAAATATGTATAGGCACATAATATACACCATGCGAAATTGTAGAACATTTGCCGAATAAATGGTGTATAGTCAGCTTTAATATAAGAGGGAATTTACTTATAATAAAACTTAAAGGTAAAATATTATCTGTGTTCGTACATCAGTTTTTTTACGATATTTTAATAAGTAATATTTGAGCAAGTTACGAGTATGTCAATTATTGCAATTAAATTCTCTTAACATGCTTAACTGCTTAAGAATATTAGCAATTAGATACCTATACTGTTGCACAAATCGTATATTTTACTTTGAAGCCGCTCCGTTGTTGGACAGTGGCCTAGGTATTAGGTATCTTAATTGTCTACTCTCACTGCTCTTCGTCAGTGTTTCGGGTTAAGACAATAAGTTTACCTCCCATCGACATGCACCGGACCGTCTATTGTTTTGGTAATAATTGATATATACATTGGAATATACTTTAATTTCTTTTTATTTGGAATATAGTAATATGTCCTATTAAGTCAGTGCGTCGTGTAACGTAATGTTTGTGGCGCAGAATTGTTGTTGTCATTCACAGCTTCGGCACAATGTCACACACAATACACTATGTCGCACCTATATGCAGCCGCATACCACCACTGCGCCGCTTTAGAACACACACACACACATTTCGTAGTGAAAACCTAATTCGACGTAAAATTATCAAAACTCACTCAAACACACACATATGTATATATTATATATCTCCCATTTAAAACTCTTATATTGACCTGACGTTTTATGGTAGTAGTGGTATGGGCCAGGCGCCTCGACGCCGCCGTATCGATCACGACTACATACACACACACACACACACACACACACACACACACACACACACAAACACACACTCATACACACACGAACACACTTACACAAACGAACGCACTTACACACATACGTGTATACACACACACGCGCGCGCGCACGCGCTCATACATTCGCATGGCAAGGGCGTCGTCCGGGCTTGTTTCCCTGCGTGCCACCTCAGCCACCCCTCCCGCCCACCCAACACTCGCCGTCCGTACCGGTGTGCCCTCCCTCAAACTTCCAGCTGCCGACATCACCACCTCTATACCACCACCACTACTATACTACTACAACTACTACTATTACTAGGTACTATACTACTACTAATGCTATACTAGTACTAGTACTCGTACTACTACTATAACCACCACCACCACCACCACCACCACCACCACCACCACTAGTTCCGCCGCACCACCACCGTCTCGACTACCTCGTCTTCTTCGGTTCTTTCATGAATACGGTTTGTCCTTTTGTACCTTTTGTCGTCTTATTTATTTATTTTATTATATATTTTTTTTTCGTATTTCCATGTACCGTCTACACTGCCCCGCCATTTGGGAATAGAACATACGCACACACGTCGTGCCGTATAACCTACTTACCTACCTACCTACCTACCTGAGACTATAAAAGCGTACCTACGAAAGTGTGTGTTTTTGTGCGTGCAAACACGTTGTATATAATATATATATAAATATACAACGCTTGTACATAGGACCGCGCATTCCGAATACAAATCTACCGTCGGCTGGCCGTTTACACCATCACCACGCATAAACTATCATGTCGCCGGGAAGAGGCGTCTGATTTTTATTTTTCCCAAACGTCCGAGGAATCTATGTGTGGAACGCACATAAATCGTTTTACAACACCGCATCGATGTCTTCCCCCTCTCCCCGCCCAGACGTTAATATCGACTTTTGGTCAGATAGAATTCGATTTATACATATTCTAAAACTATTGGGAACAAAATCGTGACGTGTTCAAGACTCATATTGATCGTCGAACCGTTAAAATAATCTTCAATCGATTCCAGAGCTCAGACTATCCAGTTTTCTACAATGGACTAATAGATATTTTGTTTTTGACATGTTCACAATACAAGTACAATAATATGTATGGTTTAGGATCTTTTAAACACACCTACTCCTGTACACGTTTTATTGAAAATATTTGTTAAAGTTCGATTAACTTGGGAGAATATTTAGCCTTTAAAAATTACGTCATCTCTTCACCGGGTATCGTAATAATAAAATATGTGAACGTATTATTTGCACCGACTGGTCAAATACGCTCGTAAGTAAGTGTCTGATATATTATTTTGTTCGTTATTTCTGTAAATATCTAGTATTAATAAAATACTCTTTTATTGGACGATGACTGTCAACGATAATAATTTATAACTATAGCAATATAGTATCGGACGTGACAAAAACGTTAAAAACAAGGGATGTCAAAAAAATCAGTATTTGTTATTTCTAATGATAATAGTGTTATGCTGTCTCCATTGCCATATAATAATAAAAGGCATGCTATATTTTGTATTATTTGTGAGGCGTTATTTACTCGCTTGGAACAATATAAATTTTTATTTTGAATCTTTAATCTCGAGGAGTTTTTGTTGGCAAATTTTATGAAATTGATACTTTTTTTGTTTTGGTAGTTAGGTGAGGTGTTAGGTCAAAAATATGACATTTAAAAAACTTTTCCTAATAAATTAGAAAAACGACAATATTTTGTTAAGCGATTTGGTTTTTTTTTTATTGTAATTATTGAATATCAAGAAACACTTTAACCAAATATTTATACTAGCATTTATAGATATGAAATAATTTTCAAAACATTTTGGGTCTTTTTGAGTTATTTACAGACCGTTTACATATTCGACTTTTTTTAGATATATTGGTAGATACATCTACCAATATATTCACACTTTACACGCATTATGGTACATCGGTATTGAATTATTAGTTCTAAATACCAGTATGTGCATTTTTTCGCAAAAATAGTTAAAACTATTAAATAAAATAAAAGAAGTAGGTACTTTGAAACTGTCGTAGAAATGGATCTAAAGAAAGATAATGTATTCGCTCAGGATTGTATTTTCACATATGCAATGACTTATCATCGAATTCAACTTTAACACTGGAAACCAACTATACATCAGATGCGAGTTCCTTGGTATTTTCCTATTCAACCGGCCAACGAGAGGTCTCCGTTTAATCATCGGTACTCCAGAGGACGTATACTAAATAGTAAATATTATTGTGATATTGAATTCTACATACGCTATTTCTATCTAATAATATAATACCACCTCTTACTTTTTTCCAGCGCCACGAGTTGGCAACACATATTACATTGTAGACATCGTAATTTCTGATAGGACATTGACGTATTGTCACTATAATCTATCACAGGATCATTAATTTTGCAAAACCGCTATTTATTTTTCTCAATCAATAGACAAACTAGGAAGGTACTCAAATTAATTAAGCGTAATTACATAGATGCACAAAACTTACTTTGAAAGTAGTATTAATAATTTATTGCCCTATGCGTACGACATGTTGATATTTAAATTATTATGAAAGTAATACTTTTTTTTTTTTAAATTAATTAAAATTTTTTATGTTTTGTTATTTTAAGATAATATTTCTAAAAATATTGAAGTAACTATATCAATAACTCCTTAGAAAATGAAATTACTATTTATTGTTCTTCTATATCTCATATGATCATAATTTGATATTCGAATCGAGAAAAAAAGCGAATAGATGTTCTGCTTCAGCTTGTATGACGTGTTATCCAAGGTTAACAGATATTGTGCTAAATCCTTTTTAAAAGACTACCTTATTATATTTTACTACACGTAGATGAAAAATCAAGAGGAAATAAGTATATTCACAATTTCCGAATACATCAGGCAACAAAGACCATGTGTTGTTGTCGATATAAATATGAAGCAGCATGTTCACGAAGTAGTTCTGGGTCGGATATTGTTTCGTAATATTCTTGATATTCATATACAAGACTTATCTTAAATTTCTATAACGCATATAATATCGGTACGTTATTGTTAAAATAATTCATCCTAATAACAGTTACAAATCTTAATATGATTCCAAAACATGAATTGTCTTTTAATAAAACTTTTAAATGTACCTTCGTTGGTTGCGCCTGGTACATCATACATATTATGTACCCCAGAGTTTTATTAACAAGTTTTATAATACGGCTGTCAACTATTTACTAATGTTAACCTAACTTTCTCTTGAAGATAGGTATGCACAATGTTTTTATTTCAATTTTGGGTTTTTTTTTATATGCTAGCAGATACCTATTATATATTATTATATATTATTTTATAGGTACTCGTGTCGAAGCCGAATGCTATGTTACATTTTTATTGTTGTACCCGACTCGACTTAAACATTTTATGCCTTGTTCATAAAGATGATGTTGATAGAAAAATGAAGTCGTATAAATATATATTTTTTATTTCGATAAATTATATCTGACATTTTATTTATTTCATTGTGTTTTTAACTTGTTAAATAGTACCTACCGTTTACAAGCAACTACGATTTTTCGATTTTTATTTAAGATATTAATTTTGTTTTACATTAATATAATATATCATGGTAATAATTTGCATAGTAGTTAATACTGTTGAAATTTACTATTGTGTTTCAGGGTCAATAACAATTTATAGATTAAAAATAATTTGAATAATTTAAAACAATAATTATTGGTATTGTTAAAACTGTTTAGATCCCACGAGACAATTGACATTACAAAATAACACGCGACAAATATAGGGTTGATATTATTAACATAGGTACCTAGGTGTCACATACATAATTTATGTACAAGAACTTAAATTAATTTACTTCGAAGTTCAATTACGTATATTATGACTGATTAACGCTTATGAATAAGTACTTGAATGCGTTTCCATAGAATAAATATTTCATTTTCACAAATAGTTAGTATTATATTGTTTATTCTACTATAGTTACAATGTTTAAAGAACGTCGACTACTTTAATACTGTTTAATTTGATTAACGCTATTATAGCACAGTTATTGCACTTATGCGGTAATTTTGTTATTTAATTAAATTATGTATTATTATCCATAATCTTCCTGAATTACATTTTGTTACACGCTAAAATGAATGAATAAAAAATAGAGAAAAATAAACTAAGCAAGCAATAGATAATTTATTATTTTGTTTGGCCTCAAATGTTCACCTTATTCAATGCCAAGACAAGACGTGTTACGGCCTACGGGGCCAAAGATTCCATAATAGGTACCTACGTGACTCATGGAACAAATAGCTTTTTCGTTCTATAGTTATCTTTTTGAACATAACATTTTCCATAGTAAGACTCACAAATAAAAATTATTTTCTCGATAAAGCTTAGAATTCTATAAATGTTGAATCAAGTTGTAAAATAAGATTATGTATAGTCAACTACTGTCTACCTATAATACTGGTAATAATTCTTAAATTATTGTATAATAGTAGGTATAAGTATAGTACCTATGTATGGATATCATTTTACCATTCATACACCAGCAATATTGTTCTCACTACAGTGATTTACTCTTTATTGTTATATGCTATAAAATCTATTATAATGTTGTGCCTACTGTCTCAAGTAAAAAATAAATTACACCGAAAATCAAGTTTCATGTTTTCAATATTTATATAATCATTTACGTATTGTACGATACCGATTTTTATTTAGTGTTGCCTGCAACACTTTCTATTATAATTTTGTATGTGAAAATATATATAATGTCATAAAATAATTATTATTATCACCAAGTATTTTTGAATGTAAATGCATGATAACAATTAAAAACTAATAATCAATCATGATTTTTTGAAGTTATATCAACCTACATTTAACTTGTACACACTTAAAATTTATTTTAATAATCTGATGATAAATATACTAAAAACCAAGTTAATATCATGCTTATTTATGAACATTACAATTTGTGATAAAATTATAATTTGTCTAACATATTTTATGAAAATATATTAGGTACATCAAACCCAGTGACAAAATGTCATGGATCGTAACGTAATGACAATATTATTATATAGTAGAGGTTTAAATGTATAAATGTCATTTAAAGCAAAGGTCAAGTATCTTGTTTTATATTTGTGTAATTAAAACAATGGTGCAACTAATGAAAACATTGTGCAAAAGCATAATATTTGTAGGACTGAATTTTATTCAATAAAATATTAAAATCTTAAATGTAGAGTTTTATTTTATTTAGTTATATTTAAAAATTTCAATATGAAGTACTTTAAAGAGCTACAAAAGTTTTTAAAATTGTCTAAATATAAGACTTTTTTAGTCCAACGTTTCATTAAAAAAAATTAAAGTTATTTAATTAGGTAATCTTTAATTGATTTATATTACAATTATTATTCTAAATACCTATTCAATTTTTGTTAACAATGATTTTCTTTGTAATATTATATTATAATGAAAAATTATTATTTGGTTTTTATCGTTTATAGTTGAAACTGAATAAATCGTATCAAAACACTATATAACAGTGGTGTAGCGAACTTCATTAACTTATGAGGCACACTAATTTATATTAGTAATTATAAATACTTATATATAAATAATTACTTATTTACGTAAATGGTAACTGAGAATGATTGGCTCAGTCTCACTGTCTTGGTGAGTACTTAATAAATTATTTACTATATTTGAAATGCTCCTAGTCTCCAGGATACCCACCACCCTTAAATCTGAGGCACGTATATAGACACCAAATAAAGTCCTTCGTCACGCCACTGCTATATAAACTACCATTGTAATGTACCTTATTACTACTTGTTAGAAGATGGTACCTATAAGTATTTTTTAAATTAAAATTGTTAACTTGATCATATTAATAATGATGGTGAAAAATAAATAGTAAAACAAAAATGTTCGCTTTATAAGTTATCAATATTTCAAACATTTTGGTATCCAATAATCAATACGTATTATAAATATTTTTATTATTATTATAAAATATTAAAAATGAATATTACGCTAGGTACTGAATTCAATAAAGAATTAAAATTCAACGCATTTGTAAATCATTTATTTTAATTAGTTTATACATTAATTTAGATTTTAAATTGTTAAATATTTTAATGTGTATAATATTTATTTAAGATTTCAGTTTGTTTTTTTATTTCTCTCTCTATTTCACTTAATAAGATTTTACTGTGTTACATCTCTATATGTATATATATTATACATGTACGTAATGTATGTACATATTGTGAAAATTCTTGGTATAATGACGGTTTATTGTTAAACCTTATTTTTGGAACCTATTTTGATTAGACGAGACTTAATACATGTATTTAGTAAATTGTAAAATTTGTTTCTTTTCGAAATTAAAAAAATATAAAATCATGTAAAAATAGTGATATACAAACGAACGTAAGAAATTATTTGTATGTATGTATCATTGAGCAAAGGCAACACCATTAAAACGGATTAGTATGTTTTTCGGTCAAATGTGTTTAACCGATCCTAATTCACTAAATATAAATTATAAATAAATATTTATATTATATTTATGAATATATGACGTATGGAGCGCGTATATTATAGTAATTAGTAAATGAAACCGCATAATCACGTGCATAATATATTTAACATAGGTGTCGTTATAATATTATATATTTATTTTGTTATGCACGGTAACCCTGCAGGTCACACAATGCTTAGTGTAAATTAATATTTTTTGACTGACTATTCTACTGGCGTGACGTTCGCGTTCCGTGTTCGTGAGCAACTGGAATTAGCTAGGTACACATAAACACAAATATAACCACAGGTATTGATCCTCCAGGTCGCCGTTATTGAACATTATGTACGCGTGTGTATGTATGCGTACCTAGTCTGAAAATAATATAAATATATTACTAAAAAAAAAATATGAAGAAAAGCGAAAATAAAAGAGGACCACATACAGCTGCTGAATCCCACCATTTGCTCGCACTATAGCTCTTGGCGTCCGACCTCTGTATGTATAAAATTTATAATATTGGATAAAACTAATTCCTAAAACAAAACAGTGTATTACACTGGATTCTGACCGCATTGGATTCATTTCGTTGGGTTTCAAAAAATAAAATGAATTAGGAATGTATATCAATGTTGACATTAAGGGTAAGCTTAAAGTTCAATTCGTGCACCAAACCTAATTGTATATTATAAAGCTTTGAAATCAATAGTTATTTTTGTCGATATTTTTTTAATCCATTCTAGTCAAGTTATGATTTTAGGTATCACGTATACTATAATTAATATGAAGTACGATTTTTTTTAAACCCTGTGGGCTACTAGATATTCGTACAACAGTAGTAAATACTAAAATACATTGTATCCTTTTTAAATGTACTCCAACGCCTATTTCATTATTTTATTTTATCAATGTACAATAAAATAAATTATTTGATTCATTATGGATGACCTTCGTCTTTTGGGGAAAATGGGTGATAAATATTTCACCTTATCGGAATAACGTACGTAGTTTGTAGTGACCTGTTTAAGCGTATCCAGCTGTATTCCTAAATAGTCGACGTCAGAAGTATTTCAATCATGGAGTTAGCCAGCCTTTGTTCACACATTCCGTTGTATTCAATACTATATATTTAAAGTAACATTTAATAATAAAATGGCTCAGTTAAATATTTAGGTATGTATTAATGTCAATAAAAATCTAACTTGAGCTATATGCGTTAAAATTAAGAAAATATCCATTGAATCAAAACTTAATAGCATACGCCATATTAGTTCAAACATCTCTTTTAATAATTAAATGCGTCTTTACGAACAATTGATTCATGATGTAGGTTGCAACGACTTATGGTATCAAAATTGGTGGATCGGCTAAAGTCTCAAACCTAAACTGTATTTTTTCAATGTTAACCAATGTTTATTTATTGCCTCCGTGTTACATTAGCAATATCACTCTTCACAAATACATTAAAATCCCTACTCTCCATTACTTGCATTCATTCACTATACTAATTTCCACACTAACACTATACATCACCTGAATCTCCATTTACCTAATATTTTTTTCTATTACTCTCCAGTACAACACTTATTATCACTCGAAGTTAAATTGGCTACGTAATCTCCTAAATAATTAAAAATATATACATAAAATAAATTATAATTTATTCAATCAAGTTGAAGCAGTGAAACTGGACGCCCCATCACGTCATCCAGTTTTATTTTTATTGTAATCCCACACAAACATATTAATTGCTTTTAATTTAACAAATTGTAATTTTCTTATTTGTTTATTTTTAATAATAAAAAAATAAATTTAATTTAGAATAAGTTCACCTGCAGGTCTATGCTATAATTATTTTTTATACATCCAAATCAACCGGCAACATTTTAAATATTTTATGTTTATTGTTTATTCGATTATTGATTGGAAACGGTAGGCAATTTATTCAAAACATTTCGAACACCTAATAGCAAATGTCTTACCTGGTTCATTTTTCCAAATATTTTTAGTGTTCATCGTTATAGTTTATAAAAGTTTCTATTAAGATTAATATTTACACCATGATAATAAGGCTAAATTGATGAAAGAAAGTGATGGTTATAAGTTTGATGATACTAAACGCACGTATATATTAATGAAACACCGAAACGCATTATAAGTAACGAGTTTTTCAATAAAATTATTACGATTCAATTATTCGATTATTTTTCTTTTCGAAATACGCAAATGCGTGGCACTGATCTCAAAGTATGTAGTGGATATTTCAATTATCTTTTACGCGCAGAGTTCCAACATTGTCGATTTATATTTATTTTCTCCGGTTTAGTTGAGCTCCGTTCTCCATTAGTTAGATTAATTTTAATTTTTTAAAAGGCGGACAAAATGAATCCTTAGTTTTGGGACTAAATTTAGTTTGGCCTACACCAATATTCGGAATAAATATCAACATTGTTATAAATCGTATACATGTACAATTATAAAGCTACGAAATGTGCAATAATGATATTTTCTTCTCGTGGAAGCTTCTTTTAAAATTCATTACTACAGCCTGTATACGCAGTTAAACTCACATACAACGCAATGACCACATGCGTTTATATTATGAGGATCGAGACTAATGTATGATGTGTGTACAACAAGGCGGTGACAGCGGCATGTCAAAATGTATTCGTGGGAAAAACTGAAAAAAATTAAGTAAAAGGATAGAATGTCGTCGCCATCCCGTACGCGACACCTATATAATGTAATGTCATTACTGGGAGAATGTATAGGGGAAAAGTGATATGAAATATACGTCAGTCATAAAAAGCCAAAAAAGGTCGAAAACGTTATAAAAACGCTTTTACACACACACACACACACACACACACACACACACACACTGTATGTTCGACGGCAATCACGTTTCGGTGTATCGCGCGGACATAAATTCAGCTTTATAAAACTTTCATGATACGGTGGTGGCAGAAACCCTCACGTCAATATTTTATCAACACCGCTGCCAATGTAGGTTCGACAGGTATTGTATATGTATATAAATGTACAGGGTGATTCGTCCAGCATGCTCACCCCCATTATTTTCATCAATAATAAATGTATTCAAATTCTGATATATTGTATTTTTAAATATACTTAAAGAACATAATATTTTCATATACTTTTAATTGTATATCATTTAAGGAGCGTGGTGTTGTGATATCAACTTTTTTTTTCAATTATTGAGAATCACCTTTTTGTTCATGTAAATAGTTAATCAGGTGACTTTTAATGTGTACCAATGTAGGTATCTAAATTGGATTTAGAACGAGTGGTTTTTGAGTTGAATAATATTACAACTGTAACATAGTACATTAAAAATAATAGGTCCATATTACGATAGTGGGTTTGGACGATATAAAGGTTTGGGTCTTGATAATGTTTGAACGTTTTAGTTATAACATTTTAGTAATAATTTATCAACATTTTATAATTTTTACAAATGATCCAAGTAGGTATAATAAATACTAGATCCAATATTACAACTATTTTATATTTTTGAAATAAGCACCATTTTCAAGGACTGATACCTATTCTTATAGTCTGTACATTTTAATAACTCAGAAACTATTCGTTCAAATTTTATTAAATTCATAAAATTTTCAAAAAAATCATTCTCGGTTTTAGTTTGTACGACCCTTAAGGACACTCTTTAGATGTTATAAAAATGTTTAAAAATAAAAATAAAATAATTGAAAATACGATCCTTAAGTAGGTATATTGTTTAGAAATTCCATAAATCAGAATTTGAATAAATTCATTGTCAAAGGAAAAAAATGGAGTGAGCGTGCTTGGTGAATCGTCCTGTATAATATCTGTCGGCAAAACGAGGAAATTGGGTTTGTACGCTATTCACTCATCTCGAATACTCAGAAACGCGTGTCATGTGCACATCGCACATGCCAACGGACCATAACGAAGAAAACACAAAATGAGAGTGTGTGTTTTGTATGTGTATTTATGTATCCCGACACGGTATTCTAGTGCGGGCACGCCACATGCAGAGCCCCAAGTACTTGGAAAAATGATTTTCAAACGACCTGACGATGTGTCGATCCGTAATATATCGATAAATCTAACCTTACATTATATTTTATACTATTACTGTTTATCTGAAGGTACATCCATCTGTCTCGGCCGTTTAAAGGGCCGAGTAACGTTGTTTACCCCCCGAGTCGTTTCAACTCCTTAAAGTCCACACGTGTTCCACTACAGACATGCAATGGCCAACGCACTTGGAGTAAAAGCATTTTATCTAGCAAACTTTTTTAATGTAAACTTTTGAAGCATGGGCCTGTATTATACGTATTATGCAATATGTCATAGTTTATATTGACACTACAGAACTCTTCAGAACATCTATCATCGTAGTAGATTTCTGTTTGGACATTTCTGCAGTGTAAAATACTAAAATGTTATTACGCCTAATAAACTGGTCAACACATTTACCATAAGGTCTTGACTTTTTGAACCATGCTTAGTTTACAAAATGTCTCTTAAGTACAATTTTTACAAACTGTTTAAATTTTAAAGCATCATAAATAAAATATAAATTCATACATAATAATATTCATTATTCATATATTGTGATTCTTAGAAAATGTATATTAAAAAAAAATGTGTTAATATTATATTTTTGTTATGAAAACGACCTATGATGCGTATTATACAGATAGCTCTATATACATAAATATATATTAAAATAAACGTGTTGATATACGTGTTTTCCACGAAACTTATGGAATCAAAAATAAAAGAAATATATTTAAACTTCGAAAAAAAACTATTCAAAACGAATTTGTAACAGTTTTAGTTGAAATGGATAAATTTTGCTTTGTTTTCTCAAGTTTTGTTGTGAAATATTAGGATTTAGAATGTCAACATTTTTAAAAAATAGTCTTTCACCTAAAACTCCAATTACATTCACATAAGTCACTAGATAGTTATTGAATTGTACTGTAGACTGTAGGTAGTACTAGTTAGTAGTCGAATACGTTTCTTAGTGTACATAATACGTTTTTACATTATACGTTTCTCATATGCATCAATTATCAATGGTCAGTCAGTAAACGATTAATGGACTAAAAAAAGCCATTTTCAAATACCTAAATCCACTTTTATGGCTTTTTGCGTTCTGTTAGTAGTTGATTGTCCTATTAATTTTAACTATTCTATACCTTGTGGTTTCCTCCTTGAATCTACTGGCGAGTCTGTAAATGATTTGGGTATAACATTTGATCGCTGTCTTAAGTTTAATGCTCATTTAGACAAAATTCTTGTAAAGCCATGAAAGTGCTAGGGTTCTTGCTCAGAATTTCTATGGACTTCAAGCTGTCTAGTTCCTTAAAAGTTATTTTTTGCTCATTTGTTCGTTCTATACTTTAGTATAGAACTGTAATTTGGTGCCCAACAACTATGAGTGTCAGCTACAAACTTAAAAGAGTCAAATGTAAGTTTCTACAGTGGCATTTTTCAGGTTATCAATTGATTGTCCACCTAATGACTATAATCCAGTAATTTAACATCTTGGCCCGACCACGCTGGCTGATAAGCGAGTTCAAACAAACATGTCATTTTTGGCAAAACTCATTAATGGTCGAATTGACTTACCTGTTCTACTAAACAAGTTTAATTTTAGAATCCCAGTTTTTAACCCTCGGATTGTCTTCCCCTTTTATATCCCCTTTTGTTCTGTGAATAATTTGCGAAACAGTTCTATAGTTTCAAATGTTTTGAAAATCCACTAAATATGGCATAATTTTATAATATCGACCCTAGTAAAATTAAATATTATTGCCGCTTGCATTTATTTAGTAAAGTATAATACCAATAAAGTAAAATAATAAAAAACATTTTATAAGCCTATAACGAGTACCTAGTAGATTTTTTCATATTGTGGACTAAATCTTCTATAGTTTTTTAATTAATTAAATGTGCATAATTAAAAAAAATTGATTTTACGAATGCTGTATTTTTATTTTATACCTATAGGTAATTAATAAATTGAAATAATCTGTTTTCGTACTCGTAAAGCTTGCATTAATTATTAATATCACTTAATAATCGAGCCAATTATTATTATTTAAAGGAATTGGAAATTGTGGTTTATTAGATCGGTTTAAAAAAATACAATCATGAATTGTTCCAGATTACAAATTTAAATTTTTTAAATACAATTCAATCATTAAAACCCTATTATTAAATAAATAATATATAGAAATTATATTTTTGAATATAATTTTAACTGTCAGTAAATTAAATTTTTTATATAGATATAACAGTATTATATTGTAATAAATATTACCAAATATAAAATTTAACAGACGTAAAAATTCAATTGTATTTAAAATATTTATGTTATTGAATACCTTATAAAATAAAAACAGGATAAGTCATTTATTTTAAATTCTATATTATAGAATATTTAAAATAATGTTTTAATGATATATAAATGGAAGTGTCTTGAAATAATGTGGTAAATAGAAATATAGAAATGTTACGGATTTTTCTTGTTTGTTTTGTTTTCAATTACAATCTCAATATAATAAATTGTTAAGTTTTCTAAAATTAAATTATATTATTTTTAACTTAACGTTAAAATACGTTTTTGGAGCACAGGCTTCAAATCAAAAAAGGTGGGGAAGTGGATGTCGCTCTGCTGTACAGTAGGTGACAAGTGGGTCACTGTAATGGATGGTGTTAAATTTGAATTCAATGATATAATATCATTGTATAAGAAAAACGATTCTGAGCGAAAACGGTCAGTCAGCCTGTGATATTACTAAGTATATTTTATGATATTATTGTGAATAAAGTAATTTATATATTTACTTATTTACATGGAACCTTGTTTTAAATTTTCAATCCTTAGCTATAAAAGTTGAACATTTTATAAATTTTTAACTACAAAATAATTGTTACATTTTAAATTGTATACATTTTGTCAATATTTGAACTTTAAATGCTTATAAATAAAAACTGTGACTAAGGATTTTTAATATTTTTCAAATGTCATTGTAACAATATAGTAGGAGCCTTGTATTAAATTTTCAAGCTTTTTTACCCAACAAATAAAATTTTATTGATATTTGTATAAAAAATAAATAAAAAAAATGGAAACTGAAAATGTTCGTAAACAGCTCAAAAAGAGTCAAATAATTTTCAAAATGTTATCGTGTATAGAAAATGCATTTGTCATTTGTTTTAGAGTTACACTAAAATCCAAAATCGATTTTTTCAAAAACCGATTTTGCGTAAAAATTCCCGGTTTTCCTTAATTTTTCTTTTGTTTTTCACGTCGCTTTTGAAAACTATTGGGAAATTTTTACTTTTGACCCCCAAAAGTACCAACTAGATTCACTTTCCTATCAGAAAAGTTACTGTTGAAGAAATTCCAAGCACTTTTACTGTCCTAAAAGGTGATGACAGACACAAAAAAAAAAAAAACACACATCATTGTAAAATCAATACATTCATCGCTTCGCTGAGAATCTAAAATTGGTTATAAACACACAATAAGTTAATTCATTATCTTAAACTTATTCAAGTGTTATTCTTCTCACAAAACAGCTAGATTTTCAATATGATATTTTATTTATTCGATAACCTTTTTTGTATGAAATCGGTAGAACATGTATTTGGAGTACGTTACAACATCTAATGGGTAGATGAGTTAACTAATACTAAGCATAAGTATTGTGGTAAGTATTTATTGAATTAAGTAAAACTCAACTTGTAGGTACATCGTAAAATATAAGTGGATAGGGAGTAAGGGTCTAAGTCAAATTTGTTGACAGAATATATGACCACTATAACAATACTGACTGGCAAAATATACAGTTCGGTTACCACTGATGCATCCTTTTATAAATAATTTACAATATACATAATATTATACATTGTACATTTTTTTTTATGACAAAAACGACGACTTCATAACGACCGACTGCCGTTACAACTACTTTAATAATACTACCACGACGTTGAGCATTAATTTCGTACGCCTCTCCGCCACCCTAACCGCCACACCACCACAAACAATACCTCTACATCATTATACACCCATCTGTCAGATATCCATTAAAATTTATTGTTTTTCGAACGGTGGTGGCCGGTTTTCTATACACTTACTTTTATTTCGTTTTAATTAAACTTTGACAAATGCGCTTTCTTCGGGTTTCTTTACTTCGCCGCCGCCGTCACGACTTACGCGGTCCCACCCTGACTGCCAACCCTCTCGCTGGCAAACAACAATGATTAAAGATTTTCGCGGTGGATCTTGACTGTGTGTTCTTTTTTTCACCCTTTTCCGACGACATAGCCAACGAGGGCCAACACCCTCCTACGCACACACAAACCTTATTCGAATCCATTACGCTAACCTTAGTAATACACTTATATATATCAGGCAGTGTACTAGTCTATGGTTTATTAAATTGTATGCTTGTAGGAGTAATTAATCACTACAGCTAACTCCGTCTGCTCATTGTCTGACTGTTTAATTGTATATTGAATCAATCCGTTATTTTGATACAAACGGTAAAAGAAAACGTCATCGCATTAAATTATAATCGAACGAGGTGTATTTTTTAGACAAAAAGTCTTGCCTGTGTATACAATGATATATTGCACGTTATAAACGTGCATGGTTTTTATTAAAATAATTCACAACGTAAAAATATATAATGAGCTTTAAAATCGTTGGTACTTGGGTACCACTCATCGGAGTTAAGAGAGCAAAAAGTGGCGGATGTGACAATTTATTTTAGTCAAAGTGCTTTGGGAGCCATTACAGAGTTGACTCTAAAAGTGCGGTACTTTTAAATTACTCGTAGGATTAAGAGGAGATTGAACGATAGGATAAGAATAGCCCACTGTTTACAATAATTATTATTTCAAGATCCATTCTTTCAGCAGTTTCAGGACGTAGTCCGAAGGACTTTAATTTTATAATATATTTTCATAATCATAATAACATAAAGATTCATCGAAAATTATTTAACAACTAAACACTAGATAGGTATATTGGATTCCATTTTATTTTACCGAAATATTTATATATTTTTAAACTGAATTTAATGAAAAGTTTTGTATAGTTTTAAATATTAATTAATTGTTTTAATGAGTATTCTACTTATAAATTATTATATGTTAATTAATTTATAAACTGATATTTAAATGAATTGAAACCAGATTTAATATTTATTCAAAATAATAGCAAGGCCCCCTTAATCAAAATCATTAATTATTTTTTTTTAACTATTATTAATTATATGTACTATTTCAAACAGATAAATTATTTATAATGATTAATGATATTGTCGGTTTTTATTAACTAATTAACCTACCCCACTTAATTTCAAGTCGAAAATAATTATGGTTTTTTTTTTAAAGTTATTAATACTGGAATTAAAAAAATTAATCAAGCCTAAATCTACAATAATTTTTTATATATTATCGTCTGAAGTTTAAATTTCGACGAATTTGGATAAACTTCGATGTATAAGGTTCCTCAAATTAAGTAGGTATATACATTATAATATTAATGTTAATAAAATATCATAATGTATATACCTAAAAATTTCAAGTAAACACTATAATCTCAAATTATTGCTTCCTATCTATACATTATATTATTTAAGGCCTATCATATTGCTATTACTAAAATAAATTACTATATTACCAATATTAATGTATAATAGAATATACTCAGAAGTTAATAACATAGGTTGACAGATCGTCTCTACTCCGCATCGTTCTTCGTATGCAATGGTTAATATTATCATTGAACTCTATAGTATTTAATACATCCATTACTAGATTATTACAAATAAAAATATTGATGGATTCTAGAAAATGGGGGTGGGGTTCTAGTTTGTAAAATAAAAGTTTGTATCTTCACAGGTTACTCCTCAAGTAGTACAGAAAATCTCAAGAATTAGAAAATATGATTTTCATACTTTAAGTATAATTAAAAATTCCAAAATTTAATTTTGAATAAATGCATTAGACAACCTATTCAACTATAATAATCTGCTTTATAATACAAAGTCAAAAAATTGACGATAAAAAAAAATATACTGCCTATTATATTATTTTATTGATAAAATAAGCATATAGAATTTTTACACTTATATAATTCTTTAAAACGATGTAAAATATTTATTATTATTGATCACTTTGTTGAGAATGAATAAAAAGTGTTCAGCATATTTGATTAATAAGTCAGTGGTTTTCTAAAATATCCACTATAAATAAATTAGTGAACTTGGATGACTAAAATATTAAAAGGTTTTAGATTGTAAAGTGAAGTAGATATAGGTAAATTGTGTATATATTTATGGATTAAAATCATTAATGTATTGTACTACAATATATTATTATAAAATCATAAGTACGCATGGAATCATAAAACTAAAATTAATATACTTTTTAAACTATTTATTTGTTTGGTAAAAATTTAATTCTGTTGTATACGAAAAATAAAAAATTATATAAATATATTACATTTTTCTGAGTATTATAATATAAATAGTGTATAATAAATATTCATGTATATTACTTTTTTATTTTGTCGATTTTACTTATTTTGTGACCACTTTTGTGTATATATCGTGTTAGTTTTGTTGCGTATAAGTATAATGAATATTTATGACCATAAAAGAACGTGTATTTTAAAAACTAAAATAAAAATGCAAAATTAAAAAATATATAATTATAGTTTTTGATAACTGTACGAAATATAATATTGTGTTCGTTTATAGAGAAAACATAATGTATAAGGAATTCAAATTCCAATTTAAGGTTTTATCCAGTTGATAAGTATAAAAATATCATTATTTTTCATTGAATTTTACATCCAATTTAAAAATCAATTTCCCATAAAATCTTTTTATTATTTATCATTTATTAGTTAATGTCCATAATATAACAAAATATAGTTTATGCTTATCTATAGTTATTTAGTTATTAGTTATAATATTACAAAGAGGAAAGATTTGGATGTTTGTAACGAATAAACTCAAAAACTACTAGGTAGACCGATTTCAAAAATTCTTTCCCCATTAGAATGCTGCATTATCGCTGAGTAACATAGGCTAATTTAATAAGGGTCAATTCAAACCCGGGGAAGTGCTCGAATAGGGGTTTTGAAATTACGATGAAAATGTTTGTTTGTAAATGGTTGCTATTGGTTATAGGAGAAATAATTAGTAGAAATTAGTATTTATTTATTAGTGGTTGTCATTTGTAATTGGGGCAGATCAGGTACAAGCATGCATAAAATTGAATTATCACACATTGTCTATCTATATCTATAATATCTATACTTCTATATTATAGTCTATGCCAATATATAAATATTATAAACAGGCGCGACTTCAGAGACTTACCAAGGGGGGACCATTTTTTTAGCTATCACTAAATTACTGAAGGGGCTTAGAAAGTAACATAACCTGGAATGTAAGTTTGTCAATAAATAACCTCTTATACAGTTATACTTATACGGTTAAGTACACTGTTGTCTGTTAGCCTATAAAATATTATTTATAATATTTTATAGGCTTATTTAGAATACTCGGGGTTTTTCGTGTTTCGTCGCAATGTTGTTATGCTATATGTTATCGTCATGATAGGTTGATATACGTAAACCGTCCGTCGACAAAATAATATTTTTTACATGTTACAAATTACAATGTTATGACTTATGAATTATGATTGTTGATCAATTTGTTCACATATAATAATGTTCACAATGAGAAATATCAAATATAATTTGTATTAAGAAATTTAACATTTTTTAAAGCCTAGGGGGGGCATGGCCCCAGTGGCCCCTCCCTTGGAGCCGCGCCTGATTATAAATATGAAAGATTTGGATATTTGTAACGAATAAACTCAAAAACTACTAGACCGATTTCAAAAGTTCTTTCACCATTAGAATGCTACATTATCCCTGATCCTGAGTAACATAGGCTAATTTAAAAAGGATAAGTTAGTGGTCCAACCCGTGGAGGTGCTCAAACAGTGATTTCGAGATTTACGATGGAAATGTTTGTTTGTAAATGGTTTCTATTGGTTTTAATAATTATAATTATTATCAAAGCGATACGCCTGTTGGCGTAGTTTTACTTTTATGTATCTTGTACAGAATCTGTGCAGCTTACAATATTTAACTGAGTTTAAGAAGAGGTAAATACACGGGTATTTAATTTGTCACGGGCAACGCCGTACAGGATCAGCTAGTATATTATTATATTATATTAAACATCAAACTATTTTAATATGTATTATGTCTTGAGTATAAATTGTAAACACTAAACGTTAAACTTAAAAATCATTTACTACATAACTATTATTAATAATAACACTTTGAACACTTTATTTTTCTATAAAAATATTTGTTCCTCTTAGCTTACTAAATTTAGTAAAAAGAATTTCTTGTTTATCAGATTGACTAAAGAAGTATCAAAATCAAAATGCAATTCTTTGTGATTAATTTTCCTTGTGATATTTATATACCTTTTTAATTTTATTCATAGAAGTTAAAATTATGGAATATTTAAATAATACCGAGGAAAGAAAAATAATAAATCTTTTGAGCTTTGATCTTTTTTAACATATTTTATTTATTTTTACTTGTATTATTACAGTTTTTATACATTAAACTTCAAAAAATATTAATTACAAAGCTACTTCTTGAAACGCGTATTTTTTTTTTTTTGGCTTGTTTAAGACTGAATTAATATTACTTGCACCTATTGCTCTTATAGAAATTGTGTCATATTATTAAGAATATAAAACAAAAATTACTATGAAATTTCAATTTGTTTTTCAAATATTAAAGAGAAATAATAATAATGAAATATCAAACATAAAATTTAATTACAATATACTAATTTTCGGTTAGGTGAGTTGTTCTTTTTATTTTATTGAGCAATTTTTTATTTATTTTTTTGTACGTGCGCGCAACAGCAATATGTAGTTGAGGCAAATACGTTTTTACCCCATGTAAGGCAAGGTGAATACATTTCATAAATAACGTTGACAGAATGTAATGATCCAGCAACAGACTATTTTATACGTATCCATTTTTTAGAAAACAAAATGAGGCCATCGAATGAAACAATGTGAAAACAAAATGTATACTGTACATCCTACCTACATGATATATTATATCATGTAGGACGTAGGTAGGATGTATTATATGGACTTTAGTAGACGATATTTTATTTTTGGTTTTAAGTATAATTTTTGGTTTCTAAAATTATATTTACATACACGGACAAACCACTATTACTCTAATACACTATAAATTTACCGGTACAAAATACGTACCTAATAAGTTTTTTATTATATTTATTAACACCAACATACGAACAATGTATTATGTATGTTTTATGTCGTTATTACGATTATTTTTTCCCTTCTTTGTTAACAGTTTTACATACAAATGACACATACGTCATGTGAATGGTGTCCCATTATTATTGTCGTCGTAGTGATGAACTTTAATGCAATTTCGTCAGTTTGGTTACGCGAGCACGCGATGCGCGTATAATAAAATGTATTCGGCGCGTTATTGAAGTTAAATACGACGATGGTATAAAAATAATTCGAGGTTTCGTAGCACACAGTAGTAGAATATATAATATTATGCTGAGTAAATATATATATATATATATATATATATATATATAGAGAGAGAGAGAGAGAGAAGGAGAAAGAAAGAGTGTATTTAAATGTTTCACCCCTTCTGTATAATTTAATCGCATGGTGAAAATAACTTTCTTAGTGCGTTTTTATTTTCGTTAAAAACAAAAAAAAAAAATCGTCGAATCGTGCATGCCTCACTCGGAAAGTTGGGAGAAGCTGCAATGCGACGACCATAGTGGTTTGCGTGACCTGTACTATATTATATTGCTATTATACAATTGGGGTTCATGGGGTTAACACCAGAACCACGTTGCTTCGTGCAGTGCAATAAAGCAGCTAGGTATTCGCACAAACTCCACCCACTATTTATTTTTATACTTTACAAACGACTCCATCGATGTGCCACGGAAATTTCATAAAGCTGTAGAATTCTATTAAAAACACTCGACACCTAAGAGTTTCTGTATTATTTTTGAATACCAGCACAGTATGGGATAACTACAATATTAAAACGAACAACGTTTTCGAAAAACACGTAGTCTTCTATGCTGTGGGAACGACCTTGCAACGAATGGCAGTAATTTTGGTCCAACCTTGTCCACAGGGAATATAATAGAGTACCAACGGCTTATACTTTTTAACTAGACAATCTCATTTCTACTGTAAACGTTTTTCATGAATATAACTGTGACTGCGATATAAAAAAAAATAAAAAAAATAATAGATTTTTAATTTAATTCTATCGTAGGATGTTGATGTATACCTTACCTGCAGAGTGCGTGCTATTGATACATTATAATGCCAACAAAAGTCATATTTTATAAATCCAGTTACATACCATTGCAATTTTAGATTCAAAAGTCGTGTTTTTCATTATTTTTTTCTACGTAACAAACTCGGCGAATCGATATAGTGTATAAGTAACTATACAGGAATAGGTAATTGAAATTTCTTGCTATGATATCGTTCACCAAACCTTACAGTATTCGGCTCCTATCCCGGTACGGAAATTGATAAGATTCGAAGGTAATTCATGCACACCCAATAACTTCAAACCCATATATCGGATACCATTCTTCGACACTATAATTTTTAATCGTCGAATTCGCGTGTGTATACAGCATTTTATATATTATAGTACCAAACACTGGCGCTCGTGAGAATTTATACCACTTGGATAATAGATAACAGTTATTGGCAAGTGGTTAGAGGAAGAGACAAACGATAAAAAAAATGTAAAAAATGAAACAATCCCTAAAATCATCAAAACGCATTAAGTTCAAAATGTCTTAAGATTTCCTGCCTACCCTGATGGTGTATAAAACGTACCTACATTAGAAAATAAGCTTTCAATAATGTATAGGTGAATACACATTTGACACGAAACTTTTTTTTCCACCACCAACGATCAATAATTTACTATTATAACGTCAATTTAACGGTGTTCCTTTTCTGATCCGGGTGTGGTTAAGATATTATACCGAGTCAGGAATATCCATTAAAACTGTAAATCGTTTGTACATTTTAAAACAGTCATAACTTATTTAAAAATTAAAATATCATAAATATCCTCAATAATATTTTTTTCTATCTAAAAGTAACGTTTTATCATGCTAGGCTATGTTTTAGTAAGACTGAGACAACAATTCATGTGGGTATGTATTACTTCCTTGAAACCAAATGATTAAAATATTAATACCGTTCGGGTCAACAATACCAATTTCTTATATTCTGTGATAATATACCCACGCTGTAATAAAGTGTTTTGAATTCACTATACAAGTTTAGTTTGAAATGAATTTAATTTCTGTAGAACAATCGTATTTCAACAAGTTCAACAGCACATACGAATAAATAAAATGTGTGAATTTGTGAATGATGTTATGTTAAATTTCACCGAAATAATAAATGTCTAGAGTAAATGTTTAAAACATTACCCATATAATATACTACGTATGTACCATATTTCAAGTTATTATGTTACAATTATTATATTTTGTCAGTAAAAATAATAAAAAAAAAGTGGGTAAGAACTACTGCTGTACAGTACATTTCTAGAGTGGGTCACTAGCTGTAATGGATGTGTTAAATTTGAATTCATTAATAAACAATTTCAGAATACAAAAAAGATGAGTGTTGAGATAATCTGTCAGCTTATATTACTAAGTAGGTATAGATTTTTATCATACATATTACTATTACAGAGAGAAAGAGGAAGACCGAAAAACATATGAATAGACAGAATAAAGAATACATTAAAATACCTAGCAGGTGTAAGTACACCACGTAAGTAAAGAATAGGTGGGGTCAGAGCCTTGTCGAGGTGTAAGACGATTAACGACAAAGGGTTGCTGACCCCATAAAATCAAGAGAGAAAGACAAGGGAAAAAACATATTATTATTATTTAAATTTATTTCAATATTAGTAATATGGTATTAATTGGAAATCTCTTAAGACTAATTTAAATGCCATTACAAATAGTAAATATTTTGTAAAAAACTGGTTTAAGGCACAAAAGTTCCCGTTATTCCCTATTTTGTTTTTGATTTTCCCAACTGTTAAGAAAATTATCCAATTTTTTTTAGTCTTACAAACATGTCGGTTTCGACACCACAAAGTACCATCTATATTTACTTTTCTATCAGAAAAGATATGGAAGTTTCAAATTGAAACATTTTTACTTCTCTAAAAATTAAAAGTGATGAGTCCGCACAAAAAAAAAAATACACACATCATTTGAAAACGATGACATATATATTATAACGATCACTCGGAATGTAAAATATTCTAGAATTATTTAACGAAGGATATTTAAATAATAATTAACATATTCTTATAAAAATTATGTTGTTGTACTGTATGAAATAGAACTCGTCATTAGATCATAATATATTTTATTGAAAATATATTGCCGTAATGTGCTTTTAGTTTTGAAATTTAATAGCCTGTGGAAATAATATGAAGTATATATTGTGCTCATTCTCCTTGGTAATGTAATAATTCATCTGTTATATTAACGATTTTTCTTTTGCTCATGAACAACTTTACAACAGAAAGATAATAAGAGCACACATCGTATAATGTAGTTGTTCTAAAAAGTAAATACTATTACAATTGTTATTTTTTTTAATGTTTATTTTACATCCATTGTCGATATTTATACTAATGCATTTATGCAATAGTTTTTTACATTATTTGTATGTTCAATCTGTAATATCCTAGCATTCTTCTTAAAGAATAAATAAAAATAGAAAAAAAAATACCACCTACCACGATACTTCTTACAGAGAATATCAATACTATCACATTAATATAATAGTTTAAATATTTTGTTAAAGCCATTTTTTCATTAGTTTTGTATTTAGCATGTACACCATGTTCAATATTGAATGGATTGTACAAAAAAGGTAAAAATTAAATAAAAAAAAAAAAGTCCCCATGTAGTCGTCCCATATTCATATGTTATAAATCCTCTCCAAACAAATGATAAAGCTCACAATGAAATACTCACTTAGCATCGTATACTTATGCAACGCATATAATTCGAGTGCGCAAGGACAAAGCCAATTGTTTATACCCGCAAGTATACACGCCCTCTTCAACCAACCTTAGAAATGTAATAAAACTGTAAGAAATAATCAATAAACATTTTAGAAAATATATAATATTAGTTTCGTTCCGGAGTAGATACATACATGTATTGTACATATACGATAGCACTTTCCCGTTTTTTTTTTGTATATATACATTTATAAATAACGTACCTCTGTATTATATGTATTGTTATGATATACATACGAGTATATTTTATTCGTACAATTCTTGAGCAAGAAGAAGTACTTTATTGTTATTGGTTCGTTTATTGTACCTAGGGTTTACGATGTTTTCATGAAAGTGACAACGATTCCTCTGGGTGCATTTAGACCGACAAATAATATTACGGTACTAGACATCGCGTTTACTATACGGACAATGAATGAATGAAATACATGATAATAATGATAATTATTAATATGATAATATCATTAATGGTTGTGAATTTTGTTATAATATTTTAATATTCATAGTAATATCGTACACGTCGTATGCATCAATAGAAACGAGTAAACGACAATGGTAAGATACCATTCAACAATGTTCTTATATTATTATTATAATTCTATGGATTAGTCCAACATTTACTCAACAATGACAAAAATTTGAAAAATTTCCATTTGTAAATCTATATTTTAGATTGTGAGCGGAGCGAGGAAGCTAGTGGTTTTACAATAATGTTTATTTTTTTTATCCCGTAAAAAAAATAGCCAGAAAGAGTGCTTCGATTTCAACATAATATAGTATCTTATCTTTTAGCAAATTGGATCAAGATGGTACTTTAGACAGGTCGTTTTTCGATTTTCTCAATAGTTTTTAACGCCACGGTAAAAACGACCAAAATTTATTTTTCCAACACTTTGTTCATCACAATGGAAACGAATACATTTTAAAAACTACCTAATTCCTTGTAGGTATATTTTTATTTTTTTTTTATTATTATTTTTTTTTTATTATAAAACAAGAATATATACAATCTGTAATAATCTATACAATGGGTAATATGGGGGATACAAGTATACAAGATGGGACGGCGTGATAGAAGGGGGGGGGGGGGGCAATGACCCTACTTCAAAATTCTAAGCAGGTTTTTTTTTTTTTAAATTATTTTTCTTTTTAATTATTAAATGTTAAGGAGGTCCCTGTGCCAATTTCGTTTGAGACGACGAGGTGGGTTATTGGGAAGAGTAAGAGAGGAGAGGTTTGAAATTAGAGGATTTGAGTGATTGAAAGTGTTTTTGTGGAATGATTTATATTAGTGAGCGGCAAGTGTATGAATGGTTGGGATTTAGATGTCAGAGTGGAGGGAGGGATTGCTGACGTACCAGGGGGCTTTTGAAATGAAGCAAAGGCAAATTGACTGATATTTGATATTTTGGCCGTACCCCAAAGCTGAATACCGTAGGTCATTGATGGACGAATAATTTGTTTGTAAATTAAAAGTTTGGTGTTATATGCAATTAATAGTTACTTATTAGTTATTAATACAATGTAATATTTATGATTCATACATTTTCTTTCGTCCGCTCAGAATTGTTTTTTATCGAATGCAATCAAATTGAATACTGTAATAATACACTATATCTTGTCCAAGGACCGAAGGGACGATGGACAAACTTCCACCACCGCTGACCTACTCCACCCCGCTGCACTTACCCCCTTTTTTTTATTTATTTGTTATATTAAAGTTTGCAAAAAACTATTGTTATTGTAAATAATTTCTCATGCTAAATATAATTACTTATATAAATTATAAGTATACTTATAGATATTTCAAAGATAATATTATGCTAAATAGCTAGAGACATTAATTTCAAGACTTTCGAACGACAATCGTGTCATAAAGTTTAAAATTGGGTGTAGTGACGTTTTTTTTTTTTACACAACACAATAATTACGTATGCGGATAAAGTACTTGGTTTAGGCGACACCTCGTATAGTTTCTGGTCAACAACCTCTTTCTCTCCCTTTCTTGGTAGCCACATCTGTCTATATCTCCTTTTCCACCACTGACACTTCTCCCTTTATTTTAGGCTACTTTTTTACCTACTTTCTCTTTCACGATTCACCCTGTATCGTCGTTTCATGCTGCTTCTGCTATTTTTACTGTATATTATACGATTCGGCAGAACAGAAATCGATGTTTGCTACGTCTTGCCCGAATGCACTTAATTGAACACGACCCGGTCATAATATCTTTGTCATATAACATGTAATTTTCGAGATATGATACTTTAAATAAAAATTAAAAATTAAAGAAAAACCTTTTAATAAATTTAATTAAATTTGTATGTGTTTAATAACGATTATTAAAACGAAATCGGTGGCATATTTCTTCAGTGTCTAAATTTTACTATAATCTATTCATCTACTTGTCTGGAAGATAGTTATATTAATATAATTTATAAAAAACATTTAACACTTAAAAGTTGTAGTTAATCATTCAATATTTTTTAATTTTAAATTTAAGTTAAGTCATCATAATTCATAAAATATATAATAGAGTGTATATGTTTTAATCTAAATTTGTTATTTGTATTTTCAGATTGTCAAGTGTACAAACCCTGCTCAAACTGTCTTGTTTAAGGGATGTATCCAAAATAGAGCGCCACAGGTGCCGTTTTCCGGATGGACGAGAGGTACTTAAATAATAATATTATATCCTGTAATAACTATGAAAAATGGAAAATTAAAAAATAAAATATAACTTTTATCGATTGAAAGCCACTTTCATAATTAATGATATTATTTGGGTCCCAAAATATATATTTTACCGTACAATTAAAAATTTCTCAATTAATTAATGGTTCGATCACTTTATATTATTCTTTCAGAGGGTTAACGTGCTTGAGCCCTCTCCAGCAGTCCGGAGGGGGCAGGCCGACGAGGGTATAAGAGGTGCACTCGACCATGTCCATTGCTGACACCGATTCTTCATTCTCCAGTGAAGAAAAAAGCCTATTCCGTCCGTTCACCCGCGAATCACTGAGGGCCATCGAACAGCGCATAGCTGAAGACCATGCTAAACAGAAAGAACTTGAGGAAAAAAGAGCTGAAGGGGAGGTGAGTTTGGTTGAACTCTGGCCAAGTCGGCCAGAGTCCATCCCACGTTCTCGTCGTTAAATTTTGACCCTTCCACCATATTTTTGGAAGCGTAATTTATAGCCGAACACTTTTTGACGTCCAAAATAAAACTACAATTAGCTTTAAATGTGATTTAAATGTGGAATTTAAGACGGAACTAGTGTATATCTGTGCCAAGTTCTGGAAACGATCTAATATTAATGTTGTTTGTTTTATTATTTGACAACAGCCCTTGCCATGGAAGAGAAATAAAAATAAAGACGTAAGCAAGTAGAAAAAAAATAGCGGAAATACTTATAGTTAGGCCACAAACTAGGCTAGAATTCATACATTTTTCATATCTTAGGATATATTATGTATATATATTATACATTATACATTTGTTATACTATTACCATGTACATAATACGTACTAATTTACTTGCTACTTAATATTTTTAGCAAATGTACAAAAAGCATGTCATCACACAAATTCTTAGTATCACATAACATAATGTCAAAGTCATTTATATATCTAAATTATGTATACTTTCATGAATCATGAACATGAGCTTAACAAGCAAAAAATCTGTTATAGAAGATATATATTTAAATATATTGGTACATACCTATATTATATCGTAATGTAAATTTAGTTAGGTCTGTATTATAATATTAAAGTAGTTATTGTAATTTATTAAGACGCATATATTTATAGTTATAGTAGTTTCTAGAATAGTTATCGCTAGACTAAACGCAAGTTAGCACGTTCAAAATAAAAGGAATGAGCTAAACTATAATAGTAATGTTACACTAAAACGCCATAATATTGATCATTAATAAATTCAGCTGATTAATTACCTAAACAAGTTTATCGAGGAATAACTCATTAATTGAGGATCAATCATAAATGTATAGTGGTTGGACCATATATTAAGTGTTTGTATCAACATTAATCATCAAGCCAAGAAAAATATAAAAACATGTCATTTTATAGCAAATCGATATATTAATTGTATGTTTAAATTTGTATTATTCATTATTATTTTATTGATAAATATATTATGGAAATTAAATCTTAATTATATTAATTTAACAGTTTTGACGGAATTTAAAAGCTAATAATACCTATAAACTAATTTAAATCATTGTTCAAGTTCTTTGATAAAATCTCAAAATATACTTAAAACACAGTATTATGACAAAAAATAATTGGATTGCATAAAACGTATTTCAAATTAATTATTTTTTTTATTTGTGTTGAAATAGGTCAATTTTCGTTTTCTAAATATCATTTAGTCTGATACATTTAACGTTAACCTAACTTAGTTTCTCTGTGAAATAAATTCCAATTAATTAACATTTAACAAATTTACATACGTATAGATAGTAAATATAACTCGCATGACATGCGAGTTCAAAAATTTGTTCTATCCATATTCATGCTACTTGTGCAATTAACTACATCGTAAGATGCATTTAAAGAGTTTGTGCTAACTAATATAAGAAAAACTAATAACAACACAAGTTTACAATACATGAATAAATAATAAATAATATGACTGTTGTTTAAATTACTTTCATTAACTTTCAAAATACAATTTAATATAAACATTTTATGCAAATAATTTGACGGTTAAACAAACTTAATGATGTTTGTTTTTGTATGAGAACAAAACATTTTGTTACTTATCATTCGTCCTAGGAAAAAATTGTTAGTTTTTTTTTAAATTTCATATATTATCTACAAAACAATGACATGCTACCCATCTATCAACCTATCTGAACAGTTTTAGTTAAATGCGGTGAGTAAAATAATGAAAAACCCACGTTTAATTAATACCTCATCTGCATTAAATCGATTGCTCCTACTCTGCGATAAAAAATGTTCACGGCCTTTAATAACTGGAATACGCGGGCTACAATGTGGCTTGTGCTGTAATAATAGGAGTGCATTGTATTCCACGCCGATCCGGTGTACTATGGGGTACCAGGTGATGACGTGAACAAATTTCGATCGCATTGTGGTCGAACACAATGTGGTGCAACTTCACATGACAAAACCATGTCGTATCAAATCGGTTAAATATCGTAAAAATGTATGCACGATGTCCGACACGACGTGCGTAATTATAACGTCAAAGTGCATTGTGAATTGCGGTCGTTGGGCCGTCCGTATTATATTATTCACATATTATTATAGGTACCTACGATGTACGCTGTACATTACGCACGTGCTTAGAAAATTAATATTATTAATATGACATTTAATAAGTTATTGACTCCGATTTCACGTTTAGAACATTTCAACATTATTTCTATATATACACCCGCATACCTATAAATACACTATGCCACACTCATTTGGTAGAAACGGTCTCACAGATAATATCAAAAATATGAATAATTGACTTAGGGTAGTCACTAGTCATTGACTATGAACCATTATGTTTGACGAAGTTAAACTCATTAAAATTACATCCATAACACTACAGGTGGACCGATACCGATGACCACTGTAGTTCACTAAATGTATTATTATATTATCCTATCAAGATAGGATAGTATAGGTGAAATCTGAAATAATTTTGACACTGTCAAGTGTATAGTACATATACAGAATAAATTTATAAATATTTTTAGGTGGTTACAAAAATACTAAGTTTAGTGGCACGGCACCCACACGTGGGAATCCCTTTTCGAATACTCCTAACCCCTCCATCTAGTTTTGCCTTTGATCTGTACACAAGTGTCCACAACATTAAATATCATCAACTGTTATAATTTATAATACAACACGCTAAAACAACAAGTATAATAGTCGCTGCATCGTCGTATAACTTGCAATATTATTATATAGGTAGTATTATTTTGTTGTCATTATTAATATTATCATACTACTATATTATAACAATAGCGCTATTATATAGTCATGCAAACGCCGTTTGGTCAGGTTTCGCCGGTGAAACTCGCCGGTGGTTCCGCGTAAACTCGACAGTCGTACAACTCTGCTGTTAACAGGTTCGGTATGAGGACGAGGACGAAGATGAAGGTCCCCAGCCGGACGCGACTCTGGAACAAGGAGCTCCGCTGCCGGTCCGTTTGGTCGGCACGTTTCCACCGGAATTAGCGTCCGTACCACTCGAGGATATCGACCCTTACTATCACAATCAAAAAGTAAGTACGGGCCAGGTTTACGCCACCTTGCAAGTCTCCACCGCCGCGGAAGGCCGTTTTCGGTCTCGGTCAGCGGTGGCGACAACTGTGGCATAGCGGTCGCTCCAAGTGCATAAAATTCCTACGTCATAATGTCATGACATTGTATCAAATTTTAAATACTGTCATGGTGTCATGCCGTTGACCAAAACGAACGTCCATAATTTTTTTTTTGTTTTTGTTTTTGCAGACTTTTGTAGTAATTAGCAAAGGAAAAGATATCTTCAGGTTCAGCGCCACCGACGGCCTCTGGGCACTCGACCCCTTCAACCCTATCCGCCGGGTGGCTATTTACATATTAGTCCACCCGATATTTTCTGTAACAATCATCACTACTATACTTACAAACTGTGTGTTCATGATAATGCCCCCAACTCCGACTATTGAAGCGTCTGAGTAAGTCTATCAATAATAGTAAAACTTTTTTTATTGAATTCTTACTGTCTATTTGTTTAATTTTTGTTTTTGTTTTTATTTAATTTTTATTTTTATTATTATTGTTATTGTCATTATTATTATTACTAGGTATTATTATTGTTATTATTATTATTATTATTATTATTATTATTATTGTTATTATTACTATTATTGTTATTGTTATTAAATCCTATTATAATATCTAACGTTTCACACATATATTATGTTCCAATTTATAATCTTATTCAACCTTAGGTTTATATTATATTTTATTAGAAATTACCGAAATTTATATAACTAATGATTATTATTATTATTATTATTATTATACGTTAGTGAGTCTTAGCTTATACATACTAGATCGCTAGCGAACTTGGTAAATTGTTGAGGATAGTGTTATTATGTGTATATGTAGCGTTAGGATGATTATTGATTTTTATAATTTATGTTTTATATTGTAATCTAATCGTTTCCAGAGTAATATTTACCGGCATCTACACATTCGAATCGGCTGTGAAAGTAATGGCCCGAGGTTTCATATTAGAACACTTCACCTATCTTAGAGATGCATGGAATTGGCTAGACTTCATTGTTATTGCATTAGCGTGAGTAGTAGAAGTAGATTTGTAGATACCGTTATTAGGGCGATATAACCACAATTGAAGATATAATGTATTTGTGTTTTGGTGATGAAAGGGGGAGGAGGTTAAAGTTGGCAGGGTGCTATATACGATAAAATCAAATTCTAGTTTATTCACTTACAACAAAAAAAAAAGTACTATAATTGAAAATGGGAAATTAAATTTTTGTTTTATTTTAAGTACCTAGGTACCTATGTTATTAATGTATATAGACGTATATGTCGATACATTATTATTGTATTTGTATCGAATTTCAAAAAATATATATTTTTTGTTTATAGTTTAGTGTAATCGTTTTACTCGGAATTTAGACCTATAGCCGATACTATTTAGAATCGGGTTTTAAATTAAACATAGCCATATTAAAATATATATGTTTATATATATTATATTTACATACATATATAGTATATATTATTGTTATTTAATTAGCATACTTAGTTTATAGCCCTTTGTTTTAGAAGGTAGGTTTAAATATTTTGTGGACTATCGGTATCCAAATTAACTAGTACAATATAATAACTTAATTATAGCATGTGTAGTTAAATATTGTAATTTTCAGTTACGTTACTATGGGTATAGAACTTGGAAATTTAGCGGTTCTTCGAACATTTCGAGTACTGCGAGCGCTCAAAACTGTAGCCATTGTGCCTGGTAAATATAAAACGATATAATTATATTATAATATTATACTAACATGCATATTTGGCCCTAACATTCATATTGTGTATATTGTGTATACAGATATTATGATTGAATTAAAGATGTAAGATTTTGTTGATTTAATATTTTAGGATTAAAGACTATCGTTGGAGCTGTGATAGAATCCGTGAAAAACCTCAGGGATGTCATTATATTAACAATATTTTCACTATCTGTGTTCGCATTACTGGGATTACAAATTTATATGGGCGTGTTAACACAAAAATGTATAAAGTATTTTCCCACTGACGGTTCAGCTGGAAATTTAACCAATGAAAATTGGGTTGCCTTCATGTCGAATAAATGTATGTAAAAATGTTGCCATTAGTTATTTAAGTATAATGTAATAATTATAATGTTATTCATGTGTTTCAGCAAATTGGCAGCCCGGTGAAGAGGAACCAGAAGATTATCCATTATGTGGGAACGGTACAGGCGCTGGGTGAGTCATAGTAATTTATAAGATAACGAATGTTAGGTAGATAATATATATTCATAATTTAGATTGTAGTTATAATTCGTTTGTATTTTTACTGTGTATTTAGTCAATGCAAAGATGGTTATATGTGTATCCAAGGTTTTGGAAAAAATCCTAATTATGGATATACAAGTTTTGATACATTTGCATGGGCTTTACTGTCGGCATTTAGATTAATGACTCAAGACAACTGGGAAGCATTATACCAACAGGTACTTGACGTTGGCAGATTATATTATTATTGCTGTTTATACATGAGTATTGTTATTGTATAAGTGGATATTAATTGTATCCATTATATATAAATATTTTATATTTTACATTTATAATGAATTACAAAAACCTACCACGTATGGTATTACATTATATATTATTATATATTATATGAACAACGTACTTATTTTGTCTTCTAAAAAGTTATAAAATGTTCATATCTAGGTGTTAAGAGCCGCTGGACCATGGCATATGTTCTTCTTCATTGTGATTATATTCCTCGGTTCGTTTTATCTTGTCAATTTGATATTAGCTATCGTAGCGATGTCGTACGACGAGTTGCAGAAAAAAGCGGAAGAAGAAGAGGCAGCCGAGGAAGAAGCGATCAGGGTGAGTTGTTCGCTATCGAATTGACCGTCCAAACGTGTAATAATCAACGTGCATTGTGTAACATGCAGGAAGCTGAACAAGCAGCTAAAGACAGGGAAGTCCGGAGGCAAGCTCACGAGGAAAGAGTGGCGGAGCGTGCGGAGAGAGCGCGGCACGTCACCCAACATCCGAAATCGCCTTCGGACTTTTCGTGCCAAAGCTACGACAATATGTTTACCAGTGGCCAAGACCGGGGAATGGGTAACGATCATCATCGAGAGAAAATGAGCCTGCGATCGGTGTCAATCACGAGCCATGACAAACACTCGGACACCGGGAGTGTGGACAGGCAGAGTGGCAAAACAAGAAAAGTACGCCCCTGTGCACGACTCCGGGTCGCAGTGTTGGGAAAAACTCAATGATGAATTTTTTATTTTTAATCATTTAGTATGATTAGTGATTACCAATACTATTAAAAGTATTTTTCTTAGTCAAATTTTAGGTGTATTTATTTTAACATAAATAAAAGTATTTATAAACGCAATGAATGTTTATTATTGATAATGTATGTAATCAGTATAGTATAATTTATTGAAATTTAACGAAATATGTAAATATATATATATAATATTTATAAGCTTAGATCATCAGTTAACAAAATAGAGTTTTTTTCCCAGCACTGCAGTTATTTGGCCAAGTATTTTTTCCAGCTTATTCATGACGTTTTTGTTTTAATTCCAGGCCAGTCTCAGCCTGCCGGGATCGCCGTTTAACATCCGACGGGCATCACGCGGTAGCCACCAACTGTCTCACCGAAACGGTAGACCAAGGTTCACCGGAGCGGATACCAAGCCGTTGGTATTAAACACGTTACTTGACGCGGAGGTAAGTGCGAAAGATAATCCGAAACTCTAACACGCTGTCTCGAATCTACGTTTTCTAACTAGGACACGAATGTCGTAGTGGTGCATCCGCAGAGGGGGGAGATTTGGGACTAGAGCCTCCCCAAAACTATTTTTATATTACATTATACATTATTATAGTATATTATTTCGTCACAAATATATTATTATTACAACGATGATGGTTTTATTTTTCTAATTTGATTATTAAATTGGGCACAGATTAAGAGTTGTACTGCATGTTAAGATTTTTTTGTGGCGATTGCTGCTCAATTATTTCGTTGAACATTATTTTTAGATTTATATGCTGGCGATTAGGTCAGATGGTCGTAGGCGATCGTCTTTAGTCGATAAAGGTGATAAAAATAATTATTACTGTCTGCTACTGCCCTGTATTTGTATGTAAGGGGAAGTAGGAAAATATACGAGTCCCCCTCGTTTCCCACGAACATTAAATCCTGAGTCCTGAAACTTTCAGGAACACTTGCCGTACGCCGACGACTCAAACGCAGTGACGCCCATGAGCGAGGAGAATGGCGCCATCATCGTGCCCGTGTCATACGCGAACTTTGGTTCGAGGCACAGCAGTTACACGTCACATACGTCCCGAATTACGTACACGTCGCACGCGGATCTGTTCAAACCACCCATGACCAAGGAGAGACAACTCAGGTCGAGGTCGGCCAGAAACTATTTCAACCCATCCGATCAGAGATACAACCGAGATGTAAGGCCCCCATATAGTAGTAATGGTAGTGACAGTAGTGATTGTAGTCATGGTAGTGATGCTTACACGTAGTATGCTTACACGTGTATAATGCTAGCAAGTAACAACTGATCGTGCATTGGGTTTCAGGACGATTACGATTCGAGTTCCATGTCCAAATCGAAACAACAAGTTGACGAGTGCGGGTACAACGATTCGCAAAAGCACACGGTTGTCGACATGAGAGGTAAACCGATCGTGTCATAAAAGTTATGTTGTATACTTGTATATTGTATTATTGTTATACACGCAGGGGGTTAATGTCATAAAGTAATAATAATAATGACCATGATAAGCACCTTGAATAGTGTATCAAAGATAATCTTCTCATTTATTAATTAATACATTAAAATGTGAAATTATTTAGCATCAAAAAGTATCTACCATCTATTAGCTATTATAATAATTTAAATGTTTATTGGCGGTTTATCACTTTTTAAAACTGTGCATATTTAATTTATACTTATACGAGTACAAGTACAACTTATAAAAAGGTACCTAAATGTTTGAGTCTAGCTCTCGCTCTTTTGTCATTCCTAGACCCATGCCTGTGCGGGGGTGATAGTGATACAATAATAATTATAATGATCTGCAGTGGTTATAATATATAGGTATTTATATAATATCAATCATTGTTTCAGACGTGATGGTGTTGAACGATATCATCGAACAGGCAGCCGGGCGTCAGAGTAGGGGTAGCGAAAAAGCAGGTATGCGCCAAAACCAAATGGTTTACAATATTCTTGTTGTTTTTGTTGTCGTTGTTGAATGTGTATAATAATAATAATAATGTAATTACTTATGTCTTATGTTTATGTTGTACGCGTCGTGTTTGTGATAACGTAATACATGGCCCAAGACAAAAAAAAAACGCTGTATAAACAATACATTGCTATCACCCTGTATAGATTTGCATGTTAAAATATGTGCTCATACACTATATCTCTGTCGACACGATTTGTTGTCCTTCGCCGGACGCAGCACACTTCGTTCTGTTGGTTCATCTTATTTCAGGGATGGGCATGAAAGTATCTAGATACAAGATATTAAATACCTAAATCAATGTTTACATTTAGATACAATAGGTATATATTTTTAAATTATAATTTTAGGAAGTAAAATTATTGCTAAAATCTAAATTAATCCCATGTTATTTATTTATCTTAGTATAGTTTTTAATTGTACATACTAAATACTTACTAATATGAATACTACAGTCTAAAAGTAACAATAATATTATTATATCTCTGTTAGAAATCCAGAACACGTAATCATTATATCTGCGTTCAGGAATAATATGTTTTTTTTTTTTTGTTACAATGTTACATGGCTATTTAGTACTGAACACTTCAAAGTTCCAACCTTTTTAAACATGTTTAGCGATTAGTTCTGTGATTTCGTCAATCAGTTATGGAAATAAAATGAAGAACATAGACAAACTATTTAAATAAATAATTAGTTTATTTGCATAATTCTGAAAAAAAAATATTTTCGTTTGAATCTAATATTTCAACGCAATAAAAAAAAAAATATATAAGACATCCAATAAAAATTATTTATATACCCACATACAAGATACTAGATAGGTTAGTTAAAATGTATCAATGATAAGTATATTAGATTCGCGTAGGTATTTGAAATACAGCCCATCCCTGTACAGCACACTCATCGTGCCCGCAAAAGAAAAAAAATTCATGAACATGTGTGCGGTACAATATTATTATTATTATTATTAGACAAAAGGTGTTTTTATTATTTATTACTCTTAATATAACTATAATTGCTAATCAGTACTTTTGTCCGTGCATGACAGTATAATATGGCGTTTAATTCTTCTCCTTCTTGAAATGAAACATAAAGATCCAAGAGTCTGCGATCATAATTATATTTATGTGAACGTTAAATTATTGTTAGTTTATATCATTATAAAAAAATAACTCGCCTTTTTTATTAATATTTATCGTTTTACTACATTGGATTTGTTTAATCTACCATGGAGTATTACATCACGTAGATTGATATTTTTTTAAATATGAATATCATCTTGGTAGTACTTATAGTTTGTATATTTTAACTGTATTTGGGTATATCAAGCTTACTACTATAGCTACTAATCAAGCTTCGTAATATATTTTATTTCACTTGTTTTATGTATTATAATATATTATTAACCACATTTTATATGTAGATTGCATAATATGATAATAGTTATGACTAGACAAATTGAATTGTTTTTATACAGTACTTAGATATTTTTATTGTAGTTAGAAATAATTATATAATATAATATAGTTAGGATAAATATAAGCAACGTATAAATTATTATATTTCCATAAATAATTTTACAAGCCGAGTTGAGCTAGCCAACGTTTTTATTCCTAAAATATTTAAGATCAATACAAAGCAGTAACTCATTGAACATTTTTTTATGTTTAATAATTAAATCCACATTTACCTTTTTATATTAAGTAATACAATACAAAATATACTATATGTATATATACGTAATATATACATTATGAATTTTAATGTAGGTTATACATTATATAATCTCCAATTTATATTAAACATAATAAATATTATGAATTAATTTTTATAATATTATAATTGTTAATTAATATGTAGCTATACACACTATTGTAATTTAATACAATTTAAGTGTTATCAATATTTTAAATGAATTTGATTAAATGATTGATGAACATATTCTCATCGTGAATTGCTAACTAGTAACTACTATTAAAGGTTAGTGTTTTAAAAATAATTAATAAATTCTAAATTATTTGAACGATGTCGTGAATTTGTCAATTTATTTACCCTACATTCCAAATGTAAACCAGAGCACAAACATATTTACAGATAATTACATTATAAAAAACTTAATTTTAATTTCCAATAGTTGTATCCTAAATGTTCAATCAAACATTTTGCACTTAAAACAAATGAAAGGAATCAATATTTTTGTTTTTTTTTTTAACTTATACAATTATATTTTAAAACTTTCATAAAGTATATAATATGGTTTATCTAAAGATAATTTTACTAATAAGAATATTATATAGTATAAACAAATTAGAAATGTCTAACAATATTCATATAGTAAGACATTAGCACTGCATTACAATTCCACTATTAATTACGTTGATTTATTTCTTTCCTAATTTTAAAACTAATTACTTAGATGATTATCACCAAATAGCTTTATTTATATTATAAAAGAATACAAAAATATTACATGAGTTGATGTCATTTGACTAATCAAAGTACAAAGCGACAATCGTATACAAAATTATGACATTCATTTAATAATTCTATAGTAAAATACTAAATACGTTTATTATATTTTCTTATATACGATGACGCAACCAAACATGTTTACTTTTTAAGTACATGTAAATTCGCTTAGAAGTTAATATATTTGATATTATTCATACTGCACTAAAGTCAATTTATTAACATTTTATTAGCTTATATTTTTAAAATACAATAATAATCTTGTAGAATCAATAAGTTTTTAAACGGACTTAATTAATTATTATTTTTTATATCTCACACGTGTGTTTACTAATATTTATCACTGGATGGCAAATTAATCTTTCAAAACTTTATTTAATGTTATTACAATAATTCACTTGTATGTAAATACTAAATGATTTTAAAAATAACATTCATACTCACATTTTTTTAGAAAACCTTTTGAGATTGAGAAAAGTTTTGATATACCTACCTTAAAAAAACGACTACATTAATTGCATAATGTTTTACTCTGACAATGGGTGTTCAATATATTTTTAAGTATTTCTGAAACATAACCATAAGCATGACTACGGTAAAATCAGAGATTACATATTGTGCTGCATCTTCCATTTTCTAAAATCACTGCCAGTAAAGAAAATATTTACATAATATAATAACAATTAATAGGTACAATATGTTCTAAACTTTAATTAGGCGACAATTCCTTCACTTTAAATTATTACACCAAACAGCCTCATTCAATGAAAAAAAACCTTTGATCTAGTAAATTCCCCCCTCAGAAAATAAGTTTAAGAATTACTATCTTTCTCCCACACTTTCTATTACAGTTTTGAAAACTGACAATTTTAATAGTACTCATTAAATGCTGTCTCTGCAAAAGAAGCCTAGTCTATGTCTATGAGCGTAACACAGATGTATTTTTATTACAATTACAACATTAAAAATGATGTAGAATGTTTTGAACTTATATCACTTTTACTGATTGTTGGATATTTTATATTCTAAAATAAAAAATTATTTATGCATACAATAGAGTTCAAAGAAAACATAATCAGGCTGTTCTAGGACGTTTTCAAATATTATAAGTTGAATTTGGTGATTTTTATATTTTTAAAAGACTGAGTGTGGATTTAATAAATTATTTTTTTTTTACAGACTCTTGAATAAGATATATATTAATATTATGATTAATATGAAAATGGTAAAATAAATTTTTATACTTTGAATTATGATGGAATAATATTTTATAAGCAATTAAAACAAAAAAGTGCTGAGATAGTAAATGTATGTTATATTAATAGTAATAACGGGGGGTACTCTCGTGGGTGTCTGGGGTACAGTGTCCACGGTGTACGTGTTTCCAACAGATGAGGATGCGGTAGATGGCGAGGATGAAGAGGAAGAAGATGAGGAACCTACTTTTCGGGAAAAGTTCCAAGTATGGTTATTGAAGTTCATTGACACGTTCTGTGTGTGGGACTGTGGATGGCCGTGGCTCAAGTTTCAGCAAGGACTCGCGTTCATAGTTTTCGATCCGTTCGTCGAACTCTACATCACGTTGTGTATTGTAGTCAACACGTTATTCATGGCACTCGATCATCACGAAATGGATCCCAAATTGGATTTCATTCTCAACAAGGCCAATGTTGTAAGTATGACAATATGACATAAATCATAGTATGGCTAGGTATAAAGCAAAATTAACATAAATAGGTTGAAACTCGAATGTGATAATAAATTAAGCTTACCAAATTTAATATTGAGTTTCCGACTAATTCCTAATGCGACTACAGTTTTTCAGTGCGACATTCGGCGTCGAAGCCGCTCTGAAACTGATGGCGATGAGTCCTAAATATTACTTCCAAATGGGCTGGAACATCTTTGACTTCATCATCGTAATTCTTTCCGTAGTAGAACTGCTCTCTGCGGGTTACCAAGGTCTATCCGTATTACGTTCATTTCGTTTGGTGAGTATTTGTTGGTTTCTTATGGTTACCGTATTGTGAAAAAATATAGTTACACTTAACAAATTTTTTGAAATGTTCAACTATAGCTTCGAGTATTTAAGTTGGCAAAATCTTGGCCAACATTGAATCTCTTAATATCCATAATGGGTCGAACCATCGGTGCTTTGGGTAACCTAACGTTTGTGTTATGCATAATCATATTTATATTCGCCGTTATGGGTATGCAGTTATTTGGAAAAAACTACACAGGTACCGTATAATATTTTCAAGCGTACAAATGAAAAAAACACAAATGAAATAATATTTTTTTTACAGAAAAAATGTACTTGTTCAAAGACCATGAGCTTCCCCGGTGGAACTTCACCGATTTTTTGCACTCGTTTATGATTGTATTTCGCGTATTATGTGGCGAATGGATCGAATCAATGTGGGACTGTTTACACGTTGGAGAACCAACGTGTATACCATTCTTCTTGGCTACCGTTGTCATCGGTAACCTCGTGGTAAATATAAGTACTATTTATACATAAATATGATAATTTATGTACTGCTTAGTGCAAGAATTTAGGAGAACGGTGGAATGCCATTGGGGTTGGTGTCAACTTTTTAGGAATTTAGGGGTGGCAACATTACTCCAGAACCTACAACATAGAACTATAGTCCATTATCATTCGTTAATAAAATTAATGTCTCTTACATGAACACTTTTTATCATAGAAAAATCTTATTATGTACATAGGCGTGCGCACGGGTAGGGCTGATTAGGCTTTAGCCCCACCTGAGATTTTTGTATATGTGGGTGGGTTGATACCTTATGAAGATATGACTAAAAGTAGGTGTAGCCCTTTTAGTTTTTAAACGTTTGTGTTTACCCGAGAGACTATACAGGGCGATTCATTTAAAATTGAACACTCGTTATTTCAAAAAATGTAATTGTTTTTGAAAATATTTTTTTACATAGTTTCAAGTCGTTTACAAAAGAACTTTGTTATTAAAAAACTATAGTTTTAAATATTTTTTATCCTTCTAATTTTTAAATTTTTTTAATGACAACATAAAGTTTAAATTTCAAATTCCAAAGCAAAATATTTATCTAATTATTTTGATACATAAAAATTAAATTTAGTGCGAGTAGTTTATGCGTTATTAGTATTTAAAGTTTAGATGAGCAGTGTGGAGTGGTACGGGGTTACCCCGCAAAATGTATGTCTACTACTTTGCTAATCTAAACTTTAAATATTTATAATATCTCATAAGCTAATAGCCCTAATCCCATGAATAATTTATAATAATAAATAAATATTAATGTTAATTGACAATTGTTAATAATATAATATATTATATTTTGAACTTTTTTGAATAAATTGTTTTTAACACTTTTCTTAAGTTTGGTTTCACGTCTGTCTGTGATCAAATCTTGCGCGCTCGATTTGAGGCACTTTTTGAAGATGAAAAATTCTGAAAATTGGTATAGACCTTGGTCTTAGATGACAATACAATAATCCGTTGTCATTTTGGGACATGGACCAAAAAAAAAAAAAGGATTGTCCCCACGACGTCGCCGTAATATCTCTCGCAGATATTGAACTTTCTCTCTTCCCCAAAAAAAACCGCAACCTCTTACGAAGCAAGTATAGGCGTGTCCTATCCATTATTATAATATCTATGGTAACAACGGTAATTATTACCAAATAACATTATACCGGTATTCTGATATAGGTACCGAAAACACCGGATACCGATATTCTTTAAACACTACAGTCAGCAGTGAAAATAAGAGCAACAGACTGTTCGTAACTTCATGTTCTTAATTATTTACTTTCAACTAAAAAGTAGAAAATAAAAAATAAAAAAAAAAATTTTAAAAACACACTTTTCCATAAAAACATTTAAAAAAAAATTTTAAAAATTGCACTAAAAAGACAAAAATAATTCTCTGTACTTAAAAATAATGAAAAATTTATTGATGAAAAATTTAAAAGTGTGTGGTGCATCATACAAAACATTAAAAGCCGAGCTAAGTCTCACATACACTTCTTTGTTCAATCCTGTTTATAAGATAGTGACTGGCAGTATATGTCAAGTATAAGAGCAAAATAATGAAAAATTTAAAAGCCAAGGAAAGTCTCACATACACTTCTTTGTTCAATCATGTTTATAAGATAGTGACTGGGAATATATGTCAAGTGTATGAGCACCACACACTTTTAAATTTTTCATCAATAAATTTTTCATTATTTTTAAGTACAGAGAATTATTTTTGTCTTTTTAGTGCAATTTTTAAAATTTTTTTTTAAATGTTTTTATGGAAAAGTGTGTTTTTAAAATTTTTTTTTTTATTTTTTATTAGATTATATTTGGTTAAAATTAAAAACCAATATTGATGCATTTTGTATGTGTGAAATAATGAAAACTGATTGTTTACATTTTCAAGTCACCAACAAAAGGGTCTTTTGTAGTGAAAATGTCTATAATTTTTTTCTTGTATTACCATGACAAGGGGGTGGGTGATCACTGATCAGATTGAATTTAGCCATACCTGCGCATTATGCCTATGATTATGTACAAATTCGTAATTACAATCTTATTTAATTTGTATACAAATTTAATTAATTTTCTTTATAAAATATCCATATTTAATTTTTGCTATCATGCTCAGTAAAATAGTATTGGTACTAGTGATACTATAACCATAATAATATGAACTAATAGATACCTACTAGGTATAGTATAATATAAAATGAACGAGTATCTGGATCTGTAAAATTGACAACAATATCTCAAAATATAAACGTCTATTGTTCAAATAAATGATTTATTTCAGGTACTTAATCTTTTCTTGGCGTTGTTGCTGAGTAATTTTGGCTCGTCGAATTTATCAGTGCCTACGGCTGACAGCGACACAAACAAGATCACAGAAGCATTTGAACGTATTAGCCGATTCAATAAATGGGTGAAAACGCGTATAATGGACTTCCTCAAAGCACTCCGAGCGAAACTCACCAATCAGATATCGGTCCAGGCGTCAGGTGAGAAGTGCTTTAACACTAGTTGGACCAAGGATAAATTCATATTTCCCATTGAATGACAAAGTCATAATTTTTTATTTTTATTTTATCGGAACTCAACAGAATAAACAACGTATTTACAATAACAATAATGTACACATTTGATACTTATATAAACGTGTGTGCAATGTGTATATGCGGGCATGCATTTTATATAATATACACATTCCATTCTTACTCTAAAAACATTATTTAATATTATCCATCTAATTAATAGTTTATAGTTATACCTATTGATAGATATTATTAAATAAAACACGACAGTTCTAAATCCATCTTAATAATAATTATAATAACATGCGTAACTTATATTTAATAATTAGTGAATAAATGTATAGGTACCTACTGATAAAATATGTTTGAAAAATGCTTCTTTTAACCAATACGTACGTATGCATAATGTGTACACCGTGAATAAGATTATATTACACATTACACGTAGTACTGTGGTAGTAGGTATCAATACAAAATGAATACTTATAAATTCTCTACATTTGTGAATTCATCGCTCATAGGTCGTGACAGAGATATTGACTTGCCTGCTGACGAGACAATTGTGGATGTTATAGCGCCATTTAAAGACGCTAAGGAACCAGTGGAGATGACAATTGGTGACGGGATGGAATTCACAATTCCAGGTAATTTTACATCATTTAAAAAAATACTAGGTATGTTCCTTAATATATTACCTCAATAATTTGTTGATAAATAAATAAAATAATTTATCAATGAAAGTACAGTACAAATTACTTGTTTGTAATATGTATTTAACATAAAAGACATAAAGGGCTACTAAATTATTTTTTATTTTTTATTTTGGAACATTATTGTACAATATAGTAGGTATATATATCAATATATATATATGAATTAAAATTTATAGTTCTATGGCTTGGTGAAAGATTAGGGCCAATGCCACATTTGGATAAATTTGAGATTATTTCATATTTGCAGGATAATGTCATTAATATTTAATTATGTTACTTGTGTTAAAACGGACAACGTCTGGTACAGAATGACCAAATTAATACATAGGTACCATTGGCCATTTTTACTTTAAGAGATAGATGAGCATCAGTTTAGTAATATTATATTATGGGCCTATCTCGACATTGGCCACGTATTATCTATAGCCGTGACATTTGCCATTTCGAAATTAATCGATAATGCATGTGACTATATATATTTTAATGATTAAAAAAGTATTATTTTATATTTTAGTATTTTTCCAATGTTAGATACTTAAACATGGTAATAATAATATCTATTGTCCATCAAAAAGACCAATATGAAAATAAGATTAATATATTAACAAGTTTACAAAATAAAAATACTTCATTAAATTCAAAATTAAAACAAATTGTTTCATCAAAATTCCAAAACTTTAACGGAAAACACATAGCTGTTAGAATTTTATTATTTTTAAAAGTGAGCTATTTTAATTCTTTAACAATGATATTTTTTTAAATTGGCCATTTTTGCAAAGCAAGCCAAACAATATTATAATATATTTCTATAAAACGTAGATATAATCATTTTATGAAATTATATTAACGAAAAAAAGTTATGCTGTTTTGATAAAACCCTGAATTTAGTTAGAGGATTATTCATGTACAAAAAATTAATTAAAATATATAATAATATGGTAGTATATATGATAGGAATATGATAAATATCTGTAATTCCGTCTTATCTATACTATCCATAATTGTATGTGCATACAGGTGATGTAAAACAAAAAATAAAAAAGAATCAAGTTGGGAATTCAATTGGAAATCATCAAGGGAACAAAGTTGGAAACGATTACAAAAAGGAAAGTTTCGACCTGGATAGTTTAAAGTAATTTTTATACTTACTTATACTTACAAATAAGTCATACATTTTATAAATAATTCAGTTTTACTGTTTTAAAAATATATTACTTTCGGTATGGAATTAACTAGAAAATAACTAATAGTGTTCATTTTAAAACTGTTTCGAAAATTAATATGATAAAGATGAAAATTATAACTAAAAATAGGTACATAACTAAGAAGTAATTAATATTTATTGTTTATTTCACTTTCATTATTTTAATTTTTTAATTTTTTTTACATTTCAGATGCTAGCATAAAATTAACTCGGCTGTTAGAACCGCTTCAGCCGGCTACACATCACGCTGTTTAGGAAAACAGCTCACTTTCTCTCTTTTTTTCTTATGAAAATAATGATCAAATAAAAGAGAACCGAAACAAAGCACTGAGAATTTAAATTACTACATTTGTTCTGTAAGAAATGCCATAAATGAATTACACGTGCACTGTTATTGGATGAAAAATAACGATGTTTTTCTCCGTGACTACTAGGGATCGAATTATTACATTTCTCCGTGTAAATGTCAGTGGGTATTTTTTCTTTTCATCCAACGTGATTACGTGAATAATATTGATATGTCTCTAAGCGTTTAATAAATTGAAAACACAATCAAAAAAATGATTGGATAATTCAACTTTTCGATCCCTACCGTGCCAGATGTGATTTTTTTACGCATGTTTGAATATTTCCATTGCACATGCACTTACAAAAGCCTGTGGTGTTGTTTTAGGTAGGTCTGTGAAAATGACACTGAAGAGCTTAAGTTATACTCGCTAAAGTATATTCACACTTAAATTATTGTATACATTATACTGAACGTCATTTTGGTAACCTAAACGATAAAAACAACTTATTTAGTATTTAAGCTCGACACGCTTTTCAATATTGTAACACTATACAGTTTGACCGGTAAAACAGTTTTGTCTAATAGACTGTAAAATAATATAATACAATCAAAAATAATTATCAAAGCACATAAAAACATTCAGAAAACCAGGCTTTATTTGACAGTCCTTTAACAAGAAAGATAATTACTTATATATACATATGTATAATAATAATAAATACGCAGTTTAAAATAAAATGATCTGTGATATTTCTATATACGTCGTATCTGTGATTGAATTTTTATTTTATTTTCGCCCGTTTTTGTTTTTGTTTTGTTTTTATTTTGTTTTGTCTACGGAAAACCACTTTTTCAAGAGAAAGTAAAATAATGTACATAACAAACGAATTTATTTGTAAAAATGTTTATTAATAATAATAAAAAAAAATAATTAAACTAATATTAATGATTTATAATAAAATAATTTACTTTGTAGAAATTATTCATTTTCGTTTTGGCTTGACCTTGTACTGCTTTTATCCAGTCCTATAAATATAAATATAAATATATATATTTATTTATTTATTTATAAATATATTTATATATGTGTGTTTAAAATATGGGATTTAACATTGAACAAGCGATAACACCAAAATGAAAAGAAAGAAATAACATCAAGCGCTTTAGATAAATTTTATTTATAAATAATGAATGAATTTTGATATAGTTTTTAGTTAAATTTGTTATAATCTGTTAAGTTTTTAGTTCAAAATGAAATGTGTTAGGTAGATTAGAGTTACCAAAATGACGTCGCTTTCGCTTTAAAAGCATTCAATAACTATCAGTTTTTGGAGAGAACATAATATTTTTAAAAAACGAAGCGTAAATACTTAATATGACCTTTTTTCTTAAAGAACAAAAAAAAAACGCTTGACTCAATCACTCGAAAACCGCACAAATTTTGTAACGATGCATTTTTATTGGAAAACAACCAATTAAACTCGTCCTAAACGCACTGTTATTTTTAGATTCAAAATTTGTACTACTGAAAAAAAATATTGAAAAATCGTTTTGTTACACTTTTGAATATTGTTGAAAGTTTTAAGATTTAGAAAATATTGTAAAAAATTGTTAATTGATGGATGATAAGTATTGTGTAAACACCCTCTTACCTATAATTTTTGCTTAAAGGGTTAACAAAATTATTGTTTTTACGCATACTTTTTAAGAGACGTTATTATTATTGTTTCGGGGTAAATTTATACTAAACAAATTAATAACCAAATTAATTTAATTATATTGTTATCTGCTGTATCTGAGACAAGGACAACGCTGAATAATGTAAACAAAATATGTATGCGACGTTTTTCGCACCGGCATGTCCTTCCCTCTTTGGCGGTACGAAAATTGTCGGATAATATTGCCTACGGATATTTTTTAATAATGTACATTTCATATTTTGCAATAATTTGTTTGTCTCTTTAATAAAAAAAATTGAGAAAAAAAATAGTGTGTTCATTTAAATCCCACTATTTGGACCATACGATGATTCTTATATATTATGTATAACGTATTACAATTTACATTTATGGGAGACGGAGTGGCCGAGCGGACTAAGGCGTCGGTTGCGACGCGCACCGACGCCGGTTCAAAACTTCGGCTGCGGGTGGCATTTTTCTTCGGGCAAATTACGGTGTAGGAGAGAAGTACTTTGACACCCGGGCGACATGGCAGATACCTACGGGTGCCCACTAAAAAATACATCAAATCTGCCAAACTAACAAACACACGTGTTTAAATCTACAGTACCCTCCCCCACAGTTAAAAACCACCCAATGGTCTAAGTTTCCGCGAGTTAACTAATAAAAAAAAAAATGTAAATTTATAGTTTAGTACCTACTTACCTACCGATATTTACCTACCGTATTTACTACCAATTTTTCGTATACTTACAGGATCCTCCGAACATGATCAAAATTGCAAAAGTATTGAAGATTAAACTCAGTATAATATTTATTGTTTATATTATAATTAAACGATGGTTAATAATACAATTATTAATGTTATATTATTGTTATTATTATTATATTATTCGTCGTTACAAACCATCATTAGTTTATTGATTATAATAATACATTTTTCTTTTCTGTTTTCGACTTTGATGATAAATTAGAAACTTTTCTGTATCAAATCCTTGGTATTATAATTTTGTCTCGACTACCATATAAACTGCAATCACTATTTTTTTATTGCAACAGCAGCATCAGCTTATACAAAATACTCAACATTTAAATAAATACCTAGGTAATCAATGAAAACAAAAATTATTTTTTATTTCCAGTCACTATAGTTGCATCATATTATTTATATTAAATAATATCATCTAGGTATTTTTAATAACAACCTAATAATAATCACTGCAGATTATTGGTTTTTTGGAAACATAATATTTTTAATCGTATAAGTAATATTTTTATTTATTACGTATTGACAAAATAAAAATAATATAATCGATGATTTAGAGTACTTATATTAATTCGTATTGGCCATGTCATCGTTTGACAAAAACAATTGTTCTCAATGTCAAAATAAAAAAACAATTAAATTTAATAACTCTAAAAAACGGCAACCAACTGCTTCATTCACAGCTAATAATTTTGACTACAATATTCCTTCTACTTCAACTGCTCAATACGACCGACCATCCAGTCCAGAAGACGTCAGTTGTGTTAATATCAGGTAGGTAGGTTATAATATTTAATGTATTCATAAAATTATACTATGATCATTTGATTTTAGAAACATGGTTTTTTTGAAAAATTTATACAAAAATGTTCCCGAATTATCAAAACAGTTTCTGGAAGGGGTAGATTGTGCTGTTATCAAAATATTGCAAGAAATCGAAGAAAACCACAAATGTTGTGTAAAAAAAAAATCAAACAAACAAACACTAAAACGACCACCTAAATCATAATAATATTGAAATGTGACTTTTTTCACAAAATACGTTAATGAAATTTTCAAATAAATTAATAAACATTCATTTTTTTAAGAAAACTGATCATACAAAATGTTTTGGTTATATTCTTGAATTTAAAAAAAGTTGATCGCCATTTCAAAAATATTCTTATGACCATCTGTAGTATAAATTTTGACAAAATTGGAAATTCACAGATAAAAAAATCGATTTTTCATTAATTTTTTTGCTATTTTGTTGTAAGTACTTAAAAAGTATTAATCGTAGAAACTTGAAACATATTTTTTTGGCTACAACTCATTTACGCACATTTACCTTTTTTACAACTCATTTGCGCACAATTTACGAACAATAGAAACCTTTTTTAAAAGAAATTTATCCACGTATAGGTTGTACATAATCTGCGTACCTACAAATTTTTGAATTGGTCATTTCTCATGGTGGAAAATTATTACACTCAAACTAAATTTTCCTTCATCTTATAGGCTTAGTACTTTCTGTCTTATCGTATTCTGATGTTATATGACTTATATAATTTTTATAATTATATTATGACTACCTAGTGGGTTTAAAAATATTGTTTGAACTATTTATTTTAGAACAGCTTCCTTAGATAGCCATTGTTCACAAATTTGTCAACTTACAAATTACACAAATTACAATTAGGTACAATTATTTATATAAAAAGTCATTAAATTTAAAAATTGCACAAATTACAATTACAATTATTTTTCATATTAAAACATTAATTTATTTATTTGTTAATACATATTTAATATTTATTGGTAGGCGTTTGCGTTAAAAATTTTAAAAGATCAATTTTTGGATTTGTAGTAAAATATTATCATATTTTTTTCATGTAATTTTGTTTTTTTAATATTTCTATTCTACGCGCGGGTATTTTCTTTCTTTATTTTTAATCAATTTACAGTTAAAACTTTTACTTATACTATATTTTATATGATTATATACACAATGATATTTTAAAAATATATTTAGGTTAATTGTATGCTATTTCGTATTCATACCACAAACCGTAAAAATATATATATGCGTAAACGTAAATATTAATGTTCCATGATAAGTCGTTATTGACTCAAAAGTTTTTTCCTTTCATTTTATATGATATGAATATTAAATATAATATAATATAATATTATTTAAATACTAAAAATATAATAAATGCAATATTTTTGGATAATTTTTATGTCAGTTAAAATTAATTAAAATTTTTCACTATATGAATTGTGTAATTCATCAAAAGTAGGTATGCTAGTATGCTACGTATATATTATATCATTGATAATAAATAATTATAATAATAGAATATTCAATGGATATCTATTGTTTAATTTCTCATAAGAATTATACCTAGTATCATTCTGAGTTTCAAATTCATTATAATTATTATTGCGAATTGATGTAAAATTATTGAATGACATTATTTATTGTGTGTTAATTTTTATGTATTAACCTGTTTTTTTTTTTTCATTACCTATTTTCACGAAATCAACATACTGTATTATTGTAACATAACATACCAATATACCATGGTGGCATGGTGACTACCTTAGTATCCTAGTCCAAACCTCATTAATAGGGACCGGATCTGAATGCAAAATACATTATTTTTGACTATTCCCAAGAAAATTATTTTCAAGTATACAAAATCCATTTCATAAACATCAAAGGATCAAAAACTTAAAATAAACTTCTATTTTGCGTTTTTTTTATTATTTTTAGATTATTTTGTTAATGTTTAGTGCATATTAATACATTATACGAATATTTTAAATAAAACTTAATTGGTAATTAAAAATATTGTGTAAAAAAAATGTTGAAAATGTTGGAATTGTTCTTATATCGGCGTATTAGCATTCCAGAAAGGCACGTTGCTCGACAAACCGTGACAAACATTATACTGTTTAGTTTGTCAACAGTTTATGGTTTCGATAAAATATGTTTAACGATTTCATAGATTTTACTCAAAAGCGAATTACGTTTTAATATCTATGAAATTGTTAATATTATACTGATGCTTAATATAGGTTTTTCGAACGAGCGTAAACCGTCTAAATGATTTAATAATATTATTATCCTGATTTATTATAATACACCTTAAAAATCTATCCATAGGCCTTACACGACAACGTCTCCTGTGACATAATTCTCGTACCAGTCAAATCTTTGGGATTTTGTGGCTAGCGACCGCGAGCAGTTGTAATATTGTCCTCGCCACTTATAACAAAGCGTGTGTAATCTAGGTTTGATATAGTCAGATCTAGTCAGATGTAGTCAGATTAATATTCACACACCCAATTATCTTTTAAAGTATCTAGATAATTATTATGTTACGATTTATCTAATGTTTAGCTTAGATAAAAATGGGCTTATCTAGATAAATATTATAGTGCCCCTACAAAATTATAAAACCAATGTTACTAAAATTCTAATATAATATAAATTATTTTTAAAATTAGAAGAATATAATTCTTGTTATTATTTCCAACGACAATATTACGATAATACGAGAACCTGCATGCGGGCTTGCACTATACGTCGTTCTCTACTAGCCATAATAAGCGTATTAAAATCAATTAGGTATAAGTTTATTTTCCAATTCCATTTTAAAAATAAATTAAAATTAACTTCGTAGAACTGTATTTTAAAGGCTCAATTCGTTGTTATTATAAATATTATGTCATTATATTGATATAAATCTAATATTAGGAAAATACTAAAAAACAATAAAAATAAGTGTAAAAAATGATATTTATCTAGATATTTATATAGATAAATGTATTGTTGTATAATTTATCTTTATCTAGATAAATTACATTTATGTTATCTTTATTTTTATCTAGATAATATTTTGTTAAAATTATCTTATCTTATCTAGATAATTTTTTAGTTATCTATTCCCAGCACTGGAGCTATGATATTATAAATCCATGTCCAGCCGTAACCGCCCAGAGAAACATGTGCAGATATTATTATGTGCCTAAATGTTATGTGTAGCTTCAAATAAAGGTGTGACCATTGAATAATAGGTATATTATACCATCGTGTAGGTTACCTTTTACGCGTCGTTATCAGTGTTGAGAATATATAACGAAGATGTCATATAGATAAGCTACAGAAAATTGTATATACATTTATCTAGATTAGATAAAGATATCCCCAGCAGCGTAAACCCAGGGGTTAAACACTAGGTGTTATGGCCAAATCGAGTTATTGTGGCCTTGAAGACGGTTTCCGGGGGGCGTGGTAAATACTTTATCAATTAAATATTTCATATCAATATTATAAATTATTTGAAAAATGTCAAATAACAATATTATAATATTTAATTCATATTTCATAGCAAAATGTATGGCGTTATTCTGAAACTGCCAATATCATCCATAAAAAACTTTGAATAAATTAAAACGGTCGTAGTCCGTGGTCAATGAATAGTTTCCGTTTTATATAATATCGTAACAAATAGGAATACACGTTACCAATATTTAATCAGATTACGGATACAGTACAATTTTTCGAGTCCAATACTTCATACCGTAGGGATACACAAACCCGATCTGCAGCTGATCGAGTGTCTATTGTATATTGTTATGTGGTAAAACTGGTGGCATTTATTTTTCTGACGACGTGGTGGTAGTGGTGGTTGCCCACAACGTTACTAGAACAACTAGTCAATCCTATTCTGAAGGACATCGTTAGTTGGATGACCAACAATAGTTTAACATTGGCCCCGGAAAAATCGGAGTGTGTTATCCTCACAGGCAAATACAAACATCGCCATCCACAACTGAACATCAACGGATACCAGATAGAGGTGAAAATGTAATTTGTGATTCACGCAGGTGTGGTAGCAGCCGTGGCTAAAAAGGCAGCGTTCGCTCTGGGCAGGTTGATGCCCAATATAGGAAGCCCTTCACAATTCAAAACACAACTGCTGCAGATGAGTGTTGTCCATAGCAGGTGGCTGTATGTCGCTCAAGTGTGGGCGGAAAGCATCGTCGGGACAAGGAAATCGGAGTCCCTCTTCACGCAGTCCCAGAGGTGTGCCGCTCTCAGGGTCGCTAGGTGCTACAGGACAGTGTCGGATATGGGAGCTTTGGTCCTGGCAAGAATGCCCTCTGTATATCTCTTAGCCATAGAACGCAAATCAATCACCGGGCTTAAGAAGACTGGGGCCGTGTACTCAAACCCTGAGCTACGGAGGGAGACAATCCGTCAGTGGCAGGCTATTGGGACCGGACGATCAAGGGGAGTTGGACAAAGGTACTGATTCCGAATATCGAGTGATGGAGGTATCAGGGAAAAAAGTCAGTGAGCTTCCACATGGCGCCGACTCTTACCAACCATGGATGTTTTCAAAAATATCTTTGGTCTAAGGCAAGGGCAAAAAATCCGTCGTGTGTGCACTGCCCTGCAACTGTAGACACCACGGAGCACACGATTTTTTAGTGTCAATTTTAGGATAATGAAAGAACCGAATTGGTGGGCTCGCTGGGCAGGCGACCTCGGCCGGCGTCGTCCAGGATCTACTATGCGGTCCACCATACGAGGACCTACCGACGAACAAAGGAAGAGGATCCGGGAGAGTGCCTCAAGGATGACAAAGAAGTTCACTGAGATCGTGGAGTCAATCACGGTCAGGAAATAGTCTCAGGAGAGGGAAAGACAAAGGATGGAAGCAGATTAAAACCAATTGATAAAATGTAGTTAAGTAAGTTATAAGTTGTAGGCCGAAGGCCAACTGTCAGGGTCGTTAGAGGCCCCCATTCAATGTAAGCGTCCCTTACTAGTGTCGACTATTACCTTTATTCCCTCGGTATTTATAGTAGACTTACCAAAATTCCACAACGCATAGGGAATAACTTTATATGTGTCGTAGTGTTTTTATTATTTGAATAACATAAATAAAATTAAAGATATCAGAAAACATTAGGATTTTTATTGTTTTTTTTTTTCATTTAATTATTAAAAACTATTGGTAAATGCTATAAAAAAATAAAACGCTACAACCTCTTAATATAAATATGAAAAAGAAAATAATAACCGGAAAACCAAAAATCCAAACATGGTAGCATTTAAATTATTATCCGAAAATGTAAAAAAATATTTAATATTTTTTGACAACATAATATTATTATGGTCAAAAATTAATTTAATTTTAATCCACTTTATTATGACTAATTATTTTATATTCGTAGAATCAAAGAATTGTATTAGTATTCAATACAACAAAGTTTTTCAAATTATTTGGCACAACGTCTATACTTTTAAAAAGACCAATTATATTATTATTAATGCATAATTGATAGAGCTAAAATATCACAAATATATACAATTAAACCATTATGCTTTCATAACATAATATTATGCTCAGAAATATAAATAAATATCATAATCGTGACAGCCATGTAAGATTTAGGTAATCTGAATCATGTATAACAGGATACAGGACTTCTTAAGCTTATTTTTACTAATATATTTGAAAAATAAAATCATATATTATTTAAATATATCACGCAATTGCTTCGTTATTTTGCTCAGAATCGATACAAAATCAAGGCAAATTAAAACTTAAAAAGTTAGTAGCCGAGAGGTCAAAATACCAATATTATTAGGAAGTATAATTATTTAAAGAACTAAGGTCTATACTGGCTATTCCAAATAAGTCCCCAATGGACTCATAAAAACCACATAACTTATTGCATAACGATTAACAGTGACAATGTCTAAGTATCAATGCTTTAAACAAAATAAATTTATTTCAACTGTAATAATTTTTTGGACATATTCATGTGAAAATATAATAGTATTCGTGTATTTTATATTAAAAACTTTACATTAATAAAATTATGAAATTTGAAAAATAATAAACATAATAGTAACAATAATACAAGTATTTTAATATGGTGTGTATAAGCCGTGAAGTTTTGTTTGAGTAATTTGACTTCATTGCTGGCTACGAAACACTATGCATAGGAAAAAAATAACATCGTTAACATACGCATAATATCACTTAATAATCATTTTAAGCTCTCGTGTAAACCTTATATACTACAAATTATAAAATATTTTTTTTTTAATTTATATATATATATATCACAGCAGTTGGCCAATAGTAGTATTATAAGAGTGTTAAAAATGTTAAGTGAAAATCAAGAATATAACAATATAATATAATATGAAGCCTCAATCATAAATGTTGCCATAATAATCGTAATAAATATATTATAAATAATATCAATAATAATAATAATAATAATAATAATAATAACGTACAAAATTCATTGTTTTTGCAATACGGACTTATTGATTCGCGTTTTAAACGTCGGCGAGTCTTGAGCTTTTTGACGACGACCTTGAGTGAATGACCACCTTGTGACCGTTTTTGGTTACAAATCCGTCGCTCTCGACCAACACAGCGGTTTCACGACCGTCTGGTGAAGCGGCCCCGTCGCTCCGGTCGTCATCCGCCGTCTGCTCTTTGGCAGCCATCGTGAACTTTCGCCACGAGTTCTGTATGATAATTGCGCAATAAACCTCACGCATACGCCACAGAGACGAGCTAATTGGCTCGTATCCAGCCTCTTCGGGTCGCGTTTGCATCTCTCCAATCTCGGCCACGGTTTCGATGATGGGATTACCCTTCCGCGCGAAGAAGTCTTTGGTCAACGCGTCTAGTATGTCTACACAGTAGATTAGGTCACCCTTGCATATCGGTATGTCCATGGACACGATCTTGTACTTGTTCGGCTTGTGGATCTTCAGTGGTGGTTCCAGAATGTCTAGAAAGTCTGACAGCTGGTCGTATCGAATGTACCTGGTGCCGTCGGGGTCGAAGTGCTGCCATATTTCATAGTACATGTCGTAATCGTCGTCGGTAAGTCCTTCCTGCACGTCCTCTGTGGCCTGCGAATAATTTTCTAGAATGACCGCAATGTACATGTTTATGACAATGAGGAAGTTGATCACCAGGTACGACAGCAAAAACGCTGTGCCCACAGCACTGCTTCCACAACTTCCCGTGATACCCATCTCTAAGTTCTGTTTTTCACAGTCGTCCTCGTTTGTTATACCATCCAGTACAGCGTCCCAACCGGACGACGTAGACAGCTGAAAATATTTACGTATAATGTATTTGATCAATAACCTGATAGACTCGGTTATATGTTATTATATAATTATTTATAGGATCACATTGTTTTCATCAGACACGACGTTTATGAGACTGACTGTAGCAGCTTACCATGAAAAGAAGTATCATCGATTGCCCGAAAGTACGGAAATTGTAATCTTCATCCAAGCCTCCGTGGCTATCTACGTTCATAAAAAACGACATACCAAATATAGCGAATATGAACATGACGAGAAACAGTAACAAGCATATGTTGAATAACGCTGGAAGTGACATGGCTAAAGCGAACAATAGAGTTCTGATGCCTTTGGCTCCTTTTACTAAACGTAACACTCGGCCCACCTTGGCTACTCTGACCACTCGAAGGAGCGTTGGTGACACAAAATACTTGGAAATCAAATCGCTCAACACCAAACCTGTGGAAGTCAAATCAGGTGTTATGATCAGAAAATTGCTTGTAATATAATATTATTATTTCACTATATACCCGCTAAGGATAGTATGACAACAACGAAGTCGAATAAGTTCCACGGCTCTTTAAAATAATAATACCGCAATGCGAATATTTTTAGTAGACATTCGGTTGAAAATATAGCGATAAATATTTGGTTAAGACGTTCTAATACGTCAGTAAAAAGTTTGGTCTGTTGGTAATGGTCAAGTGTCATAGTCAACATGTTAAATCCGATGAACAACATGATTAGCATGTCAAACTTTTTGTCTGTTACGATTTGGAAGACAATAGATTGTGGCTTCCACTAAAATATATTTAAATATTTACATCACAACTATAGATATTCAAAAATAATGTAGTTATTGTATAAACAGTAAAATTTACCCTAGGTCTGGGAATTGCTTTGAGTGGTTTTTTGGAACTCATTTTTTTCATAGCATTGTAATACTTCTTTTGGTCCTCTGTCATAAACATCTCAAGTGAAGCACCTGAAATTTCATAACTTTATTCTAGATTAATTATATTTTACTGCAGACTGTAGGAATATGAAAGTTGACTAACACAAATAATCATTACCTATCCAGTATTATAATATAATATAATATATTTATATTTTATTTGAAAATATATTATGAATAAATAATTATACACTCCAACATAATATGTCTAAGAATTACTATTCAAATTGGTTTAGTATTTCAGTCTGAGAAAATTTCTCTTATTTTTCTTAATATAATGTTTCAGATGTAATATTTACTATTCAAATATAATATAAACTAGAAAGGAAGTATTTGCCACTCAAGTGAAAATTGAAGACACGTATCTAGCCCTCAAAATGTTTATAGTTCTATAAATAGTCCTGGATTTCGTAAATTTAAATTATATGAATTTATTGATTTTAAAATGGTAACTTATTCAGTTACTAAGTTTTCCTAATATTTCTTAGGTTACTTTAAAAAAATTTACTAAGACTGAATGATTCTGTATGTATATTATATTAAGGTACCTGTTTTTTTCTTCTGTTCGTTGAAATTGTCGATAATCACACCAATAAATAAATTAAGAGTAAAAAATGAACCAAAAATAATAAAAAATACAAAATAAAAATACATATAATTATTGATTTCACGAATTGGCTGTTTCCCGTACGCCTAAAAAACATATATTTATTATACATAGAGTGTTTTAGATACGCACACCATAAAGTAACATTAATATTGTATATAGTATTTAAATATTTGTATGCACTTACGTCTCTTGAATCTACAGCGTCCCTCATTATTTCCATCCATCCATTAAAAGTAGCTACTTGGAAGAGGCAAAGATACGCGTTTCCTACATGATCAAAGTTCATTTTAGAATTTTCCCATTTATAATTTTCATTTAAACAGACGTTTTTGTCGGGTATAATTTCGTGGTTCAACGTGTTCCCTTCCTTGTCGACACACTACATAAACATATGGTAGGTATTGGAAATATATATAGGCACATTTTTTAATAAATAGATAAGTTTTGTAATACCTTGTAATATTTGCCAGCAAAAAGTTGTACACCCATTATAGCAAAAATCAGCCAAAATATCAGACATACCAGCAACACATTGAAAATACTGGGAATGGCCTGTACTAACGCGTTAACCACCACCTGTTATAATACGATAATGTTACTACGAATACGGATTATAGTATAATGTTATCAAAACAAAACGAATTAGGTCATAAAAATATGAGAATATTAATAATTATACATGCTGTATAGTAATAAAATATGGTATATACTAATATACCATATTACCATGCACAGGATGTAAACCTCACAGCATAAACGTGCAAGCCAAACGGTGCGAAACTACAATAAATAGCGCAAAGGGTATGCGGGTTTTCATCTAAGTAGAATGACAGCCAAGTTCATACAAGTAAATATAATCGTTTTAAATATCTGCGCACATTAAAATAACTACCTAAATAATTCGAAACACGCGCAGACCATATACATAATATAAGTAGCTGTTTTATGTATACATAATAATATATTATATGTTGCCATACCTAATAATAATATAATATTATGATCGTGAGTTCAATAACATTATGGTTCATATTATAAATTGATAAAAAAAAATAACACCAATAAATATATATAGATATATTCAACCTATTGATAACGTTTAAAAAAAATAAAATCAATTAATTTCTTCGAGCACTACAGTGTTGCGAAAATGTAACGAACTTGATAATAAAATATAATTTTATCACATCTAAATGTTCTAGTATAGCGTTTGGAGAAAAATACCGAAACTATAATTCATAATAATTGTAATACAATAATATAATATGTATACTATATAGATATAAACAATAAAAATAATACTGGATTTTAAAACTGTATTTCATTATTATGTATTGTCGATCACGTACCCTCATACCCTGCATTCTAGCCATAGCTCGCAGTGGCCGCAAAGCTCTTAGAGTTCGCATAGTTTTGAAAGCTTGGATTCCACTTGCTCCCAACAAGGCAGCAACAAAATTTATCAGAGAAACCTGTGTGAAGTAGATCCATAGAATACGCATTATAACGGTATAGCAAAAAAAAAAAAAAAATGATTTAGCTGTGTTTCCCTTAAACATAGGTTTGTACGTTTCTAGGCATAGAAATAATAAAGTTTCTATAGTATAATATTCAACATAGGGCATCATCCGGTCGACCTTTGAACGATGTATAGTAACTATTCACATAGAAAATATTATATTCGTAAACGAATCCAACGTGTTTTTATATTATAATTAATATTATTATTGATTCGTTTAATAACAGCTATAGGAAGATCCCGACGGCCGTTTTGCAACGAAACAAATGCACACGCATACGCACACAAAATCGCATCCCAGGCAAAAAATCACTGCAAGTCAAATATTAATATTTTAACATCGTGTAGCAGCTGTTATGGCTTTGTATTTATTTATTGTGGCCACATAAGAAAAGTATAACAAACGCATTATACAATAATATAATATATAATAATATATTTAATGTCATATATATAATATTATATATAATATTTGTACACAATGAAAGAAAATAACACAGATAGTGAGTATAAATGTCCACATCACAAATTTTCCGACAGCTCGTACTTACTCTCATACCCTCCCAACGAGATACCGCTCTCAGGGGTCTTAAAGCCCGAAGAGTCCTCATTGACCTGAACGCTGGTATATCTGCCGCCCCAGCCCATATCGCTGCCAAGTTAACTAATGACAACTACAAGATAATATTATAGTGTCTGATGTGTACAAAAACAATGGCGCAGAACGGCGACGATAGTAATATTTTTCCTCTCAAAAATAGGGCTCAAAATTATTACACATTTTTTTTCAAACAAATTTTGAAGAACATTAATTAAAGTTTAGCGAGTATAACGCATGTAATAAATCAATAAAAACATTTCGTTTTACCATAACAATTATGAAGTCCAGCCAGCACCATGCGTTTGTAAAATAATTGCGGAAACCCAACGCCAACCACTTGATCAACATCTCCAAAAAGAATATAACAGTGAATATCCGGTCCATGTAATACAATATGTCTTGTAATACCGGTCGATGCTGAAGGTGTACATCTTCTAGCGCCTATGGATATATATTTTTTGTACAAACATATTTTAGCTTAACAAAGTAACTGTAATTTTTTGAAAACTCTAAATGCTCAAAATCTAGTTTTTGAAATGATATAAGTAATAACTAAATGCATTTAAAAACATTTTCATTAAAACTTATTAATAATATACTAAGCCCAATGTCATGTATGTATTATGTGACTAAAATCTGATTTTATTGAAATCAATAATAAAGTTATTTTTATAAAAATAAGAGACATTTTAGATTCTGAGTGGAGCGAGGAAGCTAGTGGTTTTACAATGATGTTTATTTTTTTTTATCCTGTAAACAATATTTCTACCAGGAGGAGTGCTTCGATTTAAACATATAATATCTTATCTTTTAGAAAATTGAACCAAGATTTACAGAGGTTACTTTTCGATTTTCTCAGTAGATTTTGAATGCGACGGGAAAAACCACCAACATTTATGTTTCTAACCTATTTTTTTTCAAACATTTTGTTTATCACCATTGAAACGAATAAAATTTAAAAACTACCTAATTCACACTAGGTAATTATATACAATTAATGGTTACTTATTAATACATATTTATGATGTATAAATTTTCTTTCGTCCGCTCAGAATAGTTTTTAATTGAATGCATTCAAATCAAATACTGTAATAATACACTGCCTATCCTATCCGAAGACCGAAGGGACGATGCACAAACTTTCACCACTGCTGACCTACTCCACCCCGCTGCAATTACCCGCTCTTTATAAAATTATATTTGATTAAAACAAAAAGAGGAAAAACTATTTTGAAGATGCTTTATATAATTTAAATTCGCATGGTTAAGATAAATATTAGTAAAGCGAGTTGTGACCTTCAATTTTGGTCAGTAATTAAAAATATTTTCTCTAACTGTGTATACTGTAGAAATACTAGGATTAACTTTTACATTTCAATAGTATTTAAATAACATAAAATATCTTTAATTTATAGAATATAATATAATATAACTGTCATTGCGAACAAATTTAATCTATAAAAAAAGTAAATGAAAGATTTACAGAAAAAATATATGAAATATTGATCCTAGTGCAAATATGAAATAAATAATAACTAATAAATTGATAATAAATATATACCCAATGTTTCTATTATTGTTGCTATTATTATTATTATTATAAAACTGCCAATGATTATAATTAATAGCACATTATTATTTATTATTAAATTATTAATTTAATATTAATCCTTGATATCATGCTGAATGCTATATTATAGTTCACGTACATATATTCTTGTTTCAACTTTTTAATGATTTAATGAGTCTTAATTGAGTTAATATGATATGACCTGGGAATTTGTTACTCCGTGTTAATAAAATATTGACAATATTATTATTTATTATATCTAGTAAATAACGTTACATGGTAAATTGATTTGTGTGCTATTGCCTATATAGATATTAGTTATTATTTATTAGTTATAACTTATTACTATATTAAATTAGCAATTAACATTGATATCAATGTTATTAGCGTTTTTAAACACTTAAATTGGACACTGGGATGAATGTGTCAATTTTTTCATGACATCGGTATTCGTGAGAAAAAGTAGGTGTATGCAAGGCCGTAACTGAGGGGGGGGGGGGGTCCAGGGGTCCGGACCCCCGCCGAAATTTTTAAAAGTAGAAAAATTTTAGCGGTGAATATAGTTTATAAACTATAAATTGTATTAAATAATAATTGTATATTTTTGTTAAAACAGTAATTTAAAATAAGATTAAATTTATCATTTTATTTTATTTTATACAAAACATTGTATTTTATATTTTATCTTTTTTTTGATTTGTGCTTTTGTAATGTGAATAATAATTAAATAGTCTATATCAATGTAAATTGAATATTATAATAATGACCTAATATGTTTTTAATAATGATAATAATACAATTTTATATTTTTAACATAAAAATGAAGTGTTTAGTATCTATATTTAAAAAAATGTTGGACCCCCCCCCCCCCCCCCCCCCGAAATTTTTTGCCAGTTACGGCCTTGGGTGTATGCAAAGTGTTCATAATATTTTAAGATAGGAGTGTTTGTGTACGTACCAGCGCCAGACTGCTAAGTAAAATCATTGTGATCACAGCTGTTTCGAAGTATTTGTTTTCGATAAGTTGAAATGTTTTCAATCTTAGCTGTCCCCACCCTAACCAAAATGGTGTTTCATCGTCACCAGCCAGGAATGGAAATTTTTTATAACAGTTCGGTGGAAAACAGTCTTCGGGGTATTCTTCTTCCTCGAATACGTCTTCAACCATTTCGACAGTACCTTGTTCTTTGTATTCGTCGTCATTAATTTCTTCTGCAGCAATCCCGTCATTACCTCCCAAAACTAAAACAATATTGACATTATTTCAAATAAAATATTTTAAGCGACCAAACACTACACACCGTTTTGGTTGGTTTCGACGTCTTCCTTACTAGGATCTTTTTTTTCTTCAGCATTGTGTAAGCTTCTTTTACTTCCTCTGTGGCTTTCGCTATCGTAAGGATCATGCTCATGGCTTCCGTAAGACTTAGTACTATTAAGACAATAAAAACAATGTTTTATCAATGTTTCATAAATTAATATAAACAACGATTAAATTATTATAGAACTACATTCAATTTGGCGAATTAAAATTATTTGCAACCTATATATAGAACGCAGAAGATTTGAACAATATTCAGAAAAAAGTACATTGAAGAAATTAAACTTATTTAATTTTAATCTTGATTTTTTTATTCTGTAAAATATTATATATTATGTATAAATAAAAATTAGAATGTCACCTTCTAGTATCATATTCGTATTTATCCTTTAGGTAATAGTTCTCGTCAGTACTACTTTGGTGCATTCCAAACGAATTATACGAGCTACTAGTCGGTGGCTTCTTTTTCTTATTTTTTTCTCCACGTATGAGTAACTCCATTCCATCACCTATAGTCACATCTAGTTGTTCTTTTTTATTCCTATAAATGATTCCAGCGTCCAGGAGTTCCTCTGAACACAAAAATGAGCAATGGCTACTTTTAATTTCACGCCGTACAAATAACAAATGATTATTATAGGAAGGTACTTACCACTACTGTATACACTCATCTCCAACTATATTATGTTGACCACTCTACTATGCTATATTAAAAACTTAAACGATTACATTACTATTTTGATTGGTAAACAAATGAAAATATCATATCTTAGAAATAATGTAAATAACACGAGAGTTAACCTACATTGTAATCCGGACTGGAGTCCATGTTATTGATTTTATCGTTACTGAAAGAGGTCGCGGGAGCGCTCCTGGGACACATCCACTTCCTTTAAATGTAATAATATTATAAATATTATTGGTGTATTCTGGTTAATTTTTTACTCTGTTTAGATGATTTAAATAATATGTGCATGTAAATATTTTGGAAACTTACAAATTAACTATTTAATAAAATAATAGGTACCTATATATTTAATATTTTACTCAAACACAGTGCATGTCCACATTCCGTTTTCAAAAATCGGTTTTACCGTACCTACATTCAAAACATAACAATTTTACTAAAACTTAGTACTAATTTTTAAAATTATAATTTAACCATTATTTGTATCAAAAACAAGTCGATTTGAGTTGACAATATATAAACCTATATATGTATAATTCATTGTAAAAAATGTCAAGAAATGTTTTTTCCCGTTAGTATCAACATAACATTATATTATATATATAAATATTATGATACTAAATTATTATAAAACATAACAAGTGTCCAACAATTAACAAGCTATACATTTTTAATTCCAACTCAATTCAATTAGTTCATTATTATTGATGACAAATTAATTTTGATGGATAGTAATTACACATTTTAATATGTATTTTAATCATGATACAAAACTAATTTATGTAATATTAATAAACTTCCGATCTTCAGTCCGAATTCATGTAAGAATAGTAAATGTTTTTTTTTAAGAGCAGTATGATTAATGATGAATGATAACGGAACAGGAAGAACTGATAAGTGATTTTTGGTGCATATGAATAAGGTTTGAAAATTCGACATTGTCACTATGAGGGATAAAAAAAAAGCAAAAAATAGAACATTAATATAGACAAAATAGTTTGTCAGTTGTGAAAGTGTTTTATATTCTGAGCGGAGTGATAAATGTATTGGTTTTACAATGAAGTGTGTCTTTTTAAATTTAGATTTTTTATTTGTGTCTGTCATCACTTTTTAGTAAAAATGCTTGAATTTTCTTTAACAGCATTTTTTCTGATAGGAAAGTTAATCTAGTTGGTACTTTGGGGGTTCAAAATATTTCCCTGTAATTTTGTACAAGCACTGGAATTTTTACGCAAAATCAATTTTGGTTTTTGGTAAAACTCTAAGACAAATGACCGTAGACACATGACATTTTCACTGGTTGCTTATATTATAATTTTTTATACAAGATAAAAAAATATTGATTTGTTTTGAACTGTTTACGGACATTTTCAGTTTCCAATTTTTTTAGTTCTTTTTCTATGATTGTCATTAAAATTGTATTTGTTGGGTAAAAAAGCTTTAAAATTTAATACAAGGCTCTTAATATATTGTTACGATGACATTTGAAAAATATTAAAAATCCAAAGTCACAATTTTTTTTAATAAGCATTTCAAGTTTAAATTTTGACAAAAGGCGTAACAATCACGAAATTGTTCTTTTTAAATCTAAGATTTTAAAATGTAATACAAGATTCCTTATAGAGTTATCTACCTTTATCAAAAAAAAAAATGTTTATAAGTAAATCAAATTAAATTTTTATGAGCGTTTGATGTTCAAATTTTTACAACATTGGATATTCACTTGATATCTCATATGTAGCGATTTTCTAATTTTGTTGTAATTCTAAAACGAATAATCGTAGACACGTGGGATTTATATCATATTTTATCAATTCCTATAGGAACTTAATAAGATTTTCAAAATATTTTTACTTGTTTTGAGCTGTTTACAGACAATTTCGAATTAAAATTTTTTTTCTATAAATATCAATAAAATTTTATTTGTTGGGCCAAAAAACGTCAAAATACAAGGTACCTGATGTATTGCTTAAATAGCAGTTGAAAAATATAAAAAATACATAGGCACAATTTTTTTTTATAAACATTTAAAATTTGATTTTTCTCAACATTTATTAAATTAAAAATTTAAAAAGGTGGGTAAGTGGATGTCGCTCTGCTGTACAGTAGGTTACAAGTGGGTCACTGTAATGGATGATATTAAATTTGAATTCAATGATATAATATCATTGTATAAGAAAAACGATTCTGAGCGAAAACGGTCAGTCAGCCTATGATATTACCAAATATATTTGATGAAATTATTGTGAATAAAGTAATTTATAAATAACCTATTTACGTGGAGCCTTGTTTTAAATTTTCAATTGCTATTAGAACGATATATCAGGAGCCTTATATTAAATTGTCATGCTTTTTAACCCAACAAATAAAATTTTATTGATATTTATAGAAAAAAAAACTGAAAAAATTGAAAACTGACAATGTCCGTAAACAGCTTAAAAAGAGTCAAATTATTTTCAAAATTTTATCGTGTATAGAAAATGCTAAGCTCAGAATCTAAAATAAAAAAATAAATAATAAAAAAAAAAAACACATCATTGTAAAATCAATACATTCTACGCTTCGCTCAGAATCTAAAATGATTTTATAGTTAAAAATGTATAAAATATTCAACTTTTATAGCTAAGGATTGAAAACTTACAACTTAGGTTGTAACCTAACTTGTAAGTAGTTATAACCTAACTTATAACTAGGTTCCACATAAGTAGGTTATTCTGTAACCTAAAATATAAAAATACAGTTTTTTTTTTAGTTATTTTATGTTCAAATTTGGAGGAAATTACATTATTAAAAAAGCAAAAATAACGATTTTAGTTATTTCGTTGTAATTTTAAAATATTAATTCAACTTACCGGCTACCGTATTAATAATAAGTAATAACTATATAAATATAACATCAAATATTCACCTGACAAACCGCTCAGAATTGTTTTCCTTATACAGTGGACAATGATATTATTATACATTGAATTCAAATTTAACACCATCTATTACAATGACCCACTAGAAACATACTGTACAGCAGAGCCACACCCACATGCCCACTTTTTTAGAATTGTATATTATTTAAGTCTAAATGAATGGTTATCTATATATGCTAAATGGAGCAATGTGAATTTAAAAAATGTCAAGAATAGGAAATAAGCCATGTCATCCACAACTCAAGCCACTATAGAAATCTAGACGCAGAAATTATAAAGCCACATAAAATAAAATATGTCAACATTATTAGATATTGAAGTATCATTTTTTTTCTTTGAATTATTTGATCTGGGACTTAAGTCAGAAAAATACACGGATGGCGGATACATATGAGATGGAAAAACAATTTACTATTGGCTAACTTTACAGTGAAGTTGAGGTTCCAAAAATCGTGTTGCGAAAAATAAAATAAATTGTGGTACTATTATTTTAAATATTCAAATACTTTTCGTAGAAGTATTTACGTATTTCAAGCATTCGTGTACCTATATTAAACATTTAAAAGGTCAAAAGTATCGATAACCTTACATTTTATTATATAGTATGTATTTAGCTCTGTAGACCATGACATGAAACTAATCGAAAATTGAAATTAAATATTAAGTATAATATCACATTATGTTTATTCAGGTGCGACTATCTTTCTCGCACGTTATTCGTAAAAAAGCTGGTGTTAGGTACAATATGCAGTATTGTTTTCTCTTTATTCAATTTAATGTTCAAACAAGCTTCGCTCAGAGCAATTTTTCCCAATTAATTTTTCTACTAGCAATGTACAATATTATTATTCTGTAATTCGTATTAATTGCCAAGTAAAATGTCGCTGTCGCTAAGAATCACCACCACGGACAAGCACATAAAATAAAAATATCAACAACAATTAATCCACAACGCATGCGTCCGCGTGAAAAGAAACGCAAATTCAAGAACAAAATTCAAATCATTGAAGAACAAAACCAATACCAGAACAACATCATCAACTAATATATTAAAATAATAACCACTATGATGATGACAGTCACAACAACGATGACAGTCGAAAAGGCTGCGTAAATGACAACGTTGCGTGGACGCCTGAACACCACGATGAACGTCTGCCGACTGTTCGGGCTGGGACTCGAGCCGAAAGGTACCGTGGCCGCCGCCATGGACGGGCTGATCGCGCTGGCCAATCTGGTGTACAGCTTATATGGGTACGATCACGTGACGTCCGTCGTGCAGCAGAGGATGCCGCTGGTGTGGGACATCACGACGGTGATGAGCGTGGTCAAAGTGTACACGTACCTGCTGACGCCACCGCTGATGTTGATCATGTGGCAGTACAACAAGCGGTCGCTGTCGGACGTCGTGCGCAAGCTGGATCACGCCATGACAGAGACGGCCGTGGAGACCGCCCCATTGGCGTGGTTCGCTTGGTACTCGACCGCATGGCTGTTTATGTCAGTGCTCACCGAGTACTCAGTGTACACCATGTTCCACGTGGACACCAATTTTGCGTACTTCACGACGACCGAGTATGCCATGATCGCCGTGTACAACGTATGGTCCAAGGTACCACTGTTGATGTACACGTTCCTGATGTACACGATCCGGACGGCCATCCAGGACATCAATGGTCGGCTGACCACGGTGGCCGAATGGCGGACGTACCGCGGTCGGTGGGATGATCTCAGACGGGCGGCCGTCCATCTGGCTCGGCACCAGTTCGGCGTCACCATCGTCGCGTTCGTTGTTTGCACGATCGCAGAGATCGTGTTTTACGCGTTCATACTGTACTTTTTCGGCTACAATCACAAGAACGTGCCGCAAATATTAATTTACTTCATCAACGCATTGTTCAGCACTGCCTGGATGTTTGAGGTCATCCGCATGACGAAAAACTGCAAGCTAGAGGTTAGCTCGTCCGGTACATTAATATAGTTTATTTATTCTATAGTATTTTTTATATTATTATAGTTGAAAGGTAAAGTTTGTGAGACTGTAAGGGCTAATCTTTAGATCTACTGAACCGATTTCAAAAGTTCTTTCACCATTAGAATGCTACATTATCCCTGAGTAAAATGAGTTAATTTAAAAAAGGTAAATTAGAGGTCCGACCCGGGGAGGTGCTCAAACAGTGATTTTGATATTTACGATGGAAATGTTTGTTTGTATATGGTTGATATTGGTTTTAGGAGAAATAATTAGTAAAAATTAGTATTTATTTATTAGTTGTTGCCATTGGTTATTCGGGCAGATCGGGTCAAGCATGCATCAAATCGAATTATCACACATTGCCTACCTGAGTGGCTGAGTATCATTTACTGCAGCGAGTTGAGCTCAAAATGAGTTGAACAATTGCAATTTTTATAACAGTTGTCATTTTCTAATAGCAACGAAATGAGAAAGATCAGCTATAATATATAAATATAAAATAAATAGTCAATTTTTGTTTCAGTCAAATTTTTAAACGCCAATAATCTTTATAATAATAATAATAACAATAATATTTATTGACCAAAAGAAAAATACAGTTATCTATGTCAATACTTCCATAATATAATCTATGCTATTATTTTAAAGAGAAAAGATTTGGATGTTCGTAATAAATAAACTCAACAACTACTGGACTGATTTCAAAAATTATTTCACCATTAGAATGTTACATTATCCCTGAATAATATAGATTAATTTAAAAAGGGTAAATTAGAGGTCCAACCTGGGGAGGTGCTCAAACAGTGATTTTGTGATTTACGATGGAAATGTTTGTTTGTAAATGCATGGTATTGGTTTTAATAATTATTATTATTATTTATTATCAAAGCTGTTTATTATATAAGCTGTTGGCTTAATGGCACTTCTGAAATATGTATTTTAGTACAGAATCTATGTGGCTAAACAGAGTTTAAGAAGAGGTAAGTCCACAGGTATTCAATTTGTCACGGACAACGTCGTACAGGATCAACTAGTGTTAATATATAGTTGTTCCTCCAAACAAAAAATTATCTTAATAGTATTAACAATATTTATTTTTAAATCATAATGGACTTGAATAACTTACTGTCGTAACGTCTTATGTCTCGGTTACTCAGTAACGCAGTAGGCACCTTGGTACCTGTGTACTAGTACTCAATAGTTCAAAATATGTTTTACTTTCTGAACTTGTTCAAACGTTTTAGCAAATGATACGCACGCTTGTCAAGTTATTCACATGTTTACAATACATATTATACATTATAGTTTTATCCTAGAAAACCATTGTAACGAAATTCGAAAGTTCGCACAAAACGTTAAAACATTAATTTGTTGCATTTTATGTCATGTTTTATGTACCTAATTCAAAAACTAATGATACAAAATATGACTACTTTAAATATTGACTAATTATGTTTTTCTTCTAAAACTTTTAAAAATTTTAAATATTACGCGATGACCTTATCTTTGTCGTAGAATATTGAAAAAGTAATTAATTTCACATTTCATTTGCAGTCGATTATACACTACAATTAATGATTATTAAAATAAATAATATAATTATACAAATTAAATAATGATCAATGTAAATTGAAAATTTTTTAAAACTAATAATTTAAGTAAATGTTATAAAAAAATGTGCATTCATAATTATAATTTGTTAAAAATTGATATATAATTGTACCCATTTTATATTCAAATATCCTTTGCCGAGTGCTATCTGGATAATTTTTACGAGATATATTTTGCTCGGGAATGTCAACAGGTTAACTTGATTTATATTATAGAAAATACTTGTTCATTAATTATTAGTTATATTAATACATGTTTTTATCTATTTATCAGCTATTGAAAACCCAAAAAGTCTTGAATTCGATTAACATTAACATCAAGTCAGATCACAAACAGGTAATTTATGAATATAAAATAAGATACAGTAATTAAGTATCGAGTAAATAGTAACCTAATAGAAAGTAAGACAAACAATAATTTATATTTGATCATATTTAATTAACATATAGTATTGTGTGTCTCCTAACTGGGCTTTGAATTATAATAATATTATGCACAACACACAAATAATGAGAAGTTCGGTATTCGGTCCAAATCTCCGGTGAATTGTTTGTTATGGACCATGCCTGCCTAGTGCCTATAGTTAGATCTTTAGATCGAAATAATCTATGTATCGGGTATATTAATCAGATTTTATTGGTATAACTGTTTAAGAATACCGAATATATATATTTAATATAATAATCAAAAATATTCATGTATAATTAATATCGAACAATAAATATAGCTGATGGTTTTTATTCATGATAACTTAAAGTTTAGATTTAGAACTATATAGCAGCAAGAAACTACTGTAGTTCGCGGGTACCAAAACTTCTCTAATACGTAATACTTATAAATAAATACTTTTCATTCAATATTTGACATTTATCTACAATTATTTTTAGAAAAGTGTTCTATTTTAGATCATTAAATTAATAATACAAGTTTCCATTTAGAAATAATTATAGAGGCTTCATTAACAAATATTTGAGTGAGCATAAAATGTTGTTCAAAAAATTCAACTAATCCTAATGATTCTAATGATCCTATATCTATAATTAATGCATATTATGTTTAGAATTTGTATTTGGGGTCAATAATGACAAATAAAAACAATTTTTTTTTTTTTTAACATTTATTTAGAAAATATATAATCTGTAAGGTTTTTTACAATAGGCATATATGCGGTGTTTATGTGATTTTAACGTGAGTTAACATGATTTTAAAGAACTACCCAACAGTAGTACTTATGGCTTGAGGAATTAAAAACAGTTAAAATTAATTTAATTAAATGTATTTATTTGTTTTAAGATTGCTACATTAATAACAGCATTTCTAATTTTTCAAATTCAGATGAAATTTACCTAAAAAATACTAGATGCCACAGAATTAGATTAAACCAGAATTACTGTAAATATTGTGTGTAAGTATACACTTTTTAAAAAGAACAAAAGATTGTTATTTATTCTTAATGTTTATTATAATAATATAGGTATAGGTATCCTTATAATAAAACTATGTATATTATTTTTTTAATCATTGAATTTAATTTAGATATCTTATCCAGTTAACATCAGTATTATTTAAATACATCTATGATAATCCTAAGAATATAATAATATAATATTATAGTAAACTAAAAGGATTTAAAAATCCGTCAATAAACAGCAATATATAATGTAATTTTAAATTTTGGGTGAAACGATGAGTCATTGGTTTAATTATATATAATTTTTTGTATAAAGACAACTTTTAGGAGCAAGAAATATAACTACTAATTGTAATGTCGATTGTGGTTTCAATAAGATAAATTAAACCTATATAATTTTTTTGGGGTTAATAGTAAAAAATTAACACTACTTTTCTAAATAATAGGGAAATTCTAAAAACAGTAAAACTTAAACAATTATCTACGCAACTTCCGCAAATTGCTGGAATCTTGTTTATTAAGTATAAGATAACTTTTTTTTTGTATATTTGTAAGTATTAAATAATAATTATTTAATAACCTATACTATTATATAGTACTTAACACATTGATGATCACACCATGACCATCTTATCGTAATCATGTTTTTAAGTCATAGGATACAGGATACCATGAATGCCATAGCATTCATCATACCATTTGCCATATTATTGGCCAATTCAATGTTACACTAAACTGACAGAATTTGATGAAATGCTATTAACAGTCGTGTCCATCAACGTGTCAAATTATTTTTGTAGGTAACTACTTAAATTGTATTATATTTGTCTTATAGTTTTATATAATTTTTGTTGTTCAAACATTCACGTATACTAATAATTTAAAACGTCAATAGTATCATGAGCCATACATTTGATTATATAGAATGTATAGGTCTGTTGACCGTAACATGAATACAATAGAAAAATGAAAGTCAATATTATGCAGTATAATATTGCATTATGGCATTCGAGTGCGACTATCTTTCTCACACATAATTTGTAAGAATCCTGGTATTGAAATATAATTTTTTCTCTCATTCATTTGAATGTTCAACCGGACTTCGTTCAGAGCATATTTTTTTACAATTGATTTTTTATCAGCTATGTACAAATATTATTATTCTGTGACCCGTAATAATTATCGAGTTAAATATTGCTAAGAATCACCACAATAGACAAGCACATAAAATACAATTGTCAACAATACACAACGAGCGAGCCCACAAGACAAGAAATACAAAAAAAAAAACATTGAAGAACAAAACAAATGCCCATCCATATAAAGATTATGCCGATGATGATTATAATGATGATCACGACGATGACAGTCGAAACAGCTGCGTAAATGGCAACGTTACGTGGACGTCTGAAATCCACGATGAACGTCTGCCGACTGTTCGGGCTAGGACTCGAGCCGAAAGGTACCATAGCCACCGTCGTGGACGCGCTATTCGTACTGGCCAATCTGTCGTACTGCGCGTATGGATACGATCACGTCACGACCGTCGTGCAGCAGCGAATGCCGTTCGTGTGGGACATCACGACGGTGATGAGCGTGGCCAAGGTGTACACGTACCTGCTGACGCCACCGCTGATGTTAATCATGTGGCAGTACAACAAACGATCGCTGTCAAACGTCTTGCGTGAGCTTGACCTCGGTATGACCGAAATGGCCGCGGCTACACCTCTAGCACCGTTCGTTTGGTACTCGGCAATCTGGCTGTGCATGTCTGTGCTCATCGAGTTCTCCGCGTACACCATGTTCCACTTAGACACCAATTTCGCGTACTTCACGATAACCGAGTACGGCATGATCGTCGTTTACAACGTATGGTCCAAGGTGCCACTGTTGATGTACACGTTCCTGATGGACACGATCCGGACGGCCATCCGGGACATCAACGGTCGGCTGACCACGGTGGCCGAATGGCGGACGTACCGCGGCCGGTGGGATGATTTGAGACGGACAGCCGTCCATCTGGCTTGGCACCAGTTCGGCGTCACCATCATCGTGTTCATCGTGTGCACGATCGCAGAGATCGTGTTCTTTGTGTTCATGCTGTACTTGTTTGGTTACAATAACAAGAACACACTGCGAATATCTATTTACTTCATCAACGCGTTATTCAGCGCCTCCTGGATGTTTGAGATCATCCGCATGTCGAAAAACTGCAAATTAGAGGTGGGCACGTTGCGATACATTCACACAAAACCTCTGTATATTCTATTTTCTTATCTTTGTATTCTCCTAGAAAAATAAATATTAATGATAATAAGAATAATAATGGACTTAAATAACTATCGTAATGCCTTTTATTGTCTTGGTTTCTCGGTAACGCAGTAGTAACCTAACATATACAGTCAACCAGTCCAAAATATTTTTGTGAACCCGTTCAAATGTTATAGCAAATCGATATGTAATCTTGTCTAGTTGTTCATATTATGTTTTAAATAGATATTAATATTTAATACAACTTATATTCTAGAAATGTATTCTTCCGAAATCCAAAAATACGCACAAAACGTTCAAACATTAATTTATTGTATTTGATATTTTGATTATATCATGATTTATAGAATACAAAAAATTATAATCCAAAAAATCTACCCAAGGTACTTCAAATATTAACTACCTAATATTTTTTCTTCTAAAAAATTTAAAAATTTAAAACCTTATGCTGGGCTCCTGTGCTATCTGTAGCTATCTCTTTCTAAGAATATTTAAAAGTAATTTATTCCTTTTCGATCAAAATTGCATTTCAAAGTTGTTTAATAAACTACAATAAATGCTTTTTTAAATAAACAGTATAATTGTATGCAAATAATAATAAATTTCAATTAAACGGTTATAGTCATATTTTACATTCCAAGATCCCTTTTCCGAGTGCTTAAGAACTAGTTAGATACTTTTTGCGTGGTATATTTTTCTCCTGAATCATAACTAGTTTCTATAATTTAGATTTAGATAATACTTAATCATTAATTATAATAATTGATATCTTTCATCTGTTTATTAGCTACTGAAAACACAAAAAGTCTTGAATTCGATTAGCATTAACTTCAATTCAGACTACAGACAGGTAAATAATAAATATAAAGTAAGATAGAGCAATAAATTACTAAAATAACCTAATAATTTATATTATATCTTATTTAATTAACACTATAAGTACCTTCGTATAATGGCTTTATAGGGCTTTTAATTATATGCACCTCCAAATAATGAGAGGTTTGGTATTTGTTTCAAACGTTCAATTAAATTAGCTCAAAGCTTATAAACACAACTTATTATTTTCAGATAAAATATGCTTCTTTACATATGTTACACGCAGATTTCAGTTTCATGCCATGCAATATTTTTGAAATGAATTACAGAAGTCTAAGATCAGTATGTTACAATTTAATAAAAAGTAAACACGATGATTTGAATTTAAATGTATTTATTTGTTTTAAGATTGCTACATTAATAACAGCATTTCTGATTTTTCAAATTCAGATGAAATTAACCTAAAAAACCAGATGCTATACAATTAGATTAAATCAGAATATTACCATAAATATTGTGTGTAAGTATATACTTTTTAAAAATAGCAAAATAGTGTTATTTATTCTTAATGTTTGTTATAATAATATACGTATATGTATCCTTATAATATAACTATGTATATAATATTTCTTTGTTAGTAAATTTAAAAATAAAGGAGGAACATTAAAGAAATTAGTGTACGTACATATGTAGACTATAGTTACATTATTTTTGTTTTTCAAACAATGAATTTAGCTGTATCTTTTAAACGCCTATTTTATTTTACATACAATTCCTGTGTGAAATTTTTATCAAACCTAGTGTATTACTTCAATAAGAAAACATCTTAATTATTAATTCTTAATAAACTGCAGCAAGCAATAAATACATTTAGTTTATTAAGTATAAGGTCACTTAATTTTGTATAGTTAAAAGTATGAAATAATAATTATTCGATAACCTATATTATGATATAGTACTTAGATTATTTTTGATTGTATCTACTTAAACTGTAATATATTTTTCTTATAGTTTTGTATATTTTTCGTTTTTCATGCATTAATGTATTAAAAATTCAAAACTTCAAAAGTATCATGAGCATCATACATTTGATTATATAGTATGTATTTAGCTCTGTCAACCGTGACACGAATATAATCGAAAAATGAAAGTCAATATTATATATTATAATGTCATATTATGGTATTCGAGTGCGATTATCTTTCTCGCACGTTATTTGTAAGAAGGATGGTATTGCAATATAGTTTTTCTCTTATTCAACTGAGCTTCATTCAGATCAGTTTTTACCCAGTAGATTTTTTCCAGCGATGTACGGTATCATTATTCTGATATCCAATTTAATTACCAAGTAAAATTTTGCTAAGAGTCGCCACCATAGATAAGCACATACAATAAAAATGTTAACAATATACAATAAGTTAGTCCAAAAGTCAAGAAACAGGAAAAAAAGAACATTGAAGAAAAAACAAATGGCAGAACACCGTCCTCAAACCAATATATTAGAACAATAACTAATATGAGGATTATGATGATGATGATGATCACAACGATGACAGTCAATACGGTTGCGTAAATGGCAAAGTTGCGTGGACGCCTTAAATCCACGATGAACGTTTGCCGACTTGACTCGAGCCGAACGGTACCGTGGCCGCCGTCGTGGACGCACTATTCGTACTGGCCAATCTGTCGTACTGCGCGTATGGATACGATCACGTCACGACCGTCGTGCAGCAGCGAATGCCGTTCGTGTGGGACATCACGACGGTGATGAGCGTGGCCAAGGTGTACACGTACCTGCTGACGCCACCGCTGATGTTAATCATGTGGCAGTACAACAAACGATCGCTGTCAAACGTCTTGCGTGAGCTTGACCTCGGTATGACCGAAATGGCCGCGGCTACACCTCTAGCACCGTTCGTTTGGTACTCGGCAATCTGGCTGTGCATGTCTGTGCTCATCGAGTTCTCCGCGTACACCATGTTCCACTTAGACACCAATTTCGCGTACTTCACGATAACCGAGTACGGCATGATCGTCGTTTACAACGTATGGTCCAAGGTGCCACTGTTGATGTACACGTTCCTGATGGACACGATCCGGACGGCCATCCGGGACATCAACGGTCGGCTGACCACGGTGGCCGAATGGTGGACGTACCGCGGCCGGTGGGATGATTTGAGACGGACAGCCGTCCATCTGGCTTGGCACCAGTTCGGCGTCACCATCATCGTGTTCATCGTGTGCACGATCGCAGAGATCGTGTTCTTTGTGTTCATGCTGTACTTGTTTGGTTACAATAACAAGAACACACTGCGAATATCTATTTACTTCATCAACGCGTTATTCAGCGCCTCCTGGATGTTTGAGATCATCCGCATGTCGAAAAACTGCAAATTAGAGGTGGGCACGTTGCGATACATTCACACAAAACCTCTGTATATTCTATTTTCTTATCTTTGTATTCTCCTAGAAAAATAAATATTAATGATAATAAGAATAATAATGGACTTAAATAACTATCGTAATGCCTTTTATTGTCTTGGTTTCTCGGTAACGCAGTAGTAACCTAACATATACAGTCAACCAGTCCAAAATATTTTTGTGAACCCGTTCAAATGTTATAGCAAATCGATATGTAATCTTGTCTAGTTGTTCATATTATGTTTTAAATAGATATTAATATTTAATACAACTTATATTCTAGAAATGTATTCTTCCGAAATCCAAAAATACGCACAAAACGTTCAAACATTAATTTATTGTATTTGATATTTTGATTATATCATGATTTATAGAATACAAAAAATTATAATCCAAAATATCTACCCAAGGTACTTCAAATATTAACTACCTAATATTTTTTCTTCTAAAAAATTTAAAAATTTAAAACCTTATGCTGGGCTCCTGTGCTATCTGTAGCTATCTCTTTCTAAGAATATTTAAAAGTAATTTATTCCTTTTCGATCAAAATTGCATTTCAAAGTTGTTTAATAAACTACAATAAATGCTTTTTTAAATAAACAGTATAATTGTATGCAAATAATAATAAATTTCAATTAAACGGTTATAGTCATATTTTACATTCCAAGATCCCTTTTCCGAGTGCTTAAGAACTAGTTAGATACTTTTTGCGTGGTATATTTTTCTCCTGAATCATAACTAGTTTCTATAATTTAGATTTAGATAATACTTAATCATTAATTATAATAATTGATATCTTTCATCTGTTTATTAGCTACTGAAAACACAAAAAGTCTTGAATTCGATTAGCATTAACTTCAATTCAGACTACAGACAGGTAAATAATAAATATAAAGTAAGATAGAGCAATAAATTACTAAAATAACCTAATAATTTATATTATATCTTATTTAATTAACACTATAAGTACCTTCGTATAATGGCTTTATAGGGCTTTTAATTATATGCACCTCCAAATAATGAGAGGTTTGGTATTTGTTTCAAACGTTCAATTAAATTAGCTCAAAGCTTATAAACACAACTTATTATTTTCAGATAAAATATGCTTCTTTACATATGTTACACGCAGATTTCAGTTTCATGCCATGCAATATTTTTGAAATGAATTACAGAAGTCTAAGATCAGTATGTTACAATTTAATAAAAAGTAAACACGATGATTTGAATTTAAATGTATTTATTTGTTTTAAGATTGCTACATTAATAACAGCATTTCTGATTTTTCAAATTCAGATGAAATTAACCTAAAAAACCAGATGCTATACAATTAGATTAAATCAGAATATTACCATAAATATTGTGTGTAAGTATATACTTTTTAAAAATAGCAAAATAGTGTTATTTATTCTTAATGTTTGTTATAATAATATACGTATATGTATCCTTATAATATAACTATGTATATAATATTTTTTTGTTAGTAAATTTAAAAATAAAGGAGGAACATTAAAGAAATTAGTGTACGTACATATGTAGACTATAGTTACATTATTTTTGTTTTTCAAACAATGAATTTAGCTGTATCTTTTAAACGCCTATTTTATTTTACATACAATTCCTGTGTGAAATTTTTATCAAACCTAGTGTATTACTTCAATAAGAAAACATCTTAATTATTAATTCTTAATAAACTGCAGCAAGCAATAAATACATTTAGTTTATTAAGTATAAGGTCACTTAATTTTGTATAGTTAAAAGTATGAAATAATAATTATTCGATAACCTATATTATGATATAGTACTTAGATTATTTTTGATTGTATCTACTTAAACTGTAATATATTTTTCTTATAGTTTTGTATATTTTTCGTTTTTAATGCATTAATGTATTAAAAATTCAAAACTTCAAAAGTATCATGAGCATCATACATTTGATTATATAGTATGTATTTAGCTCTGTCAACCGTGACACGAATATAATCGAAAAATGAAAGTCAATATTATATATTATAATGTCATATTATGGTATTCGAGTGCGATTATCTTTCTCGCACGTTATTTTTAAGAAGGATGGTATTGCAATATAGTTTTTCCCTTATTCAACTGAGCTTCATTCAGATCAGTTTTTACCCAGTAGATTTTTTCCAGCGATGTACGGTATCATTATTCTGATATCCAATTTAACTATCAAGTAAAATTTTGCTAAGAATCGCCACCATGGATAAGCACATACAATAAAAATGTCAACAATATACAATAAGTTAGTCCAAAAGTCAAGAAACAGGAAAAAAAAAACATTGAAGAAAAAACAAATGGCAGAACACCGTCCTCAAACCAATATATTAGAACAATAACCAATATGAGGATTATGATGATGATGATGATCACAACGATGACAGTCAATACGGTTGCGTAAATGGCAAAGTTGCGTGGACGCCTGAAATCCACGATGAACGTTTGCCGACTTGACTCGAGCCGAACGGTACCGTGGCCGCCGTCGTGGACGCACTAATCGTACTGGTCAATCTGTCGTACTGCGCGTACGGGTACAATTAAATGACGTTCGTCGTGCAGTAGCATATGCCGTTAATGTGGGACATCACGACGGTGATGAGCGTGGCCAAGGTGTACACGTACCTGCTGGCACCCATGGCGATGGTAATCATGTGGCAGTACAACAGACGGCCGCTGCCAGAGGTCTTCCGCGAGCTTGACCTCGGTATAAACGAAACGGCCGTGGCTACACCTCTAGCACCGTTCGCTTGGTACTCGGCCATCTGGCTGTGCTTGTCTGTGCTCATCGAGTTTGCCATGTTCCATTTCATCACCAATTTCGCGCACTTCACGATAACCGAGTACGGCATGATCGTCGTTTACAACGTATGGTCCGAGGTGCCACTGTTGATGTACACGTTCCTGATGGACACGATCCGGACGGCCATCCGGGACATCAACGGTCGGCTGACCACGGTGGCCGAATGGCGGACGTACCACGGCCGGTGGGATGATCTCAGACGGGCGGCCGTCCATCTAGCTCGGCACCAGTTCGGCGTCACCATCGTCGCGTTCGTCGTTCGCACGATTGCAGAGATCGTGTTCTATGTGTTCTTGGTGTACCTGTTCGGCTACAATGACAAGAACGCACTGCGATTATTGATTTACTTTATCAACGCATTGTTCAGCGCTGCCTGGTTGTTTGAGGTCATCCGCATGTCAAATAACTGCAAGCTAGAGGTGGGCACGTTTCGGTACATTTATATAAAATATCTAAAATATGTTCTATATTCTTATCACTATATTTTCCTGGAAATAAAATATATTAATAAACAATAATAGTATCAATTGTAATGGACTTAAATAACTGTCTTGATTTTTCGGTAACACAGCAGGGACTAGGGCAGTAAGAAATATTTATATTTTCTAATTTTCCGAACCCATTCAAACGTTTTAACAAATTGAGATGCACACTTGTCCAGTTGTTCTTATGTTTTAAACAAATTTAATACCAAATTATACTATAAAAAATCATTCTCCCGAGATCCAAAAATGCGCACAAAACGTTGGAACGTTAATTTATTGTATTTGATGTCATGTTATATGTATACCTAATTATATTGTACATTCAAAGATTCTTTTTCCACTTAAGAACTGTATACTTTTTACGAGATATATTTTTCTCAGGATTAATAACTGATTTTTATAACTTTGAATATAATATGTAGATAATACTTATTCATTAATTATTATAAAAATGTTTATATTTTATCAATTTATCTGCAGCTACTGAAAACACAAAAAGTCTTGAATAGTTAGTCTTGTGATAACTTTTATTTTCAGATAAAATATGCTTCTTTACATATGCTACACGCAGGTTTCACTTTCATGCCGTGCAATATTTTTGAAATGAATTACAGAAGTCTGAGTACAGTATGTTGTAATTTAATAAAAATAATCATGATGATTTAAATTTAAATGTATTTATTTTTTTAGATTGCTACATTAATCACAGCATTTCTGATTTTTCCAATTCAGATGAAATTATTCTGAAAAATACCAAATGCCCGATGAGTTACTGTAAATATTATGTGTAAGTATATAAGTTTTTAAAAATAGCAACTACATTTTATCTATACTATTCATACTGATTAGTGGTTATAATAATAATATATAGGTATATTCTACGTATATACACGTACTAGGTATATAAACGATTTTTTCAGTGTGTATTTAAAATTCAAATTTTTATAAAGTCTATCAATATTTCAACAATTTCAAATTATTTTTGAAATAAAATTAACGATTGTTAATTCAAAACAAAATAATTTGAAACCCCGCAGAGTTCCTTGCAATATTTAAATAAATAGCATCACTGTAATAAACTTAATAGATTGAATAAAAAAGTAAATAGAAAATATTGACAAGAAACTACAACTGGCCTAGCCAGAATAATTTCACTTCCTAATGAAAACAACGTTACACGGTACCTACATGTTTATAATATAATAATATAGATACTAAAATCTCACGAATGACGAGACTGACTTAATTTAAAAAATGCTCATTTTGTAATGAATCCTTAATTATTTACCGCCATAATTCACTATATTATGTTATCAACTAAAAAAAATGTTATCACTAGCTCATAATTTTAAGCTCATAATTATAAAAATATCTATTTTTTTTAACCCTTATAATATTTATATCTCAATAACTTATATTACTCCTGATTAGGAATACCTACAAATAATAAATACTTACTTAAATAATTTACATTTTTATAATTCGTTTGTAACAAATATTTACACACTTGTATTATTTTAAGTAGTTACATGTAGAATATACAAAGTAAAAAAAACATTACTATAATAGTATCATTTTAAAACCAAATGTATATTGTTCAATATTCAACATCAGACAGTTCAAATAATGATAATAGCTTTAATATGATAATAATATTTATTCTGGTAATCAATATTTTTTGTAACATAATACCTATTTCAAAAGTTTAATAAGCAGCCTAAATGCTTCTTAAGTACTATGTAATCTTTATTTTTTATATAGAGCCACTCTAGAAGCTATTTGGCTATACGTGACTACAGCTGTCCCTGAATAGTTTTACAACGTAGCGTCAAAACTTTGTATTTCAACTGTTTTGTAATATTTAAATAAATGAAAATATGATTTTTAAATTTGTATTTATTTCAATTTTAATTACGTATGCCACCGGACAGAGTACTACATCAAACTACCAATATAATGAAAACAATCACGTTAAGGTTTGCTCTTATTTTAATACGTATTTTAAAAGTTGTATATTTTAAAGTATTTTACAATAACAGACGTTTTGAGTAGGAATTTCCAGAACCAGCACTTAACAGCAAAAGTGATACAATTTCCAACTCATATGGAGGAGGCAATAGTGTTTATTTTACGAATGGTCTCCCAATAAATTTTGATTCCCGAAATAAATGGCCAAATTGTCCATCGATTGGTCATATTTATAATCAAGGAAACTGTCGGTCGAGTTATGCTATTGCGGCAGCTTCTGCAGTATCTGATAGAATATGTATCCAGTCCAATGGAACGAAAAATCCAATAATGTCTGCACAGCAGATTATTTCTTGCTGCTATTTGTGTGGACATGGATGTAATGGCGGATCACTATTCGAGTCGTGGGATTATTACAGGAGACATGGGTTTGTGTCAGGTGGTGATTATAATTCCAACCAGGTATTATTATACATAAATATATCGTCCAACAAACCAGAATTATTACTATATCATATTCATATAATAATTCACAGTGTCACTATAAAGTTAACAATAATTATCAATATTAGAATATTTGGCATTCGAAATTTTAAATAATCAGCGAACAAAATACTACCTTGACATCAATCTTATAAACTACTCTATATGTACCGATCTGAATATAAAATATTTACCGTTAAAATTACCAATTGATTTTATAATAGAAAAACTCACCATGATTAAACGAAATAAACTTACTGTCCTAAACATTTTAAAATTCTATTACCTTTAATATTTAAAGTATACAATTAGTTTTTAACTAAAATGTATTTGGTATATAATAAAAACGCTTTTATAATTTTAGATACTGAATGTAGAAACACATTTGATTTCTAACCTATATTTTTGTTCTCTTGATTTATTCTTTTTTGGTGATACAATTTAAAAACAAACGTGGCGCTTCAGAACGAAATTGAACATTAAAGTGAATTATTGTTAACCTACAGGTTATAGGTATATTTAATTATTTTTATCAAACAATTAATTTTAGGTATCCAAAACACCCATTTTAATTTACATTATTTTGTTAAATTGTATTATTATTTTTTATAATTTTGTATTGTACTTACTATGATTTATGAGTAACAATAATATGATTTAACACAATGGTTTCGAAAATTGTATTGTATATTAACTGTTATGTAGGTATTTGGTATTCATATTGTTTTATATTTATGTTATTATACACGAATCTCGGTCACGGGCGGCACTTCTCTCCGGGCAGATATATGTCTGGAGAGAGAGGCCGCCATCCCCTGATCGGGCATGGCAGAAACCTACATGTACCAAATTTGAAATTCTGCTAAACTAAACACACATGTTTAGAAAAACCTACAGTACCCTCCCCCACAGTTAAAAACCACCCAATTGCCTAAGTTTCCGCGAGTTCATTAATAATAAAAAAAAATATTATACATATTATATACCTACTAATTAAAAATTGGCTCCTAAAAATGAATAGGTAAACATCATCATCAAAGTGAATTTGAAATAAAATATTAAAATAAAAAAAAATTTTATTACATTTTAATTACCTACCTACATGAAGTATTACATCCAATCCTGACAAGTCTTGGACGCTCTATAATAAGTTTTTGATTCGACGTGAAAATTAATTTCTTTTTTCATACTTTTATTCATTCAAAATTACAAAACTATTATATAATGAGATTTTACTTTTTAGGGTTGTCAACCATATACAATTCCACCATGTAAACTAATACATGAAAATCCACCTGGACACAGTTGTACGACATATCACAGAGAGGAAACACCAACATGTGAAAAAAAGTGTTATAACCCAAATTACTACACTTCATTCAGAACTGATATTTATAAAGGTGGATAATATAATACTATTTTATAATTATGTATATTATATAATATATTATATGATATTATTATCGAATACAGTTTGATTTATGTGATTTTCTTATAAGTAGTTATGTTTTAAGGTTTTATATTTTTTTTATCTTAACATAAATTGATTAATATTAGATTAAACTCTAATTAATGTTAAGCAAAATAATCAAACAACCATTGATCGAATAATTACTTTTACAAAAAAAACGTTTATTTATTAATTCATAGGATAGGTACTTATTATTTGGATCAAAAAAAGGTTTAAAAATATCGTCGGTATCATGACTTTATTATACATTTTAAACTATGTATGGTTGCTATGAAAACTTTCATTGTTTTCAACAAAATAAAAAAGAACTGCCGAATTTCTAAAATGTATAGGATTTACATTTCAAATTACTTAATATTATTTAGGTATATACTAACTGGATATCTCGGCTTCGCCCATTTGCAGTTTTTTTTGTGGAAAATCCTATTTAGTAAATACGCTAATTAGGTGTATCTCGGTTAGAGTTTATTTCAGTTTTAGTGTAGGTACATCAGTTCATGGACAAATCGGCACCAGTGTACCTAGCTATATAAAATATAGATGGGCAACCGCAAGTCACAGAGTTGATTTAGCACTTGGTATATTTTTAACGCGGTTTAAATTACTTACTCTCTAAACGTTTCTGACGTCTCTAAAAACAATCTCTAAGATTTTCATCGAATTCAATTCTGTACTTTTTGAGTATATAGGCTACACACATACATTTGGTTTTAAGATATTGTTTCTTAGTTTGAGGCCATAAGCGCGACAATTTTAAGCATGCTCGTGCCTGATCTGCCTGATTAACCAATGGCGACAATTTATATTATGTATACACAAAAACATTTTCAATATCTACCGTGAATCTCAACATCCCTGTTTGCACTTCTTTGAATTGTGAATGTTGAAAAATCTTTTATATTATCATTTAAGAATGATAACCGTTCCACATTTAAAGTTCATACTTTTTGTAGTTTTTGAGAAGTAGCCACGAATGAGTGAGTTGGCTTATATATATAGAGAGAGAGAGATTCAGTGCATTTTAAATACGTTTTTTGTATTTTATTTTTCAAAATGTATTATCTTGTCTTTAATATCATTAATGTACAAACAATATTATTTCTTGTACTTAATCGTTATTGTTTTTATAACTATAGGTAAATATTATAAACTATCTCCTTACATGGCAATGAAAGAAATTTTTGATAACGGCCCGATAACAACCCAGTTTTATATGTACGAAGATTTGGTTGATTACAAATCCGGTATGTGAAAATTATATGTTTTTGTGATAGTTACATTCATTAATAATTTTTTTTTTTTAACTTTCAAGGTGTATATCAGTACGACGAGCAGTCAGATGTTGATTTCTTTGCTGTCCATAGCGTAAAAATTTTCGGTTGGGGTGTAGAAAATGGTGTCCCGTACTGGTTGGTTGCTAACTCGTTTGGTACAGATTGGGGTTACAACGGAACGTTTAAGATTTCAAGAGGTAATGACGGATGCTTCTTCCAAGAAAAAATGTACGCTGGATTACCATTGTAGTAAATACTGTTCAAGATGTCATAAAATAATTATCAATAATTCGTGTTCGGTGGTACGATAAATATAAAATAATATAAAATGTAATTTGTACCTACACAATATAATCAATAGGTATCATAATTAATGTATACATTAAATATAATATGTGGAATGTATTATAACATTTATAACATTATAATAGATTATATGTATATAATATATCAAATATACGTATAAATTAAAATACAATTAAAAATAATCATCATTCAAGTGTTTATATTGTTTGCTCCTACTTTACCTACTTTGAATAGGTAATGTATTTAACATGTTTGACATGTATATAAAATACATGATGCTAAAATAAAAAAAAAAACCTATCACTTCAAAGACTATGATTTACATTTTGTTTAAGTACCTACCATTGAAAACTCAATAATAATTACATAATTTTAATTTTAACTATTTAAAAAGGGAGAGGACCAACCCCGGAAGGTGCTTAAACAGGGATTTTAAGATTTCCGATGGAAATTTTTGTTTATAAATGATTGCCTGGGTTTTGAAGCTATTATTATTTTGAACATATTATTCATAAAGAGTTGGCGTTTTTAATGGGCAACGAAGTGCACGGGATCAGCTAGTTATTTATAAATTTAAATTTAAATTAAATGCTCTTCATTGGTAATCACTTAAAAACAGCTGGGCTTACTTCATTTTTGAAAAATATTCATAATACTGTCTAACTAAAGTTTTACGGGTGAAAAATTGGAACCGGAAAATTCAGGAAAAACTGAAAATTATGGAAATTGAACATTTTTTTGGTTAGCAGCAGTTTGCGATTCCCAAAGTGTGAATTATTTTACTTTTTAGTTATTTTATCAACTCCTATGATTAGATAAAGGGTAGCTCAAACATGCATTTTTTTCAGCTCACGAAAAAAAAATATTTTTTTTTGGTTTGGTATTTAAAATGCACTGAATCTATATATATGTTACGGTGAAAGACGAAAATTGGTAAATGTCGTCATTCCCCGGTCAATGACGTCATTAACCAAAATGATTCAATTATGTAGGTAAATGTTGTAAAAACACATATTTTAAACTCAAATGTACATCTTTCACCGGTCATTGACGTCATTTACCAAAACTTGTGGTAAATGATGATAAATCTCAAATAATACACTGATTTTTTTACCATAGGTACTTTTTATAATAATTATTTGTTGTTGGTGGATGTTTCAATTTTTTTTTGTATTTATTTGAATGGGATAATAGGTTTTTTTTTTTTTTTTATTAGAACTTCCAGTATATAACTATTATAGTTCGACAATTATTACAATATATAATATAGATAAGGTTTACAATATATAGTATCTTATTCTAGCATAATTTAGATAATTAGATAATTAGATAATAATATAAAATTAAATGATACAATAAATTATGGTGGACGTATAACGGTATATGGAATTACAATTTACCTTTATTTAATAAAACCGTTAGCAGAGACAGGAGGGGTTTTATGATTGCAGTGAACTCGGTAATAAAGGATGTAAATAAAGTTTCTGTATTAGGAGATAAGTGGGAATGGTTATGATTGGAGGAAGTAGCTTCAGCATATGATGGTTTATCAGTATTGGGATTTGAGGTGGATTTAGGAAAGCTTGTATGAGATTTGGGAGTAGATATAAAATGTTCACGACGAGGTGGTCTGTAATTTAGTTTTTTATAAACGAGACAGCCTTTGTAATTTGCTGGGTGACTACCTTGGCATAAAGCACACCTGGCCGGAGATTCTGGTGACATAGTGCATACGTCAGATCTGTGTTCTTCGCCACATCTGATGCATCGTGGAATGTGGATGCAATAACTCTGAGTGTGCCCGTAAGACAGACAGCGATGGCATTGCGGTGGGCTTTTACGTGGGTGGGGTTTTTCGACAACAATTTTGGAGTGCAGCAGATACTCGATTTTGTATACATCCATGTTGTTGGTGGCTTTTTTGAGGTCGACGAAAAAGAGAGGTAGAGGTGATTTATCGGAAGAGCGCTTAATGTTATGAATGTGGGTAACCTGCAGGTGTCCCAATTCCGAAAGAGAAGTAATTATATCTGCAGTAGAGGTAGAATGGTGGAGATTGCGGTAATAGGTTAATTAAAAAATTAAATACGTGCATATTATAAATTATTTATTTGTACAATTTTGGTTACCATGATATTTTGAACTGCACGACATTTCCGCTGCATTCCAAGCACATTTTTTAGTACCACAACCAGTTTTGCAGTTGCATCGATTAAATCCTTGATGACCAGCTATTCCATGTCCTGCGGCTTCTCTTGATGTTATTTCCTTGTCTTTAATTTTTTAAATTTTCTTAATTCATTTTCAGTCTCCAAGTTTACTTCATTTTCAAGATCTCCAACTCTGACTAAATCATCTTCTACTGCATTAATATGATCTGAATGGTTGCTGTTATTAAATAGTTCTTCAATATCCTCTTCTGACTTAAGTTTTTCTATTTCATCGTAAGGTATCCCTGCTGAAAGTAACCCTGTTCTCGCTGTACAACCAAACATCGCCTCGTATGGTGATCTTCCAATACCTATTATAAACATGTTTAAATTAAAAAAAAAATAATTAAATAATTAAAATTAAAATTATTAAAAAAAATAGTTTTTAGTTACCTAATAGCTTACCTGAGTTCAAAGCCCGATTTTTTTGAAATTGTACGAATTTTAACGCCATTGGCCAGTCTTTTGATTTATTATCAGCCATCCAAGAAGCCAAAATTTCTTTAACGTCCCTATTCGCGCGTTCAATTGATCCTTGGGTCTGGCTATGACGAGGCTTGCCATGAACAATTTTGATGTCTCCCCACATTTCATTTAAATTTGTTATAATACAATTAACAAACTCACGACCATTATCCGAGTGGAGTATAGCGGGTGCACCAAATATTGTATAAATATCTATCAGATTTAAAGCGATTTCTTCGGCCCTTTTTGTCTTCAGAGGTTTTAAAATAACAAATTTCGTTAAATGATCTTGATAATTCATTATATAGCGATAATTATTATAATTTTGAGATTGCATGTCAATCAAATCAATTTGCGCTCTTGAATTGAATGCGGAATGTATAATTGGTTTTGTCACAAGCCCTCTTTCCCCAACTAAACTGGGGATTGACGTCAATAACCGGGGAATGTCTACATTTACAACATTCACCAATTTTTAGGTAAATAACGTCATTTACCAGAGAATGACGACATTTACCACGTTTACATCATTCACCGTAACATATATATTATATATAAGCCAAATACCACTCACTGAGTCAGTCACTCACTCATCGCTACATCGCTGCATCTTCCCGGTTTAGTTAATTATACAATAAACTAGTTTCCACAAATTATATACCACACACAGATTACCTATATACTATATTATCATTGACCTAACACTTATTACTTTAATTATATGCGAAAGTTCTCAAGCTCCTCGGTTTTATGTAGAAGATTATGCACGAGTTTAGATTTGCTACACCGTTGAATATAAGTATATAATACACCTTAATCCACCATACTTTTGAATATTAAGTATAGATAGTGCCATAGTGGTCCTTTTATTATGATTCTATATTTCTATACGGGTAAAAATAGAATGTATAAAGTATTTATTTTTTTTCAGTTTTATAACCTTATACCTACTTACTATTATTCTTTATTATATTAATATTGTGGATCGTAGAAAGCCGTGGACCTCTATCTTTAATTATCTCTTCAATGGTTGAACAAAATAATTATCTATTTTAAAATATAAAATAGGTAGGTAGTATAATTAAATAAACCATTTTAAACCGTTTTTGAAAAAGTTTTTTTTTAAATAAACACAGTACAATAATACAGTTTATATGAATAAATAATTTTGTATTCACTATTGAGAATAAAATATAGCTCATAGTAATGTATATTATAGTACATAGGTATAGGCACTTGAAACATCATATTAATTTAAAGTATGAAATTTACGACTTATACAATATAAAATTCAAAATGTTTAGTGGTTAAGTTACTGGCAAGTACATTAATTTAAATTTGTTTTTGTTTGTCATCAGACTCGTCACCTTTTAGAACAGTAAAAATCCTATTTCAAGTTCAGATTTTGACAACATTGAATACTTAAACAAAAATCAATATTTTAAATAATATTATTTTAAGGAAGGAAGTAGGCAATGGAAACTTTTTGCTGTAATTTAATATAGTTAGGAACACATTACACAATAACATTTAAAAAATATTTAGATTCATTTTAAATTATTTATGTTACGAAGATATTCATACTGTGCTACCATGATATAGACTTATAATAGCTAGTAATAGTAATGATAATTATATGATATTAAATGCCATTTGTTTTTAAAATTAGTTCAACCTATTGAATTAATAATTTCAATTTAAAGATAAAATAATATACCCTGAGAAATATAGGCTGACAGACCGTCTCCGCTAGGAATGGGTTTCACTTGTTTTCAACCGTACTCCAAGTAGTAAACACCTGCAAAGCCGGGCCCGACCCGATTCTCAAAAAGCCCAGTCCGTAGTGACATTGGATCTTTAAAAGTTTAAAATAAAAAAGGGGTTGGACCGGACTTTTTTCTTCGACAATAAATTATCATAATTTAAAATAATAAATAGTAACGATAGAACTGACGTTGGTACAAATGGATACAATCACAACTAATGTAATAATAATATCTTGATGAGGGAGTATAATAAACCTATTTAAAGATAAATAGAAACGTTAATTTGGAATATTTATAAAAAACTCTTTGTGTTTGACTGAAGAATACAAATTGCCAGTTACTACAACAACAGTCTACAGTACTATTGCTAGTGCACCCATAGTGCCTTAAAAAAAATGTCGGACCGGGCTTAAGAAAAAAAATTGTTGTACCAGACCGGGCTTTTTATGAACTTAGCATTATTTTCGTGCTGAGCCTGCGTTTTTTTTCACAAAATGTTTTAGATCTAGCCGGACCGGGCTTAAGAAAAAAATTGTTGGACCGGACTGGGCTTTTTATGAGCTTAGCATTATTTTCGGGCCTTTTTTTCCACAATAACTTTTGGACCGGGCCAGGCAAGGCTTGAGGATAAAATTAATGTACCAGGCCGAAAATGTATGGTCCTTGCAGGTCTATACTAAGTAGGTACAATGATTTATCATTGAGTTCAAATTTAACACATTCGTTACAGTGATCTAGTCAATGGCGAGTAATACAAAATGTTAATCTATGGAAATAGTGTGGGTAGTTCTACGCTTATATTAAATTATCATACAATATACTACCTATATAGTACCTATCACACGTAGATATTACATATTTTATTATAAACTAATATCAAGTACATATCAGATACCTAATATTTTATTTAAATAGATTTATCTATAAATGTATAAAAAGTCTATTTACACAATTTGACAAAATACTATTTACTCTTCAACAATATCTGTATTATAAGTAGGTATATCAATGTCATTATACATTTTAATAAGTAAGTATTTAAGTACATAAATCTGCTTTAAAAACGTACATAACACTTAAAATTAAGTGTTAATTTAAGAGATAACAATATCAGTCTTCATTAAACAATATATTATATCTATATAAATTATTTGTTGGTATTCACTTACAATAGAAATTACCAATTTCAATCATCATCATGTTGAGAAATAATGAGATTTTATTGTTACTATTATTTTGTAATATTTGGCTGTCGTGTTATGCAAATTTTAAACTACAACACATCGTTGATCACGTAAACCGTGCTAACGTACCATGGGAAGTAAGTTCAACAATATAATTATTTAAAAATTAAAATAAATAAGATACAACCATTAAGATACCTAAATGCTATTTAACGATTTAATGTTTGTTCAATATAATAACAATTATTTCATGCGCCTAAGTTATGGGCATACAATATTTATCACAAACTGTTTTATTTTTAAGGTCTATGAAATTACTATAAATAGGTTGTTTTAGGAAACTTTTTCAACTTTGTAGGTACCTTACAATATATGACTCGTCCATTTTAAAAAAAAATTGAATTTATTAAAAAAAAAAGATTATCATGAAACCTGCAGAAGTAACTGATTCAAATAACTTTACTTAATTTAAAAATTAATGTTATAATATTTTTAGTGATTTGAAATAGTAATATTCATAATAGTTTTTAATTTATAGATAAAAAATAATTGTTTAGGCATTTTTTACGTTTACCTAACAATTTAAGTATGGTAAAATATTTATGTAATACCTACATAACTTTTATAATATATGAAATTACTATTTACTTTTATTTAATTAGGTATATTAATTTATGTTTGGTATTTTTATGTTTATATAAAAATTATTTATAGAATCGGCTACTATAAGAGAGTCTCAATTTAAAAGTGAATACAAAGTTTCAACTTCAGAGTTACTGATAATATTCAGGTTACCACTTTATTACTATTTACTTGCAAAGAAACATAACAATTAATAATTCTTGGAAACATCATTCAGAATAGTTTTCCAAATGCAATGTTTTTTCGTTAATTTCAAATGAATACAAAATAATGTAACACTTACTTCAGTAGTATTGTGTCAAACTGTATGCAATCATACAGTTTAGACTTGATTGAATTAAATTAAACTCGGTGACAAGAAAAGATAATTCTTTGAAGTCGAAGTAATCTTAATTTGAAATGATTGTTTACTCTGCAAGTGTAATTTTAATATTTTACAATAAGTCAATAGATAAAATAGAAACAAAAAAAGGTGGGCAAGTGGATGTCGCTCTGCTGTACTGTAGGTTACAAGTGGGTCACTGTATAATGAATGGTATTAAATTTGAATTCAATGATATATCATTGTATAAGAAAAACGATTCTGAGTGGAGACGATATGTCAGTCTAGGTATAAGACATATTATACACTTATCTATGGTATTAAAAAAAAAATTGACCTATAATAAATTCCAAATTAATCATATCACAATATCCATTAGGTACATATAACGCGTTATACATCAACAACAAACCGTGATACTATCATCATAATATATCGATGAAAATATTACAAATTAGAAGTTTCAAGTGCCCACGAATAATATTATACAATCACAACAAAATAACTAAAATAGTTATTCTAGGTTTTTATGTAATTTCGTCCAAATTTGAACTTAAAATGACTATACAAATAAACTGTGCTTGTGTATTTTTTAGATTTTTTGGTAACCGAATTATCTATTTACATGGAATCTTGTTTTAAATTTTCAATCCTTAGCTATAAAAACTGAACATTTTATAATTTATTAATTACAATGGTTGATAATTTTCGAGATTTTGATAAATTCTGTCCAAATTTGATCTTTAAATGCTTATAAAAAAAAACTGTGCCTATGTATTTTCAATATTTTTCAACTGCTATTGTAAAAATATATCAGGAGTCTTGTATTAAATTTTTACACTTTTTGGCCCAACAGATAAAACTTTATTGATATTTATAGAAAAAAAAACTAAAAAAATTGAAAACTGAAAATGCCCGTAAACAGCTCAAAAAGTGTCAAAATATTTTCAAAATTGTATGGTGTATAGGAAATGCTAATATAAACATTCAGTGAAATTTTCATGTATCTACAGTTATTCGTTTTTGAATTACAAGAAAATAAGGAAATCGGTACATGAGAAATCGAGTGAATATCTAATGTTGTAAAAATATGAATTTAAAACGCTCATAAAAATTTAATTTGACTTTCTTGTAGAAATTTTTTTTTTGATAAAGTTAGACAAACTTATGAGGAATCTTGTATTAGATTTTAAAATCTTAGATTTAAAAAGAAAATTTTTTATGAATTTCTAACTCAAAATAATTTGCAAATTTTCGTGATTTTTCCGTATTTTTTCAAGATTTGAACTTTAAACGTGTATAAAAAAAAACTGTGACTAAGGATTTTTAATTTTTTTCATCTGCCTTTGAAACAATAACCTAGGAGCCTTCTATTAAATTTTCAAGCTTTTTTACCCAACAAATAAAATTTTATTGATATTTATAGAAAAAAAATTTAAAAAAACTGAAAACTGACAATGTCCGTAAACAGTTCAAAAAAAGTCAAATTATTTTCAAAATTTTATTGTGTATAGAAAATGCAAATATAAACAACCAGTGAAAATTTCATGCATCTACGGTCATTTGTTTTAGAGTTACACCAATAACCAAAATCGATTTTGTTAAAAATCGATTTTGCGTAAAAATTCCCGTTTTTCCTTAATTTTTCTTTTGTTTTTCACATCGCTTTTGAAAACTACTGGGAAATTAAAATTTTGACCTCCCCAATGCACCAACGATATTCACTTTCCCATCGAACAAGATACTGAAGTCGTAAATCGAAGCATTATTTCGACTACTTATCGTGTACACAGACACAAAAATAAAAAAATAAAAAAAAAATAAAAAAAAAAAAAAATAAAAAAAAAAACACACATCATTGTAAAATCAATACATTCATCGTTTCACTCAGAATCTAAAATGTTGACAAATTATCCATTGATGTATCATCCACCAACATGTATACTAAATAAAGGTATTATTATATCTATTATAATCGTGGACAATATAAGCTATTAGGTGTAATATGTTTAACCTAAGTATATATACTTATACTGAAATAATCTTATTAAAATGTCCAGTTTTATATTTCACTTGAACACTAGTCATAAAATATGTCCACAGAGTTCGTACCAGCTAATAAAAATACATTTTTTATATGGGCTGGACTAAATCAGCTAGGACCATCTAATATAACATTTTTATGTGTAGGCCGGAATCAACCAACTCGGTACGTCTGACTACAAAAACATAGTTGGAACTTTGGGCTTTCAAAAAAATGGTAAAGATATCGATATTATCGGTCACAAGGACAATGATTACGATACGGATGATGGATCGAACGATATGCCGGAAACCTTCGACGCCAGAAATAAATGGTTTGAATGCGTTTCTATTGCTCACATATGGAACCAGGGAAACTGTGCTGCCGACTGGGTGTGTATTTTTTTTATTCGTTTGCGGTTTCGTTAAATTTCGTAATAATGTGACAAGTGTTATCAAAACTTGTGTACGGTAAATTATGGATTTGTTCAGGCGATTTCCGTCACTTCAGCTATTAACGACCGCATATGTATCAAGTCAAAAAAAAATATAACAGCGTTTTATTCTCCACAAAAAATGTTGTCATGTTGTGATGACTGTGGTGACGGATGTAATGGCGGCTATTCCGGAGCCGCGTGGCAATATTGGATGAAAAGAGGATTGGTCACAGGAGGCGATTACGGTAGCGATGAAGTAATTTGAATTTTTCTCAATTCATATTCAATATTAAATACACGAAATAAATTTGCTAGGCGATTGGATACATTTATTTCACTCAGCAATCATTTTCACACAATATGTCAACTAGGATTGAAATGATATATCGTACAATTCCTTCTTTATTTTCTCTTTTTTTAATGACATATTAACAAAGCTTACAATTTTAAAGTTGTGACTTGGCATGGCGCGTTGCCTGCTATCAGTCACGCAACTTGACTGAGAGTAAGCTGCACTAGTTCCAGGATGGGTGATCCGGGTTCGTAGTGCGCAAAACCTTACCACACATACACGTGTTTACAACTGTACCAACCGTTCCAACCTTATAGTACCAACCCTTTCAACCGTACAGGCTAATGACCTCTGTCGTCAAAGCCTTAATCCAATAAATAAAAAAAATTAAGTTCCATAAATTTAATATTTTTTAAAGAATCCAATATGTTTTTACTACGTCTGTTGTTATTAAAATATAGATTATGATTTATAAATTTAACTAATTAAGTAAAAAGAATACGTCATTATAGGGCTGTCAACCATGGTTGATACCACCATGTAACCATACGGTTATGGACGAAAGAAGTCCATCATATATGTGCGGAAAATATAAATCAGAGACACCAAAATGCACTTTGAATTGCTACAACCCAAACTATTCAAAACCCTTCCTAAAAGACATTTCAAAAGGTAGGTTGATGAAAAGTTTTTCGAAATTGGATTATAATAATTAATTGATATTTCGTAATATCTTAACTATTTTTTTTTGTAAATATTGAAATATTTCATTTATATTAGGAATACGAATTGATTGGAATTGTGCAGGAATGATCAGGAATGAATTGAAAAAACATGGGCCTGCAACTGCTATAATGCGTGTTTATGAAGATTTCCTAACATACAAGTCAGGTATAATATAAAATAAAAATTAATCTCGGAAAAATTACTGTCCATACAATTACTGTATTTTCATTTTTATTTTCAGGAATTTATCAACATGTAACTGGTAAATTACTTGGTCAGATTACGGTAAAGGTCATTGGATGGGGTGTAAACAGAGGCGTTCAATATTGGTTGGCTGCCAACTCATGGGGCACTTCTTGGGGAGACAAAGGATTTTTCAAAATCCGTCGTGGTTACAATGAATGTTTGTTTGAAGATTATTTTATAAGCGGAAGACCAGTATTATAAGTTATAACGCAAACGTAATAGTTCTAGTTTATGAAATAATATACTAGAAACTAGCAAACGATATAACACAATATGGGATTTCAAATTGATACCTACATTATAATAATATGTTGTATTTCTCAACGAACAATTGCGTATTAATTTCATAAAAATATTACAATTATAAAAAATATTTAGTAACTCTCTATAATTATAAATACAATATGTTATAATAATACATACGAAGTAAATCAAAAATTATTATAAAGTTATAAAAATTAAAATAAATATAATTATTCATAATCGCACAATCAATCAAAAAAAAAAATGTTTCCATAAGAAATAATTTGTTATCCTTATCACAAAGCCATGTGGATTCGCTGCACGGCACATACTATGATGCAGAATTGGTAACTGACCGGTCACTGGTCAATGGAGTGTGGGGTGGACAGATTGCAGTATAAGTTGTACAACGTATCCTTCACAGTGGGACGTGGTCACGTATATGAAACATATTTTATAAACTATTCTTCTAGTTATCTGTACCTATAATATTAACTATTTAACTACATCGTGTACGTGGTTAAACACAGCAGTGCAGCACCTTTTGTACTGAGCCTTTGCCTGCAGCCGACACATTTAATCCTACATTGGTTTGACATTATATTTATATTTTATATTATTGGATAAGAGCGTAGATACCAGTATTGCATATTATTTGCAGTAGATACTACACAGGATTTACAATTTACTAGTGGTTTACTGATGATCGGTATTTTCGTCGTTTTCATCGTATGATTAACACACTGTTAACGATACATCTCAAATACGCCTCTGATATTAAGAACTCATCTCACATTGCTCACCTTTGTGCACAATACAAATATATTATGAATTATATAGTATAATATGAAGTAGGAACCAAACTATATACATTTTTAACTATACATTGAATTAATTAATATAAATACATAAATAAATGGTTGAAATTTATTTCGTTGTAAGAAAAAAAAACAAAAATATATACCAACTTAAATATCAACTACAATAGTTACGTAAATAAATAATAATTATTTATTTTTAATAAATGCGCCTTAAACGTTTGTAGCTGCTTTCGGCAAATTGACAATTCCTTTAAACTATATATAAAATTTTAAATTACTTGTTAACAAATTGAGTATGTAACTTAAATTTGTCTACAAACATTTATTTTGTAAGAATATATTTGATACATTCAATGTTTTTATTCAAAGTTGTCAAAAACAAAATATTCCAAAAAATAGTCCAATAATAAATAAAAATAATAAGATTTTAGTTTAAACACGGCAATGTGTGTATGCAATTTAATAGCATGGAGCAATCTAGAGAAAAATGTACAACTTCTAACTATAAGTAAATTATATTTTACTAATTTATATATTTTAATTTTTAATCAACTATTATGTCAAATAATAACAAATATAATACGACCTGTACTATTCTACTACTCTGAGCGGAGCAATGACAGTATTGAATTTACGATGTATGATTTTTTTTTTATTTGTGTCTTTTATCACGTTTAAAGGCAGTAAAAATGCTTCAATTTTCTACTTCAGAATCTTTTTTGAAGGAAATGTATCCAACAAACAATCTATTTGGTACTTTGGAGGGGTGGAGGTCAAAAATAAAAATCCCCAGTACTTTTCAAAAGCGTTAAGAAAAACAAACAACAAATAAAGGAAAAACTTAGATTTTAATGCAAAATCAGTTTTTGAAAAATTCAATTTTGTTTTTTGTTGTAATATTAAAAATAATAACTGTAGACACATGAAATCTTCACCAAATGTTTAAATTGGCATCTCCTTAACACAAAAAAAAATTCAAAATATAATCACTATTTTTGAACTATTTATAAGCATAAAGGATGTTAGTGGGAATTATAAAAAAAATTAAGCGTAAATCCATAATAATTTTTTTTTATGGGCGCTCATATTTTATATTATAATATTAACACTAAGAATAATCGTACAAGTTATTTTAATTTTGAATTACACTGAATTATTATTCTAGTTACTGTTTTCAATTATCTTATATAATTTTTTAATTTTAAAAAATTTAAAAAAAAAACCGCATAAGTGAGTTTCACTCTGCTGTACAATAGATTACAATATTGGGTCACTGTAATGAATGGTGTTAAATCTGAATTCAATGATATAAAGTGAAGTGAGCTATTTCAGTCGCGGGCGACGTAGGTGGCACGAACTGCATTTCACCCAAGACTGAAATTGTCTTCTCGAATGAGTCACACATATTATTTATTGTCCCGACTCTGCGTTCATCGATCACGGCAAAGGTACCTAATGCAGGGATCTATGCAACAACCATTATACTATTCTACGAAAACAATTTCACGAAAGAAACGATTTGGTTTTATTTATTTTGAGCGTCATGCATGGATGTTATAATACGAATATAAGATATTAAGATGTAACCAAAAGTTTATGTCTTGTAAGGATCGTGGTATAGATTTTAGCGTCTGGTTGTCTGGGGATACGCGTGATATGCGCATTCAGCACTTTTGGGGATTGCTGAACGGAAAAAGGACGCTTTCCAACGCTTTAACCGTCATTGAAAATTAAACTTTCGGTTAGTTAGCAAAAATATAATAATGAACTTTAAAAGTTGAAATGCTTATAAAAGATAATTGTAGTTATGTATCTTTAATATTATTTTAAATTCCTTTATTAATGACTTATAACTTATGAGGAACCTTGTATAAAATTCTCAACATTTTTGACCTAACGCAAAAAAATTTTTATTGTTTATTTAACAAAAAAATAAACACACTCATCATTGTAAACTCAATACATTCATCACTCCAATCAGAATCTAAATTCTTGAACGCATTGTATTGAAGTATATTTGATTGTATAGTTGATTATGATAAAAATAAATATTATTAATTAGGTATTATAATATGTTTATATAATTACGCAAATATTAATCTATATATATATATATATATAATTTAGTTGCATTAATATGAAACTAGTTTTATCTGAATTTGAAAAACCGAGTAGGCAGCAATTATGGTGAATATCTATAAAAAAATTTATTTTTATTTTTATTTTCCCTTATAGGTTGGTACAATTTAATAATTACTTACAGTTACTAAATTTCTGTACGTAATATCAAAAATATTACACGGCATGAAACTGAAATCAGTGTGCAGCATGTACATAGAGGTGAACTGAAACTAAGTATAATTAAACTAGCTATTATATTATTGTTCAATTTACTTTTTCATACTTCTTTGTAATCTGATACTGTAGTTTTACCAGCACTATTCAAAAGTATTTGTGTCCTTTTCATCTGTTTCTTAAAAATAAAATAATTAGACATTATTGAAAATAAAAACAAATTATTTATGAATTAACTATAGTCATTATATAGTGATGCCCCAGAAATTAAAAAAATGATCTGCTCCATCTAAAATAATTTTAGTTAATCATGTAAAATTATATTGGACAATATTTGAACACATACGAAGGGTTCAAAGATAGACAAAAATTGTTTAACTTTAAAAATATTTATATTGAAATGACTGCGAATGGTTAACGAAAATAATTTTTCTTTAAACATAAGATAATATACAACTATGCATTATTTTAATAATTTATTTACTTCTATCTTGCAACTATGACTTGTTCGGAAAAGTTGAAACATCAAGCCTGCCCGAACAAACAGGATTATTAAGTATGCAAACATTTCATTAGGATAATTCCTTCTCCAACTTAAATATATCGCAAAACAGAAAAAGGTTAATTCCATGATGGTGAACATTATAAAAATAATGATAATCTTTCCAAACACCGAGTTAGTTAGAACTATTCCCACGTGTTGCAGCTCTTTCCATTTGAGGATGTGCGTTCTCCACGCTCTGATCGAGGTTATGTCGTTGTTCATTTCTCGTATACCGTGGGAGACCAAGGAGATGAGAAAAATGTACATCAAAACTGGTGTGACTAGCCACACATTAGAGATAACGAACTGAGCAGTGGCAGAGATCGTAAAAAATCTTAAGTTCGTGCGATGATGAAACGCCATTATCTGTATGAATTCCGCGACCAAGATAGTCGACAGCCAACCGAAGAAGTTTATCATATACGGCTTCAGTGAGACATCATTGATTCTGTGGACGAGATCATCAAAGTCGCTTATGTAGTTCATAATGGTCGTCTTTTTGACATACAACAATACAATCATTAACGGATGCGCTAAAAATCGGATATGCAGTCGAACCACGGACGTTATTGTAGACAGGTCAAACATTTCCGACAGATGCGTTTGGACATAAATGAACATTTCATAGTATATGTAAATACTTACTGACATATTAATGAATATCAATAGAAAATAAACGATCTGAAAGTCGTTACAACAAAACTCCATACCAAATAGGAGGCAGAAATGTATCAACGGTTTTATGCGACCGTGTAAAGGTTTCATGACGTAAACGTAATTCGCGCGGAATTATGTTAACGATATCTGTAATTTTTCTCTCAATAGGTATACCGTACACAATATTTGATTCAGGCGTATAATAAAGAATTGCTGTTTTTTTTACAACAATAGGAATTTCAATAGTCAAGATCGATTAATGGTAGCAAATAACCTTCGAGTGATATACTCCTGCATGTACCTTAAGCCTCAAGTGGATATGTAAACACGAATACAATGAACGGTTTGGTCAGGTAACTATCCACCTATACAGGATTAGTTTAGGACACTTTTAAGTTCGAATATGAATACGTTGTGTATGCACACCCTCAAAAACACTTTTTAATAAAATAGTCCATGTTTGAGTGAGTTATTCTGCAGTAATGGATTTTACATTAGGTATATGTAAAATATTTTGAAACCCAAACGCATATTATATTATTATTATACTAAACATAACAAAAATGAATACATTTTTCATCTTTAAGCTTATATTAATTACAAACCAAAACTATACATTGTTTACGTTTACATTGGCATTATATTATACAATACAATCCATGCGTAATTATTTAGTTCACTATAGATATTTTATATTAAATTTCGAAATTATCTGCAAATATTGAGAGTCAGTTCCACAATCCTGAACAGATCTGATGACAGAAAATGCTCATACATTTGATAATTTAACATATACAATATGAATATATATATTATTACTATTTTAATTAAGATAAATAAAATACAGAAAGCTGCTTGCTTGAAATGCCATAATCAACATTGTTCAATTTTAATACTATAAAATATAAACATTATGATGTATGAACAAAAAATTAATTTTTCAAAACTTAATGCAAAATAACTTTTAATTTTTTAGATTTAAAAAGATAGAAACAATTTAGAAGATATTACAATTTGAAGCAATAATCATCATAATTTGAACTTCACATGATCATAAAAATATATGTGGTATTGCGTACACTTTTTTTTAATTCCCGTAAAAACACTTAGGTGCTGTTTTGGTAACGTTGTGTTGATATTTCAACACTCGACTTAAACAAAAAAATTATATTTTATATAAATCAATAAAATACTAAAAAATTCTATGAATATCATGATATAAGCCAAAATAATTTGAAAATTATGTAATGCCTAGAAATGCTATATGCATTAATATTTAGTGAACATCCAAGTTAAACATTAAGTGGGAAAATCAATATGCTGTATAGTATGTGACAAGTGTGCCTATATCCATTTAGTTGGCAACTATAATGGATGTGTTAAATTTGAATTCAATAATTAATTAATCGTACGAAAACGGTTCTGACCGAAGACGGCCTATTCTTCATAGGATATTTTATAATAAATTTATACTGCTATAAATATTTATTTTTTCTATACGGTCGCGGTATGTTCGACTAATTTATGAAAAAAAATAGTTTATCATCCTACCTATATATAATACCTAACTATTATAATATTATTTCATAAAATATTACTATACATACTGTAGAAATTTGAATAGGTTTGTCGTATAAGTAACTTGAGATTAATCTAAATTATTTGAAAATTTAATTTTTATAAGACGTTAAAAGTATTATACAAACCGACAAAAAAACTCAAGTTCCTACAGATAATATTTTTTTTACCAAGCAAATTAACTAAAATTGTTATTTTTTTATTGTTTAGATATTAAAATATCCAATTTGGGCTATGGTTCATATGCGTTCTACCGTTCAAAATCAAAATCTACTAAAGTCAACTTTTTATTTAAATTAAATTAAAAATCTTCGACCATAATTACGATTATTTTCTTTTCTGCATTATTCTATGGATACTTGAGAAGTTGTGAAATCAGTCAATCAGAGTCCTTCTGTCTTTCTTGCTATTGATTATGGTTCATCTGAAAAAAAAACTAAAAAAAAATCTTCTTCACATTTTTAAATAAAAAGTAAAAATTTACATGAAATACAACACAAACATTTTACGATATTCCTAAATTAGTACAAACAAATTTTAGAGTAGATTTTAAGTATCTACAATTATTCATTTTTAAATTACAATACAAGATAAAAAATCGATTTTTCATATAAAAATTCCTGTTTTCCCTAATATTTTTTTAATTTTCTCAATTATTAAAAAAAGTAGGTACCTACTGGGAATTACTTTTAACTCCCCAAAGTATCAAATATTTCCCCTTTGTTACTAAAAAAGAAAAGTTGAAAGTTGAAGAATGTTTGAAGCATTTTTAAAAAATCCAAAATTTGTGACAAATACTAAAATACAAAAAAAAACACATCATTTTAAAACCAAATACATTCATTGCTCCATTCAGAATCTAATATGGATTACCACACAGTTATATTAATCAATAAATGTATCAAGTGATTTTTTTAATCAAGTCTATATGATAATAATTATTATATACATTTCAGTAAATTAAGTAGCTTAAATTGTTGGTTTTAAAAAAATTTCGTACATTTAAAAAGGTAATTCAACGCAATGACTTTGGATTTGTAAATGACATGAAAGAAACATCGTACGTGTCATTTTTTTTTATATTAATTAAATACAATATATTTAAATTAGAGTAATCAGAGTATATGGCATATTAAAAATTTGAAGTAAACACTTATAAGAGGTACTTCATACAACTATGAAATCTGCGATAAACGATTCATTAAAAACGTACTTACCTTTATTTTTTGGACGAGATAAACGAAAAACGAATAGGTATATCGTTATTACGAGTTCACAATGAATTACACTATAATCTTCGATATTGGATTTGATAAATAATTACTATATAATATAAATGAACATAATAATGTGGAAAATATCAACAATATTACGGTTTGACGATTTTGTCGAAGAACTAGGTAAGTAACAACTCCGCTGCCATTATTGTACACCAGGTGTTTATGTTAAGAATATTATTTTAATTAATAATTAAATTATAATTATCTAAAAAGATATCGCAACGCATACCTATTTTTATCAAGTACCTATATTGATAATAATATATAAGTTGGCGCTTCAGACGTCAGAATATTGTTTATCGACAATATTACGAAGTACGTTTCAAAACCAAAACCACAAGAATTGTACATTCTCGTTTTGATTTCACCCACAAAAGATGTCTGTTGTAACCGTTTTGGTATTGTTGGTGAGCATAATCGTTCTCGTCGAACGGTGCGCATCTTTAAACGACAAAAATGATTTATTAGGCAATGTAAACGTACCAGCGGGTGCCACGAAAACAGAGGTATGTAAAAAAACTAATACGCACTATAGGTACTGCAGGCAAGTCATGGTAACTCGGACTTTAATAACTTGGAATTATCGACACCTCAAGTCTCAAATAAAAAAACCTGTGGTTCTTCGAAATTAGCATAACCACTCAATGCATAATCTAAATTGCGTGATCTCAAAAAAACTCAACAACTCGAAATTTTGCTGTCACCGATAAATTTTACATTTCAGGTGATAGCCGAAGTAAATAATTTTGTTTGTTTTACACAATGCCTGTAAGGAATATTGCGTGAGCAGTGACGTACTCGGATGTCCTATTAATCAATTAATCAATTAATCAATTAATCAATAAACATAATAAGTATTTAAAATTACAGAAATAACTTAACTGTTTCAATTTTATAATTTACATCAAATTTGTACTCCCCTATCTTCAAACGTATTAAGAGTCTAATATATATACATAATATGTAATACTGGTAAAAAAATATAGCTTAGTGGATTAGTGACTGTTGTATACATAAAGTGAAACAATTCTAACAACAGTCGCGTTAAATGAACGTTTGGAAATAATATTCTATCTGTATAGAACAGCGGTTTTTGGGATCCTTTGAACCTGCCAAAAAGCTTTGACGCCCGAGCAAAATGGTACATGTGCCCGTCCATTGGACAGATATACGACCAGGGTAACTGCAAGTCGAGCTACGCTATTTCCGTGGCGTCAGCCATAAGTGACCGGATATGCATCCATTCAAATGGAACGGTAAAACCAAAACTATCGGCACAGCAAATATTGTCCTGCTGCTACTTGTGCGGATATGGCTGTTCGGGCGGCAAACATTTTGAATCTTGGGACTTCTACAGAAGACACGGGTTGGTTTCCGGAGGTGAATACGGTTCGAACGAGGTATAATGAAAAATGTATTATTAACTTATTAATTTTTAGGAAACTTATTTAAGTATTAACAAACGCATATTATATATTATAATATTATTTATTTTGGTATCAATATTGGGTACCTACCATCTTTTTCCACTGTTACACGGCAGGTTTTCTCTTTTTATAGGGATGTCAACCGTACACGATTGAACCATGCCAGCATACAGAAACTGCAGAAGAAAACGCATGCTCGAATAAGACACTATTCACTCCAGAGTGCAAGGTTCAATGTTATAATCCCGACTATGGGACGAGATACGTGAAAGACAATCATCAAGGTACACAATTTTTACATACAAATTATATTTCGTATACATTGATATGATTATCATTCTAATATAATTAACATTCAAATTAGTGTTTGAATATAAAATGTTTAATAGGTACATATTATTATACATGTTGACAGTGGCTGCTCTAGGGGAAGGGCAAAGGGGGCATTTGCCCCCCCCCCCAATCCCGTAGTTTTCCTTTGTTTTACACTGTGTTTAGCCAATTTTGTAACTAATTTTAAAACTTTTTGTACTTCCCCCCCCATGCCACTCCTAAAATTAAGCCCTGGATCCGCCACTGCATGTTGACCTCTACCTCAATGTATCCAAGTGGAATGAGTATTATTTCAATTTGATCGTGACAAATGTCATATTTTAAAACAATATTCTGAATCTGAACCGATCTCAGTTTGCCCAAAAATGGTGGAATATTTTGTTAAAAACTGATATTTACCTATTTACATTAAGTTGTATATGCGTTTATGGTAATTTTCTTGAAATTAAAAATATTAACTTTACAAAGTACCTTCTGTTTTCATTTCAAATCAAATTAATATTGGCATAATAGTAAAAAGTTTTACTCCCTCAAAAATTGATTGTGTAAAAAAACTCCATATTATTGCAAAATCAATTATCGGTATATATCTATTATACTCATGTACTAGCCTAAATAGCTCCTGTTATAATCTAAAAATAGGACAATTTGAAATAACTTATTTTAATTATCATAATTTAGTACCTATTATTTATAAATTATGGTAATTTCGTATTCAATTGCGAATTTACAAAGGAAAGGTATGTAAGTGCGTAGCTCACAACTACATGTTAGTAAAAATGATGCAAAATGATTGACATTTTTTAATGAGATATGAGTGTTATGACTTAATTATTTTACTAAAGTACCTACTTGTAGTATATTATAACATAATACATTACATTGTATAGGAACGCATTATCGCGTCCCAGGATATACGGCGATGAAAGAAATTTACGAAAACGGTCCGATAACGGCGTCGTTTTACATGTACCAAGACTTTGTCAACTATCAATCGGGTATGCATGATTTTCATTTTTTATCAAGAGATTTTAGACTTTAAGAGTTAATAATATATTTATTTATCACAACTACTATTATTTAAAGACTTGATTTTTTCGTATTTAAAACACGTCACGACACATACCTAATGACGTTCGGGCTGCTTAAGAGGACGTGATACCCGCATGTGTTGTCTCCGTCTTACAAGTGCGTAACATAGCAAATTGTACGCACAAAAGAACACGTGTAGCTCCGTTAATAAAAAAATTAGGGTACATTGACCTCTTACAACATTTAAAGAAAAGATTATTATCTAGGCAATATCATATGCTTTTTATTATATTTTAATTTTAAAGCGAGTTATGAGTATTCTAAAATTGTAAATTGTTTGTACATCTTAAAATACTCATAACTCGCTTTGAAATTAAAATATATTTCCTAGATAATAATTTTACCTTTAAATTTTATATGAGGTCAATTCCTTCCGTTCACTATTTTTTACCAACGGAGCTACACGTTTTCTACTGATCGTACAATTTGCTATTTTACGCACGGAATGCGGATTGTAAGACGGAGACAACATATGCGGGTATCACGTCCTCTTAATTTTCTCAGATAGTAACATCCGAGAACCAGCAACCGGTTGAAAGGCTAAACAACAAGTGTCGGTGTAACAATCGATTTTCACCCCGGGCCCCGGGATATCTTCCATATCTCCATATCTCCCATATGCTCTAGAAGCGTTTTACCATGCGGGTAAAATATTACGAGGGTAAAAGTATTCTATGTTTGTTATACCCCCATTAAAAATATACTAGGTTAATTTTACCCTCGGTAAAGTAAGTTATCCTAAGATAATTGTACCACCCGGGGGTAAAAACATTTGAGAGTATTAGAAACTTGCGACACCTGGTGGCAATTGGCCAATCCACTACGCCATGGCCCATCGGATAAACGTGTTGATCTATAAATTTGTAACAACCATTATTATTTTTAATTATATCAAAACTATGCGTTTTTTTCTGTTCAAGGCGTTTACGCATACAACTCTGGAAAATACGTTACCACTCAAGCGGTTAAAATCCTAGGCTGGGGAGAAGAGAACGGCACGCCATACTGGTTGGCAGCCAACTCGTTTAACACGTACTGGGGTGATAACGGATTTGTCAAAATATTACGAGGTGCCAACGAATGTTATATAGAAGAATTTATGTACGCTGGATTACCGTTGTGATTTATATGTCAGTTGTCAGGATGGGATGATTACCTGACGTTTTTTTCTTCTCTTTTGTATCAAAGAATTGTATTGTTATTTAATATTATCTAATAATATTATGTTGTTAAATAAACATAAAATTAAAAGGAAAATAAATAAAAATCCAATTTTTTATTTAATATAATTGTAAGCGTAGCTTTTATATGACATAAAATGTTGGAATTCACTATTTAAAGTATTATAATTTTAATGATATTAAAAAGTTATAATGTCTCTGAAAAAAGAAAATTTAGGACTTTGGTATGAGTGTATGACCTAACAAGATAATAATTTGGATCTCAAGTAGACTTTACAAAAATTCAAATTCGTTGGCAGATCGTTAGATCGATTAGTATGTTGAAAATAGAACAAATCAACATTGTAATATTAGGATAACAATTTTTAGGTATATAATAATACTATTATATAGATTATAGGTATTAGTTACAATAATGGTAAGTTGTTGTAAAATAAATATGATCGATGGCACGAGTTGCGTGAAGTGGAATAACTCATTATTCATTACATAACAACTAAAATACGTACAATCTACATCATTCTGTACATTGTTGTTTTTATTTTTAAAGATGTTAAAATACGATATTTTAATTTTTTTTTTTTTGTTAAGTAATATTGTATTGCAGAACATTGTATAGTACCTTAAATCATCGGAAATAGAACACAGATTATAAAACTAATGACCAATTTTAAAATGGCTTAATAATTTCAGAAAACATTTTAAAAATCACAATAATACAATTATTTTAGAATAAATTAATACTTTTAGTTATGCTATACCAATCCTGAAAAATCAAATATAATATCTAAAAATAATTTTAATTTAAAATATTGTAATTCCAATTTATAGTAAATTAATCTATATTCTTAAACATCATTTATCAAATCAATTTTCTTAAGTTATGTTTTAAATGTTGACATAAATTAGAATTTTAGCAACATTATTTACCACAAACTGCATATAAATATATATCTACTAACTTTTTGGTTTTACTAAAACAGATCATATGTATAACACCTCATATAATACAATTTTATACCACTGTATAGTGTATAATGCAAACTCACATCTCTTTATATTTAATAAATTGTGGAAAATACGCTACAATGATTTCTAGTTAAATTGGCTATGACTGTTCATATTGGTCAAAATTATTTGAAAAATATATAAATTTCAATTAGATGATAACTTCATTATTCAACTACAAATTTGTTATAGTTTCTCAAGAAATTTTTTTCGTAAACCATGTTGCTTCTTGTAATTATACCCGGCTAGTTTTCACGTGTTGCATCGTCTATGTGTGCATTTTTGGCACTTTTTTATTTTAAAACTTAGTATGAACCTGCCGGATCGTTGGATAATATTATGAAAGCGGACACTTTTATTAATAAAAGCTACTTTTAAAACCAGGACTCATAAGTTCCTTTGCATCCAAATAAGCATGCACTTATGCGTCAAAAACTAGCCAAATATGCCTTAAAAAGTTCAGAAAAATGCATTTATATGCACTATATATATGCAGATTAAAAAAAAGAAGAAATCATAAGACATTTTTGTCATGTATCCATTCATATTTTTAAAAGTTATGTTTTACTTGTTTAAATGTAATTCCAAAATATATATTTAAAAAATATCTATGTACTAATAAATAATAATCAAATAAAATAAACATCGAGTTAGTAGTTCATTTCAAAATAAAAATTGAAAAATTTTAAAACAATTCCCATCATATATTTTATACAGTTGAAAATCAAGTTTTGAAAAAGGTAGGCAAAATATGCCCAATAAAAAAAAACTCACAATTATGCCAAATATGCAAAAATATTCAAAATAAAACTTCACATACTTAACCATGGTACTTTTAAATGGATTTCCATGCCATCTAGCATTAAATATAACTTAGCAAGATTGATATGCAAATGCATGAACTTACGAGCCCTGGTAATAACTAATGACAGCAAATAACACTAACCGCGTTTGTTGATTGATTAAAACGATCATAATTTTTTATGTAGATGTATTATGAGTATTTTGTTTTTGAAAGTAGTCAGTTTTAGATATCACGTATTCACGTGCATTAATAAGAAACTAATGTGAGAAATTATTTATAGACTACGTCGTTTTAAAATTCAAATGTTTCATCTTTAATGTTTGATCTAAAAGTTTTAAAAATTAAAAATACATTTTTAGTACCTGTGCAGAGTACCTTATAAGTAGGTAATTCATTAGAATACCTGAATACATATAATTAATTTTTACTGTGGCAATCGTGATACGTCAATATGGCTTATACACACGTATGGTGAATCTTTCTCAAAGATATTTTATATCAACATACTATATTATATACATTCTGCACTTAAAATTATATTCTAAAATAAATATAAAATTATCTTTGAATGTTATTGTTAAATTTAAATCCATTATAGTTTATTATTATTCTTTCATCTACTTGTATGTCCTCCTTAAACAATTTTTGTCACAAATTACTACCATCATTATCCTTTTTCCTTTTATTTTTTATTTAACTCTCTTTTATAAAATTAAGTATCGCCGCCCTCGGGCAACAGTTACATTTCAAGGTCATAGTAACCACACAAAGTTTTAATGTGCGAAAATAATATTATATTTAACATTTGGACAACAGATAAATGTTGACAAGAAAGATTATATTATAATGGGTACTCGTTCAAGTACTTACTTTTATTTAATCACTCGTTTCTTAAACAAACATTTTTGAGTTGCAAAAAATAATGTAGATATATGTACGTAAACAACTCTTCTTCTGTCAATACGTCATTACTCTCTCACAAGTTAACGACTGTCAAAAACTCAAGTAACGCCATCTAAAAATGAATATCGTCTTGCTGCTCGTATCCAGCTTTTGGTTAACGTGTAACGCTAATGATAAATTGCATAACATCGTCACACACGTCAACAGCGCCAACGTGGCATGGCAGGTAAGAACTAAGAATATCCCACCGTAGTTTATATAATATATTATGTATGGTATGAAAGTTTAACGATGACCATTTTAAACGATACCCTGCACATTTTTAGTTGTTCTGTGAAACCAATTATTACGGATGGTACCGTATAGGTATATGAAATCAAACACTCTTTTCCAGATTTTTTTTTTTTGTTTCTAATAAAAAATCATTGTTTAGTCTAATATAGTCCAATATAGACTAAAAAAAAAAAAATCATAATGCTATTATATTGAAAACCCTAAAGATGTTATCCAGTTTTGTGCTTAAAAACTTCGCGAATAACTAGTTACTAAAATAGTTTATAATATTATGCCATTCGCATAAAAATATTATGTTTTGAAAACTGAAAATATAGCTGATTTTAAAATTATATATGCCGTGTTGTGCAGCTTGGTATGAAACAAATAAGCTGTATGCCTATATATACTACTGCATGCATTCTCAGCGGTATATTAGCAGTTAAAATGATATCGCTGTTCTTCTAATATTATTTTCGATTTACTACCTACCTACTGCAGTATAACTTCATTTAAGTACCTACGTCGTAATTTTTTTATTCCATTCAGGCCGGAATAAACAGTTTTCATACAAACGACCACAAGAAGTTGGTGGGAACTTTTTACCATCCCGAGTGGATCGGTCTGGAACACGAGACCTTCGATGGGGTTCCAGTCAAGGGTGGCGATTGTGATAACGACAACGAAGACGATGGTGGAGACGCAAACGAAACGCCTGAGACTTTTGATGCCCGATACCATTGGTTCAATTGCACTTCCATCTCGCACATCTGGAATCAAGGCAACTGTGCGGCCGATTGGGTATACAAAAAGTTGTTTATCTACACTGATATAAATGATATGATATGTACGCCTTGAACGTTAGGTATAGATATAGATGTGAACGGGGATGGCTAATGGAAAGCGGTGCGTCTGAACCGAGTGGAAGTTTTAAGTGGATAATAATTAGGGGCGGCATATTGGTCATAGATAGATATGGACATATTGTAATATCGCAGCGGGTGGCGAAATATACTTAAAGTCAAACCTAGGTGTGAATCGTGCACATCCTAAAATAATATCGTTTTATAAAACTACTACCCATAATGATATATTTATGGTACGATATGACTACCAACTAGCGTACAGAGTATATAGACCCAATATTTTCTGGTTCATCAAATCGATTGTTATAAAGGATTTACTGTTCTAGCGAATTTTTTAAAAAATTATTTTCAATCGAAACGTAAAGTACCTACCAACTTATCTTATTACCACTGAGATGTGGAGAAGTGGCGGGATACAATTTGTGACACTGCGGGGACAAAACTCGAGAGGATTTATTAAAATATATCCACATAAATGCATGAACTGTCCCACGAATCATTATTAAAGTTATGATATGAATTACAACTCAGTCGCGATCACTCGAGTTTACTCACATGACTATCTGATATCACAAATCTGAATATCTAAAAACATACACTCCATGATAAAATATTATAATATTTCAAGTATTTCAAGTATTTCTAAAAAAGAATGAAAAAATAGTTGATATTCCTAAATAAAATATATCACAGAAATGTACAAGTATGTCAATTAAAGATAAATTATAAATTATATTATCTACATATTAATAATAAATAATAATATAATAAAGTCTAATAAATTCAACTTATATTGTTATCATTAAAAATAAATTATTAAATAAACTTTACACCAAGTAGGTAATTAAAGATAATATTATAAATAATCTACAGCAAATAAGATTATTATTTAGAACATTGTCAATGTTCATATATTGTAAATTAATTTACCATAAATATATTGAAATATCTTAAATAATTTAAAACTATTAACTATAAGAGTAATATTTATTGTATACTTCTGGTTAAATTATATGAAAAAAATCTAATATTATTACTGATTCTAATACAGTAATACGTATTGTATGCACTATAAAAAAAAAGTAATAAAGTAGTAAAGTTATAATCATTTTTCTGAATTTTGTTTAACTACCTATTATAAATTATAAAATGTACCAATATTAAAATCAATAGAGACCTACCATCTTAATTGAACTAACATGTTTTTATTGTTTAGTAACATATAATATAGATTATTTTATAAAATATCTATCAAATAACATAAAGACCTGAGAGCAACCACAATTAATCGACATCTCCATATTTTAATCAAAATTAGTTATTAATAATTGCACATTATTAAGAAAAAAAATGAGTCGTGATTTCTGATCCATAATGACTTTTATAAACGTATGATTCAACGTACCTATTAATATAATATATTATGCGCAGATAATTATTAAATTTTTTTTTTTCAATATATAAGTAGGTATTTATGCTAACAAATATGTTTAATAAGCGATTTATTTTACTTTAAAATAATATGCATCACAGCATTTGAATAAATATTTTAATACAATCGGAATTTATATAATATTTAAAATTAATAATGAATACAATATTGATTATATTATTTTTTGGAGTTGTACACGATTCCATTTCAAAAATTCTAATTCTTGATAACTTTTTTTACTTTTTTAGATTTAATAAAAATAATTTGTTCATTTCTGGTTTGATTGTGTATATTATATTTGATAGTATAATAAAATAGCTTTAAAATAAAAATAAATTAAGATAAAAAGTTGAAAATATTTGAAGACACAACACTCGGCGACAACAGCAAATGTATGTTAGACACCGGTAAGTTCGGTTTTGATTAAAAAAAAAGTTGAATTTCCCATATCTAAAAAAATAAAAATAATAGACCCCCTTTAAAGGGGTTTTTTCATGACTTAAGGTACCTTAAGGATACCATGACGCCGGCCGGTCACGTCTTCACGGGGCACATTGTATATACTATATAATATTATACTCTATTATAATATTATATTCATTAGGTATTTCAGACTTCAGTATTAGTTGGGTGAACGACAAACCTCATTTTTCTTAGGACATATTATAATTGTCTTCACCACAAACCATTAGCAGTGTTACACTATCACGGTTGACGGTAGTGAATAACAAATTCAATATTAAGGATACGTCATTGCAGTGATTTAACATCACCATACACTAATTTATTCAAATTTAATCTATAAAAAAAAACTATTATTCATTTAGGCGATTTCTGTGACATCGGCGATGAACGATCGCATATGTATCGCATCCCAGGGTAACATTACGGCACTTTATTCGCCGCAAAAACTAGTTTCCTGTTGCGAAGACTGTGGTAACGGATGCAGCGGAGGATATACTGCAGCCGCGTGGAGGTATATACTAAAAAAAGGAATCGTTACTGGTGGCGACTACGGGAGCAACGAGGTAACCATATTTATAAGCGTATTATATATTTATATCTGTAAGACGTGAAAATGATTTGGGAACCTGTATGTATATTTAGAATTCACAAATATAAAGTTTCCTCGGTGAAGCATAATATTTGAAATAAAGTTGGGATTTTGGTATATTCGCCCCCCTTCCCCCCTAGAGTAGTATTAATTAGCCGATTCAGAAATCTGCTCCTGCTCATCTGCTCCCTACTCCATAGTCCGCCGCCAAGGCATAGTGAATTGGTGTGCTTAGTTCAGTGGTGGTGGACAAGTGACAATGGTGCAGGGAGGAGAAGGAGCAGAGTGCAAATGAGCAGGAGCAGGTTTCTGAATCGGCTATTTAATACTACTATAGTACTATCTCCGGCTGTATGTAAACTGCGGCAAAATTAATCTTTTTCTAAAAGCTGATAGGTACGTTAACTGTGACAAAAAAATTTTACATTATACAATCTGCGACAAAACCGATAAGATACATTATACAAACTGCAGCAATTTGTTTTATATACCTTCTATCAGTGTTGGGAAAGTTCCTTTTAAAAAGGAACTCGTTCCCGTTCCTCGTTCCTACTGTAAGGAAGGAACTCGTTCCCGTTCCTCTTTCCTGTCCCGAAAAAAGAACGCGTTCCCGTTCCTTTTTAAAAAGGAACGCGTTCCCGTTCCTTCATGTTCCTTTTTTTGCAATTTGAGTGGTGGTCAATGGTGTATTTTGCGAACAATTTTTAAGTCAGAAATAATCGAACCGAGAGAGTTAACCGATTATTTCTGACTTAAAAATTTTTCGCAAAAAACACCATTGACCACCACTGAAATCGGTTAACTCACTCCTTTCTAGGAGCACCGATTTTTAACAAAAATGATTTGTCTTAGATTTTTTTTGTTATAATTCAAAAGTTGTATAGCGTAGACTTGAAACTTTATATATATACATTCATATTGCATAATTGCATAATATTATACATGTATATTACTATAGTAGTATAGTATACAGTGTATAGTGTGTACTATACACGATACACCACACATAGAGATATGCTATAGGTTATAGGCTTATAGCCCATAGGAGTATAGGACATAGTATGATACAACAATCTGTTTTTTTTTTTTTAATTCAATTTATTTGAAAAAATATTTTTATACTGACATTTTGTTTTGTTTGAGAAGAACTAATTTGGCGCGCGGAACCGGAAACGACCCGGAACACGACACGTAGTCGACCGACGGCGTCGCGGCTCAGTTTTGGCGCGGAAACACACTATATGCGCTTCATAAAATATACTGTGGCACTCAACGTGTTAACATTTTTTCATTATTTGAGGAACGGAAATTTTCGTTCAAGTTCCTTCAAAATAGGAACTCGTTCCCGTTCCTCGTTCCTATATTTTAAATGGAACGCGTTCCGAGCTTCGTTCCTATAAAAGGAACGCGTTCCTTCCCAACACTGCCTTCTATATATACTATACTATAGTACCTAAATCATATACATATCGTGTACTTATGTACGTATATCGTTTAATTAATTATGTGATGTTGCGTCTTCGTAGAAATTGGTAAAGTAAATCCAAATGTATTTTTAAGTTTTAATGAAACATATCGGTAATATCGATTCCTTTACTTTTGATAATACTAGTTAGTACCTACTTATAAGTGTTAAATGTTAGTAGAAGTAGCTAAAAGTTTAATATTTATTCAGCGTGATGGAATTTACAACAATGTTTAGGCAGAATGGCAAAGAATTAACAGTGTATATATAATGAATTTTGCCGCAGTTTATCATCTCCCCTATCTCCCCTTACTCTTAAATAAAATAGTGGTGTATAAAAACATTCATCATTTTATGACATGACAATACAAAAAGTAGCGGCTTTATTGAGATGAGGAAAGTAAAATCACTGTCTCGCATAGATTTGGCATTAAAATATAACGTTTAATAATATTTTATAGCTAAAAAATATTTTTTTATAAGTACATTTTAAAAAAAATGTTAAAAATTATTTTATTTTTTTTAATGTATAATCGTCTGAGATTCTATTTTACTACCTACTTTAAATAATATATAGGAAAATCGACCAAAGCATATTAACATATTATTTTATAGTAAGGGACACGCATGGACGCATGTATCACTTATTAAAATAATTTTATGAACCGGGACCGCCTGCAGCGGCCACGATCATAATAATATTATGATTATTATACTAAAATGTCTCCTTATCTTCGCTAAATTAATATTAATAGGGCTGTCAACCGTGGCTTGTGCAGCCGTGCAACGCATCCACGACGGCCGCCGATCCAAGTTCGGTGCTCGGTCCACACGGCGTGTGCGGTGGCGACCCAGCAACCACTCCGAAATGTGATCTGAGCTGCTACAACGCACGACACGAAGGCAAATACTTAGACGACATTATCAAAGGTTCGGAAGACAGTGATTTAGAATGATAATATTACTACCACGAAAAGTATAATATAGTACATACTATTTTGTTTTTCGTGACAGCCAAGAAAGTTTTTACGTTCGACGGGTGTGCAGCGAGGAAAAACCTGAGGAAACACGGCCCATACGTAGTCACGATGCGAGTTTACGAAGATTTTCTCACTTACAAATCTGGTATAAATTTTAAATGAAATACTACAATATAATACATACTTAAGTATATTACGTAATACCTACGTAATATACTAATATATTATATTATAATATTTTACCTAACCTATAATCTAGGTATACGTATAATAAACCTACCTATATTACGACATTACGTTTTCTACGCAAACCTATTTTTCTATATTATTTTGTAATTAATTAACAACCTTTAATAGTGCATAAGTATTAGGTAGGTATTACCTATTACTACTTAACTACATATTAGTTATTACCATTATATTATTTAAACAAATATAATATTTCCTTGTGTTTCAATATTTCGTTTAAACAGCCTACATCTAACTAGGTTAAAAAATAACGTATGGTGAGTTAAATTAACTTACCTATGATTATCCGGATTTCGGAATCCATATAAGTTCTGCAGATATCTAGAATAATGATTTTATTCCCAACCCTGCAGTCGTTACCTAAAGAGTACCTAATAACTAATATGACAAATAATAACATATTAGGTAATATTTTGGCCATGCGTATTATTAGAATATTAGATTAATCTAGTTTTTATTTTTACAACAGGTGTTTACCATCATGTCACCGGTGATTATTTGGGGCTGTTGTCGGTTCGGATGATCGGATGGGGTCTGGAAGGAGTACACGCGTACTGGTTGTTAGCTAATTCATGGGGAACTTCTTGGGGTGACAAAGGATTTTTCAAAATCAGACGCTTCGTAAACGAATGTTGGATTGAGAATTTCAGATACGCCGGCGTACCAAAATTGTGATGACCAAGTGAATTCAATTAAATATGTATTAGATATGGCTACCTATTAGCTATAATAATACTAAAACGCTAAATATGACAGCAATATAATATGTAGGTACTGATTTACCGACCTATATATTTAATATTTTTGTAGGTGATTACACAATACGTAAAAATAAAATACAGGACATTTTTTTGTTTTTTTTTTTCAATTATTCACTATTACATTACATTAGATAACCTATTAATACATAACTAACCAATTTTATGTTTTTAAAAAAATAATTAATAAATACATAAGTGTTTTTTATATATATATATATATTTATAGAACAAATTTAATATTGTTTTGGTGTGATTATAACTGCAGGGGGTCTGTGTGGAACGCTCTTTCATAGTTTCATCCAAAATCCACAGAATTCCCCTCTAATTTTTTCCTAATCAAGCACTGCATAATATAACAAACTTTAATAATTGTTTTCACGATGACACCACAAACAAATTGGTAATATTAGTATAGTTTCATACTATGGCGGTAGTGAATAACCATATAAATATTGCAAATACATAATTTACAGTGATTTAAGATTTAACCTACCTACCTGGTTACTATGTACCATACCTACTATTATAAAAACTATAAGTAATCCACTTTTTTACTTTAAAAATTATTATTTAAATTTCAATTCACCCTTTTGTCGTATCAAATGTATAAAAAAAGTTTGATGTAAATTTAAAAAACTTAATACACAAATAATATTTGACTTAACAGCAATTCATTTTTAAGTCCTTTAAATTAATTCTAGCATTAAAATTCAATTTTGGAAAAAGCTTAAAGCTGACAGATAAGTCATAAAATGTTTCCTTAATCTTAATAATATATTATTTATAAATATTAAACAACCACATTGTATAATTAAATAACTTTGATATTTATAATAATGAACATTTGAATTACTTTATAATTTATATTGTCAGATGGCAGTGAATACTGAATACAAAATATTAAATAACAGGAGATTAGATACATTGAGAAAGTAATGATAATTTTAATAATAATATCTGTGACAAATAAAAGTAATTAAAATTATTATACCTATTTATATAATATTATAATAATGATAATAGCTAATAGCATACTTATAGGCGCAATTTGGGGAGGACTTGGAGGGGCTAAGTCACTCCAATATTAAATTTAGACCCTCCAAATTTCAATTGAAGTATATTAAATCCTTTATTAATTATATAATATACCAATACAGTAAATATTTGAATAAATTATGTTATAAAGTTTAAAGAATGATTAATTTGTTTTCCATAATAGATAATTGGATCCACCAAACATAATATAGTCATATAGGTTCAATAATACTATAATAGTATTATAAATTAGCAATTACAATATATTACTGATAACATTTTAATTTGTTTACAATATACATAGTTTTATAGTTTTAGTTTTATTTTTAATATAAACTTTCAAATTCGTATAGACGGTCACAATTATAGTATAATATGTATAAGTACCTAAATGTTGTAATTTGATTTAATAAAATAGTTTTCATTTTAGCAATGTGTAAATGCATAATTATAATACGTACATTAAATGTAGGAAAGTGGGTTAGAAAAAATATACATGTTATATAATATTAAAATAAAGTAATGATGTAATGTATTTTAACATGGGGTGAGGAGGGCAGAGCCACCCACAGGTCTATTTCATTTAAATATGTAAAGCCCATCAGTCAGAAACTGAAATTGCGCCTATGAATATACTATTATATCACATAAGTGAAAATTGTTGCACCCCCTTATCATGGTACCCATGGTTAACCCATTAACACCGTGCGTTGCCATATGGCAACATAGATTTATTACAATCATTTTTGAGGTATAATATATATTATATACATTTTCAACAAAATTTTAATTAAAATTGTAAATAAAAAAACTCCGGCGCTAATGGGTTAAATATAAATAGCAATGATGGTACCTACAACCTACCTATATCATAATCACGGACTAATATATAATTATAGGTAGTATCTTCATTTTAACTGCATTGACTATATATTTTGTTGTTCCGCATAACTAATATTGTAATGTTTTTAGATAGTGTAGAATAATGTAAGGATTTCAGGAATGTTTTATTGTAAAGATTGAATATTATACAGCAAATTTTAATATAAAATAGTCTATTTTAAACCACTACAGGCAGGCGAGTACTGAATACGTAAGTTCAAAATTGTGTAGTTTGATCGTTGTTAGTTCCTATAGGCATTATCACGTTAATATTGTTAACTCCAAGTTCATCTTATTTATGTCTGGTATAGCAGAGTAAACTTGTGAACATTGTGAACATTTCAAAAACTATTTGTTACTGCTGTCAAGCTGCTCCTTCTTGTTTATACTTGAATGGGTGATCACCACCCAAAAATGAAACCGATAAAACAAATTATTTATCATGTAACCCATATTATCTAAGTTTTAAAACAATAAGTGTTCAGTTAAAAGTTGAACTGCAGAAGAACTGTCCCCCCCTCATATTTTATTATTCAAATGATTATATCTTAATAGAATTACAAACTTATATTAAGACAAGTATATATTTTATATGAACACCAGTACAACCAGTACAAGTGACCTATAGAATATTGGTAATTGGCAAGGTTTTATAAGATTTTGTAGATACACAAGTCCTAAACAAAGAACATATTGAATTGTTTCCCAGCTCAAATTAGATTTGGAAAATCAAATTATTTATATTTATATTATTTATAACTTTAGTTAGTAACCAAACATTTAAATGGCACAACTCAACCAAAAATTGTAAAAATAAAAAACAAACAAACAAATTATACAGAATAGTTATTAATTATTTTAACTTTAAAATACTATTTACATTTTATTTTTAATATACTTCAATAATTTATACTTACTTTGATTAATATATTTTTTACACATTTGATTATCTACAACAGGAATTTTTTAAATCATCATATAAAAAAATAATAACAACGAAAGCGTTTATTTGTTCTTCAATTGACTGCATATCCATTCTAGCCCTTGATACAATCTGCAAGATAAATAGTATCAACATTTTTTTAAAGCTATATTACAATATTATTAATGTAATCACCTACCCTTCACCAGTCAACGCACAACAAGCTTGGATATGCCACTGTTGTTTCTTAATGGAAGTCAAGTTTAAATGTTTACTGATCTCTGCAGCAGTTAATGCACCTTTCATGTCTTGTTTGTTGGCATAAACAAGAATCGCAGCTGAAGATAGTTCATCATTGTTCAACACTTTATAAAGTTCTTCACGACTCAAATCCAGACGACTGCGATCTGTTGAGTCAATGACCACTATCACAAACTGAAACAAACATACAAGCAATATCATTAAGTGTCTACAACTGTTAATTACAACATATTTGAAACAGATAAAATTTCAACTATGTTGATAAATATACGAGTATTTCATCTGGATATTTTTTATAAACAAATCATAAGCAATTTTGATTTTCATCTTGTAAAATTAATTTATCATAAACCTTAAAATATGCTCATTGGTAGAATTTGTCTTAATTTTACCTTTCATTACAAATAATACTGTAAGTTAACATGTAATTATTATGCTACTCAATATTAAAGCGTTAGTGCGTAAATACCTACTATACTTATACAGTATTATAATTTAAATATAAAATATTATTTAGTATAGAACAAGTTTTTTTCAACACTTCCTGAATTGAATATGAAATAAATGAAGGTCAAAGCACAGCTCCTAAATATTTATTCTATCACTCTCGAGTCTTGATCCCTTATTAACAATTTATAAATATGACATGGCCAAATATAATTGGGAATCAGTACCTACTTAATCACACATTTATTAATTGAGAAGATATACCAATTATTAAATAATAGTTAGATCAACCACATAGAGAAAAAATGGCATCCATTACTAGGATATTGTGTTATATAATGTTGATGTATAATATTATACAATATATTCTGGCCAGCAACCAAATTAGAAAATAAATGATAACCTATACGTGCTTGATCTGACTATTGTTTTATCAACAATTATAATTTATAAATGATTTAGCAAATAGAATAATATATAAATTGCACTTAAGTAGAAATTAAAAATATAATGTAAGTACCTAATGTAAAAACAAAAAGTAATTTTTTTGAAAATAAAAAGGAATTAAAAAATTATAAAACCATTTTTTTTACTGTAAATATAAATGTTTAGAATATACATAGATACATAGCTTTGAAAAACTATCAAAACCATACAAAAATTTATAACACCAAATTTGAAATATATATGAATAATTATTTGAATAAGATTAACATAATAAAAATTTTAATACATTATATTAACATTTACACTACTACCAAACTGTAAATGATTTTATTTTTTCAAAAGATTTTTTGATACCGGTATTTTAGTAAGTTGGAGAGTACTAAGTATACATATATAGGTACTAAAAACAAGTCCTGACATTTTAGTTTATTTCTAACACAAGTCTAACATTAGGATTGAATATATTAAATAAATATTTAAATAGAATAACACAAATATTTGCAATTTTAGGTTTTTTCATTCCTATTACGGTAGATTATAGGTACCTATTATTATTATAATCTACTTTGATTCCTATGAAACTACATTTTTACAACCTTATTTATTATAAATAGATTTGTAATAAGGTGCCTCTTAATAACTTGCGTTAGGTATATTATATGAAATAGCAAAACGTACAATAAATTTAAAATATTTTTCTGATATATACTTAGTTTAGTAGGTAAAACTGAAATGTCTATAACTTATCTTCATAATCTTGCTGTTCTAAACAACTAACATCTTTTTTTAGTAAGCTATTATTAGTAAATACTCTTTAAGAGGATGCTACCCATGCGTTTATTATCTGCATTTTATAAACATACAACAATATTGACCTATTATTAAACTTTTAGGTAAGAACATTATTTGTGTTTAAGCATTTTTATTATTGTTATAATATAATTTTTATAAGATGGAGATAAAAAATGCATGCGTAGCATCCTCTTAAAGGTCAATTCACTCTAATATCAAAACTAAAAGCACTCTATTGAAACCAGTGAACAAAAATTTGCTATATCATACACTCATACGTGTATATGACAAAGTCAAAAAATGCATAAGTAGCATCCTCTTAATATCTATCTTAAAAACATGATTATACCTACTATTGTAATTACAAAAGAAATTTAACATTATAAACACCTACTCACCTATGAAAAATATTTACATATTATTAAAATTATCTCAAGATTGAAAGCGGAGTTTATGGCTTAATGTATACCTCAGTGTTGCAATAGTAGGTGGACCAAGCAGCTCTGAGGGACTGCTGTCCACCCAGATCCCACATTATGAAATGTATATTATTCCATATAACTTCTTCAACGTTTGAGCCAATAGTCGGTGAAGTATGTACGACTTCGTTCATTAGGAACTGATACAATATGGTAGTCTTGCCCGCATTGTCCAGGCCAATGATGACGATTTTGTGCTCTGCAACAATACAAAAACATTAAATTATTAGACATTTGAATTGGCAGTCGTGTGGCGACGGCGTTTAAAAACATTTACCTTCGGTGCCGAAGTAACTCCATATTTTTGAAAACAGGAGGCCCATGGTGACTGTGGGTAAGCCGAATTGATAGGGGTGCTGCGGACAAATGTCACCAGAGCGAAAAATTAAAAAAAATCAGAAATTCATCGACAGCGTGAGCTGCTAATCGAGGCGTAGGTACTACAATTATTATACAACCGCTTGACTATGTTGGATGGACAGGCAGGCAGTCAAGAGTACGCCTCGATTTCGGACCCGTTCCCACGCTGTACGTAGGTACTACAACTATACACATCCGCTCTACTGCTGTCGTAAGCAGATGACATAGGGTACATACCTATACACTCACCGATCTCCAGCCGCAGACCACAGAAGAAGGTAAGTGCGTGTTTCGTCGCCTCTTTCGCTTCGACGTCCGGGTGCACGACGAAAACCCGCGAACGACGATATAGCGCGCGCTAAGATAATATCACAGCACCAGTGGGAGCGAGACGACAACCGTCACCGCTGCAACTGACCGTAATATACTAATAGGTATTGTCCTTATTATTATATTTTATCCGACGTCGTGTACTCGCTCGCGGAATACGCACACGCACGGCGGACGCGTAAAATATCGTACCGCAGCGGGTGTCGGGTTTCAGCTGGTCGCGACGCACGTTCGGCACCTCCGAGGTACGGAGGTCATAGCTGCCGCTGCCGTTGCTGCTGACTTCGATGCCGCCGCCTCCGCCGCACTAATTTTCACGGCCGTCGTTTGGGCTGCAGGTGGTGCAGTGCGCGACCACATCTATGACGTTAATATAATAATAATGAGAATTGAGAAAACGACCGACCGACCGACCGACTGACCGACTGACTGAGACTGACGGACGAGAACGTCGAGAACGCACTGCCGGACAACACTAATAGATGGCTGGACGGCAGGGGAACGCGACCGGACGGGATCGCGGTGACTCGTTTTCACACTTTTACAGGAGAGTAGGGAAAATGCAATATTTTAACAATTAATATTTAACGCTGTGACATGTTAATTGTTAATAATAATTAATAAGTGTAGTTGTTAAAACAACAACAACAATAACAACACATAACAGGCATACGCGGTTTATACCAGTATACCACTAAGTCCGACGGGTCACCTACGGTGATAACCTTTGCACGCTACTAGACGGATTCAGCTGCAAACGCGCCTGTTTGAGCGCCACTGTTTGTACGAGGTTGATCGCTGGTGGTTGAAAGTGAAAGTGGTGTTTGGTGCCTTGGTGGGGCGATTAATGGGAGCATAATACAGAAAAACTAATAATTATTATTCTTTGTTCGACTTCGTGCGTTATCGCTACGGTCTCCTTCTACCAGTCTGCTCGTCTTCGACATATTCTAGATAGATAACAGTACAAAATACTATTATTTGTTGGTGGTACAAATAAATTACCTCCTATTCTTATCTTTCTCGATTTTCTATGATTGATAACGTGCGTGGTGAGTTAACGCAACAGCTCCCATGTTTATGCACAGATCAGAATATTAGACGTAATAAAATTTACTATAAAATGAGATAGGACTTGTATACCTCATTAATTACATACCAATTACTATAGCTCCTATGTCCCTACTTCCTTGTAACTATTATATAATTATTACTTTTAAATTGTAATATTATTCTTTATTCTCATATACAATAGTGTTGTGTACAAGTATTAATAGTTGGTGCTCAATATTAATTATTAGATATACCTACCTAGCAATATTATAGTAGCTCTCATCTGTGGTTAGGTGCATGATCAAATATTATTTTAGTCACCTAAACAATAACTATCTAATACGTCACGACGTCACGTGTTCCCACGCTTATTAAATCATAAATATTAGGCTGTTATAATAAATTATAACAAGTGCTAGATATATCTTAATTCTTGGTACTAGGTACCTAAGAACGTCACGTCAATTATTAATAAATATGTTGGTTAGATAGGTAGGTGATACATTTTTTTCAATACTTATGTACCTACTATATAATATGTAGTACTGGACACTGGTACTTGGTAATAGGTATCTACTAGTGGTAGCAGTGGAGTACACACAGCACAGTTGAACACACGGGGGTTTTGGGTTTCCCCCCTTGGTATTTCTTTACAATATACCTATGCAGGGACGAACCGAAGAAGGGTCATGGGGGGGGAGGTGTTACACCCCCCCCAATCGGCAATATTTGATTTTCAGTCGGCAAAATGGAATTTATTTTCACCTGAATTAAACCAATTTTTTTAAGACGAGGAAATAAATTGTTTAAATGTTAATATTGTTTTAACTCAATATTTTCGTAATGAGTTATGGAGCGGATTCACAAAAGTATAGCGAGACTGCGGGAACGGCAGTCGGTACAAGATAAAAAAAACCTAATGAACGGCTCATAACCATAAGCGCCACTAGCGTGGAGGGGGGGGGCTTAGCCCCCCAAAACTTGTAATAGCACCCGCAAAATAAATTATTCATTTGTTTCCTAAAATATTAATAAATCTTTAAAAATTAAACTGTATTTCTTACTTTTTTTTTTGGGAATAAATGTAATTATCTAATTTTTATTTAAACTTTACAATTATTTTATATTGCCTATGATAAAATATGGTAAATATCATAAGCTGTATGCCTGTATTTGTTTGAAGGAAACGATTAATGTCGGTATATTACACTTGTAAAATCGACTTATAATAATAATAATAATTATTAATATTGAAATTTTGCTTATCTTTAAATATAAAGTCGATTTTATTATTGGTACAACTGCGTGTTGAAAAATTTTGAAAATGTTATAAAAAATTGCTTGTTAAAAATAAAGAAACACGTGTCTTTTTTTGTTTTAACGAAATTCCCTATCAACGATCCATAATTGTTAAAAAAAACCTGCGTACAATGACATAAGATACACTAGCTCTGTATATTTTTTGTATAGTAAAAAAATAATAAGTTAGGTATTTCTAAGTTTCAACTTCAAATTTAGTTCAAACTAAAAATTGAAACATAAGGTAGTAAAGAAATTATAAATTTATAGCATGTAACTAAAAATTACTTAATAGATAACAAACAATTTGAATTTCAAATTCTAGTCGTAAATTTTGAAGATTACACCCCCCCCCCCCCCCCATGATTTTTTTTTTGAGATCGTCCCTGTACCTATGCATAGATAAATAAAATGAGTACAATTTAAAAATTATTTCATTACATAATATTATATTGTATAACTTTTTTATGTAAACCCACCCATTGAAAATATATGTGTCCGCCAATCAGTGATAGCAGCTATACTACGATTTACGACCACGTTGCGTTATCTAATAGATACCTATCATGTACCTGCCTATTTGTATTCCTAAGCCTTATTTACCACGTTTATATATGCAGCAATGCAGCAGTTAATGCGCATTAGGGAGCGGGTTTATATGCACCTAAAATATCAAGATTAGATTTCGAATAAGATTTTAAGTTAATGCGAATGTTTTTTAGTCCATGTTTTATACTTTGTATTCCATGACCAAAACAATTCTAAAAATGTTTTTCAAAATTCCCGCGAAAAAATTAACTCGCATTAAAGCGTTTACATTCATTTCTTAATCCCGGAGTAAGAGTTAATTCGATTTGACGAACCGAATTAAATAATAAATGCACATTAGTTTAATGTGAATTAAAAAATAAAAATGCGTTTATATGCACCCAAATCCCGGATTAAATCAATGCGCAACGGGGTAATTAGCTGATATTCTGTTTTCCCCTAGACAGTTAAACTTCTTAGTAATTACGAGTCGACAAATTTTGAACATCCAACAAGATTTCACATCGTCTAACGATCGGTTTAGTCACAAATTTAAATTTTGGATTTTAATGGGTAAAAGTTTTAACAATAACTAATTAATGTTAAATATTCTTCTACTGGTTATAAGAAAGAAAAAGTGTTGTTTGAACTTTGAACTATATATAGGTGTGTGCACAGGGTGTGTCGAGTATAATAATAGGTATGCAGCTGCATATACCCAGCAACAAATTCTACATACTTTAAATTTTTAATTTATTTACAAATTATAATTATAATTTTTAATTACAGGTAAAATGTATAACAAAATAGGTAACTACTCTGCTGTAAAGTATAGGTAGGTCGTAGGTGTCGAGTGATATTGAGTAGATCACTGTAATAAATGTATTAAACTTGAATTCAATGATAAACCATTGTATACAAAATATTATAAATAAAAATAAAAAATGATTCTGAATGGTCTTACTTTTTACTATCCATAGTTGCCAAACAATAACAATTATTATAATAATATAATTATATTATTGTAATAATTATTTTTTCTAGTTTATATTCAATACCTACGTTTTTACTTTTTACCAACTAAAGAACAAACTAAATCATAGGCGGAGCCACGGGGCGTACAGGATATATGCAGCTGCACGCCCTAATCGCCCCGAAGGCTGCTTTAATTTAAATTTAATTTAATTAAGAAAAGTAAAATCCATAAATGGTTAATTTGGCTAAAATCTAATGATCATTATAAAAGCTTCAACCAATTTTTTTATGTCATTTAAGAGTTTGTAGTGATCCCAGTAACACGTTGTACTTCTGAGAGGTCTTTCTCTAAATTGACCCTAAATAAATTCAAATTGAGATATACCATGAAGCAAGACAGATTAAATGCTTTGATGATATTAACAGTAGAACAGGAAATGGCACTCAATGTTGATGCTGTAATAGACGATTTCAAGATAGCGGTAGATTTTAAGAGACGAATGTCTTTATAATATTTTTGAGTGAATTTTATTTATACCTACTATATAATAAACTATATAATTTTTTTATCTGTACTGGCATAGGTTATGCAGTTATATTTTTATACCATACTTAAATCTAAATTATTTTTAAATATTATTTTTAAAGTGACCATTAAGAACATTTTAGGGATTAGCCCCCCCCCTCCCCCTAATTGTGGTGGGCCGATTTAGATTCTGCATACGCTGAAGAACACTTCTGGCTCCGCCTATGAACTAAATACAATTTGCTATCAGAAATAAGTCCCTATCAAAGTGGACGATCAGCGCATTTTTTCTACTAGAAAGAATGACTACTTCAGACACCAAAAAAAACTCGCATCATTATAAAATCAATACATTGATATCGCAACACTAAATATTAAACAAAAAAAAAACACCATATTGTAAAACCACTAAAATTAAAAACGTTTTTCATTTCCCTGAATTTAATGTAACCGGATTGTAATTTTTTAAAGCCAATCCATGCACGCGATAGGTGAATATACAATTTCCAATTTTATATTACGAGGGGCACACATTGTTTACGATTTAAATATTTCGATAACTGTATTTGTATTTCGTATAATGTTAAATAGCCTTGGAAGTTTGAATACGATATTTTATCAAAAACGAATAACTGAGTCCTAACAGCTGCAAGCTGGGGAAACAGGAAAATGTATAGGTCTTCAGGTCTTCTATATATGTGGATTACCTTAGTGGCTTAGTATATATACTTACTTATTAACTCTATATTTGTACGTAAAATGTAATGTTATGCGGTCCCTCACAAAATTAAATTGACATAATTAAAATATGAAAGTCTATTTTCTTTTTAATTTTGACAAACAGTACTTATTTCACTTTAAAACGATTTAAGCCACGCCAAATTTGACATGGATATAGTATAGTTTAACACTATAATATACCTAATTAAATAGAAATATCGAAAAAATTAACCGATTTGAGTATTTTTCGGTTATCAAACAATAAACATTCAAACGACCAATTCACCAATGACTGTACGGCATACACGACAAACGTATTCAATTTATTTGTCTTTGATCTTCCGCTGAAGTCTGAAGATGATACAAATTGAGTTGCGTTATAAAATAATATATACATAATAGATATATGACTTCAGAGTGTCCTTGTTCCATTAACAGCACAGTATCTAAACGCACGGTTCCGGTTTCTTGGAGCTGCGAGAAAGTGGAAAACTGTGAAAGTGCTGTACTATATTATAACAATATAAAATATAATATACCTACGCGTATAATACATTAATACGTAGGTATATTAATAATTATAGTAATCGTAATGGTGCATTGCAGGTGTATGATCGGCTCGAATTCACTTGAAAAACTACATAAGAATTCAGAGGCACCGAACCTACATAGTATTGTGCACTTCTTCAAAGTTGTTCCTTCTTAAAAACTTATAACAGCCATTTTGCGTTCAGCAGAAACAATTTTGTTTCATGAATCATGATTGCAGAACGTCATCAATTTTTCTTAATTTTATCGGATTTTTGAATTGTCTAACACTCTAACGGGAAGAATCATTAATCAAGGCTTAAATTGGCACAAAATGGCAAAAGCTAAATTGTGATTCTTTTTTTCAATTTAAGATATGCATGCAGTGTTGGCACTTCGTTCATTCATTTACCAAACCAAAAATGTGTTTATATTTAAAACAAAATTTTATAGGTAAATAATAAGAACTACGAATATTACTGATCTAAAGGTATCGATGTAGGTTCGCGGATACGCAGGGACCTATAGTTGTCATATGGTATATTACGTGCCTGGTAATTGGGTAAAATTCTCACCACTACAGTACCTACCTGTCTATCCTATATAATATAACCTTGTTCATTATTGTTATTTGTTGACTTAATATATTATATATAGGTGCGTTATATCTATTATACATATATAAATATAACCTATAATAATATAGAAATATAGAATAATTTATTACATTTTAAATAAGTTGCCTAACGTATATTAAACCATTTCCGTATACATATCATGGTATTTGAAGGAGCTGGTTCCCAAGGTTTCGATTTTTTTTTTGTCACTCACAATGATTCTCCGTTATACAGTATAGTAGTATACACTATACATGAATATATTATATACATTAGGTATGGATTACATTTGTTAAACGCAGATGAAGGCATGAAACATTACCTACGCCTATACATAATAATATGTATAGGTAGATATAATAATAATATAAATAGCTGTAAAAATCAAACGCCCACAACTTCAATAAAAGTTTTTAACTAGTTATTTTAAAATCAACGATATATATTATGGATAGGTATTTCCTATTATTTATTAGTACAGTTATAATATTAGTAAGTATGTGACTACCTAGTTTGATAAGTAATGACTATAGTGAGTGAATAGTGATGAGTATGGTTCGGGACTTATTGCACACAAATTGTAGGAAATATGCATGCACATATGCACTTAAAATAACCAAAATATGTAACTAACAATTTTTTTTAAATAAAATTAAAAAATTTGATTTATTCATTTAAATGTAGACAATTTTTTGTAATTAGTTATTTTTTGACAACAATAACACTATCGTAATGTTAAATTAAAAACTTGCTTGTTACCGATAAATTAAATAAATAATAATTTGATAATAAAAAATATGACTAAGTTTTTTAGATTCTGATTGGAGCGATGAATGTATTGATTTTACAATGATGTATGTTTTTTAATTTATTTATTTTTTCAGATTCTGAGCGGAGCGATGAATGCATTGATATTACAATGATGTGTTTTTTTAAATTTTTTGTTGTGTCTGTCATCACTAGGGCTCGGATTTATATGTATTTATATAACCAAAGTATGTATTTATACAACAAAAATATGTACTCAAATATGTGCTAAAGAATTCAAAATATGTATTATCAAAAAAAAATAATAATAACAATTAATAATATAATAAAATGAAATAAAAAATGTATATTTATCTAATTATATTGATTACAATTAATAACATTCATTTTTAAATTTTCGAATTCAAAAGATCGTCAATTTAATATATAGTCATGATAACCTTTCAATAATTCTGAACTCTGAAGAAAAGACATTAAAACAGTATAATTGTCTAAATATGTGAGAAAAAATTGAATAGTTGTGAAATATGTAAAAACAGGTATTTATGACAAAATATGTAAAAATATGTAAAATCAAATATAGCTCGTTTTATCAAAAATCTTGTGAAACAAATTTATCACTTGCCGAAATTAGTTTATCATGTCGCAGAGAAAATATGTATTTACATATAAATCCCGAGCCCTAGTCATCATATTTTAGGATAGTAAAAGTGCTTGGATTTTCTTCAACAGTATCTTTTCTGATGGGAAAGTGAATTTAGTTGATACTTTAATACAGTAATATCATAGAACATTGTTCTATGGTAATATCTACTTTATACGGGGTACTATGTTTTAGGTCACTGGTCCACGTACTTACCTACAAGTTACAACCAATATAATAATATAAAAACAATGATTGCAGACTTCAGTAAGTATATTGTCAGTTGTCACTATCATATTGTAATGATTGTAATTATTATGTTTTATAGATACTAATTATTTGACAATTTCATTTGGAATCGGTGATGGATTATCTATCATTGACGTTAAATAAATAATTAGGTATATTGATCAATAAATAAATATCCAGAAATCGTCTACACACATACATATCTAATATTGATATATTTAATATTGCTAACCCTGTAGAATTACTAATTAGTCTACAGATAGACGATGGACGTAAATATCTACATAATTTACATTTACATTCAGGCATTCATCATAATAATCTAGACCTCTTAACCTTTATAAACGAAATAGTAATCTCATAGATTATCAAGTTTGTCTGGTTATATTTGTATGCGATGTTTAAAATATCGAGTTAAAAAAAATTGTTCACGTGGTAATAATTATATTACCAAGTAGATATTTACTACAATTAGGTTTTTGAATAAATAATAATCCATAAAAATTAGGATTAGGCAATGTTTGTGCAATAATAATATTTTAGTTGTTACTATAATATGTCTTGTATAATATTATTACGTTGTAACTTAATGTAGTTGACGAATGTAACTTATTGTGAGAGTCAAGACACGTATTTCGGGTATATGAGTATAATATTTAACAGTATTATATTATATTGTCATCAATTGCATATTCTTCGGCTGCCTACAACTGTCTCGTCATCACCGAGCTTAATGCAGCTTAATGCCTATAATTAATTATATCATTATTATTGATATGGCCTATATAGTGACGCCCGCAGCAAAGCACGAACAACGATGGATTATAATTGTAATGATTATAATTGTTTTAACCACTAAACGTACGTTATTTAAAGAGTGAATATTTAGTATTTATTTATTTTATTTATCATGTTAGATATAATATTATCTCTTACACAAATAATTCATCGTTTAAGTTAGACATGTCATAATCTAATGTAGATTAGGTACCGCTGAAATATAGGAATCGTAATGTAAGCCGAGTTGTTGTCTAAATGTCATCATGCAATACAATATAATAAGAAAAGAAAATATTACAAGGTACTAGGTAGGTATTATCTTAAAACACGGTCGTATAATGTTACAATAATTATTATATTTTTTTCAACATTTTTTCAACGATTTCATTGTACAAAAATTCCGTGTATATTAATTGAATAATTACACCATACAATATTATATTTTAATTATAATATATTAGGTTATATAAGTTATATTACTATATAATAAGGGCAAAGCATACTGTGTACACAGTATACCACAAGTCCACAAATAACACGGTACAATTCATTGACTTTTTGTTTTTGAAACGTCTGTAATAAATCGTTTAAATACTCTTTTCTTGTGTAATATAATATATATTATGTGACCACTCAGGATAAAATGGGGGGGGGGGCATTTATAGCGTACGGGTACGGTTATGTAACACAAATACATAATATATAATATTATATTACAATGTCTTATATATCTGTAAAACAAAAACAACTGCAACGATTGGGTATAGCCTATATTGTTATCGTAGGTATATCGTATAATATGCGATGATAATATTATAATACATTATTATAGTTATAATATTATGAACTAAAAAAGAAGAAAGTCTTCTTAAAATCCTGCTCATTTTCGGACGGTGGTTTTTTACCTAATTTTCTATTATTGCATTACACTCACAGTTAACAACAGTCAACAGCAGTCCACAGTAATATAGGATAAATCTGTTTTTAATGACCACACTTTTAATGGATCATTATTCATAGTCGTCTGACATCGATTGAGGTTAAATATTATTATATTAGGTACCTATCTTTTGTATTTTTACTGTGAACTCACTAGGTACTGCAGAGTTTACATTGCAAAAAAAGTTTGGGCTTGAAAAAAAATACTTTACGATCGCAGGTACAACTTACAAGCAGTTTATAGAGATCGGTGATTCTTAAACCAGTGAACGTGGAACATAGGGGTGCTACATTTTTTCATTATGAACTTAAAGTGTTCCGTCAACATTTAAATCCGTGAAAAAAAAACGTTTATTGAGAAGAAGAATTTTTAGTTTCATCGTCTTTGCTTGTACAGTTGCACCCACTATACAATTACATAATTTTATATTGGCTGATATATAAACTGTTATGTATACCTCTACATATAATTTTAAATTGGAGCAAGTTGACCTTAAGTGGCAGGTAAATAATTATGTTAATTTTTTTTACAGACAATCTTCGCTCTTCGGTTTACCAAGATTAAAATATGGTAATTTATTGGTTTCTTAATAGTCAGAATTTTATGTTTTAAAAATAATTTATGCTGGTTTGTCAATTTCGTAATCTTGTCTCTGCTTGGTTGGGGCAATATTACATTTAAATAAGGTTATAATGGATTAATATTTAAGTTATGTTGAATACAATTTTGTAAATATCAAATAAACCTTTTTAAATAACACTATTTAGTATATAATATTTAAGTAACCAAATACTTTTCTACTTAAGATTTTGGAAAACTGCAGTAGACACATTATTGCTTACGTCCTTCGCGTACTAAATACTAATTATTAGTAATTGTTGTGCAATAAGCAAACAATTAACAAATAATAAGACGAGCACATATTTTATTATTATATAATAATTTACACATAAATATCAATATATTTCTTAATGTTTTCGAGAAATGAGAATTATAACTACATTTCTAAATACATTATAAAACAAAACTAATCAACTTGTCCCACACGACAATAATTTCAACGTGCTCCCCCCTACTGTTTTATTTTATGACTGCAATAATCGTATACAATTATGAGTGTTCTGTGATTCTGAAGTGTTTAAGAACTACTGATATAGAGGAATTTATTGTTGTACCTATGTAGCATGTATATTGTATAGGTACAGCCGTACAGGAGTACAGGACGATTCACCAAAAATGCTCACCAGCATTTATTCCTATAATTACCTATATTATGAATTAATTCATACTCTGACTTTTAGATTTTTTAACTTTTAAGTTGGTATGCTAAAGTCAGCCTATGATATTACTAAGTATATTTGATGATATTATTAATCTACCTGCATTTACAACCTATGAGGAATTTTGTATTACCTCAAATTATGTAAAAAAAAAAAATGCAGGCATTTAGTTAAAATAATAATTTGTTCACCTTTAAGCCCAAAAAACCATTTATATATTTTATAAGCCATTTATAGATTGAATTTATTATGAAAGCGATAAAGGACTTTTTTGATTGAGACTACATGCAGAGGGAACGCTGTGGGGGATTTTCCGGTTGATGTTTATTATTATATATTTTTATATTTTGTGAACACATATATACAAAGATACATGTACAATGTACATATTATGCCTATACAACAAGGACGTTGCAATATTTTATAAATTTCAACAAAAGTTTATTTCGCGTTGAGTGGCCTCAATATATCAATAATATGTTATAGACTTATAGCACCAGCCATTATAGTAAATAGTATTATACTATTATAGTAATAAGTACTAAAACAACTAACAATTCAAGCATAAAATATAACATATATATATATTTATTATATTATACTATACATGGCTACATACATTTTCAATGTATTTTATATTTTTATGTATAGGTACCATTATTGTATACCATTATACGTCACCACTTACCACTATAAACATTGAAACAGATACTATAATATATTTATACATCGATATCAGTATATGACGTATAAATAAATATATATATTTTTTATTTAAATATTTATTATAACCACCTCCTCCTCCCCTAAAATTTCTTTTTCCTACAAAAAAATCATATATACCTACCACTATTGTCTATTTTCATACACACAGATCAATATTGTTGGTCATTTTTAATAGATATAAAATAAATTGTTGAATATGACAAAGACGTCGACAATCATGGTTTCAGTTTTTTTTTTTTTGACTGATTTAGAACATTCCACGTTTATTACAGTCCGTTGCCTGTGGAGGTGCTCTATAGATGACCAGGTTAAACACTGTAAATGTAAACTAAATTTGAGACTAACTATAATTTGGTGTGTAAAAAACTGTTTAGAAAAAAATAATATAAATTATTTACCGATGTAAAACCTTAACCGAACTAAAATCCTGCGTACGGTACTGCAGTGGCACTAAAAGAGATACATTTTAGTGTTATTATAATATGCACTTAAAAACGTCAACATATGCGCTATAATTATTCCATATCACTAAAAAAAGGGGAATAATATCAAAATGCGAGTTTTCGATAAATTCTAATTCTAATTTTCGACATTATTGATGAACAAATATAAATAAAATTCAACAAAATGTGTTTGACTCCATTCGACCATTCATCGTATGAATATATTTATATATACGATATAGTTTAGGATCTTAACATTAATAATTTAGTTGGTAATAGCAACGCTGCGTCGCTGCATAATTATAAATTCGTTTAACTAAAATATATATGCCATATAATATGACACATATTTTGCGTTTTATCAATCTATTTTTCAATACGGTCTTGTGACAATGATATAAACAATTTACAACTAAATATAAATTGCATTATAAGAATAATCTTAAACAAAAATCCTTAGAATATTCAAGAAACCAAAATTATTAGCTTTTGGGTGTCTTACCAATAAGTCTATATACCTAGGTACTAAACAAAAAAATTCCTACCTATATTATAATATTCATAATTAAAAACTCATCTCATTTAAAAGTAATCAAATCAATTTTACTAATAGGTATTATAGAGAGCTTATGGTTTGCCTGTTAAATATTGTTAAAAATATTTTGCCGACTATCTAGGTCCAAATTTTTTTTAACCAAATGCCGATTACCTGCTTAAAAAAAGATATTCACTCCGGATTGTTTGATAGGAGAAAAATATTGTATAACTGGTTATTTTCTAATTTATAATTATTGAAAATAATTTTGTCTATAGAATAATTTTTGTTCGTGTATTATGTAAATAAAAAATAAAAAAATACCTAAAAATATAAACAAAAAAAATAACACTTTAAATTCAAAATAAGTAAAATATGACTTAACCCCGTTGGTATGCAAAAATTGGCAAAATAAAATGTCGTATACGACATTAGGGAAGTGTGAAACAAATTTGCATCTAAATTATTTGGATGTTCAAAGACAAAAAAAAATATGCGTTCCCTAAAACTTCCGAGCATTGCAGGTACCTATAATAGCCAATAGACAGTAGGCATAATACATATTATTGTGATACTCACAACTCAACAAATATTCACATAGTATTATGTTAGTACTTAGTATGTTACATGTATAATAGAAATATTATTATAGAATACACGACGAATGTATCATAACAAATTGAACACCTAAAAAAAACAAAAAATAATATGGCCTTCAAATAAGAGCAAACGATGGTCAATGTCACCGTTTCGTCAAGGAGAACGATAAGCTGTATCTGTAACCTGTATAGGAATTTGTATACAAATACGATAATAGGTAGGTAAACTAAATGTGTTTATAGTGACTATATAGTCATTGACTTTGATTATAATATTTATTTCAGAAGTCACGAATATAATATGTATACACGGGTACATATCTCAAAGTGAATAGTAGGAATAGTAGGAATAATAGGAACGTTAATGATCGTTTTTAATTGAGTTAAGTTGATAGAAAACATTTAAAAAAGTTGGAGGAATCAAAAGTTATCATAATTTTTTTTTAACTCAGTTAAGTTAAAAGTTATATGGAAACTTACAATTAACCTATTAAGTTGAGTTAAGTTATTTATTTTTTAAAATAAATAAATAGCCAGTAATATATGGTTAGTAAAAAGTAATTGTTTAATGTTTACGCAATATGTATCATCGTATACTGTTGGTCTGTTTAATATTATATATTTATCTTATAAGATCAGTATCTTCTTGTTAAGACTACTTTTCAAATGTATTCAAATACTTTTTTTTAAGTTCAATAAATGAATACCTAATTAATAATCAATAATTCAATCAATTCAATAACAAGTCTACTACCCACGCCATGAGGTACTATTATTAAATAGTTTCTTTAATCAAGCCAACCAAACCCTCTTATGTAACCCTCCATCTATTGTGCTTATTTTAAAAATATTTTATATATATTGTACAAATTAAAATAAATATGACATAAAAAAAAGTTCAATAACATTATTAACATTAATACCAAAACTTGTATTAAAATTATAAACTACTACCACAGTACCACCCATTAAATAAGAAGAAAGACTAATTAAAGATTCAAGATAAATGCCAATCCAACCAGTGGTGGTCAGTGTTTTGTATTCTTGTATGCCATGGTATAATACGGGAGTGAGGAGCCGACGGGGGTTTCAGTATTTACTCATTCTGTTATCTGCTTGTATTTTGGCGAAACCTTATTTATAAATTATGAGAAGTTAGAAACATTTTAAAGTAATATTGTAGAAACAAAATTAAGTATAGTAATTAAAATAATACATTCCAAAATATTAGTAATTGGAATTTAGAATAGACCACGAGAATTAAAAAAAGTATTTAGTATTTTAGAATAAAAATACAAACAAAAAGTATTTTTTAAGTATTTAAAATACATTGGTCAAAAAGTATTTAAATACGAGTATTTGAATACTTAACAAGACTGGTAACCTACTATAACTAGCACTATATGAATATTACACATACCTACCTAATGTGCCTACTGCCTATGAATCTATGGACTATGATGTATATAATATCCGATCTAGCGGCCGTATAAATAAGTAGCTACTCTGGTACTACTAAAAACCTTGTTCAAAATTACCAGTATTTACGATAATTAGGTAGATAGCAGGTATATCTCATGCTTATTACCTAATATTATATCCTTGTCGTTTGGTCAACGCATTATTATATGGGCACAATCGACAATCGTGTTCACACGTATATAGATATAGTTGATTTTCATTGTGTCTATGTATATATAATATTATATATTTATATAGGTATTACCTATATTATATATATATATAAAACAAGTCTCTTATACAGACATTTGTTTACCATAAGTTTATAAATAACAATAATATTTTAGGTGGTTATTTAATATATATATATTATACAAAGCCATATAGGTACAATTCGATATACTATATTGGTAGGTATGTAGAATGGTGCGTAACCTTGAAATCAGACTAAACAAATTTAAAAATAAATAACAATTCTTTATGATGTAGGTAAGTAAGTATTTCAATATATTTTTTTTTTCAAATATTCAGAAAAAAATAGTACTCATTGATTTAAATACCTACCTATCTAGGTATAAGACGTATCATAGGCGTGATGAATTTATTTAGGAGGGCTATAGCCTATTACGTTTTTAGTACACCACATAATATATTCTAAAAATATACGGGATGGGGAGGCTAAACATTTCCAGGGGGCTGTAGCTCCCTTAGACCCCCCCCCCCCCCCTTACCCATTCTATGCCTATGTTAGGTACGCATTTTGATAACAAAATAAAAGTACTACCTATTTACAATACTGTGCTGAATACTGATTTCATATTATTATTATTTAAAAGCCAACTCTGATATTATCGAATACTATATACTTAAATAATTAGATTGATTACAAGTGGTCATGTGTGGGTGGCGGGGAAAGGATGTGCGTATTTTTTTTTATAAATTTTTTTTTGGTTTGCTAACAATTAAGTCAATGTGTCGACGCCTGTTGTATATTATTTTATTCTGATACCTACCTACTGAATTAGTACCTTCTCAATAGGTAATAACTAATTACTATGTATTTTTTTTACTTCTTAAATTAATTGTTGCTGTGGTTTAATAGAGAACAAATAATAATAATTAGTAAAAATAGCATTTGTAGTGAGTTTAAATTTTAAATCTCATCGCCTACCTACCTATTACAACAGGTATTAATTATTCTATAAAGGCTATATAGGTAGTGAGTGCTCGGGAATTTATAGCATTGAAAATCATGAAAATATGCACAAAAAAATTTGCCTAAGTATAAAGCTGAATGAAAATATGCAGTTAAAATTGTATACAACCGTAAAAATAATATATAAATAAAAAAAAAACATTTTTACATTTCAAATGTACAACAAAAATGTGCTAATAGGTAGGTACTAATCAGTAAGAAAAAAATACTGAAAACACGATTCTACAAGCTATGAGAGCCGTCGATACGATACCTACAGACGTGCGAGCACGTAGTTAACTATATATAGCCGACAAAAACTGTTAAACAAAAAACCTGAGTGTTCCTAGTCAAATAATATATTATCTGTGTTTGATGATTGACAACTATAATTGATCTCATTAACAAACGGAAAATATTTTGATGATTTAATTAAAAATAGTTGTAGTTTACTGTTCCTAAATAAAAAAAGAAACGTACCTATTCCACATATTTTACCAAATGTAATACACATTATGCACATAACTGTTATTTTTAAAAAATGCAAAAATATGCAGTTTTTTATTGGTTTTTAGATTTATTACAGTTAATAGGTACCTACAACACGAAAAATATTTCTCTTTTGGATTACTTAGTACCTATTCAATAAAAATATATATTTCAATAGGTATACAATAATAACCTAACCCTAACTATACTATATTATCAAGTATAGGCAGTGGTCGGGAGTAGCGCACTACTTTATTTGTAGCGATTGACGTAGCGTCGCTACATTACGCCTTAGATAGCGAAACACTATAGCGCGCTAACCATGTTTAACCTAACCTAACCTACAATCTAATTGGTGATTATTAAAAACGAAGGAATCAATGGACTTTTGACAGTTTTCATGTCAACATTTAAAATAAATTACATCTATAGATATTTATTTTACTTCAACATGTTGTAAATTAGAAAAAGTTAAAAAATGTATACAAACAATTTTATTCAAACACTAACCATCTCAAAATGTGGATAGGTATTATTTGTTTTATTGTACTAGTAAATAATAGTATTATTTCTATGCATAAACATTTTTTTTATATTTTCACTGTTTGTCACATACCTAATTGTATACAGCTTAACTAAATATTAAGTTCAGTATTGAAAATACGAATAGAGTATTATTATAATTATAATTTAAAACTACAAGTAAGACTTTTTTATAACTTTATAAGCATAATAACATTTTATAATTCATATTTCATAATGATATTGTGATGTTAATATTTTATGTCATATATAACTAATCAACAATAGATTTTTAAAAGAACAGGTATAAAACTACAAAACTTCATTATTTTACAATAAAATTGTTTTCAATAAAAGCATATTGTACAAAATAATTATTGTCCAATGCACTAAAATGCATTTGTCAATTAATATAAACAATCAACAAAATCTAGTAAATGAATAATTTATCATCTATTTAATAATTTTTAAATACTAATAAACAACAGCAATGTTATACTCCAAGTAATTCAGGAGGACGCATTATGGATTTTTTTTCTACATTATACATATTGTTTGGGAAATTAGAAAACGAACAACAATATATAAATATATTTATAATTCACATAACTGGATTTGAGATTTTACTTTAATAATTAAAACAAAATATTGAAATAACTGAAAGTATGCTATTATTTAATAAAAAAAAAAAAAACCGGTATATTGACTTAATTCTATTGACAAGGTAAGAAATTAATTGGACGGGGTATCAAGAAATAAACAAAATAAGTTATGTGCAGGATTTTCTTTTGAAAAAAATAAATATCATTATCAGTACACAGTTTATGCAGCCTTTGCGGACAGTTTGCTGACCAATTCCTTCATCTTTTCAGTAGAGAAGGATTTGGGGCGTTCGATGGGAAGACCAAGACCGCGGTCCCAAACCAAAGAAGCTAATACTCCTAGAGCGCGGGATACTCCAAACAATACTGTATAGTAGTTCATTTCTTTCAAGCCGTAGTACTATAAAATAATATTAAAAATGTAAGAATGATTTGAGACAGTATAATATTATAATATTTTATATCTAGGTAAATCCACGCACCTGTAATAAAACTCCAGAATGAGCATCTACATTGGGCCATGGGTTCTTGACTTTGCCAAGGTCATTAAGTACTGGAGGTACAACTTCAAATACTTGTGATACTAATTTGAACAATGGATCATTAGGTAAATGTTTCAAAGCAAACTCGCGTTGGCAAGTGTAACGTGGGTCGGTTTTACGTAGCACAGCATGTCCATATCCTGGTACAACTTGTCCACTTTTCAATGTTTTTAAAATGAATTCTTTTAGTTGTTCTTTGGTTACAGAATCTCCAACTTCTTTACGTAATTTTTGCAACCATATTAAAACCTAAAGATGGAATTAATATAAATTTATTTTAAATGATTTGTAATTCTGAATTCATATTATTTGATTATATTAAATATTACGCTAAAACCATTAATTAATTATACATGTAACTCTTGAGCAGAAGCGTATATAGGGGAGGTCCCTTTGACAGGGTCCATAATGAAATTATAGGTTCAATTAAAAAACATTGTATGCATATTGCTTTATGGATATACTATATTACATAACCATACCCCTGTTGCCTGTACGTACTTTTGAAGTCATACCTAAGGTTTATGTTTTTTGATAGTTTATATCAGGGTGGTCCAACCTTTTATAGTTGGCGGGCCAATTTACACTTTCATAAATACACTGGGGGCCGCCAAAAGAAAAAAAAATCTGTCACACGTGAATTCGGAATCACTGTAGCTACTAAACAAACACAATACCTACGCACAAATAAAGCGAGCTGAATTTAATCATGGTTATGGACGTTGCTCATGGCACTTATACCTATGTTTTATAGTAATTTTTAGTTTTTTTCTGAAAAAAGTTATGATTTTAATATGTCTTCTAGGGGCAGGGGACAAAAAAAAAAACTGAGGGCTGCGGGTTGGACCACTCTAGTCTATATGAATTATGAAAGTTGGAATTAGAATTGTATACTTGCTGACAAGTGATAACCATCAATGTCAATTAGATACGTAAACAGAGCATTCTATTTTTTAAAAATTGGTTTCCATTCAGTGTTGTATTTACACTGTTTACAGTCATATTTCAAAACTAGGTTTGTTAAAAACATTTTTGTGGAATCAACAAGAAAAATGGAATTGTTAGATTATCAGGACTTCCTTTGATGATGATTCATTGTAATATAACATTTATTATAGATGAAATTGTCAATATTTTTTTTAAAAAATGTATATAAAAATTAATTTTTCATATATAATAATTATAATATAGTAATAAATATTAATAAAATAAAATGCTGCAATCTCAATTTATATTGTTTATGCTTTAATAATAACCACTTAGCTCCCTAAAACATTTCTAGTTATTGCTATATTAGTGCTATGCTTGACTAGAGGTAAATGGGCCCCTAGTGAAAACAATTCCTATATACATCACTGTTCCTGAGTTTGATAAAATCTCTAATATTAAATATAATCACCTCTTGGTTAGCAAGTCCATGCAATGGTCCAGCAAGACCACCCATACCAGCACTGAATGAAAGATAGGGATCAGATAAAGCGGATCCTACTAAATGAGTAGTATGAGCTGATACATTACCACCCTCGTGGTCAGAATGGATGGTCAAGTACAATCGCATAAGTTCAACAAATTCTTCAGAAGTATTTGCTCCTAACATGGATGTAAAGTTTGCACTCCAATCGCGTTCAGTGTCAATAGTGCCAACTTGATTTCCGCCGTGATAAATGTTCCTGTAGATTGTTGCTGCAATTACTGGTAATTTAGCAATCAAATCCATAGAGTCTTCATATGTATACTAGATCAATAAAATTATAAAATAAGTTAAAATGTTTTGTGTTGCTGATATAACAAACATAAATATTGAGTATATTTTGAACACAACATACCTAACTAAAAACAAAAAATACCCAAATCGGCCAATTGTTTATATCATTTTTTAATATTAAGTTTGCAAAAAAGTTTTCAGGTTTGAATAACTTATTATTAATAACAGATTTTAGAATACAAACTATTTTTTTTGTATTAGTGATGTCAAAAAAAAAAAACAATATTACACTGTCAAAGAACCTACTTCTTATCACATATTTATTTATTTTTTATTAGGTAAATAAAACTTGATACAAAATTTATTGTAAGGGAAGCATAAGAGTAAATGTGAAAACAATAGGTAGCGAGAGATAGCTTGATGGGCGGGAGTGGGAGAAACTGTTCATATTTTCACCTTTTATTATTTAGATATTGTTTTTATTGCTATTATTATTTATGGATACGAGTATGTGAGAAGTAGGAGATTAGGGAATTTTTGAAGATTAATGGTCATATACTATGGGACATCAGTTCGTTGTCTAAGACAGATGTTTTCAATCAGTGATATATGTGCGTATATAAAATTGTTTATTTATATTGTATGTTTCAAAGTATAAATATATTACATTATTGTGACGTTATAACGTGATGGTCTAAAACTACAGATAAAAAAAACCATTGTGAAGATAGTCTTATTCTCATTTTACTTATAGATTTATAATTGTTACTTTTTCAAAAATCTATTAATGTTTTAATGTTTTAAGTGTGTTGTTCTAAAAAAAAGGTTAAGAAACACTGGTCCAATACACAGTCTGGAAAGCTTGTAAAGGTTTTATATGAAGGGCTTAGCTTGAAAACAAATTTGAACACTGTAAGGTTATGATTGTTTTATATACTAAAATGTTGTTTTTAAATTCTTTGAATTTGACAGTAGTGGGAAGAGATGAAGGTGTATGTAAAATTGTTTACTTTTGTATTTTGTGAGTTAGGCCCCAGCAAGTCTTTTACAAGTGAAATGCTAAACATTTAGTTGCATTTTGACTTGGTATAACTGCATAATGTACTATTGAGTGATATACTTAACGGTTTAAGTCAGGCGCAGACTAAAGGTGAAAGACTGAAATGTATTTGGACCTACTTTTATGTATTTTGATTTTTCATTTATTGGACCAATTAGAAATTTGGTTTAGGTAAAATTGTATAACATGGGTTGCTATCTTAATCTTCATTTGATACAAATAGAATGGTATCATACTCACAAGTCACTAGAGTTGCATGGCTTGTTTTGGGGGAGATCTGCATTGTAAATATTAAAGAAGATAGGTAACATATTGTTTCCTTGGGGTATTTCAACATTGATTTTATAGTAGAAAGAATTATAATATCATATTGCTCTACAGCAGTCTGTTTTCAAGATAGGACTTAAAAGTTAGAAAATATGGTCAAACGCTTGTACTATATCAAGGAATAACTTTGAACAATGTTTCTCATAATATATTTTATTGGTAATTCAGTGTATTTGGTTCATTATCAAATTATATGACAATTTATGTTTGGTATGCTGATGAAGTGGCGGTATATAACATTTTAGACTTGTGCAGGAACCAACTAGCAACCTACTAGCTATGCAACTGATCTATATTAAATAAATAGGTTTTTAATATAGGAATAAAGAAATATACATAATGTATCAGGGTTTTCTATATAACATGAAAGTATTATAAATTTATTATAATTAATGATAAAAGAAAAAACCACGAGAACTTACCTCCCAGTATTGTGACTTATGAACTCCATTGGTATAGGCCTGTACAAATTTGCTTTCTGAATTAAGCAAAGCAACAGCAGATGTTAATTGTGTCATGGGATGTACAGTGTTGGGCAGGTTATTAAGCATGGTGACAACATGTGATGGCAATTCAGCGCGCTCAGCCCAGGTTTTAGACACCCATTTAACTTGTTCAGGTGTTGGAATCTCGCCAGTTATCAAAAGCCAAAATAATCCTTCAGGAAGAGGTTCACAACCACCAGGTGCTTTGGGTAATAATTTTTGACATTCAGGAATAGAATAACCACGGAAACGAATACCCTCATCTGCGTCTAATACAGATGTTTCTGTAACTAAAGCCTTGATACCTCTCATACCACCATACATCTATAAACAAATGAAAACATTTAATTTATATGAGTATTTTTTTTTTTATTTGGAATTATATATATTTAATTACCATGTCTACAGTTACATCACCGACAACTGTAGATCCATGTTGCTTTCTGAAGGCTTTGATTTCCTCTCCACTCTGCTTTAATTTTTCAGCAACTACAGATTTCAGATCGGTAGATGCACATGCCATTGACCGGGAAGCAGTCCATAATGGAGCAGCGACCTAACAAGAATATTTAATAATTATATTTCAAAAATGAACAAAATAAATTAAACAAATACACGGCTCATATGCTTATTTTATAATACAAAACGTGCTTTCGCCCAATATACAGATTATATATTTAATACAATAAATTGTTAGAGAAATAATTTAATTATTAATAAAGCTAAAAAAGAAGGGCCTTGATTAGCTAAATACCTCGCTAAATACATTCAGCGACAAAGTGGCTCATTTTAAATCATAAATAGTTGTGGAAGTAGTGAGTGAGAAAGGAACAGGGTGGCGAGAGATTTGGAGAGGGACATTGAAAAAGATTTTGGATAACAGGTACAGCAAATCGATTTTCCTTTGTAATAAACGTAAAAATAATAAAAATGAGAAAATCCTTTTTTTCAAAAATGGTTATTTAGTGAGTTTTTGAAAAATATATATTTTTTTAATAATTTTATTTTATTTTAATATTAAATTTAAGAGGTAGATACCAGACTATATAAAATTAAATTAGCTAATAGGCTATGTACTTATATATAAATATATAATCATAAAGATCCTACATAATATGTATTAGGAGAAAGACTATTATTTTTTTAATGATAAGATAATGAAAAAATAATTTTAAGATTTAATTTTAAAAATAATTTACATTTCGACAATTAATTAAAAAGTTTAGACTTATCTACGTAGGTATGGAATCATAATATTAACCAGGTACCTAATCATAAAAAATAATTTAATGATTTTTTTTTTTATGATACTGATAAACTCGAGGATAAACTATATATTAGATAATTTAATGATGCGTAACATTTTTAATAATACCACATTTTCAATAATTATTTGAATAAGATAACACATTTAGTACATGTAAGTTCAATAGGAATAAGTTTTTATTTAACCTGATGTTTAAACGAAATATTTAATTACCTACCTATATATAGTATAATTTCTGCCATTGACATTACTATAATATATTAATAACTGCCTTCTGTTTATTTATTTAAAAAACATAAATATATTTTTTATATATTTAGGTACTCAGTATAATATATTTATCGTTTTAACTGAACTTGGTTACCTATATTATGAGAATAAAGTAGGTACTCATAAATTTTAACAATCAAAAATTGTTTTAACGACAATATTTTTACTTCATACTATAAGTTACAACTTATATTTACAAAATCTGTTTCTTGAATAATAAATATCAAATATTATAATCTTTTGGTAGCAAAACAATACCTTTCTACAACAAAATGTATGTGTAACAAAAGTACCCCCCTTAATACCACTTAGTGACGCCTATAATTTCTGCTATTAATTTTAGGTATATCTCATATATAAGTTTCAAATTGTATACTCCTAAATATGTGTACGATTACCCATAGAGAATTAACAATACAAGGAAGTACCTACTACAAAATAACTACAATAAAACACAGATATTAAATGTAGGTACCTATATAGTAAAAGAACTTGAAAATACAATTGAATAAATATGTTATTTTCTATAAGCCATAAACACATTTATTTATCAATGGAAAATTTTCTATGGGGTTGGACTAATAATGAAAATGTTTTGATGATGGCTTTCAAGAGAAAATTTAGCATTGGAAGATATATTAGTTGCCTTAAACAGACTAAAATATTATACACTTAAAAATGAATCAATATTACTATAGGTATAATAAAAAAGAAAAACTGATATTATTCAAAACGAATGACATCAAAAAAAGAGCGTGGCCCTGTTGGAGAGTCAGCTATATTACCGCGGGCAGTCGGCCTGCCAGTCAGCGTGTTAAGGACTGCTAGACAAAATTCTGTTTTATTACAAATATTGTCATAAAATGTTTTAAATTTGGTACTGTACACTACTACATAAGTAAATCTAATGTTTATTTTTAAATAAAATAGATTTACGTTCATAACCTATTAGTTTTATAAATATGCACCTAGTATCCTAGTTTATAGGTACCTATAAATCAATGTTCTATTATATAGACATAATTTAAAAGTATCTTTAAGTCTTATTCAAATTATTCAGGAGCCTGATTACAGTTTAAGTACCCAATGATAAAAAAAATTGTTAATTTGCAATAAATTAGAGTCCAATACTAATTTGTGTCTCTTTATAATTATCAGGTCCAGATTGGGACAGTGAGCTACCAAGATAATCTTGGTGGGCCCAATCATGAGTATTTGACTATAATTATATTTTCATATGATAATGAGAAATTAGTAGAAGATACAATTGAATTAAATTATTGAATCATACAGTATCTGTAGTTGTAGTCAACAAACGTTAGAAATCCTAAAACTCTGTAGGCTTATACCAACCAAAGCTATAAACTTTTTATAGCAATAAAATTGCAAAAAATAGGATACCCATATATGTATAATATATAATTAAATTATTGTCAAATTGATAAGCAACACTTAATCTAACACTTAATAAATAGACAATAATTCAACCATGACCCAATACCTAAAAAATAAAATTGGATATGGTGCCAAAAATGTAAGTCATTTCCATTCATTATATTAAAATAAAAAAATAAATTAGCATATGTTGCCAATTTTTTAATGCCGTTTGAAGGGAATCACCTCAAGGTTGATGGAGGTCATTTATGAAATAGGTAATTACCTAATAACTCAAAACTGCTAGGTTGTGTATTGATAACACAGGTCATAAAAAATAAATATTCGAAGAAACTAACATAAAAATAGTCCTCTCCCCACCACATCTTGACTTAGATGTACACAAGCTACACAAAGTAATAGGTATGTAAGGTTACCTATCCAACAAATCGCACATAAATTCAGGAAATAGGTAATGAGTCATATCTTACGGTAAAATTTAAAATTTAAACTTGGACAAAAGCTTATATTATTATACTATAGTATGATAAGATAGGTCCAGCAAAGTATCACAATTCACAAATCGTCGAGAAATTGATATTCGGTAGGAAAAATGGGCATATCACTCCGCGGAAAACACCTTAGCAGCGCGAGTGATGATGGGTGCCCGGAGTGGGGAAACTGAAAACGAACTTAAACGAAACCTTTCTAAGATTCAAAAGGTCGTTCTCCTGTCTAAACGTACCTGGTTGATTTCCAAGAGTTTGGAGGCGGTCGAACGGAACAGGCTCATTTTTGCGGCTGGGTGATGTCGAAGGAGCTAAAAAAACGAATTGTAAAAAACAAATCAATAAAAGCAACGGCCAAACGTGCTTCGAAAACTACTGTTTTCGTCCACACTTCACAACCTCCTTTACGTACAAAAAAATGTAATCAAAGCGTTTGAGCGTGTTTGATTTCGAACATGCGCACCAGTCGGCAGAGCGGGCGGTAAAATGGCGTTGAGCTGTGGCGCGGGTCGGTCGTGAAAAGACCGAAGCCGAACGGGTACGGCGGCAGGCGAACCGAGCAAGTTGGAGTACGACCCTGGCGGCGGCGGCGGCGTCGGCAAACGAGTTAGATCGGTAGGATGCCCTTCCCCAAGGTCCGGTGTGGCCGACACATCATCCACACGCAAAAATGACACTACGGTGACGTCACGAGTCGTTGCGATGCCCATCGTCGGTGTGACCACTGGGATGTGACCGAAATGTCGGCGCAAACGAGCACGGTAATAATGTAATCGTCCAACCACGATTATAAAGAACTTAATACATTTATAATGTATTATATTATATAATTATATTTCTATTATAAATCTTTAGAATCGTGGATCCAAGTATCCAACCCATGGGCCACGATTATAAAATCTATATTCTATAATTTGTGTTGAGTGTTTCAACCGCAGAAAAATTGAAAATATTATATTATAATAATAATTACTCGTAGGTACCTCTACTATTATAGATAAATAGTGGCAAATACTTGAAATACTATAAATCATAATATACATAGTATTAATTGATAATGTCAATTGTCATTTGTGCGCTACTATGGTCGAGCGGTGAATGGTCGCGCGACCAACGTGTTATTTTATGATCGCAACCCAAGGGCAAGGCAAAATAAAATAAAATATCAGCAATTATCTACATCCAATAATCCTATCAAAGTGTTCTTCATACGTTATTTCCTAAACCAAAACTTTTTAAGAATAATTGCCTGCTGTATTGTGTATACCTATTGTACACGAACAACGGATGATATTGTGACCTAACAGTCGGGCTAACAACTAAACATAAAACAGTTAACAGTAAACACTACACTACAGGGCCGGAATAAGGTTTTTGCCGAACATAAGCTGCCTATAATAAATGTATCGCATCTAATTTAAAGAAAAAATAAGAATATAGCTATATGGCTATATAGCATGATCACCGTTCATCAAAAAAGTACGACTGATGCCTGATACGTGAATCTTTAAAAATTAAAAATTAAAAATAATCTATAATGATTATAGATAGGTACTATAAAATGATTATTTTTTTTGACATGTAGATCCTATTTACTTACAAAACTACAATTTGCCTATAAACGAAAAACAAGGCTTTCAAGTTTCAACATCATTTTTACACAAAATAAAAATATTACAGTTTCAAGTAATCATCGGTACCGTTGTACCGACATAACAAAACCATCAATTTGGATCTTAAATTACTTGAATATTCAATTTGTTTTCTTATAGGTACCCAGCAGAGTTAACCCGGGCGGAGTAGAGTAATACGGCTACCTATATTATGAAATAAAATACTGTTCACCAGAATAAAAAAACATAGTGAAATTTTGAAATATAAATCCATTAATAATAATAAAAATTAATAATCTCTAATTAAACGTATACCTGTTAATTTTATGATATTCTAGTACCTATGTCCTATACCTATATTAAATCTATGTCAATTTATTACCTTATAATTAGTGGAATCTGGCCATCTGGGGTAAGACGAAACACTTAATGTTTAACTACCTGTCTACTTGTATAGTATGTTGTATTTTTTAATAAAACTCGTAATTTACATACCTATTTAATGTAGGTTAAAGTTCCTAAGTTATTTGTTCACTTTAAAGGATTTAAATTACGTTATTATAATATTGAAAAAAGTTATATGTCTCATCTTACCACACTAATATCAAAGTTTGCCTACAGGGATAGAAACGCATAATAAATATCTATAACAATAACAAATAGTATAGGAATTTATAAATTCATAAATTTAAACTTATATTTTATTTTATATTTATTTTTAACACATTAATTGTATAGGTATATTAAACAGATTTTTGATAATTAATTTGTGCTGAGGACTTCATTATAAACTATATTTGATGTCTTTCCTTCGGGCATTAAAATTATTCTAGTGCTAGAGCCTTAGGAGAACTTACCTAAAAGAAAGTAACGTTTTTTTTAAGTTACCGCTTTGGGTGGGTCAAAACTTTTGCTCCCTAGCCGCCTCTATTGAAAACTGAAACGACGCTACTGAGGAAACTTGCAGGAAACTGTAGTCTTTTAAACTAGAAAGGATAACCTGATAGAATCAGTGGTAGGTACCTATTCTAGGTATGAAAACTGATTCATCATACATACTTTAATATGGGTGACTGTAAGTTGCGTCCCAATGTACCTTATTGATGTAAATTGCGTCCCGAGTATTTTTTTGGGTATATGTAAATTGCGTCCCGGGTATTTTTTGTGTATGTGTAAATTGTAAATTGTGTAAAATGTTGGTATGATTAAAAATATTGGTAATTAACTATTTACATTATTATTATTTATTAATATTAATTATTATATTTATTTATTATTATTTAAAATTGTATATTTGTATCGATACTAAGCTGTTGAATTTTTCTGTGCCAACTTTGTCCTTTATCAATTATTAACTTATTCAGTATAACTTATTTAAGTCTATATAGAAGTAGGTAAAAATTTGAATGACAATTGCCTCACAAATTCAATTTGAGTATTTTTTTTAGTTTCTAATTCTTCCATTTTTTTTTTAATATATCCTTCTTTTTCAATTGTTACTCTATTTTCTGAGCCTTGACTTCGTAACGCTATATAAGTATCAATTTGTATATTTTTTTAAATATCTATAAAATTAAAAATATTAGGATGAGAAGAATTAAACGAACTATTTAATTTTCTATGGAAAGATTCGCAATTGTTAGTCGTGCGTAATGTCGATGATAAATATTCTGACCATATTTCTGGTGGAAAGTCAGCGTCATTTTTTATATATTAATCTAATATATAGTCTGTGAATTCTAATACTCGAGCATCTTGTGGTTGTATTGCCATAATGTCTTCAGTAAAACAGTTTTCAACATCTTGTGGATTTAAGAAAGGAAGTCCAAAAAAGAGTTTTAAAAAATTACTTATTTCTGTATATTTTTTTTATAATCGGTACTAAGCCCCAACTGTTGAATCTTTCTGTGCCAACTTTGTCCTAGGTGGAATCTACACCCCTTTACTTGAATAGAAGGTTCAGACAACATTTGCAGCAGTATGTATAGCCTTTTCAAAATCGACATACATTCGAACTGGGTTGAATTGCATGTCATTTTTTCTACATTCTTCAACTAAATGCTGAAATGCAACAATTAGTTGACTTTGATGGCAGTAAAAAATAAACAAGTGGGATATAATTATTATTTAACACACCATGAATCGTGAAGAGTTGATAAAATAATTTCGGGCAACTTTTGAAAGTACCGTCTACAAATATCGTGTTCAAACTGCACAAAGCTTGTAAATTACGAACGGTCGAGAAACCTAATATATTTGTTTCATTATTATTCACTAACAAAAAGTCTTCACCTTTAATTGTCTTAAATTCCATATTTTTGAAAGTCTCATGAATTTGTGTTAATGTAGTTGGTAATTTGGGTAGCTTTGAATATCGAGCATTATGTATATTTCTTTTTATTAATAAAACATCTCCAGAAGTTATATTTTCAATATCATCATTTTTCAGTTCAGAATGTAAAATTTTTGATGGTCTAATAAACATTTCATCAACTGCTTTCCGTTTTAAATTGTTACTAATTTTTTGTCTAGTTAAAATATTTTCTGGTAATGGCTTATGTTTATGTTCATTAAAAATCTCAATTTCAGTATCAATAAGACTATTTACTTTTGCAAAGCATTTACACGTTTTGACGGTGCAACACCAACGTTCAACATCATTTATTAAAAACTTGTGAAAACGAAACTTTTGACCAGCAATCACTTTTAATGGTTTATTTTTTTCACTTAGCATTGTATTAAAATGATCACATTCATTTTCAAAAATCTCCACGTGCACTCGTATAGAACGGTTACAGGTGAACTAAAATATGTTCATCGTATGAAATGTTACTACAGTAAAATTTTGCAGATAGAGAACAGGATATACTCTTGATAATACCATTATAAATACCATCGATAAAAACATTATAAATGTTAGTTTTACGGATTTTCCGTCGGATGCAATTAACGTATACATGACAGAAACACAGGCCGCAACTTACGTATGTACCTGAGAAATACCGGGCCGCAACTTACGTATATTGTTATCAGAACCTTTTTTTTGGGACGCAACTTACATTTACCGTTTAGTATCTATGTGTACCTAAATACTGTAAAATATGACAACTATACCTCTAATTTAAAAATTAAACATTTATCTGGTTATAACTTTTGATTATTTATTAAAAATTTAAGTTATTTAAAGATTAGTTAATTTTGTTATAGTTTTATACATTCAAACTTGAATACATATTTCTTCTACCATTTCTTTAAATTGAATACAATGTACATTCTTCTCAACGAAATTAAGGAGTATATAATCTCCTACCTAAAAATATAAATTGCATCTAAAATTATTTTATATTGAAATTTTATTTTACATTTTAATAATAATGTGTTGAATTTTGAGTAAGTCACTTTAATGTTTGACACAGGGGCATAATTAAGGGAAGGATTAGGGGGATGGACCCCCCCCCAAAAAAAAAAACACTTTAATTTTACCGTTAACATTTTGATCAAAGTATTGGTAATGACCATTCAGGTTTGCTAAAAACGTATATCTCCCCCCAAACCAAATTCCTAATTACGCCACTGGTATGACATGTTAAATTAAAATTAAATGTTAAATCATTGCACATGAAAAACGATTTTGAGCGAGAACTCGGCCTATAATATTTTATAATATGATTTTTTATATTGCTATTAAAGTAGTTCATTTTACTATTAGTATTACAACAAGTTGATTTGATTTAATTTTTTGAAACATTTAAACATTATTACATTTATTATATTTTTGATATTTAAATATTATAATAGTACCTATTTAGGTATTTATATCATATATTATTGTTATTAACTTTTGAGTCAGGCCGACTTTCCGTAAACGGTGTGATAAGATTCATGGTATAAATTAATTTCTCATTAATCACTAGTTTTAGTAATTTATATTAGCATCATGCGTTTGGTCGAATTACCTTTTTACCCACCTAATAAAAATAAAAAACAATGTGTATGGCCAAGTTCCTTATGCTGTGTTTGAGCGAGTACAGAAGCGTTCAAAGGAAATATGATGGGGGGGGGGGGGGGGGGGGTTATTTGAATTTTTTTTGTTATAAATCTAGTTTAGCAGCTACTCGAGTTTTTAAATTTATTTTTCAGACACCTATGTATGTATTTACAACCAGCTAAGAACGATGGTGCAAAAAGTAATTGCCAAAAATCAGGGATGATCTCAAAAAAAACCATAGGGGGGTGTATTCTTAAAAATTGCCGACTAGAATTTGAAATTCAAAATTTTTGTTAACTATTAAGTTATTTTTAGTTACAATATGCTATACATTTATAATTTCTTTATTACCTTATGTTCCAATGTATGTTTAAATTAAATTTGAAGTTGAAACTTAGAAATACCTAACTTATTATTTTTAATTTATATCAGAATGAAATAACATCAACAAACATAATATGAAATAAGTAATAATTATAATTCATCACTTATTATTATTGATGCCAAATCGTTATCTACATTATAAAAATTGTCCTCTTCTATCATAACCTATATAAATATAAAATAATCTCAATAATTGTATTTTCATAAAATATAGGTAGGTACCTAATTATTTACCAATGGTCTTAATCTAATTATTAAAAAATGTCATTAAATTTAATAAAAATATTAGATTCTGAGTGAAACGAGATATGTATAATATTTTTAAAATCTATATTTTTTATATCTATATTAATTAAGGCCCTTGAAAACCCTATTAATTTTCATCAAAACAACCTTAGTGACTGACAAAAATTAAAGTACTTCTAGTGGTTCAATTTAAAAAATGTAAAGATGTTTTAATTGGTCAACAAGTCTACTTTGCATCGGTTGGAGCATATTTTTATATTTTAGATATTTTTGAATATATACAATACTAAAAATTTATTTATTTATTAATTTATTTATTTATACCCAGCTAGGTATAACTTTAAAATAAGTCTGATCACCAAATTCAGACTTCCCCATCGTTTCCAATGCTTAACTACATAGGTAAGTTAAAACATAAAAAATTGGAAAAAGACTGTTCAGTAAAACAGAAAATGTCAGTATAATTTCAGTATAATATTTGGCAAATTGAGATTCAACTTACTGTACATTTAATTTTTATTACCAAAGGGTCATTGGCGCAAATAGAGGGGGGGCCCAAATGCCGGTCAAGTCCCCCCAGTTCAAAATCTAGTAATTAGTATTCATTTTTATATTCTGTGGTACTAAGCAATATGGCCTATGGGAAGAAGGGCTTGAGTCCCCTCAAAAAATTTAGTCAATTTGCGCCTATGCAAAGTGTATACCTATCCGTTTATAAATTAACAAATAAATGAATATTTATACAGCGATATCATATAATATAATATATTAATATGTACCTATTTATCAATATTATAATAATATAATAGTTATAATTTTTTACAGCTGTTTTACCTAACAGTACGGTTAGTTATAGCTTTAGGGATTTTTTTTCCTAGATTCATATATAAACACCAAACATTGTGAACTTTGTACGGCTATAATTTAGAAACTAATGATTTCAGGAAATTTATTTTTGCGACATCGGTCTTAACTCGTTGTAATACACGGGTTTCCGAAAAAAATTGAAAAATTCGAGTGGACACTAAACTAGATTTGTTTCCAATAAATTATGATAATTATATGTAATATTATATTATATTTGTAAAGTGTCCATGGGGGGGAGGGGTTAAACCCTAAACCCCCCTTGAGCAAGTATGATACAATATAAATTATAAGAGACACATTTGTAAATATTAAGGTAAAATATCATATTATATAAACCTAAATTAATAAAATAATTTACTATGGGACAAATATCGAATACATTTGCTCGAACGTATTGGAAACGTGAACTTGTTATAGTGTTAGTTATTATTTATTACCTGTAGGTAGTATGCCAAATATATGGATCTTAAAATTGAAACAATTTTACTACGAAATGAAATAAACGATGCAATTTGATTGAAAATTGAAAATTATGTTTAAAGTGAATTTAACTACTTGAAAAACAATTTTCCTAAATATATTGCAATTTTTTCAAACTCGACCAAACGTAAACCACCCGTTTATTTAAACATACGGCTTTCCTCAAACCCTATATATAACTAAAAAGGTGATGACAGATACAAAAATTTTTTTTAAAAAAACACATCATTGTAAAGTCAATACATTCATTACTCCACTCAGAATCTAAAAAAAATCCACATATTTTTCAACAATTATAATGTCCAAGGTCTAAAAAAATAGAAATACAATAGGTACATTGGGTACATTGTAAAAAAAGGTATTATTATAACTGTTTACTTATATCTAAAGTCTAAAACAATAAACTAATATTATATAATATTATTATACGTACTTGAAATTTACGAACTAACATTGAAATTATTCGTTTATTATTTGTGAATTTGGACATGTTTATCAATAATGTGGTTTTCAATAGTATTTGCGTAATAATAGTGATTCTATAGACCAATGCAAATATGGATATAATAGCAAGTATTAAAAACCAAATCCATATTAATAAGTATATTTTTTCGTTTAAAACATTTTGAGCGAGAATGCACATAGCATCTATGTTTTGAATAGTGCCAGATGGTCCATACTTGAAAAAATTACATTTAGTAAGTCGAGGAAAGATATCTTCCATTGGGTTAAAGTAGCTAGGATGTTGATAGTATTTAAACACTTCAATTCCGTAAGTTAGAAACGATCCACCAAGAAATTTATGAGTAATGTAAATGTTGAAACCAATGTTGAATATATTCATTAATTCACACAAAATATAACCAATTGTGTAGGTACTGTGAGTATGAAAGCTCTCGATGAAATATTGTACCTGTAATTAAGAAATCACTAATATTTTATTAAAAATACATTAATTAAAATTGTGTATATTTAAATATTCACTAATTCATATATTTATTGTTTCCTGATCAATGAAATAAAAATGATAAAAATGGTTGTTTTTTAAAAAATTGATTGTACAATATTAACAATTAATTTGAACTAAATATTGTTATCACTCTGTCATACACCGTAATTCCATGAAATCATGTCCATACAATATTATAATAGGTAGGCGATAGCTATATATTTAAGATTAAGATCCTTCGTGATGAAAATTATGATTGAATTAAAATAATTAGTTATTATATTATATCTATATAAATACTAAATAACAATGTACACATTATTATGACTTATGAGACTTAAGAATTTAACCATTGATTATAAAGACTATACCTAGTATTTATAATCAATGATATAACTAAACTATAGCCTGTAAGGTAAAATATTAAGTAGATATATTTTATAAAATATTTTCATGGTTATAGTTTTTATTTGTTTTTACTTTTTTGTTTAAAATACAAACCAATCTATCTTGTTTTAAACGTCTTGTCTTAGCAGGACCCGCACAAAATCCACGCATGCCATTTGTGATCATACGTATTTTTCCTCCTTCCCATATTTTCCATATCCAATGAGGCACATAAAATGTCATAGATTGAAAGAACAGCATAAATGGTACCCATTTATAGTATGAATGGGATCTAATATTTTGTTCGTTATTTTTTATATTAGGTAGACCGAATTCTGGTTTCATATTATTATATGTGTATAAGCTCGACATCCAGCAATAACTATTTATAACTTTTTGCATTTCTTTATTTTTTGATGAGTTCGTTATGCATTCGATCGGATTTCCTTTATAAACATAAATATTAAACACAGAATGGATAATGAATATCACCCGTATGATATGTATCTATTCTCAGTGGCGCAAAAATATATATTTACCTATGACAATTGTCATAGGTGATTTTAGTAGGTAGGGGGTCACTTTTGTCATTCTATAGTTATTTTATGAACATTTGTTTAATAGACAACATAAAAACTATAGTTGGTGTATGGTAAGGTAATTATAAGAAATAGGTGGGTGTCAAAAATATGTTATGTGCAGGTGTCTAATGTCATAGGTAACATTTTGGACTTCGGCGCCACTGTCTATTCTATATTACTAAACAATTTTTTTTTAGGTAATAAAATCATCAATCAATTTCAGTATTAAAATTAATAGTTTTAAAATAAGTACTAACCTATTAAATTGATTGATGTAACCAATATACAGAACGTTAATAAAATATTGGTAGTTAGTTTATAGTGGCATTGGAATATATAATCGTCGATCACAGGTTTATCATTGCATACTTTAAACGATTTTGCAATAATATCGAATGGCAAGATAGGAATCATATCTTCTCCTTGATATTATCCTCCTGTAAATGTTAAGACATAATCTATTAGGTATATGGATTAAATTTAGGTATACGTGACTAATTTGCCAGATTGCTATAGAATATAGATATACCTATTAATTTATTACCTATATATTGCATGTAACATAATTAATTACCAATAAGTAATACGATGGTTTTTAAAATTTTTTCTATTCTTCATTATTCATTTCTTACATATTAAATTTACAAATAAAAAAAGAGGGAAAGTAGGAAATTGCTCTGCTGTGCAGTAGGTGTCGAGTGTACCTCGTCATTCAGTAAGTCACTGCAGTAATGTAAGGTAATATATAGGTAGTTAAATTTGAATTCAATGATGAATAACAATATTGAGCAAAGATGTCTATCAGCTTATATTATAATACCAAGTATATTTCATGATAGTTTACGGTAGGTTGATTTAATTTATGACAAAGATATTTGCGTTGCGAAGTGGGGTAATCGAGAGGTGGCCGTCTCAGAGTTTTACAAGGGGTGGTGGATGAATATAATAGTATATAATGGCCAATAGCCGCAATAGGTGATAATTTAGTATTAACCATAGTATTTTAGTAATAACTACGACAGGTTATTACAAATATGACAGTGAGTGCGCCTTTATCGGGTTTTTGGTGCTGAAAGGTGGGAAAATATTAGAATATAGCATCTGAAAAATTTCAAGTTCACCACGCCACTGAATTAATGTAAAGTTGAGACTATATAATTACACATATTATTATAATATTATACCTATTCAGTATTATACTAATAATTTAAAACAGATCTTGATTTAAAATAAAAATTCTAACCTAAAAATATGCACCTACAACCTAAAATTTAGTTTTAATATTTTTAGCTACCTAATTATGATTTAATTTTTATTACATAAAATATTTAAATTTCAAATAAAGATAGGTATTATAAATAAGGTAATAATTACCAAAATAATTTTACAACTGTAGAATATTAAATTTTAAATTTTAAATATTATTGTATTAACGTAAACTACTTAAGGTATAGCTACCAAATTTAAATGTGCTTACCTACGGGAAAATTTGAAACGTACAAATTTAGAACTATGGCAGAATGGTATTTTATTGATCTGTAAAATATCCGGAATATGAATAGTAGTTTGTATAAAATAAAAAGTAATGTACTCATAAATGAACCTAACATGAAACAATAATGTTAGCCATAGACGATTATTATTACTTTCTTGATAAAGAATAAACTGTATCATGAAGCCATAGATATCCATATTATGCTATATTATTCTATATTATAATATAGATATCTGTGTATGGAGCTTAAAAATAATTTTATTTTCTCTATGTTTAATCCCGGTGTCCTAGTAAAATCATATCCCTGGAGAATCTTACAGGGTGGGGGACGGGGGTATTCGCAAAAACCAAGATCTACAACAGAATTACCCGCAGAGATAATAGGACAATAGACGTCAATAGGTTTATTATGGATTATTGTTGCTAACGGAGTTGAAATTCTAAAAAATGTCGTTATTTTGAGTTTTTTTGTATTTATCTATATTTTATAAAAAGATACCTAAGTGCTCACTTCAGTTAGCAAGCCGAGAGCAAGGGCAGATTGGAGGAGCATAGCATAAAGAGTTTCATAGCAGTATCTTCAAATATGAAAAGTTTACTACGTAATAAGACTATGTATAATAATGGCTTGATTTACAAACAGAAGCGAAAGAAGGGGAATGAATAGATCCTTGAGGAGTACCTGAAGAAGAAGTTATACAATATTTTATTTATTTATTAATTAATTTACGGAATAAAAATTCCTTATTTAGTACAGCACACAACAATAATACAATAATTTAACATAATTAACATATTATACAAGGGGCGATGGCTCCCCCCCCCCTCAAAAAAAAATACAGCAAAATTACAGGTAGAATAAATATCTATAATTATATAGATATAAATATTGGTGGTAATACCATGTAATTTTACCAATTTTGGGTGACTGTGTCAGTAGGATGTCAATCAGAAAAGGGTAAGTTCACCAAAGCCGGAATCCTATGGTAAACGACTAACGAGACAGTAGCTTATGGTTGATCCGATCAAATGCTTTTGAGACTTTAAGTACATAGTCAGTATAATTACCATCGACTATTGTTAGTGATGACAAAAAATATTCATAACATAAGTAATTAAATTATTATAGTAAATAATAAAATAATACCAATATTATAGCTGAATGTAGTTGTTTATCTACTAGCACGAACGCCGTCTTTTGCTTAACTTTAATGGGTATTATTTGCTGGGTATTCTTTTACTTATATTAAGAAAATGATATAAACAAAAATATTGACTGATCCAAGTCCAAAAAAGGAGGGTAAGTGGATGTCGCTATGTTGTCATATCATTGTATAAAAAAACGATTCTGAGCGAAAACGGTCAGTCAGCACTCAGCCTATGATATTAGTGATATTACCAAGTATATTTGATGATATTATTGTGAATAAAGTTATTTATATATAACCTATTTACGTGGAGCCTTGTTTTAAATTTTCAATCCTTAGCTATAAAAGTTGAACATTTTATAAATTTTTAACTACAAAATAATTATTAAATTATAAATTTGTTCTTTAAATGCTTATAAAAAAAAAATGTGCCTATGTATTTTTAATATTTTTCAACTGCTATTAGAACGATATAATATATTATGGAGCCTTATATTCAATTTTCACGCTTTTTTACCCAACAAATTAAATTGTATTGATATTTATAAAAAAAAAACTAACAATGTCCGTAAACAGCTCAAAAAGAGTCAAATTATTTTCAAAATGTTATCGTGTATAGAAAATGCTAATATAAACATTCAGTAAAATTTTCAAGTGTCTACAGTTATACGTTTTTTAATTACAACAAAATAAGAAAATCGTTACATGAGAAATCGAGTGAATATCAAATGTTGTAAAAATATGAATTTTTGACTTTCTTGTAGACATTTTTTTTTTTGATAAAGGTAGATAATCTTATGGATAATCTTGTATTATATTTTCAAATCTTAGATTTAAAAAGAAAAATTTTTATGAATTCTCAACTCAAAATAATTTGCTAATTTTCGTGATTTTTCCGTATTTTGTCAAAATTTGAACTTTAAATGCTTATAAATAAAAACTGTGACTAAGGATTTTTAATTTTTTTCACCTGCCTTTGAAGCAATAACCTAGGAGCCTTCTATTAAATTTTCAAGCTTTTTTAACCAACAAATAAAATTTTATTGATATTTATAGAAAAAAAAACTAAAAAAAATGGAAATTGACAATGTCCGTAAACAGCTCAAAATAAGTCAAAATGTTATGGTGTATAGAAAATGTTAATTTAAACATTCAGTCAAAATTTCATGTACCTACGGTCATTTGTTTTAGAGTTGCACCAAAAACCAAAATCGATTCTCTCAAAAACAGATTTTGCAAAAAATTCTCGTTTTTCCTTAATTTTTCTTTTGTTTTTCACCTTGCTTTTGAAAACCACTGGGAAATTTTTACTTTTGACCTCTCAAAGTACCAACTAGATTCACTTTCCTATCAGAAAAGTTACTGTTGAAGAAAATCCAAGCACTTTTACTGCCCTAAAAGGTGATGACAGACACAAAAAAAAACACATATCATTGTAAAAACAATACATTCATCGCTTCGCTCAGAATCTAAAATGTAAAATTATGTATTTATTCATTTTTGTTCTAAAATATGTAATAATCAGGTTTTAAAATAAGTAATAACACGAGTTTCCAATTTTACCTTAATTACTGCCTACCGGACCGTCATCGTCACATGAGAAGGAACAACAGCCGATTACATACATAATATGTCATTTATATATTAATTCAAAATAATTAAGTCAACCCATTATTTTAATAAAATTTGAATAAAAATTGTTCTGTATTATAAAGTATTAAAAAAAATAAATATTTTAAGTTCATATTTTGAAGTTTTTATGTCAAAAATTAATTTTTTTGGGAATTAAAAACCGAACACTATTTTTTTATTAATTTTCTTTATTTACTTAATCAAGTATATATAAATATTATCCAACACACTTATAAGAATGTCGTACTCGTAAAAACTAAAAAACTAACCAGCCAAGTGCGAGTCGGACTCGCGCACGAAGGGTCCCATACCATTATCTATAATAAATATGAATTACCTAGGCGTCATGTAATCAAATAACAGGTAAAATAAAATAATTTAGAATTTAATACTAATATAAAACAATATTTATGCAATCCAGATCAGTGTTATGATCTTAAAAGAAACAGGATTATTGAAAATAATATGTCATTAAAATACCAGGCTGAGGGCAGCCTGATGGACGCAAAGTCGCAAACACCGTGCGTATATTATAATAATAATGTAATAATAAATGCGCGCAGTCGCGCAAAAGACGTACACCGCGGTAATGGTTGCGAAAGATACCACGAACACGACGTAGGTATATACCTAGGTACCCGTAGCACGCAGCCAGCCCCGTCGCCACCAACGGTCCATTCCGGTGTTATAATACAAGTTGGTAACACTACTTATATTATATATTTTGACGGATTTTTAGTATTTGTTGTTATAGCGGCAACAGAAACACATCATCTGTGAAAATTTCAACTGTCTAACTTTCACGGTTCATGAGATACACCCTGGTGAGTGGTGACAGACGGACGGACGGCGGAGCCTTATTATATAGTAATAATCTTAGTGTCTTACCGTACTGAACCCTAAAAAAGACTTGGGTGGCTTTAGGAGGCTTTTCCTCCATAAAACCCCCAGTAAATACGTCACTGCAAAACACTTAGATAACAAATATAAATCATTATGTAGCACAACATAACATATTATTAACATCTTCACTATGTAAAATTATACACCAGTTTTCAGGTATATATATCTAAATAACTTCACATAGTTAATACTAAATGTCAAGCTATTTAAATTTTAAGCAATGATTATATTGATTGTTATTAACCCACACCTACAATTGTGCTTGATCATAGAACAAGAAGCCCGGATTAAGATACTTTTGTGTCCGGGGCCAAACAATTTTAGGGACTTATAAACATAATCAAAATATTGGTGACCCACAAATAAATATATTTCAGAATTAAAAAAATATTTTGATTTTATAATATTAATACTATACGTCATCAATACTTTTATTTGTAAAACAAAACACTAACATAAAAACGTAAACATTCCCCACTATTATAATGTTATTTCGACGACCAGACAGTACCTACTGTAGTCAGGTTAAATGAGTATAATATGACTTCAACTGACGACTGTTCAAATTTTCGTATAAAAACAACGTAAATTAAATTTGTTTGGCTCCAGAAACCTTTTATTATTAAATTTACTTTCATTAGCTTGAACAGATATAAATTATAATTGTGTGGCTATCCTTATCAGTTATCACATTGCATATTATATTATAATTTTACACTCATACAGATAAATGATAATTGGTACCATTGCCCAACGCCTATTTAAATAATTTATTGCCATCCATTTGAATTATAATGTATGATTTATTTTTGATTAAAATTAATAGAAATTAAAATTATGTTATTGATATTATTAAAATTTAAAAAATGTAATGGATCACATTACTATGTACATATTGGATTATCAAAACAATAACTATTGTTTATCTGACTAATTTTATTAGTTTTTCAATACTTTGTTAATCTTGTTAGTTGTCTATGATTTATGCATATCAAAAGCACAGAATCGTAGGTTTTATATACTAAAATAGGTAGTTATTAATTATTATTATAGTTAAAGAATTATATTGTATTGTCCACTGCTTGAAGCACAGGTCAAAATGTCTAAACAAGATATTGTATATTTTAAAACACGAGTATTATAATATAATATGCTGCAGTAGGAATGTAATTGTGTATTGATGCATTTATGAAAATAAGTGTAAAAATTATATTTTATTGATCAATGACTTTTGTAGGTACCTTATAATAACCTTATAATAATACCTTATTATAATAATTTTGAAAAATATTTTCTTTTATAAAACAAATGATTATTATCAATGATATTTGTGTAGGTATAGTATATAATATATATTATACAGCCTCGAACTGCATTAAAATATGAATTCGTGCTCTTTAGCGCGTGCTCTCACAAGGTCCAAAAAGGTTGCCTAATATATTATTACATTACTGGACACACCTAAAAACACAACAATAATTATTATTTATTTTTAATTTTAAATTATTAAAACACAATGTTTTATACTTTTATCTGACTAAAATGAATATGATATAATAAAATTTCCTTTGTTTATCTATTGTTAATTCCATAAAATGATCATTGATCATCGTAGTAACAGACCTTATCTTATTCTCAATACGTAAATAATCATTCTAATTAATAATACTATTCTTTTGCGTTGGGTTTTTTATTCATATGACTAGGTTACATAGTATAAAATTTTTAATCTTTTTTAAATTTGAAATTATACCAATTACAATATTTAGAAATTACATTTTTTATCATTACACTTACACGTAAAAAAATATGAATTGCAAGTGAATAAGTGATACCCTTATTTAATTTTTTATATAGTTGATTAATGTTTTTGTATTTACGATTTGTTATCAAGTTATGACGTATATTCTGTTATGATAGTTTGTTAGACACTGATTTCTATTATTCATATAGATTATTCATATTAGTAATTAAACCAGTGACGATCTGCGCTTTGACCTAACCACCTGCATTTTCAAGACAGCTTTATTTACTATCAGAAATATAGGTAAGATTTTAAGGTTTATTATTATTAAAGGACTATAATAAACAAAATATGTGTTTTATGTATTTTTAACTAAACATTTTCTTAATTTAATATATTAAATATAGTAATATTGAACTCATTAGTAATTGTTTTTTTCAATATGTATCTAATATCTATACTATATTATATTAAGTATGTCTATTTAAATTTGTTATAGCCGCATAATTATTCTTAAAAATAAATATTTTTTAATATAATACTATTCAATCACGTTCGTTAAAATCATTTTAAATAAAGATGGATTAAATAAACCAATACAATTTCCATAGGAGCAAACAAATCTTAAACGAAAAATGATGCAGCAACAATATGTATTGATATTAAACATTTAAATATATTATTTGGTAAAAATATGTACTAACTTGGAAAACAGCTATTTTTTTTTGATCATAGATTAAGATAATAATTATATTATTTTGAATTTAAATGCTCAGCTGTAGACTGCAGTATATAAATATAAATATTTTTAAATTTGATTAATTATTCATGATTTAATATTCAGTTATAATAGTTATTTTTTATCTTTATTTACTAAATTAAGAATACGTATATTGTTTTAGTACATAAAATGAACATTAAAAGTTAAAACAAATCTTATTATAACGAAGCACCTTTAAAATAATAAAAAATAGTTATTTTTAACATGTATTATAGTGGTACCTATATCCCTGAACTATAAAAACATCAGACACACATTGAGTGTTATGCACTCGGACTCGGGTAGGTACTCTTCTCGCTTCGCTCACTTTGCGCAAACTAGTATTGTATAAGAAATTGTTTATATCACTACTAATTACACTATTTCAATTAAATGTTCATTGGTCGTGTTCAAAGTAGTATTCAGAGCGGAGTTCAATTTACCCAAAACTAATCAAGATTTGTCAAGCCCCTTATTTCATACATCTTTGTATGCATGATTTACATGTTTTTCACAGTTTTTCAAGTGTTTTTATAAAAGTATATGAACCATGAACAATGAATATAATATATAATGTTATAGTTGTACCTAGGTAAACTAAAACCTACATTTTGTCTAACCTAAAAACGGCAGGGATCGCTTAAGAACCTATAATCCCGACCCTATTAATTGTTACATACAATTTGAGGGAGAGACCATGTAAACACTTACATTTTGAGTTTTGACTATTATTAATTTGACGTATTTCAATAGAAATAATTTTACTGTTTAATTTTACACATTAAATTAAAAATTTTTTTTTAAATTTATTTAGAAACATAAATAAATATGGTGACATTTGAGAACTATTTACGTGTAGTAAACCAAAAAAACTGGAAAGCAAGATTATCTTCGATTATTTTAGCGATGTTCATGCTCATATTTTATTGTTTGAAGTCATATACTAGAAGTTCACACGAATCTGGTATGTTCTAAAATGTATAATTTAGTAAAATTATCAGCTGATTGTTATATTTTTCAGATATTAAACATGTCGGGCGTGTATTATTATCAAGTATCAATAAAACAAACAGTCAAAGAGAAAAATCGTTTTTTGAAGAGATTTTTATTTTTGAGGAACGCACTTTCACTATATTGTGTACTTCTGTTGTTGCTTTATACTTATTTTTATTTTTGGGAGTAGTATGCAATCGTTATTTGGTACCATGCATTCATATAATTTCTCACAGTAAGTAAATATCTATAATCAATTTTTGTGCTACAGAATATAAAATATAATTAATTATTGAATTTTTTTCAATGAAAAAGTAGGAAAACATTTATTTTTAAATTTTTGAACTTCATCTTTATAATATAACATTACGCATTTCTATAAATAAACTATTGCATGAGAATTCTTACCTGCTTAATAATATAACTATTATTTGTTGTTGCTAAATCATTGCAGTAAAATCCGAAATAATTTTATGTTATTAATTCAGAACAATAATGTAATAAATGAAATCAGTAGCAGATTGTAGGTACTACTGTTGTTTGATTCTATATAACAAAACATGTAGGTACCTATCAATTTATTTAGACTTTGACTATACAATTTATAAAGCAATTAACAGATCACTCAGTAGGTACAATGATTGTTATATTGCATAACTGATAACAATAGCTTTTTAAAGGAGTTCAAAATAGTTTCGCTTATTTTTACATCTTAAACAACAATGGAAATTAATATTCATTAATCATGATAATTTATTTATACATTTAAGCAATAATTATATTTTAAAAATAGAATATATCATTACTATATTGTAATACTTATTAAATTATAGTAATTAAAGCTATAATAATAATCTATATAGTCAGTTAATAATTTATTCTTAATAAAATCACGTGAACGTGTTTATGATATATTTACTAAAATAAATAAAAAAAACTAACTCATAAGTTCAGTCAAACAAAATAGTTTTTGTAAACAATACATTTTTAAGTTGTCTATTTATTTTAATAATAATAATAATTTACTATTTAAAATTTTGCTTTTTTACTAGGTACCTATTATTATAAAAAAAAATAAGTTTATAAAAAAATATATTTTTGGTAAAAATCACAATACAAGAAATAACGCTAAAATATAATTTGATATGACGATAATATCATCTGTTACAAAATATGTAAAATACTATGTAGGTAGTAGAGTTATTTGTAATCAATGTTGGCATATGATAAACAAAATTATATCTCTATATATTGTAAAAATGTTTAAGTTTTAGAAATATGTACATAAAAATTTACACTTCTGACTTCTGAGAGATTCATTGATTGATCATTCCCGCGTTCGTCAAACAGAATAAATCAAAATATGACGTTTAAGTTTTTTACAATACTTTATCATTATTATAGCTTACAATTCAAAAGGTTCAGACAGTTCATAATATTTATAGCAGACGAAAAAGTTCTCAAACTGAGATAAATAAATTAATCTAATGCCAAATTATAAAGGTATTAATTAATGGTTAGAAGAACTAACAGTGGGTATAACTAATGCTATTGTTGCCTTTATATTACACAATTGGGATTTAAAGTAAAATTTCTACATTTTAGATTCTGAGTGAAGCGACAAATGTATTGATTTTACAATGATGTGTGTTTTTTTTTTGGTGTCTGTCATCACCTTTTAGGGCAGTAAAAGTGCTTGGATTTTCTTCAATAGTAACTTTTCTGATAGGAAAGTGAATTTAGTTGGTACTTTGGGAGGTCAAAAGTAAAAATTGCCAAGTGGTTTTCAAAAGCGAGGTGAAAAACAAAAGAAAAATTAAGAAAAAACGGGAATTTTTACGCAAAATCTGATTTCGAGAAAATCGATTTTGGTTTTTGGTGTAACTCTAAAACAAATGACCGTGAAGACATGCAATTTTGAGCTGTTTACGGCCATTGTCAGTTTTCAATTTTTTTAGTTTTTTTTTCTATAAATATCAATAAAATTTTATCTGTTGAGTAAAAAAGCTTGAAAATTTAATAGAAGGCGCCTGGGTTATTGTTTCAAAGGCAGATGAAAAAAAATTAAAAATCCTAGGTCACAGTTTTTAATTATAAGCATTTAAAGTTCAAATTTTGACAAAATACGGAAAAATCACGAAAAATAGCAAATTATTTTGATGAAAATTCATAAAAATTTTTCTTTTTAAATCTAAGATTTGAAAATGTAATATAAAATTACTCATAAGTTTGTCTACCTTTATCAAAAAAAAATGTCTAGAAGAAACTTAAATTAAATTTTTATGAGCGTCTGAAATTTATATTTTTACAACATTTGATATTTACTCGATTTCTCATGTAACAATTTTCTTATTTTATTGTAATTAAAAAACGAATGACTGTAGATACTTGAAAATTTCACTGAATGTTTATATTAGCATTTTCTATACACCATAAAATGTTGAAAATATTTTGACTCTTTTTGAGCTGTTTACGGACATTGTCAGTTTTCAATTTTTTTAGTTTTTTTTCTATAAATATCAATAAATTTTTATTTGTTGGGTAAAAAAGCGTGAAAATTTAATACAAGGCTCTTACTATATTGTTACAATGATATTTGAAAAATATTAAAAATCCTTAATCAAAGTTTTTATTTATAAAATTTAAAGTTCAAATCTTGACAAAATACGGAAAAATTACGAAAATTTGCAAATTATTTTGAGTTCGAAATTCATAAAAAATTTTGTTTTTAAATCTAAGATTTGAAAATGTAATACAAGATTCCTTATAAGTTTGTCTACCTTTATCAAAAAAAACTGTCTACAAGAAACTTAAATTAAATTTTTATAAGCGTCTGAAATTTATATTCTTACAACATTCACTCGATTTCTCATGTAACAATTTTCTTATTTTATTGTAATTAAAAAACGAATGACTGTAGATACTTGAAAATTTCACTGAATGTTTTTATTAGCATTTTCTATACACCATAACATTTTGAAAATATTTTGACGTTTTTTGAGCGTTTACGGACATTATTAGTTTTCAATTTTTTTAGTTTTTTTTTTCTATAAATATCATTAAAATTGTATTTGTTGGTAGAAAAGCGTGAAAATTTAATGCAAGGCTCCTGATATATTGTTACAATAGCAGTTGAAAAATATTGAAAATATATAGGCACAATTTTTTTTTTTAAGCATTGTAAGTTCAAATTTTGACAAATTTATCAAATTTAAAATGTAATAATTATTTTGTAGTTAAAAATGTATAAAATGTTCAACTTTTGTAGCTAAAGATTGAAAATTGAAAATAAGGTTCCACGTAAATAGGTTATATTATATAAATTACTTTATTCACAATAATATCATCAAATATACTTGGTAATATCATAGGCTGACGGACCGTTTTCGCTCAGAATCGTTTTTTTTATACAATGATATTATATCATTGAATTCAAATTTAACACCATCCATTAGAGTGACCCACTTGTAACATACTGTACAGCAGATCGACATCCACTTACCCACCTTTTTTTTATTTATAATATGTAATAATTGTTATTCATTTATAGATTAATACCAGTGTATCATATAATGGTGGAAAATAAATAGGTTCGTGGCATTAATAGCTTAAAATTGGTAAAAATATTTTATAAGTTTCATTGATTTTTAGTTTTTTACTGTTCTTGAATTTAAAAATAAACACATTATTGTCGTTAAATTTATCGCTCAGAATCAAAATGTACTACAAATAAACAAATTTATATTAAATCAGTTAAAATATATATGAAATTGTTTTGACATGTCTATTATTATATAATTTACCTATATTGTAAAATAGCTGAAATTATTGGGCCATGGTTATCATTAAAATTGTTTCATAAATTCTACGTCATCATTCAGCCTCACGGTTATATAATAAACACATACGCACAAGGCACAACCGTACACGACCTTTTTACCATAGTACAATAACTTGACAATTTAACTAAATTGTTACGTCATTATCAACTTTTTTTTTTAAATAGTAAAATATATATATAATTTAAAAACCTGAAGAAGATTAATTGTATATAAATGTTTATGTACAAGTATATAGAATTGTAAATTGAACAAATAGGCTTTTACCGACAATGAAAATAATAAGATCTATAGAAAATTTTAGAATTCCATGTGCTTATCTTCAATTTTCTAAAAGTATTATTAAAAAAAAAACTAATACTTTTTTAAATAATGTTAGTTAGTTGTTAAGTAGTGTTCATTGTGAAATAATTACTCTCAATACATTATTTAGATATAATAGTGTTTGTATCGTGTATTTTGACATAATGTTCAATAATTTTTTAGGGATGAAGTTGAGTGAAGATGTTGCAGGAGCGTCTGTAATGGCTGCAGCAGTGGCATGTCCTGAATTATTCGTCAATATACTAGCTACATTCTTTACAGAGGGCGATGTCGGAATCGGAACTGTAGTTGGCACTGGCTTATTTAATGTACTATTAGTTCCTGGACTTTGTATACTTATGGCTGATCAAAAGGTACTTGTTTTTTTTTTTTTTAATAGTCTATGTCCTATGGCCTACCTATGTACAACAATAAACTAGGAATTATGATACCTCGATACGATACATATTTGATATTATTAATATCTACGATTTAATAATGCACTAAGTACGGTAAATAGATACAAATTAGAACTAACAATACAACAAGATCATTAGTGTTAACTGTTAGTAAAATATAATGAAAATGTTTATAGGTCATACACCTGGAAAACTGGCCCATCACACGTGATGTATCGATGTATCTTTTAACTATATCATTATTAGTTTGGTCATTGGCTGATAACAAGGTTTATGCTTACGAAGCGTTGATATTAATTATAGTTTACATGGTGTACCTATTAAGTAAGTAATCTATTGTTTCTTATTTTCATGGCTGTCAATAATTCCCAACAGTTCTCTCTTACAGCTCATATCTTGAAAAAATATTTAAATATATATCTCAACAAGAGAACAAAGTTTTCGAAGGGTGCAGTGAGAACCAACCGATTCTTCCTCTAAATGGTAAATTGGCATATGAAGTTTGTAGATGAACAGACAAACAGTAGTATTATGTAAATTAGTTTAAATATAGATATATATAATATATATGCATATTAACAACCTTTAGGAATTGTAGCAAATGGATTTATAGTGCAAGAGCATATTATTTTGCCCAAATGGAAAGACAGACTTCGTGATCAACTATTAAATATCAAAGAAATACTAGTATGGCCTATAGTCTTAATCTTAAAAGTGACTGTTCCGAGCTGCAATAGTCAAGATAGAGTTTTTTGGATACCGATTACCATGTGTATGTGTATATTTTGGATTGGATGTGGATCATTTATCATTGTAGAATTGATTACAATTATAGGTGAGCATTTTATAAAAAAACCCGATGCCAATGTAATTTTGTCCACAAAAATATACGCTCTACGGGAATAATGATCCTGTCTTGTAAAATTAACCAAATTTAATAATTTTTTTTAAACAAATAGAGAGTATTATTCCACAATACTCCGATTTTCAATATTTTAATCTCAAACTTTATAATAATGTGTCTTCAAAAATAATAACATTTTAAGCGTTTTTTATAAATTATATTATACGATTATTTGAAATAAAATAAAAATCTGAGTTTGATGCGGCCTGTAGGAAATCTTCTTCTTTCAGATAAACAATAGTTATCAAAATCCGACAATTCTACAAAGCCTGAGAATTATTCATGTGAAGTCATTTTTTTCGATATAATACACTGAAATGTATACCCACCCTTAAATAGGCATCGGGCAGTAGGTTAGTGGAAAATAATTATAATTAAAGTAGCAACTAAAATATTAAAAATTATTTTCAAATTTTATAGAACTGTAGAAAATTTGAAAACCTGGTTCCTTAATATATTATTATATTTAATTAATAATAGGTACCTACTACATATACATATATGTACTATTATTTGTTAAATAATAATAATAAAAAAAAAAGATTACATCAAACTATTAAAGACTAAAGAGTAAGTTATAGGCATACTAAAGCTTCTCTTGAAATGTTATTAATTTATTAAAGTATTAACCTTAACCCAAACCCGTCTATATAAAAAGCAATAATTAAGTAGGTTACGTTAGGTTAGGTTATATTAATTTTTGATACAAACAATTTAAAGTAAGAATAATAAAAGAAATATATTTGTAGGATGTAGGTAGTAGAGACATTGGGGTCTATATTATATGGGCATAAACAAGTGGTGATTAGACAATACGCACATTTTCCGCGTATTTTCGAAATAAAAAAAGCATTATATTATGGTAATTCAAAAATTATTTGTTCACAAATCACAATAACGAATTCGATTATCAAAATTCATTTTAACTAGCGTCAAAACTACATAAATAATACAAAAATTCTAAAAAATGAATTATTAGATTAGTATACTTTGTATAATGTATGTTTATTGAAATTAATTTAATCATGTTATAAAATGATAGGTTTATAATGTTGGAACATTTTCCAGTGATAAATTATTGTCTTCAAAAACGATTTTTTGAGTAATATGCATACTGCATTACTGCCATATTGAATATTGTCCCTAATTGTTTGTATTGTAAAGTTTCTACTTTTAAAAAAATATGTTACGTACCTATAGTGATATTTGAGGTTTTTAACTAGGTATCGATAACCTTGAATGAATTGTTCAGTTCTCAATAATAAAATTACAAATTGAACTATCATAGAAATAAATAAATCTCAAATGGGTCCGCTATCATCGGCACAGACTTGTGCCGCACAGTATAGTTCATCATATTATTTTGTATAATACATTATACATTTGATTTGAAAATAACGAGAGCCATTGCAAGATGATTTAAATTAAGGTACTTGGTGCTTTATTGGTTTCAGAAATGTCCTATCATAGTATACATATAAATTTTAATAATTAATTTGAATTGGGTTTGAATAGGTTCTCTAAAATGCTATAGAGCTACACCAGTAAAATATACAACAGTCAACAAACTTTATTTTATATTTATTATTAACCAGATAAATTATTATATATGTAATTATTAGTATAATGAATATTGGAATCATTTTTAGGAAATGAATTCTTAATACCTGATTCAGTTATGGGCATTACATTATTAGCAATTGGCATGAGTGTACCCGAAATGGTGTCTAGTATAGCAGTAGCAAGACAAGGTTTAATAAATTGTAAAATATAAAATACAAACAGCAAAAAATAAATGTTTTGTTTTAATTTTAGGACAAGGAACTATGGCTTTATGTACCGCACTGAGTTCATCAACATTTGATGTTTTAATTTGTTTGGGTGTTCCATGGTTTATAAAAGCTATGTGGTTCCATAAAGAAAACTCAAGTGCATCCATAAATGTTCACTCGAGAAGTCTCGACGATAGTGCGATTGCTGTAATGTTAAGTACAATTGGTTTTATGCTATTGATGTGTGCCAAATCATTTGTGTTAACTAAAAAAGTATGTATATTATTTATTTTTTTATATGATTCATATTTGAATAACTTAAAGTACGTTTTCCTTGTAGTGTTAAAAAGTGAAACACAGTGCTTGTATTGAGTGTTAAGGCCTTGAGGGGGGGGGCGGTGGGATGGAGTCCCTCTTCTTTTTAAAAATATTTATAACGCATATTTTCTAATTATATTTGAATGAATAAGTCATTTAGATATTCAAGTACTCACATTGTAAAACCCTTTTACATGCCCATCTAATTTTTTCTCAAATCAAGCACTAGAACAGCGTGGCGTTATGACTTATGACGCTGCGTCTAGACGCCGACTGTATCAGAACTGTTTGTTGACTCTAGACACTGCAAGGAAAACGTAACTTTATACAAATTTAATAGGTATTCGATATGTTTGAGGGTTTTTTTTTTTATCAAATATATTATCTAATCTAAAAATGTAGTCAGAAACTGACAAATGTCAACTAGGTAATATTACCCATGTAGGTACAATAGTATTTGATTAATTAAAAACATTTTTTTTATTACCAGTTTAAACTTTAAATAATTTAAATGTGTAATGAGTCTTATCCAAAAATAAATAATGTTTAAAAGGATAAATACAATTTTATTTAAGTAACCTTATTGATCAAAAACATTATAATAAAAATACTATTTAACAATTTTATTTCCCAAACGGTTGTCTGGTGAAATAGACTAAAATTGATTTCTGACTCACCAGATTAGATGAACTTTTCACTTCATCCCCAGATATTCATCGTGAAACTATTTTTTGCAAATCTCTTTTATCCCGTCGTATACCTACGTCTTGTTCGAGGAAAATTATCTCGAAATTAATTAAAAGTTAATAGTAGGTCGTAGACCGTAGTTACATAAATACTCCTGTTGCCAATTTAATTGTACCTAGGTACAACGACAAAACATATATAATTTGAAACATTTACAAAATTGTTTTTGAGGAAGACTCTTATTGTATTGGAATTTATATTATACTAGCTGATCCCGCGCACTTTGTTGCTCGTACAAAATGACAACTCTTAAAAAAATTGTGATTGTTCAACTCCTTTTGGGTGTAACTCTCTGCAGTAAGTGCAACTCGGCCACCTCGATAGGCAATGTGCGAACATTAGATTTGATGCATGCTTGTACCAGATCTGCTCAATCAACAAATGGCACCCTACAATATACAAATGAAATACTATTTTCTACTAATTATTTCTCCTATAACAAAAAGCAACCATTTATAAACAAACATTTTCATCGTAAATATCAAAATCCCTGTTTGAGCACCTCCCCGGGATTGGACCTACCGAATCCAATTGTGAATCTAAACCATCCCGGTACCCACTCAAACATACATAAATTTCATCAAAATCGGTCCAATCGTTTAGAAATGCATAAGGGCCAAAGGGCATACAGACAAACATTAATTTATTATTGTTATTATTTTCAGCCACCCAATTAATTTTTCCAAGACCAATTTTCATTAAATCCTTCCCCGTGACTCGACCGACCTACTAGTGAAAACCGTGTGAAAATCCCTTGAGTAGGTACTTTTTGAGATATGCACGTAAATACAAAAGGTGCTTCTATTTTCGATAAAAAAAAACTTAATCATTTCCATCAATAATCTTGAATATATTAAATAATATTAATTTAATTAACGATTAACCAATGGCAACCAATAATTATTATTATAATAGCAACCATAACAACAATTTATAAACAAAAATTTCTATCGTAAATCTCAAAACCCCTGTTTGAGCACTTCTCCGGGTTTTAATTTTTCCTTTTTAAATAAGCATACAGCCACTCAGGGAAGATGTAGCATTCTAATAATGAAAGAATTATTTGATACCTATCGGTCCAGTCGTTATTGAGTTATAAACGGTCTATTATTTTTTTGACTCCCTTTTATCTAATATTATATTATTATCCAAATACCTAGTTAATAGATAAATACTTGTTTGATGATTTATTAATAATTTTAATAAAAAAACTTCCAAAAACATTTTAAATGCCGATGTTGTCAGATAGAAAATAATAATATTTGTTCATGTATTATAGTCAGGTGGATTTCTTGTTTTCATATGGTTATTCATTTGCTCAGCCATGGTGTACAATGAGTATGCAACAAAATGAGAAAAATTCGTGTAGCTTAATTGCTCAATCAATTTGCGTGAGTTGGTGAACGATGACATGTAAATAGCCAATAGTACTCGTCTATGGCTAATGCCGCTGTTGAAATGAGCCACGGAATATTGATTTAGGTTCTGAAGACTGAAATATCAGGATCATTGAGTATACGTCAAAAGGACCGACCCGTCTTATCTTCTAAAAATACTTGAGACAATTTTAATGTCTGGTATAAATAGGTACCTAGCATAAGATCGTTTACGTTATTAAATAATAATATATAATAATGTGCTGTGATTAGACATATTAATATATTATAGATACCTACTTGTGTTAAGCAAAAACTATTGAAAGAAACTTCAATAAATACTTAATATAGCCTAGATGTACCTAGGTTCATATTATAATTATTATATTTAAAAAGTTTATATTTTTATTTTTAATGTCGGAAATATAGTTTTGTGTACAGCATTTTTTATTTTATAAATTATTTAAAAATGAAAATTCGTTTAATTTAACCTATAATAATGAAATACAAAGGTTTCCAATGTATTACATATTTAAGTAAAATTATACTTAATCTTTTAACATATTTGCTAACGAAACCCATGTATAGTTAATTATAGATTTAAAATTAAACAGTTAGACCAGATTGTATTAACTATCATTGAATTAGCGACATTTACCTTACATTTTGTTGTATGTTTTAATTTTATTTCATACAATATGAAAATAAAATACTATCAATTGACCTTCACTGTAATGAAAAAAACCTACTTATATGAATATTAATCTAGAATGCGTTCTACTTTTCCTCTTCCCACCCAATTATGTTTTTAATATTTAATAATCCGTTGGATACTCATAGAATAATTTGTCAATGTTAATAATAACTAATAAGTAATAACTAATGTTATTATCAAAATTAATAGATAATAATCTATAGTAATTATTAATCTATATATTTTATTATTTTTAAGTTTTCAATTTTGTTAGTTAGTAGAAACCAATAAACCATAATATATATGTTTTTTATACTTCTGTGTTATTTCTATTCAAATAAAATAAATATTTCTCATTGAATGATTATATTATTGAAGCAACCATTTTGTCTATTGATTTATACCCTTAAATTGTACTAATAACATGTTTTGATTATTGTAATTTATAATACCTCAATGTTTTCAAATGTTTGTGGTTATATGGGTGATATATATCTCAGCGATTTTTAATTTAAATGTCGTCACCAAATCACGGCCTGTAGATAAACTTTATCTGGCTCGCAATCAAGAAACCATTTCATTTTATAACATAAAATTATAATTGCAGCATTCAGTTTCCACGTTTTATGTTATAATAATGAACCAACAAATAAACAAATCTGTTTAACTTTCCTGGTCTCGTAAAAATAGCTACATTAATACTTAAATTTTACTCTTATCGTATATTTTCGAACGCTTGTTACTTAAATCATTAATACCAACAGTTTTAGAATATTCAATTAAAATTAAATAGGTAACTCAAAAGTCATAATGTTTAATCTAGTATTACTTCCAATTTATAATGTTTATTTTTTAAATATATAAAGAAACTGTGGGAAATATTAAAAATTGTTTGTGACAAATTAGTTTATTAGTTATACTTATAATATACAATAGATAACCCTAAACCAATATAGATACTTAGTGGAATGTATTTTTTCAATTTACATAGGTATTGTCAAAGCTGGGCAAGTTAACCAATTTTTTAATTAGTTAAAGTTAAGTTATCTTAAAATAAAAAATAACTAAGCTAAGTTAAAGTTAGTTTTAAAAAGTTACTGAATTTGAGTAACTACGTTAAGTTACAATTTTTCATGAAAATAATAACTAAGTTAAGTTAAAAGTTAAGTTACTTTTTAGATTCTGAGCGAAGCGATGAATGTATTGATTCTACAATGATGTGTGTTTTTTTTTTTATTTTTTTATTTATTTTTTTATTTTTTTTTATTTTTTTTTTTTATTTTTGTGTCTGTCATCACCTTTTAGGACAGTAAAAGTGCTTGGATTTTCTTCAATAGTAACTTTTCTGATAGGAAAGTGAATCTAGTTGGTATTTTTTTTTGGGGGGGGGGGGGGGGGGTCAAAAGTAAAAATTTCCCAGTAGTTTTCACAAGCGACGTGAAAAACAAAAGAAAAATTAAGAAAAAAACGGGAATTTTTTCGCAAAATCTGTTTTCGAGAAAATCGATTTTGGTTTTTGGTGTAACTCTAAAACAAATGACCGTGAAGACATGCAATTTTGAGCTGTTTACGGCCATTGTCAGTTTTCAATTTTTTTAGTTTTTTTTGACAAAATACGGAAAAATCACGAAAAATAGCAAATTATTTTGATGAGAATTCATAAAAATTTTTCTTTTTAAATCTAAGATTTGAAAATGTAATATAAGATTACTCATAAGTTTGTCTACCTTTATCAAAAAAAAAATGTCTAGAAGAATCTTAAATTAAATTTTTATGAGCGTCTGAAATTTATATTTTTACAACATTTGATATTTACTCGATTTCTCATGTAACAATTTTCTTATTTTACTGTAATTAAAAAACGCATGACTGTAGATACTTGAAAATTTCACCGAATGTTTATATTAGCATTTTCTATACATTTTCTACATCAAATTTTGAAAATAATTTGACTCTATTTGAGCTGTTTGCAGACATTGTCAGTTTTCAATTTTTTTAGTTTTTTTCCTATAAATACCATTAAAGTTCAAAGTGTCAAAATGTAAGTATAGGTAAATATTAGGTATATTTTCAATTAAAATTAATGGTCTTAGTACTTTAGGGGTCAAAATTCCCCGCACATAATTATCAAATCAATCGGGAAAAAAAACCAACAAAAAATACCGAACAACTGGTTTTCTATAAAATCAATTTTTCTTTCTTTGTAATTCAAAAACAAAGATTAGCAGCGATTTAAAATTTCCAACAGATGTTTTTATATGCATTTTCAAGACATAGTGAAATTTTCAAAATACTTTTCGTTCTTTTTGAGCTATTTGTTTGATATTTTTGACTTATAGTTTATATTGACTTCTTTATGATCAAATTTTCGTTTGTGTGTCAAAAACTTTGGAAATTTCAGACAAGGTTCTATATAAGTTTTTTATTATTAACTAAAATCATTGAAATGATTCACGTGAAAAACGATTCTGAGCGAAAACGGTCCGTCAGCCTATGATATTACCAAGTATATTTGATGATATTATAGTGAATAAAGTAATTTATATATAACCTATTTACGTGGAACCTTGTTTTAAATTTTCAATCCTTAGCCATAAAAGTTAAAAATTTATAAATTTTTAACTACAAAATAATTAATCTATTATATAAAAATAAGTCCGGTTTTCCTCCCTGACGCTATAACTCCAGAACGCACGAACCGATTTCCACGGTTTTGCATTCGTTGGAAAGGTCTTGGGCTCCGTGAGGTTTATAGCAAAGAAAATTCTGGAAAATTCAGGAAAAATTCAACAGAAAAGTGGGGAAATCGTTTTTCACGTACAACGCCATCTATTATACATAGCATGTACTTCAAACCAATAGCAACGGTGCGTGATAAAGTGTTTGACAGATAGTCATTATTCTCTGCTCAGTTAATTTCATTTAAGCTCAGTGTAAATTATGTGGATCGTGCATTTGAAGTTAAATTCAACACTCTGTCCATAGTCCAAAATGCCTAGAGAACGACGTGCGAACATCGGCCGCCGCACAAGACATGCAAGCCAGCAACAAGTCTATTCAAGGAACTTAAGAGAAGAAAGACAAAATATAATAAGAGAAAATGACCGATTGAGACATCGCGTGAGCACACGAAGATCATTGGCATCATACAATCGCTTGGCATTCCAATATGATCCCACTGCGAACTACAGTGATGATGAAAATTTGGATATTGGACGAATGACGACTATATGCCGATATTGCAATGCGTTAAAGTTCAAAAGAGAAACGGTTGGATTGTGCTGCGCAAAAGGAAAAGTCAAACTGGATCCATTACTTACACCACCACAGCCACTGAAAACATTGTTTGATGGAAGTGATCCCGATTCCAGCCATTTTCTTCAACACATCCTTGAATACAATAACTGCTTTCGCATGACTTCCTTTGGAGCTAATATCATTCGAGAAGGCGGCTTCATGCCGACTTGCAAGGTAAAAGATACAACACACATAACCAACACATAATTGCAACACATAACAACTTCATATACACCACACACTACACCATCACACGATTTACAATGTATTCATGAACAAATTTTAATGATTATTTGCAATTACAGATACAAGGTCAAATATATCATTTGCATGGTTCAATGGTGCCAACCACACCAGATGAACCGCATCAATTTCTGCAAATATATTTCATTTCGTCGATGGTGGATCAGCTGAACGTGCGGTGCAATATTCAGGGAGCACAACAGTTGAAGAGACGAATTATTGAACAGTTGCAAGCATTTTTTCACGCTAATAATGCTGTGGTTAATATGTTCAAAACAGCATTGGAACGAATGCCATCGGATACGCACAAATTTGTCATAAGAGCGGATTGTACTCCAACAGGTGAACATGTGCGAAGATTCAATGCACCCACCGTTAATGATGTTGCTGCAATTATTGTTGGCGATCCAACTAAATCACGAGACATTGTCGTTCAGCGAAGAAGCAATATCATGCATCGTGTAAACGAGACACATCGTTTGTACGATGCGTTACAATATCCAATCATTTATTGGCAAGGGCAAGACGGATACGACATCACGTTGAAGATGGTCGATCCAATTACAGGTACAATATTCACACACTAATTATTTCCATTATTACTTTTATTGGTTTCCATTAACAATTCATTTAATTTTGCATTTTCAGGAGTATCAACGAATAATAAAAATCTAAGCGCAATGAATTACTATGCGTATCGTATGATGATTCGTACACATGAGGAGAATGTCATTCTGAAGTGCGGTCGGCTATTCCAGCAATTCGCTGTCGACATGTATGTCAAAGTCGAGACCGAACGTTTAGCGTTCATCAGATTCAATCAGCCAAAGCTACGATCTGAGGACTATATACACTTGCGTGATGCTATTCATTCAGATGGTGATGTTCAGAATATTGGACGACTGACGGTTCTCCCATCAACTTATATCGGAAGCCCACGCCACATGCACGAATACGCTCAAGACGCTATGACGTACGTGCGAAATTATGGAACTCCGGATTTATTTATTACGGTCACATGCAATCCGAAGTGGACGGAAATTGAACGCGAGTTGGAACCGGGTCAAAAACCGCAAGATCGCCATGACATAATCGCCAGAGTATTTCAGCAAAAACTCAAGGTTATGATGGATGTGCTTACTAAGTATCGAGTTTTTGGTGACACACGTTGTTATATGTACTCGGTGGAATGGCAGAAGCGTGGACTACCGCATGCTCATATCCTAATTTGGTTGCTGAACAAATTACATTCAAATGAAGTGGATGACATCATATCAGCTGAAATTCCTGATCCAGTCACTGATCCCCGTCTACACGACATTGTGACGACACAGATGGTGCATGGACCGTGCGGTGCATTAAATCCATTATCGCCTTGCATGGCTGATGGAAAGTGCACAAAACGATATCCGCGACCGTTAGTTGCTGAAACAGTCACAGGGAACGATGGATATCCAGTTTATCGTCGGCGTTCGAAAGAAGATAACGGTCGAACTATCAAAGTTAAAGTTCAAAATCAAGAGATTGAGATCGGAAATGAATTCATTGTACCATATTGCCCGCTGCTATCACGAATTTTCGAAACACATGCAAACGTTGAGAGTTGTCATTCGGCCAAATCAATCAAATATTTGTGCAAGTACGTCACAAAAGGCAGCGACATGGCTGTGTTTGGTATTGCGTCGGAAAATGTGAATGACGAAATCAGCAACTTCCAAATGGGCAGATACGTCAGTACTAATGAAGCACTGTGGCGATTATTGTCATTTCAAATTCATGAAAGATATCCCACAGTTGTACATTTAGCAGTGCATTTGGAAAATGGCCAAAGAGTTTACTTCACTGAGGCTAATGCGGCACAACGAGCTGAGAGACCACCATCGACAACATTGACTAGCTTCTTTGCAATGTGTGAAGCAGATCCATTCGCAGCGACGCTGATGTACGTTGAAATGCCCAAGTATTACACTTGGAATCAATCAACAAAGAAATTCCAACGTCGCAAACAAGGAACCCCAGTTCCAGACTGGCCACAGGTGTTTTCAACTGATGCACTAGGTCGTATGTACACTGTTCATCCTAGAAACGATGAATGTTTTTATTTGCGACTGCTGTTAGTAAATGTACGTGGACCGAAATCATTTGCGCATTTGAAAACTGTGAATGGCCACCAATGCCAAACATATCGAGAAGCATGTCAACTATTGGGTTTGCTGGAGAACGATTCTCATTGGGATTTAACACTTGCAGATTCAGTTGTTTCATCAAATGCGTACCAAATACGAACGCTGTTCGCAATTATCATCACCACATGTTTTCCTTCACAACCAATTCAGTTATGGAACAAATACAAAGACGCCATATGTGAAGATATCTTGCATCGCTTGCGTATTCAAACGAATAATCCTGAGATCCAAATAACCGATGAAATCTACAATGAAGGATTGATTCTGATTGAGGATCAATGCTTGACTATTGCAAACAAGCTACTGATTGAAGTAGGAATGATTGCGCCAAATCGATCGATGCACGATGCATTCAACCAAGAATTAAATCGAGAGCTGCAATACAATGTTGATACATTGCAGGAATTCGTTAGAAATAATGTTCCGTTGCTGAATGAACAGCAAAAACAAGTATACAAAACATTAATGCAAGCGGTGGACAATAATACTGGTGGTCTATTCTTCCTGGATGCACCTGGAGGAACAGAGAAAACATTTGTCATTTCATTGATTTTAGCCACTATTCGATCAAGATGTGACATAGCTTTGGCGTTAGCATCATCTGGAATTGCGGCGACTCTTCTAGATGGCGGTCGTACTGCACATTCTGCGCTTAAGTTGCCACTCAATTTAAACACAATTGATACTCCAACGTGCAATATTTCCCGATCCAGTGCAATGGGAAAATTGTTAATGCAATGCAAGCTCATTGTTTGGGATGAGTGCACAATGGCACATAAGAAATCACTTGAAGCACTTAACTTCACACTGAAGGATCTTCGGAGAAATAACAACATCTTTGGCGGCTTGATGATATTGTTGGCAGGCGATTTCAGGCAGACGTTGCCAGTAGTCCCCCGTGGAACGCCTGCAGATGAATTGAATGCTTGCCTAAAGGCATCACCTTTATGGAATAACGTAAAAACATTATCGCTAACCACTAATATTAGAGTTCAACTTCAAAATGATCAAAGTGCTGCACAATTTTCCAAACAATTGTTAGATCTTGGAAATGGAAAAGTCCCAGTTGATGCGACATCTGGATTAATTACTCTTACCAACGACTTTTGCCGATTTGTAGACACTCAATTAGTTCTTATTGAAAATGTTTTCCCAAACATTAGTGAGAATTAAAAGAATTATGCTTGGTTAAGTCAACGAGCAATTCTTGCAGCAAAGAATAATGATGTCCACGCACTGAATTTCACCATTCAATCAAAAATTGCTGGCGATTTGGTGACATACAAATCCGTTGATTCAATAACAAATCCCGATGATGTAGTAAATTATCCAACGGAGTTTTTGAACTCTCTGGAGATACCAGGATTTCCACCACATAACTTGCAACTGAAAGTTGGTACAGTTATTTTGATACTGCGTAATTTGAATCCACCGCGAATTTGCAACGGTACTCGACTTTCGGTAAAGAGACTTATGCCGAATTTAATTGAGGCAACCATTATTAACGGAAAGTACGCAGGTGAAAATGTATGTATTCCTCGAATACCAATGATTCCGACTGATCTTCCGTTTGACTTCAAACGATTGCAATTCCCAGTTCGCCTTGCGTTCGCAATGACAATTAATAAGTCGCAAGGCCAATCGCTTAGTGTTTGCGGGATATACCTACGGTCATTTGTTTTAGAGTTGCACCAAAAACCAAAATCGATTTTCTCGAAAACGGACTTTGCGTAAAAAATTCCAGTTTTTTCCTTTGTTTTTCACGTCGCTTTTGAAAACTACTAGGAAAATTTTACTTTTGACCCCCCATAGTACCTACTAGATTCACTTTCCTATCAGAAATGTTACTGTTAAAGAAAATTCAAGCACTTTTACTGTCCTAAAAGGTGATGACAGACACAAAAAAAAAAAAATAAAAAAAAACACACATCATTGTAAAATCAATACATTCATCGCTTCCCTCAGAATCTAAAAAAAAAAAATTGGAAGTGACTCGGCTGAACAGAAGGTTACAAGTGGGTGACTGTTATGGATGGTGTTAAATTTGAATTCAATGATATAATATCATAGTATACGAAAAACCATTTTCAGTGGAGACGATTTGTCAGCCTAGGATATTGTATACTATATTTATATTGATATTATTAAATATTATTAATACCGTAGCCGGTTAAGTTGAATTATTATTATTTGTTTATTATCGTATTTGTATATGATAATATATTTTAGACGTTTCAATTACCCACGAATAATATTTTTAAAATAGGCATATGTATATATTACAAGTAACAACGAATTAAGAACGATATTACAAAAAATAATTGCCGGAAATCATTAGTTTTTAACTGAAAACGACAGGGAAGTCTGAACTTAGCGGTCAGTCCTATTTTTAAGTTATATGTATTATAACTAATTGAAATTTTTGGTATTTTCATATGTACCCGGTATACCACACTGCGCTTGCTCGAACAATTAAAATCAAAAACATCCCTCGACTTGTTATGTAAAACCACCATGGGTGGGTGTCAGAATTATTTTTGCATCATCAATTTTAAAACGTTGATTTACCTAGATTAAAAAAAAAATTAATTTGTAATACTTAAGCTCGGTAAACTTTAAGCGTCGTACAGGTGCGTAAAACACCGAAAATCGTAAACTTCGTAAGGCTATAACATAAAAACCAATGATTTGCATGTAGTCGAGTTTTGGACAAGTACCTACATAGGTAACTTATAATAATTCATATTGTAAATTAATTAGATACCAAAAAAATATAACTTCTCAAACACTTTGTCTATTGGCACTGGCGGGAGAATGTATTAGAATGTCTATAAACAGTATAAACTTGCGGACCAGTTTGTATAGTTAAATTTGGCATGCGAACTATAATTGAAATAGAAAAGCAGAATAGGTGCATTGCAGATCACAAAGATTTCTGTAAATACGATTTATAAATATACCGTATAGGTATACTGAGTACTTATATAATAATATATAAGTTCTTTGGATTTATCATAGTAAATAATATATTTTATGATATCTATGGCAATCGTCAATTGTCGAAATTCGTCGGCGACGGTTAACAATTCTAATAATTTCAGCAATACTATTGTATTATAAATATAATATATTGTATATTTTGATTTCAGTGAACAAAAAACTAATAGGCCACAAATATAAACGGACAGTTCGTTAAACCGGATAAGTTGTAATACAAATTCGCAATTTTCGTTTGATCACGTTATTTTCATAAAATATTTTGATACTTTCCAGTTTCAGCTCATGTGTGAGTGAGATGATTAGATAAAGATGGATGAAGATAGCTGTTTCTTCGGCGATGGCGGCACTCTAGCTACGTTTCACCGGAAGAGTAGATGTTTACAAGTAAGTTTGTTTTCATATTATTACCTACTATTTTACATTTACTTTTTAGACTTAAATTAAATATTTATTGCCACGGACAATCTGTTAACTACGTGACGTAGAAGCATTTATAAGTTTAATCCCAATAGCGCAATGTATAAAATACGCGAGACCGTCTTCGTTTCACCACGCCAAGTTTAATACGCACCTTTTTGCATATTATACTATACGCCGGGTATCACCTTAGGTTTGCGCGAAGTATTTAAAACAATATAATGTTATTAATCTTTATAGTTTATATTTTATATTTTTATATACATAAATACATTATACATTACACACCACATATATTTTATTAGCATACTTACACCTTTTTTAGTGTAGTTTATACCCTAGATGGCTATAGATATAAAGGTATTAAATGTCTTGCAATTTTATATTTTACTATAATTATTAATTTCATTATAATATAATATAACAATACACTCTAAATTAAATTAGTTGTTATCAAGACAGACTGCAGTCTTAAAACAAACTCTTTTCTGGATGTTTTCAAAACGTATTATGCTTAAAAAAAATTGCACAGTTGTCGTAGCAGTCAGTTGCTAGATCAACCCGTGTGACATCAAATAGGAATTATTCTTGTTTTTTTAAATAGTTTTTTCGAAAAATATATGTAACATGTATAGCTCATACAATTATGAATTTATAGTTAATGGAAATGCCGATGTTTATACTTCATAGATATTTTTTTAGTTAATAATCGTGTAAATAATTTGATTAAACAATAAGGTACTTACCTACTCATCACTAGTATCAATTTTATTATATTACGTGTGAAATCACCAACACAAGGTGCAGACTGCGTTTAAAAAATTAAAAACATAAAATAAAATATAAAATAATGTTTTAGTAGAAGCTGGAAACTGTAGTTTATTTTAATTTATAATCCAATTAATATAACCGAGAATGTAACTATTAAATTCATCATTGAATGATTATTCAGATATCACTTTGGGATAAATGTAAATTAAATTAAAAATAATTTAAAAACATTTTGTGAAAGGAACAAGATTACTGCTAATATTTAAGTCTTAATTATTATTAACAAATAAATACAAATAATAGATTTTTTAATAGCTTTTTACTATTAACATTCAGTGTAAATATAGTTTCTGATCGACTTACCAATATGTAATAAACCTATATGTAATAAAATAATTATTCATATCAAATAATCCTAACAATTTAATGCAAGGATTCTCATAAATTGATCTTACAGCAGCCTTAAAACACCAAAAATAAATATGTACATCATTTACAAAATTTTAGTTCCCTATTATGGTGTAGGTATTAATACAAACAATAAATTGCTATTCAAAAACACAATTTCGTATACCTATTATTATTTACTAAATACCTACAATTAAATTAAACTAAAAATAAACATATGATTACATACTGAGTGCCTATAATATAATATTATATATGAAAATTGAATCTTTATTACGAATACTTATCGTTTACACAGACCATAAGATTACGTTATGGCTGTATACGTTTATGGCTTTATGTTAACTCTAACATCCAGTAATCACATTTTTATTTAATAATTCATAAAATACAATGTGCTCTTATAAAAATATTCTTGTGCTTCTGACATCTATTCACCACCTTAATCAATAATTAAATTGATAAACGAAAATAATAATTTAAATAATACCTATATCATATTATTATAATTCAAATTCAAAATTATAAACTATTTTGGTTTATTGTCATATCAAATTTCAATGAACAAATTGGTCCTTAACATAGAAGTCTTTGATATAAAAAGTTACATTATATTATATCCATGGATTCATCATATTGACGTACCTAGTATGATATCTATCATTTATTTATTTAATCTATGGCAAATCTCAAAGTCGTTGCAGAAGACACAGTCGATTAAAAATTCTAAAATTTCAATAAGCAAAGAAGATATGATCAAAAAACTTACTGCGTTTCGTATAATTTTATTTTTCATAAATCACAATATTCTTAGTTCTGGCTGTATTCTGGAGCGTTTCCTCATGGGCGTCGCAGTTCACACACGTCACGGATTCCGCCGAAGGAGTCGATAATTAAAGTAAGTTTGTTTTTATATTCTTTTGGGGCTTAAATTTACTTTTAAGACTTAAAACAAATATTTAATGTCACGAAAAATGTGCTATCCAAGTGTTGTAGGCGCATATTTTAGTTCCGGACTAGAAATGTATAAAATACGGGAGATATAAACGCCGTCGTCGTTTTTCCAGTCCCTGTTTGTAGAATAACTATAATTAATAGGTGCATACCTATACAGGGTACTTAATATAAATATATAAATATTTTGGTTTAATTTATAGAAATATATGTTATGACTTACAGCTGATAATAGTCATAAGATACAATTTTAATTAATAACTGGTAATTTTTTTTCCAAATACAACGTTATAAGTTATAGGTAACTATTAATTTAGTGTCACATACTTAACTTCTATTGTTCACCTAATATCTATATTCTATATCTTAGGGATTAGGGATGTATAACCATGTACACATAAAAGTATATTCACGGAATGGTCAACTGCCTATCCTGACGTGTGCGCACTTATGAATAATATACCTACTCATATACTCGTATAGGTATATAAATAGTGTAATACTACATACACGAATGTGTTACCTATTATGTCCCTTAAAGTTCAACAGTTATTATTATATTTATTTATTTTTTAAATATAGGTAGGTACATTACAAGGCTCTAATTAAAATCACATTTTTTTTTTATTTTTTTGAACACAATGTTTTAAAAATTATTAATTAATTTATTAATGATTAGGTAATGCTTTTATAAGTAGGAAGGTAGGTTTTTATACCTACCTAACAAAATAAGAAAATACATAATGATTAATGTTATTTAATATGATTTGTAAGTACATACCAGATTATACCTATCACTTGGTGACGATTATTTTTGTTTTATACGTTCTTCGTAATTCAGTTCCGTCACGATAGTTTTATAGTTTTCGTTAAATGTGAAACATACATTTTCTATGCATACGGGATACGGGCATTAAATATTTGGGTTTTAAGAGAACACCTCAAACGTACGTTTTATTTTGGGGGTTTTACGGGATATACCTATAGGAAATTTTCTTCAAATTTCCACATTTCACTATTTGATATTGTGATATTATTTGTACCTAGGTTAAGTTTCTGTTTTAGAATCGATCGATATGTTACCTAGGTATATCACATTCTTTAATTTAAATTCTGGTAGTCGAGTGTTGGACAAGTACCTACGTAACTTATAATTCGTATCGTAATTTAATTACTAAAGAAATATAATTTCCCCAACAGTGTCTAGGGCCACCGGCAGCAGAATGCATTATAGAATGTCTATAAGCTTGTGGTGTAGTATATGGTTAAAATTGGCATGCGACCAACAACTGGGGGCTTGTTCTGGAAAATTTAAATGATCTAATAAGGTTCATCTCATTATTTGAATTAAATTATTTTTAAGCGATTGTTGTGTTAATCAATTTTTTAATTTATTTCATTCAACACACTCGTCTCAGTTTTCTAGTACCTCTAGATTTCTCACAAAATTCATATCGATCATCTCACAGCTTTCATATTCAAAACCAAAAAAATATGTATTTTTATCTTATTTCAATCTTTTTTATTGAACACCATTATATATTACAGATCATAAAGATACTAGTATTGTATACTAGATAAGTTTCAATTAGCGAGATGTAGAGAGAGATGGAGATGGAACGAGATGTAGACGGATGAAGATAGCTGTTTCTTCGACGACAGCGTGTGCTGCAGTACAGCTAGGGTTCACTGGATGAGTCGATGTTTATGCGTAAGTTTGTTTTTATATTATTTTGGTCTTACATTTACTTTTTAGACTTGAATTAAATATTTATTGTCACGGAAAATCTGTTAACTAAGTAACGTAGAAGCATATACGTTTACTACTGCCTACCAAAGGCTAATAATAATAAATTATACGCCAGTCCGAACAATCCAAACGCTGTCTTACTCGTAGCCGAGTTCTAGTTGATAACTGACTTGTGAATAAATGTAATTTTTGTTAGGTATAAAAATAAAACTAATAAATCCATGAATACAACATTTAAAAATACAAACTATATTAGGTATTTATTGGTAGGTTTATATAATATCTGTAGACTGTAACGCATAGGTCATTAGAATATTGTAGAATATTTTACTGCATAAGATGCGTGTTATTTCAGAAATGGTATTCGTCAGTGAACATTTTCAAACTGGGAATAATATATCATAAGCAGATTGAAATGTGTGAACGTTTCAGTGTTTCGAAGACTAAGTTTCGTAGCAGATTTTGATTCCGTCACGGGGTATGTATTTTCTTATTTCTCAGTAGGTTTTTTTTTATTATAGTTAATTGATCAGGGGATGTATTGCCCGAAAATTTTCAATATTTGTATTGTAACTATACTGGTATAACACTATTCGGGCTATCAATAAAGTCGTGTTCAAAATTAGAAAATTGGTGAGGTATGATATTTTTTTAAGCAATTCTTTTGAGTAGGGAATTCGCTCAATGATATTTAAATATTTTCACCGATAATCAAGTACGATGACTTGTAGGTAACTAGAGACTGAGTGAATAGGAATTAATAAGATAGGGAAGATAAGGAAATGGGTCAACAGGATTTCAGAATGTTTGGTGTATGAAAGGGAAAGATGAAAAAGAAATGTAAGGTTAGGGTAGGTAAGCGGAGTGAGAGTAGCAGATATGAGAATAATAAGTAAGGTGTTAAGGTACAAAAGAGGATAGAATAAGAAATTAATTAATTAAGTGTAGTGTAGGGTAGTGTACATATTGTAGTGAAAACAAGAGAGAATAGGTTTAGGTGGTTCGGTCACTGTATGATAAGAGATAGTGAGAGTGGCTATAGAAGTTAATTTAACGGAGAAATGATGGGCGAGAAGACTGAAGAAGAGATGGATGGACAGAATACCGATCATATGGGGGTGTGGAATGAGAGTGGCTGAACCTGTATATAGCTGTGAGAGACGGGGGAAGAAAAAATGTAAAGGTAGAATAGTTATGTTAACAATGCCGAATACGTAGGAAAAGATCTTGAATTGCAAAGGCCCTATTGACTCTTTGGCTTCAACTAACCATACGTTTACCTAACTAACCTTCTTATGACTCATTAGGACACTTTGAATAAAAAGATCCTGAGTTGCAGGTTGCCGAACTTAAGTGTTTGATTATCAAGTTGATTCTTTGATTGTTGACACCTTAATCCATGCTATGGATGAAGCCCATAGATAATAAAGATATTATGTCCTATCCATATCTTTATTATCTATGATGGAGCCATACCCAGCTCATTCGTGTAAAGATGTTGCCGGTTGGGATGTCAGCGCACTATTTGTTTACCATCTTTGACCCACGCGCAGCATACCAAATGTACGATTAAGAAAACACTAAAATGATTGGGTCAGAGAGAGAAATAAATGGTGCGCTAAAAATCTGACATCTTCTTAGTGTTATCAAGTTATCAGGGTTGTGAATTTAATGCAATGAAAAAGTGTTAAATATTTGCCTGCATGTATGCACTAAAAACAGGCAAATATATGCACTGAAATATTCAAAAATATGCACTTAAAATTCAAAAAAATACTGAATGAAAACGTTTTTATTAAACATTTTTTAAATTAATAAATTATAATTCAAATTGGTTTACAAAAAAAATTTTTTATTTACACACTTGGTAGGTAACGGATGAACCGAAAATATAAAAACATTTTAAGAAAATAAGCATAAATACGAAGAAATCATGAAAACCTGCAATTATATTAACTAACCCAAAAAAAAAAACGCATATTGGTAACGGTGTTGTAATAATAGGGATCTCCCAACAAAAATACGTACTAATAGTTCAAACAAATCATAAAAGCCAACTGTAATAAATATTAATTTATGAAAAAGTATATTAAAAAGCATTACTATTGTAAATGAAACAAAACTATGAACTATGGACCGTGTCATAATATAGGTATTTCTATATTTTTAGCTCCATAATTTCTGTTAAAATATTAGGAAAATGTATTAAGTAAAGTAATGTAAAGTGCTAAATTTGAGCTATTACTTAAAATATTATATTCATAACAAATTATCATAGAAGGTTAGGTACATGTTATTCATGTTATTCCACATACTTATTATAGTTTAATTTAACTACAACATTCTAGTAGAGTCTGATAAAATTTGGTTCCATGACTTTGATCATACAAACTTTAAATACTAAACTATGGGTCTGAAATTTAGTTTATATAGATGTAAATAATCCAAAACATATATTGCTTCAAAATATAAAAAATAAAGTGTCTTGTATTGTAGTAGGTGGGTAACTTTAAAAAAAAAAACTAAAAAAAATCATACTTGAAATCTATGTATAATATACGTATATTGTAATAAATGTTCAAATGTTTACTATAGTACATTATAAAAAATTAACTTAAGTTCAATATAATACATTATAAAAGGTGTTCAAATAAACATTTCATACCAAAAATTTTGTTAATTCACACAGTCTCTCTTCAATTTTAAATTTTTCTTCAAATTATCTACAAAATATAAACGTTTAGTAAATTGGAAGACTTGATTAAGTATTTAATCATTTATCTAAAAGAGATGTGCCGGGTCGCCACATTACTATATCGAGGGGCCATGGTGCAAGTGTCGTCCATAAATATCATAACATATATTATATTAGAAATACAAACTTAATATTTCAGTAACAGTAAATATTATAAAAAAATATTACGAAATGTACTATACTCATATTATATTATGATTGTATTAGTTACAAGCTCTTGAATTAAGAGTTATGTGTGAGGATTTAATTGATTTCCTAAAAGGAAATGGCTCAAGGTTTCCTCAGCAAGTTAAGAGACCGTAGTTAAAGTGCTGTCCACCAATAAAGTACCCGAAAAAAAAAAAAAAACGATTAATTCAAATATAGAAGGTACTTATATCATTTACTTTTATCAAAGTATGATTGTGTTAGCCACAGTCTTGTGTAAATGATATTGTCTTATGTTTTCCCAATCTAATTATATAATAAATACTGAAAATTAATGAAATCACAAATATTAGTACAATAGAGAGACTGTGCATTGATTTACAAATTTGTCTTAAATTTACTTTTTGCATAGAGAATAATATGAAGGTGGGCTGCGCTTTTAATATCAGAGTATGGGGGACAGGGCTGGGAATTCATATTATGAATTGAAATATTTAAATAATAATAGAGATTCGTTGATCGCTTTTATGTGCTTCAAATTGTTTAAGCTGGGTATGGCTCCATCATAGATAATAAAGATATAACATAATGGATAGGACATAATAGTCTTATCAGCGGTCTGATCTTCGAGGGGAACAATTGAGGCCAATAACTCGAGTATCGACTATCAATATAAAGGAGCCTCAATTTCCTTCCCCTCCGGGAACGCGGCCTGAAATGTATTTAAAATAGGCGTGGACTATCCATATCTTTATTATCTATGGGCTTCATCCATAGCATGGATTAAGGTTGTCAACAATCTAAGGATCAACTTGATAATCAAACACTTGAGTTTGGCAGCCTGTAACTCAGGATCTTTTTATTCAAAGTGTCCTAATGAGTCATGAGAAGGTTAGTTAGGTAAACCTATGGTTAGTTGAAGCTATGGTGATGATAGACGACTACCATCACCGGTCGTGAGCTTTGCGATGATCTTTTCCTACTAACTATCAAGGTATTCGATATTGTAAACATAACGATGAAAGAAAATATTTAAATATTATTAATTTGGTTAGGTTAAGTTAGGTTCGGATAGGGCAGGAAATTAGATGTTAACTAATTATCATAGTTTTTAACACGCTCTTAAAGACTGTCAGCAAGAGTTGTACCAGTATAGTTATTAAAATGATTTTTTTACCAAAACAAATTATAAAATGTATTTTAAAATATAACAAAATATTATTTTATTAGGGTTTTATAAGGTTTTCAATACTTATGAGTTTTTTTAAATAGAAAATGTATAAAATCAATAGTTTTATTTTAATATATGGTTTTGTGTTTTAATATCCTATTGTCAAAGAATTCTCAGGGTTTCCTTTCCACATTTTTTTACATTGTACTAAATCTAACATTTTTCCGCACATATTTACAAAGAATAAAACAGATATCTGACTATGTTTTTATTTGCATTTAGACTTTATAGTTTGTAATTTAATATTGACTGTAGACCCACCAAACATAATATTATTTTAAATTAATCATTTTATGTCCTTTATAAATTACAATCACATAGTAGAGTCCGTGCAGGACCTTTTATTATTTAATTTCTTCGCATCCTTTATAATTTACATTCGTTTTTATACATTTTCTAATACATATATTACCGTGATACACCTCTGATCATAATAACTGATCACATTATTATAATGTAAACAACACCTAGTTTTTGGATTGTAGTTAATATGTATTGCAGTATTTAGCTTCCAGCGTATTTTTTTGTTTAGTGTTATTTCACCCAAATTTCTTAAACAATTTTTTTTCACTTCATTGAACTCTAGTAGATTTTTTTGTATAAACATTTTTCAAGATTAACCGGCTATACCTGGGAGTACGCTGAGTACCTGTGTACATAATATATAATTTGAAAAGAGACTGGCTAGGTTCTGTTTAATATTCTGGGCATTTTAGTTTGAACTTTGAAATGTATTTTCTTCTGTAAAACTTTTTCAAATTTTTTTTTTTTTGTTTCCTAAAAAGCATTTGCCTGCGGGCGCCAACACCCTCCTTCAATTTTTTTTTTCGTAATAAAACTCTAGTTGAATTTTTGTATTGACTTGAAAATTGATAACTTGGTGCCCTATGAAGTGCCCTAGTTCTTTAATGAACTAAATATTTTGAATAGATTTTTCTGTTAAGATTCTGGGCTATTTAGTTTGTACTTTGTAATGTGTAATCATACAGTTAAATTTATTCAACATTTTTTTTTGGTTTCCTAAAATGCATTTGCCTGCGGGCACCAACACCCTCCTTCAATTTTTTTTTATGATTTAACCTCTAGCCAAATTTATTAAACATTGACATACCGGTACCTTCTTCTGTAAAATATTTTCCAAATATTTTTTTTTGTTTTCTAAAATGCATTTGCCTGCAGGCGCCAACACCCTCCTTCAATTTTTTTTTTTATGATTTTACCTCTAGCCAAATTTTTAAACATTGACAATCTGGTACCTCTTGAATAATCCTTGTTTTATGAAATAAATATTTTAAATAGTTTTTTCTGTTTAATATTTTGGGCATTTTAGTTTGAACTTTGTAATGTGTATTCCTACAGTTAAATTTTTTCAAAATTTTTTTTTTGGTTTCTTAAAAAGCATTTGCCTGCGGGCGCCAACACCCTCCTTCAATTTTTTTTTTATGATAATATCTCTAGCCAAATTTTTAAACATTGACAATCTGGTACTTCTTGAATAATCCTTGTTTTATGAAATAAATATTTTAAATAGTTTTTACTGTTTAATATTTTGGGCATTTTAGTTTGAACTTTGTAATGTGTATTCCTACAGTTAAATTTTTTCAAAATTTTTTTTTTTGGTTTCCTAAAAAGCATTTGCCTGCGGGCGCCAACACCCTTCTTCAATTTTTTTTTATGATTTAACCTCTAGCCAAATTTATTAAACATTGACATTCTGGTACCTTCTTCTGTAAAATATTTTCCAAATATTTTTTTTTGTTTTCTAAAATGCATTTTCCTGCAGGCGGCAACACCCTTCTTCAATTTTTTTTTATGATTTAACCTCTAGCCAAATTTATTAAACATTGACATTCTGGTCCCTTCTTCTGTAAAATTTTTTCAAAATTTTTTTTTTTGGTTTCTTAAAAAGCATTTGCCTGCGGGCGCCAACACCCTCCTTCAATTTTTTTTTTATGATAATACCTCTAGCCAAATTTTTTAAGCTTTGACAATCGGATACCTTTGAATAATCCGTATCTGTAATGAACTAAATATTTTAAATAGTTTTTTCTGTTTAATATTCTGGGCATTTTAGTTTGAACTTTGAAATGTATTTTCTTCTGTAAAATTTTTTCAAAATTTTTTTTTTTGGTTTCCTAAAAAGCATTTGCCTGCGGGCGCCAACACCCTCCTTCAATTTTATTTTTTATGATTTTACCGCTAGCCAAATTTTTTAAACACTGAGAATCGGGTACCCTTTAATAATCCTTGTTTTATGAAATAAATATTTTGAATAGATTTTTCTGTTAAGATTCTGGGCATTTTAGTTTGGACTTTGTAATGTGTATTCCTACACTTAAATTTTTTCAAAATTTTTTTTTTTGGTTTCCTAAAAAGCATTTGCCTGCGGGCGCCAACACCCTTCTTCAATTTTTTTTTATGATTTAACCTCTAGCCAAATTTATTAAACATTGACATTCTGGTACCTTCTTCTGTAAAATATTTTCCAAATATTTTTTTGTTTTCTAAAATGCATTTTCCTGCAGGCGCCAACACCCTCCTTCAATTTTTTTTTTTAGTAATGTAACTCTAGTTGAATATTTGGTATTGACTTGAAAATTGACAACTTGGTGCCCTATGAATTATCATTCTTTAATGAACTAAATATTTTGAATAGATTTTTCTGTTAAGATTCTGGGCATTTTAGTTTGGACTTTGACTTTGTTTTTTCAAAATTTTTTTATGATTTCCTAAAAAGTATTTGCCTGCGGGCGCCAACACCCTCTTTCAATTTTTTTTTTATGATTTTACCTCTAGCCAAATTTTTTAAACATTGACAATCGGGTACCCTTGAATAATCCTTATCTTTAATGAACTAAATATATTAAATGGTATTTTTTGTTTAAGATTCTGAGCTATTTAGTTTGTACTTTGTAATGTGTATTCCTACAGTTAATTTTTTTCAAAATTTTTTTTTTTGGTTTCTTAAAAAGCATTTGCCTGCGGTCGCCAACACCCTCCTTCAATTTTTAGATTCTGAGCAAAGCGATGAATGTATTGATTCTACAATGATGTGTGTTTTTTTTTTATTTTTTTTTTTTTTTTTGTGTCTGTCATCACATTTTAGGACAGTAAAAGTGCTTGGATTTTCTTCAATAGTAACTTTTCTGATAGGAAAGTGAATCTAGTTGGTACTTTGGGGGGTCAAAAGTAAAAATTTCCCAGTAGTTTTCACAAGCGACGTGAAAAACAAAAGAAAAATTAAGGAAAAACGGGAATTTTTACGCAAAATCTGTTTTCGAGAAAATCGATTTTGGTTTTTGGTGTAACTCTAAAACAAATGAACGTAGGGACATGAAATTTTGACTGAATGTTTATATTAGCATTTTCTATACACCATAAAATTTACAAAATATTTTGACTCTTTTTGAGCTGTTTACGGCCATTGTCAGTTTTCAATTTTTTTAGTTTTTTTTTCTATAAATATCAATAAAATTTTATCTGTTGATTAAAAAAGCTTGAAAATTTAATTCAAGGCTCCTAGGTTATTGTTTCAAAGGCAGATGAAAAAAATTAAAAATCCTAGGTCACAGTTTTTAATTATAAGCATTTAAAGTTCAAATTTTGACAAAATACGGAAAAATCACGAAAAATAGCAAATTATTTTGATGAGAATTCATAAAAATTCTTCTTTTTAAATCTAAGATTTGAAAATGTAATATAAGATTACTCATAAGTTTGTCTACCTTTATCAAAAAAAAAAATGTCTAGAAGAAACTTAAATTAAATTTTTATGAGCGTCTGAAATTTATATTTTTACAACATTTGATATTTACTTGATTTCTCATGTAACAATTTTCTTATTTTATTGTAATTAAAAAACGAATGACTGTAGATACTTGAAAATTTCACTGAATGTTTATATTAGCATTTTCTATACACCATAAAATGTTGAAAATATTTTGACTCTTTTTGAGCTGTTTACGGACATTGTCAGTTTTCAATTTTTTTAGTTTTTTTTCTATTAATATCAATAAATTTTTATTTGTTGGGTAAAAAAGCGTGAAAATTTAATATAAGGCTCCTGATATATCGTTCTAATAGCAGTTGAAAAATATTAAAAATACATAGGCACAATTTTTTTTATAAGCATTTAAAGTTCAAATTTTGACAACATTTATCAAATTTATAATTTATTAATTATTTTGTAGTTAAAAATTTATAAATTTTTAACTTTTATGGCTAAGGATTGAAAATTTAAAACAAGGCTCCACGTAAATAGGTTATATATAAATTACTTTATTCACAATAATATCATCAAATATACTTGGTAAAATCATAGGCTGACTGACCGTTTTCGCTCAGAATCGTTTTTCTTATACAATGATATTATATCATTGAATTCAAATTTAACACCATCCATTACAGTGACCCACTTGTAACATACTGTACAGCAGAGCGACATCCACTTACCCACCTTTTTAAAGTTTATGTTATAAAGCTAACCATTTAAATAGATTAATTTGGCATTACTTATTAGTTATTATTAATATTATTTTCAAATACATAGGTACTAGCTATTTTCGGTAGCTAGCTCTAAATTTTAAGACTTTTATATTGGATATATTATTATGTAACATAGTATATAATGTATATAATGTATATTCATGTGGATTACACGACCACACGCATACACTTGATATAAGTGCTCTAAACAATTAGTTATATAATGTTCCTTGATATTACTGAAGTGAAGAATACTGAGACCTAAGTACTGAGTAGTGAGTGCTATAACAGTTATTATCATAAGTACGGAGACGTTTTTTGGTATTATAAAAAAATATGCAGAATTCGCATAATATTATTTACTACCTACCTACCTACCTACCTATATTGATAAAACAATAAACCTATAATAAAGCTACCTAGTTTTTGATTGCTTTGACGCTACAGTTTTTATCTTACACCACTCATTATATAGCTGTTCGTAGTCGATCTTAATGTTTAATTACCTATCGTATGCGTCTGTGGAAGGATATAGTATAACATAATATAAATTATAATATTAAAAATATGATAAAATATAATTATTATGTTTAATGATACGACTTAATAGGTAGGATAATGTAATTAGATAACAATCAACGTGTACGAACAAACAATATTTATTTAACAAATTATTATTTGGAACATTTACATGTTGTAAATAATAATATTATATAATATTTAGGTACCTCGTACCTATACATATTAATTTAACGAATGTACGTATGTCAAAACGTTTTTCATTTAACTTTTCAATGAGAGAATAGTTTTTATTGTTTAACATGTTTTTTCAATTTAAGAGGTAAAAAGGTTACTGGTTAGGTACAAATAATAAAAAATTAATTCGAAATGTCACCAAACAATCTTGTAATAATAAACAGTAGGTATTCCATGTTTACAATTTAGTCAATTAATTAATAAATTATATACATTTTTATGATATACAAAATTATATTATATAGAAATTGTTGTAGGTATTTTAGATTCTGAGCGAAGCGATGAATGTATTGATTTTACAATGATATATGTTTTTTTAGATTCTGAGTGGAACGATGAATTTATTGATTTTACAATGATGTGTGTAGGAAAGTGAATCTAGTTGGTACTTTGGGGGATCAAAAGTAAAAAATTCCCAGTAGTTTTCAAAAGCGACGTGAAAAACAAAAGAAAAATTAAGAAAAAAATAAAATTTTGAAAATAATTTGACTCTTTTTGAGCTGTTAACGGACATTGTCAGTTTTAAATTTTTTTAGTTTTTTTTCTATAAATATCAATAAAATTTTATTTGTTGGGTAAAAAAGCGTGAAAATTTAATATATTAAGGCTCCTGATATATCGTTCTAATAGCAGTTGAAAAATATTAAAAATACATAGACACAATTTTTTTTATAAGCATTAAAAGTTCAAATTTTGACAACATTTATCAAATTTATAATTTATTAATTATTTTGTAGTTAAAAATGTATAAAATGTTTAACTTTTATGGCTAAGGATTGAAAATTTAAAACAAGGCTCCACGTAAATAGGTTATAATATATAGGCTGACTGTCCGTTTTCGCTCAGAATCGTTTTTCTCATACAATGATATTACATCATTGAATTCAAATTTAACACCATCCATTACAGTGATCCACTTGTAACCTACTGTACAGCAGAGCGACATCCACTTACCCACCTTTTTTTTAATTTGTTAATTTGTCTGTCCAGTTTATATATACCTAATACCTATACATTTTAAAATTAAAAACTTACTAAAAGTCTATTTTAAATAAAACATTTTTATTTGTATTCTATTCTATACGACTATACATATATAGGATATAGAAACTAATTATTATTGATATAATATTGTATTTAATTATTTTAGGTAGTTCACTTACTTAATAATATTATATTATTTAATAACTAATAAGACAAAGGTAATAGTTATTTTTTTAACATCAATAAGTTTTTGGACAAGATATTTTATTTCTCAACCGATTTTGCAAAATATGGTTAGGTTAGGTCATGGTTACTTATTAACAAAAATATATTTCTGATTCATAGATTTTCCTGGTAGAGGAATGATGAAAAATATCGAGTAATATGCTGTAGTTGTTTTACTACTGCACTATGGAACTATACCCAAAAATATATCTATGATTCCTCAATTTTCTTTGCACAGGAAAAATATCTAATAACACGCTACTTTATAATATATTTATTTTATTTTTATTTATTCTTCGAGAAGATAATGATGTGCCCACTGAACATGTTCGCGGTCACATAAAAGTTATAAATAATCATTTAATATAATAAAACACCTACAAATGTTTGGTCATACCTTTAAAGTTCAAATTATTTTTACATTTAATTTGATAGGTATCTTATAAAAAATCCTGTTTGACATTTTTTAATCACTTAGCGGCTAGCACCGATTAGTTTCTTTTAATGTGTACCTATCTACCATCTATATAACACATTATATTTTGTTCGGTTTGAAGAGAGGATAAATATAATAAAAAATAACATAAGTACATTCAAAACACTTTCAAATGTGTATATCCGTTTACCAAAACATCGGTTACCTAGTTTGTCAGGCGATTGGGATAATTATTACAGTGACAATATGTAAATATATTATCTTATTAAAAATAAAGGTTGTCGTCATCAACCTATTACATTATTTTGTAGATTAGCAATACCGGTCAGGTATCCTAGTAATTTACGTAAAGTCTTATTGCTTGGAGACATTAATATTCCGGTCATTGTCTATTGCCATATATTATAAGTTAAAAATAATACTTTTTATCAAGCGATGTTTTTCTGTAAAACAGAATCTTCATTGGATCTTGTGAAACATAATTAATAATGTCACGAATAATGAAAACATATGAGAGAATCGTTATTCTTTTCCTGAATTTCGAAACAATTGTCGATTACCTACATTTTACTGTCGCGAGAAAAACTCTAGAAAATACATAGATATAGCTAGAACTCCAAAGATTTTTATGCGGTTTTTCATATCGTGTATTTGTTCGAGATGCGAGTCGTATAAAGATTAACTAAACAAATAAATGTGTATAAAAAAATAGTTAGGTATCTCTAATATAATTTAAGTCAGTATCATTGCAACAAGCTTTTTAACATCATAAAATAAAACCTACCTATATAATGTAACTAATTCTTTTTTTAATAGTGTAATAAGTAAATAATCTTAAACTTGAAACTTAATAAAGAAGGGTTAGTGTGCACAAAAGAGTTTATGATCACTATAAAATTTGTTTTATTTTCTATATAAAAATTAAAAACGAATAGTTTATATACATATTATTATGTCTTTAATACTTCCCTAAAATTCCATTAACTACCTACCTATAAACGCCAAATGTAAAATTAAATTAATTTATTTTGTAATTTTTTTTCAGGAATATTTTTATTTATAGATATAATTTTCATTATAATCTTTATGCCAAATACGAAAATACTTTAATATTTAAACTATAATAAATTTAAAACAAGTTACAACTATAAGTCCTCATTCTAACCATGTCCAAAGTTTGTTATTTACACAAATATAAACGTTAACTACCTTATATGTATAACGTATATCGACATAGAATAAACTACAATTATATGAGTAGTAGTGTAGACAAATTAGTGTTATAATATGGTAATACAACTAAAATTAGGCATGTTTAAAATAATAAAAAGATTTTAGTAATAATTTCAGAACAATATACTTTCTGTAGAATGATTATTACATCAATTTATTTTACTGCTTTTCCTAACCTTGATTATGCATAATAATCAGAGCAAACAATATTATAATGTACACCTGTACACCTATACCTGATATCTTACATATTTTAAATAATATAATTACATAATATACATGTAATTTATTTTATACTATTTATTTAATACGTTTATTTTTAACTATAATCGATTTCAAATTTCAAAGTATAGTTAACTATAGGTGACGTAAGAGAAGCTACTCGCTAGATAATTAATTAGATAGTCGGATACTGGGTGATAATATTTGGCCACAATTAACTTGACTAGCCTCTTATTATACCATACACGTTACTCAATACTTGGCATTTAATACGTCTTTATAAATCCATACAATATATTGTATTTACTGTTATAGTTAAACATGAAAAATATTAACTAAGATTTTTTATAAACTACCAATAATTATTGAGCTATATATAAGCTTATATGTTTTTTTATCGATTTTATATAATTAGATAAAGAATTTTCATCATTGGTTTAATGACAATTTTTTTATGCGATATTTTGGATTACAACCAGGCGGATGCATAGGCGCAACTAGACCTCTAAAACGTGGGGTGCTATAATATTTCATATTTTAAAAACATACAATTTATGGTATTTCAATATAATAATGATAGTTAGACCTATAAAAACATGGGGTGCTAAATTAGAACTTAGGGATGCTAAAGACCTTTTTGCACCCCCCTAGTAGCGCCTGCAATGCAGGATGGGCTAAACATTAAAACGTTTGGAGGGGGATTAAAACGTCTATGGGGAGGAGCAGGATGCATATGTATAAAAAAGTTATCTATAAGCACATTTTATAGTATCGAGTCGATAAAATATGTATATGTATCTATACCTAGAGAACTAGTTTGCTAGAGCAACTGCATAATCCTAAATACGATACTTCGCGGCGCGTTCACACTTTCATGCATATTACATTTTTACTCCATTAATCAAAATATTATCATCGAGGAAATCAGAACAATTTTTTTTAAGTACATATAATAATATACAAATTGAATATCAAAATATTTTCCAATATTAAAATTAATTTAAAATGTAAATATATTTCCAAAACCACAGCTTGCAACTTGGACATACACGCTCCATACCTATAAACTAGTGTATGCCTAATTTTTTTTAATAGGTACCTATATACTTCGTAAGTAACCCTGGTGACTAAATGTATGTTTCCCAATTGTTTAAACTTATTAGCACTTAAAAGGTTAAAAGATATCGATCTCGTCGATCTATAAGTGATACGGGAGGCCGCAAACTCTGGAAAGTAATCTCACGGACCGTATATATGTGGAAAAATAAGTATAGGTAGTCTCGGACCGTAGAAATCCGAAATAAAATCCGGTGCTAGTAGATACGTAATATAGCTTTGTATATTATAGGTAATAGTGATAAAGGCGAGAGCTTTAAAGACTAAAATAAAACCTATATTATGGGTGGCGAGGAAGGCCGTCTACCACTGAATGGAACGTGACATTAAATTATCATACATAACGCATAATATTGTGATTGGATTTGAATTGAGAACACGGAAAACTCGTTCAAGCCACGAGAATGCGGAAGGCACAATCGAAAGTCGGTATAACATATTAATGTTATTGTGGTCGTGAATCGGCGGAAAAAAACAGCTAGGAAATTTCGTTTGGTACAAAAAAGTCACTAAAAATGCAAATAGTGATACCTGCTATCAGTGGACAGTGGCTATCACCCCCACTGCAGCTGGAATATTGTGGCTTCTCTGTAGTCCACGACTGTCCACACGTAGTGTCATGACCTGCAGTATTAACAATAAGCATAATATACCACTGATATAGTGATATCCACCCACACAGTGGGATTTAGATGTTGCAGTATCCCCCCATTACTTTTTTTTAAACTGAAGAATCATATTTATGTACTTTTTTAATTATATAAATTATAAATATTATTATTTTTAGTATATTTTATAGTAACATCTAATAAAACCCAAATTTCCTATATGGTAGCTGTAACTAAAATAATATTACTTCATAATAATCACTAATCACTATTGCAATATTGCACAAATATATTGAAATAAATCAGTTTAGCTCGATTTTTGGAAATTTAAATAGTTCAATGAGTTAAGTAGGTACAATGGTTCAATCAGAATTCGTCGGTCAGACTTAGTTCCAAAGTTATAAGTTATAAGTTACGTCTACACAGAATCAACCAAATTTCATAATTTTTTTTTTAATTGCTAGAGGGAAATATTCTACAGCCCTCATCAATCTCTGTTTTTCAATATTTTATTCTAAAACTTTATAATATGTCTAAAAAAATACAAGATAAAAAGCATTTTTTTACAATTTTTTTAATACAATTATTTGAAATAAAATACAAAATCAGAGATCGATGCGGGCTGAGGAAGTCTTCTTCTTTAAAATAAAAAAATAGTCATCAAAATCCGACAATTCTATAAAGCTTGAGAATTATTCCCGTAAAGTCGTTTTTTTCGATATAATACACCCTATAACCCCCCCTAAATAGGTATCGGGTAGTAGATTAGTGGAAGTCTTATAATTGAGGTGGCAACTAAAATATAAAATTTAATTTTCAAATTTTATAGAATTGTGGACAATTTTAAAAACTGGCGCCGGGACCCTTAACGGGAAAAAACCAGACAGTACCCATGTTACATTATATTTCCTATACGGGTGGTCGGATTTGGATCGTTCTTGCACAGATTGACTCGTTAGATCTTTCTTAATTTTATTGAGAACGGCCAAAAAACCATTTTTGACAAAAATCTTCTCATTATTACACCACTTGTACCCAGCCGTAATATAATACAGACTATACGGCGATGATAGCTCATTATTGGCGAGAACCACCGTGTCCCCCCCACCGTCGAGCGGCGGGCGGCACTCTCTTCGCTAGAAGGACCTCCGGGGTGCGACGACGCAGCGACTATAGGTCTGCAGCCGCGGCGAGTCGGCGGCGCGCGCGACCCGACGCGACGACGACGGCGGAAGGCGTCGTTATTAATGAGACTGACCGAAACACAACAACAACGTGACGACTGCGATAGGTACCTACGCGATATTATTGTTGCGCCGCCACTATCGCGCGCGGTAGTCTGTGCCAACGTGCGATTATGTACAAACCGGTGTTGGGTGTCGTGTTCGTTCTCGTCGCGTTTTCGGCACATCCAGCGTGGTCGTCCGACGACGACGCCACTGCAGCAGCCACTGCCGAAACTGCAGCCGTCGCGTCGCCCGCCGACAATTCCACGACACACGACGTAGTCCGAGGTAAGTGCAAAAAAAAAAAAAAAAATTTTAAAAAGTCGGGCGCGATACCGTATAGTGGTGCGCCACGATATTATGGGGGCCGATCGGGTGACCGGTGAAAATCGGCTCAATTATAATATAATATTATTTAGCTGCACAGCGGTGAATTTTTGGAATACAACCCGAACGCGTTTTTCGATATTTCAAAGTACCTACCCACAGCTATACTTTTTTAAGCCATTAAATCGCATAGCCGCATAGGTATATTTGTACGTGTATTTGTACAACGCTACGAAATCTTTCCAAACAAACCCAATTTTTTACAATAAAATAAGTATAAATAAATACTATTGTAATCGTAAAACGTTTTTAAAATGCTTCTGAAGTAGGTAGGTAGGTACTTTCAACTTTGGAAACATAACATAATGTGATTTCCAGATGCTGACATCATAATATTATAATATAAAATATTAGGTGTTTACATTCTGGAAACCCATAAAGGTATTTTTCTTATTATATTTTCCAAAGTAGAATATAATATATAATTATATATATAATTTTTAATTCATTAGTTTTTTTTTTGATTCACAAGCATATACTGCCATATATAGTAGATATATAGTTCAAAATACGACCATATAGAGTTATACACATAAAGTTATACTACAAAGGTATTAGCTGTATGGTGATCGCGATATTCATCGGCAGTTGGCACTCGGTATGCATAGTTTTTATCGGCTGTATACCATAGTTGTGTTCCAAAGATAACTAGGTACAAAAAAAGGTCTCATCCGAATTGAGCCTCGGGATTTTTGTTTTGCGTTGTATCCGAGTTGCGGCCGGATTAATATATACCATTTTAAGATGGGTTTAATGTCGATCATACCTATAATATTCAGTGTACGAAACGTTCGCCAAAATATTGAATTAGTTCACGTTTACGTTTTTATTTTTTTTTCAAATGAACATGTTCACGTTCACGTTCTTTGAAAAAATGAATGAAGTAAATTGGTCCTTCATTTAAATATTATAATAGAAAAATGTTGCTATATAAAATTATTAATCAATATTTATACATATTTATTTATTAAATTTAATATTTATAAATAAATTTAAACTTCTTAAATATCGTTCAAATAATTAAAAATATAAACGTCGTTCACGTTTGATTTGAAAAAAAAATAGTGATGTTCACGTATTATTCACTAAATATGAACACGAATCACGAACGGTTCGTAAACGACGTTCTTTCCAAACACTGATAATAATATTATTATCGTTGCCCCTTTAATAATAATGATTAACGACAGTTGACGATCATAATATTATATAATAGTTTTTAGTGTTTTTAAGGCTTATAACATATTATAATATTATATTAATGTTTTATTGTTTATAGTCTTAAGAAATGTCTATCATATTGTTATAAACTTATATTACATCGTTGACCGTTTAGTAACTGAAGTTACAAATTAACAAATTTGAATTTATAAAAATAATATCAAACAAGTTCTTAGCAGTTCCATAATATTTTTCAAAATTTTTAATAAAAACTGAAAACAAGTCATTTTTAACATAAATAATTAAAAACATAATAACATAATAAAAAAAATTGTGATTGCGATTCGGAGTAATTTTTACAACGGGACGCAATACTAGTTGGTCACCCTTTTTTCTTCCACCTAGGATTTTGTTCCTTTTTCATTCGTTTGTTTGTCCCACGCAACGTGTTTCAAAATAAAATCGTATTATTGCAATAATTACATTACAGGTAAAAATGTGTATAATATAGTTTATAGAGAATAATTTAGGCGGCAAAGTATTTTTTTGTATTAACCGATTTTGCCGGGAATAGTGTGGTTTATTTATTTATTTTCTTTTTTATCACTGTGATCACTCTCGCTTTTCATAAACCAAGTTATTATTATATTTTTTGTTTGCGTTGAAAATACGATTAAATAGTAAAAATGTTTTTTTTTTGGCGTCGTTTCGTACATATACCTGTATAAAATATAAATTCTTATTCCGGTGGTTTGCAGTTCCGCCGCCCGGATTAGCATTGAGTATTCAAGCTTCCGCAGAACGTTTAATTATCGCACGCGTGTCTTAAACGAATGGCGTAAGTATTCTAATATGCGCAAAAAAATACAGTGTAATTATATAATATCTATTACCAACAAGTTATTTATTTTCATTCATGTTTTTTCTACATCTGAGTACCTGCGTTTTTAATCAATATTTTATATTAATAGTTGTTTTTGGACCATATTGCAAATACCTGTACGAATATACGCATTTAATATTTAAATTTTTCAGCTGAAAATATATTAGAATATAAATGAATCAACACTATACTTCATCATCTTGAAATTATAAAAGTTTTACTTTACCAAAAAATATTACTTTAGGACATGCGTCATTATAACTATTATGAATTAATATCGTTAAAATAATTATATTGTTTGTAAGTTAACACTCAATTTAGTAAACTAGCACAACAACATATTTATCAAAAGCGCACGACATAATATTAACAAATATAATAATATTAGATATGTAGGTACGTTTGTATAAATTATACATTTAGAACAGAATTAATACTTACAAACTATAGGTGTGTGTATAAGAACTGTAGTTAAGTATATGTTTATTAGCTTATTACTTACACAGACGACAGACTAATTTTAAACTATTAAGTGATGATATAAGTATGAGTGCAATAATATCAACATATTGTATTGTATAGTACACGTTATTAATTGAATAGGTAGGAACCTATATACCGACTACCACTAACCACAGTTACAAATCGTTTTACAACATTTTATGATAAATTTATTTAAAAACAATTTAAAGTATATTAATATTCTATTATGAGTTAGGTACTATTTGAGTTTTACAGTTATAAAACAAATTAGTGTGTTATGAATCATAACTTATCATTGTTAAATTGTTCATTATATTGCTTATAAGTTATAATATTATAATATTTTTGTCTCTACACCATTTTGTGTATAGGCTATACAACTGTACTGCACTACTGCCGTACTGGCTAGTGATTACTTGTGTAGTATAAGTAATAACTCTTCAACCATAACGCAATTTGGTACCTTAGGTATAATAATATGTAAAAATATCTTCCGTTGTTCCATCTAAGGCATGAGTGAAGTTATTAAAAATGAATTATAATAATTTTTAACGACCAATGCTTTCTTTTTTGACACATGTTACATGTAATAATTCTATGTACCTACAGCGTTCAAACATTTTTGGTGAAACTGACATGTACGAGTAGGTGCTTAATGCACACTTCAATAATACTGTACGTACCTAAACACAATTTCATTTTATTTCTAAATATAATAATACGGGCTGTGCTTAAACACTTTCCTCCCTAAGATAATTATTTAAAGATATACAATTCCTCGTTTATGAGTTTACGAGTTAATTTATAAAAAGGTATAATAATACTTAAATCTATAACAGAACTTACAGTAATTTAAATATTAATGGTTTATCATTTTTTAAACTCAGAGTACTTATTTAATTTATAATAAGTCTATTGTCTATGCATATGAATATTTTGTATCTATCGCCCTTCCCACATTTTTATCATTCCTAGATTTGCCACAGTATTTGATGTATGCGTAGGTATATGTATCGATTTACCAAAATGTCTATCGTATGATACTATTTAATAGTAGAACGTAATAAAAACCAGTCAGAAAATCTAGTTCCTTTAAATTCGGCCTGGGGCTAAGTATTGGTAAAAAAAAAAATAAAACCTATCAAGATTATTAATTGTATTGACTATTGGCAATTTATACCTCTTGTAGAGCGTTCCTCAATGTTTTTTATAATATCAAATACTCGTAAACGGCGGTGTACAACAAATAATCGTATTTACAATTGCATTAATTTGCATATTTTATTAACTTTTATCACCTATTCACGATTCACCCATTTTTAAATAGCCAATAATTGAATTGTAAAAATAAAAAATTATCTATCTGTTAATAATATTAATAATTATTATCTAGTCGTCATTAATAATTATTATATAACCCTTATAAAAAAAATAAAAATATATTTGCAAGACCCCTTAAATATTTTTCGAGTTTCATTCATGAATAAGTGTTTTTTAAGTACCTACGTTAATAAGTTCAACGAAAATAATTCTAAATAAAGATGATAGGAAATCGTATAATTCCATAAATAATAATTAATTCATTAATTATGGATTATTATTTGTACTGCATATTTATGTTTCTTGAAAAGTATATAGGTATTGTTTTAATACTTCGTTTAAAGTACCACTATCCCACACAGCATTTGGGAAATGATAATATTTTGTGAATGTCTTAAAGTGGTTGAATAATGAATAATTGACTAATAATATTTTATAAATATTTTCTTCTAATGATAAAAACATTTTGTACTATATGATTGCATAAAAATGTTGACTTAATATTCTTATAAAGTTTCAGTGAAAATGTTTTTTGAAAATATATGATTAAAATATTCTCAAATATATGAACTTTTGGGCCAAAGAATATAACTAAGATATTTCCTAATTATTTACGCAACTTTTTAAAATATTTTGACAACTATATTATTTTCCTGAAAATATTTTTACCATAGTTAGGGAATATTTTATGCTGTATGGGATGTAACGGTATAAATTAAATGGGTAAAAAGTTATTGAACAAAACAAAAATTATAATATTCGATTGACTATTAAATTGGAAAATGTATGTATATAATTCAATTATATTCACGGGAATTTCATTGGATTTTTATTTGAAAATTAGAGAGCATATAATATGAAATAAAAAACCTACATACTTCACGTTTCTCTGTGTACTACCTTCATGGTGACTGGTTGGTATGTATACCTATCTAATATGTATGTAGATCTATACTTTTAAAATAAACCATTTGTGATTTAATTATTGTTATTATTAGTGTTGATGGTAAACGATTACCATTAAATTAAACATTTTATGTCAGGCATATTAAAAAAGTATTTTGTACTTTTGTTTCTTGAGGTTAAAAACCTTGAAAATTATTTCCGGTTTAAAATCTGGAAGTATGTTGTTAATATAATATGAGGGTATGACTGTATCAGTAATATACTCGTATGTAGTACAAACGAATAATATATATTGTAAACAAAATACCAGTATACCAGTTTAATATGTAACCGTGGGCAGTGGCTAGTGGTGGTCGATGGATATAGGTAGGTATACGGTGATTCATTAAGCATGGTCACCACCATTTTTTTCATTTAAAAATGAATTTATTCAAAATCTGATTTTTAAGTATACTTAAGGATCATATTTCAAATATACTATTTGGAAATCCCATGTCATTTAAGGAAAATCATGGGCAATAGAAACATTAGAAACTTATTTTTCAAATGAGACTCACCCTTTTCGAAAATTAGTTTTTAAATTATTAAAATTTGTGTACTTCGGATAATACTCCATGATAATAGGGTTACATGGGGCTATGATTGTTTTTAAATGTTATTACAGTAATTAGAATTAATTTATTAAAACTTTTAATATTTGAAAACATTTTTAAGACTAGATGCGTGATAGACTAAATATTACGTAATATACTTTATATTTTATGTGAAACTATAATCAAGAACTATTATTTTTAGTGACTACATACAGTTTAATAACTCGGAAACTACACGTTCAATTTCGATTTCAATTTCGACTCATCAAAATGTATTTTCTGAGTAACAATTTGAAGAACAAAATGGTGAAAGAATAAGTTTATATTGCCATAATATTCTCTTTAAATGGTGTAAGAAATCTAAATAGATGGATGAAAATAGGGTCTTAAAGTGTAATTAAAATTCTAAAATCAGAATTTTATAATAATTGAATTATTAGAAGAAAAATTGAGAGTGAGAAATAATGAGCATGACTGGTGAATAACTCAGTATATTATGTAGTATGTACACATTATATTTCCAATATAAATCTCGTAATAAGCCAGAGAGGACAAAGTGTTTTTGTCCACCGAAAATTCAAGTATAATATAGTATAACTCAAAACATATTATTGGCAAGATTTGGAACGGTATGCCCCTGTAATATAAAACAATATTATTAGTAAGATTATATAATATTGCGATTTTATACGTATTTAATGCTGTTCACTATCTAGTAACTAGTCGCTATTATTTTTAATTAAAATTCAAGAACATAATAAAAAGTATATAGGTAGTAGGTAGTCATTTTGATCGTTCGAGGCTTTCTTATAATAAAATATAATTTGAAATCTCTATTAACTAATCAGGACTGAAATAGAGTACGACGCCGTAGTATATTTTAATTAATGTTGATAACTTGACGAGAATATTTAAATGTTTGTTAATATAGGGTTTGTTTGTCGGTCAGTCAGCCTATGATATTACCAAGTATATTTGATTATATTATTGTGAATAAAGTAATTTATATAATAACCTATATTATAAGCTATTTACGTGGAGCCTTGTTTTAAATTTTCAATCCTTAGCCATAAAAGTTAAAGATTTTATACATTTTTAACAACAAAATAATTAATAAATTATAAATTTGATAAATGTTGTCAACATTTTAACTTTAAATGCTTATAAAAAAAAATTGTGCCTACGTATTTTTAATATTTTTCAACTGCTATTAGAATGATATATCAGGAGCCTTATATTAAATTTTCACGCTTTTTTACCCAACAAATAAAATTAGAACATTACACAGTTCTACGGGTTTGTATAATTGTATAAGTTATTGTAGTAATTATAAGTTAAATTTACATGATATTAAGATTTAAGATACTTACAATACTTACTAAGACAACTAAGTGTATTTTATTGTAAAGTTTTAGTTATAGCGGCCACTTGTAGCAGTAGCCAGTACAGAAGATATTATAATCTTTTTATAGCTATTAGTACCAATTTACATAGGTTACATTAAATCATTTTAATTTCATAAAATATTAAAGTCCATACAATTTTGCCATTTACAAAAAAGATGTAAACGTTATTTCGGAAAAATATATTATTATAATAAATACTTTTTTTTTGTATAAAATATTATCATTAACTCTTTCGTCAAGCTAACTACCTAATGTGTTTCACAGTTGTTTGAGTTAAGACTGGACATGACACATTCACTTTTCAATTGAGTACATATTTTAGGTGGTAGAAATGTTTTTTTTTTTTTTTCCGTTTGAACCGACAGCAAAGGAGGATCTGTGTGAACACTACTACTCCTCTGCTGCCATCGTTTATTAAAGGTGGTAGAAATGTTTGGGCACTTTTAGTGTTCCTAAACAGTTATACATCAAACGGATCCATTTTGGGGTTTTTAACCTTATGTCTAGAATTGTACCTATTAATTCCCACTTACTATTTAATATTCATCACTGCAGAATATACTGCTATGTGTATATCTATTTTGAAGTGTTTGACTTTTTTTCGAGTTATAATGAAACCATTTTTGTTTCTTAGTCAAACACCTTGAAAATGTAATACAAAGTTTCTCAGAAACTATTGTTACAACATAAATCCAGTAACTATTTCTTATAATAAGCGTTTGAAGTAAGATATTTTACGAAATTGGATAGTTAGTAAGTATATTAGCGATAGATGGCATATGTTTTAATTTAAAATGAAAATAATAAATAAAAAAATAGATCAATAATATGATATTATAACTATAAACAGATCCATCTTACCGTCTTATACTCTTATCTATAGCCACAGCCCACGAGTGTAAAATTTAAAAACTTTTATTAGATTACCCTTAAAAACTACACTTTTGTATGACGCACGTCGCACGAATATAATCAATTACAATGTTTGTAATAATGATTCAAGAGGTTTTAAAATAATTAACGTTATCAGGGTTTGTTCGAAGCAGATATTATAGTTTTAGGTCAATTTTTCTTACCAACATTGATACAAAAAATATTTAGATATAAACTTTATTTGAATGCATTGTTGACTATAATAGTTGTATGGTTAATAATATTGTAACAGCTGTAAATCAATTTTTGTGAGAATAATAGAAACCTGTTATGAAAAGTAGATATATTGTTTGAATATCAAAAAAATCATAAGTAGGTGATTATTAATATTATATATATAAGTGTTGAATAAACTCAAATTACACTAATAATAAACCAATTTGTTTAAAATTAATTTAAACAGTACGGCACCCTTCAAATTAAAATAATTAAAACATACCTAATGGTTTACGATATAATTAGTACTTGAATCAATAATCAATTTATGAATATTTTTTTTGTTCAAAATTATATTAAAATTACGCAAAATTATAGGCGGTGAAAATTAATAGCATTCCTTGTACTGCGTGTTGTATTGACTCAGAAAAACCTAAATACCTACTTAACAATTATATTAATATAATGTGTATTGTGTATGATGTATAATACGTATAATTTATAATAGACCATTGTTTATAAAATTCAAAATAAGATTCAAAATTGAATTAATTGTTTCATAATTCAAACTTACTGTTAAAAGAAATCTACTTATATTATTAATAACTGTGACGTATATAGGTACAGCATGTGTAAATAAAAAAACAATTGATAAAATGTGTAAAAAATGTTAATTGAGAGCAATTAAAAATAATCAATATTGTAAAGTGTAGTAAAAAAGGTAATATATAATTACCTAAACGAACAATTACTTAAGAATAAAAAATATCAAAAATGAAATACCTAAATGTATAAAAGTTTCAAAATTGAATTCGTTAATATACTTAATTCAAACATTCTGTACTTACTTAAAAAGAACTACGTTTTATTATAAGATAAAAAAATGCACAGTTTCACTTGATTAATATGGTACTTAAATATGTTAAGTTGAATACTTGAAAATATATTTTGTGATCAAATATTATGTGATCAAATGTTTTTTTGTTTGGAAAAATGATACTATAATAATAACCAGATAGAATAATTGAGGGTTGGATACGAAGTATTAATTGTTTGCTTATCGAATTATATAACATTATCTAGATATTATTAAAAGATTTAATAATAATATTTTTCATGGAATAATTTTAACAATGAAAACACCAACAACTTTGAATAAGGAAAAAAGTACGTCTAGAGCTGTCTACATCTTATTTGGTTCAAGTATATGTATCTATTATATTACAAACTACAAGTTAAAGTAACAAAGTTTGCTCTGTTGTATAGTAGGTGTCGAAAGTACCTCGTAATAAATTGTTGAAACTTATAATAGTGGATATGTTAAATTTGAATTCAATGATTGCATACGGAAAACCATGGTGAGTGGGAGACTGTCTTTCTGCTGCAGCCTATATTTCTAATTTTCTAAGGATATTATATTATAATTTATTAAAATTTTATTTATATACAATATAATTACATAAGTGATTTATTTTTGTATTGACAGTATGGGTTGAATTAATATTTATCAATATAGTTGGTACCTTTAATATTATTGTATTTCTAGTTGTTATTACTTATTACATACCATAAAAGCATACAGGCTTGCGCAGGGGGGGGTGCCGGGTATGCCATGGCATCCCCTACAGAGTTATCATAACCATGCAATTTTTAGTTGTAAATGTTTTGATTATAAACTACAATCATGAACTAATATAGTTCACAGTACCTATCGTATCTTAGTTTAATAATTTAAATATTTTGAATATTTTTTTATATTATTTTCTGATAATAAAATATTGGGAGTTGAGACGAAATCAAATATTAATTAGATTTCATAATTATATTTTTATAATCACCACAGGTACCTAGATATAATAAAATAGATTGGTAACTCATAATAATATAGTTGAAATCAAAATCGACCAGTTTCGTGAGAATGCGGGTTTTATCACCAGAACATTCAGGTCCCTGCGGTATTGCTTATTTTCACACTATCTAGGTACAACTATCAAAGTTAAAAGAATTTCGATTAATTAGATTATAATTTTTCCTCATTATTAAATTATTATAATAGATCAAATGTCTGTAGGTTTTTATACTGTTACTTTATTAGAATGAAATCACAGTATAAAATTTTCAAATTAAAATATCTAAAACCAATAAATAACATAAATAAAACGCATGTTAATTTTTTTCGCATTATATGGCAAGTTATTTAAAAATTAGAGTAAATTGACCTTTTATCAAATCTAAAGGTAAGATTATTATCTAGGCAACCTCATGGGCTTTTTATTATAATTTAATTTTAAAGCGAGTTATGAGTATTTTAAAATTGTAAATTGTTTGTACATCTTAAAATACTCATAACTCGCTTTAAAATTAAAATATAATAAAAAGCCCATTAGGTTGCCTAAATAATAATCTTACCTTTAGATATGATAAGAGGTAAATTCACTCTAATTTTTAAATTAATGTAGCTGCACGTGTTCCGCTGAGCGTAGAATTTGCTATGTTACGCACTTGTAAGACGGAGACAACACATGCGGGTATTACGTCATTTTAAGAGTTTTTGGGGAGTTATTTTTTGTATTAAGCTACGTATATTTAAAAATACCGGTATAACCTGCGAAAAAAGACTGTGCACGCCTATGCAGTTACAATTTAATACCGGCGTACCTACCGTAGAGCGTTATGACTAGATTCGCAGTATAATATATACCTAGTAAAAATAGCTTAAAATTAATAAAAATATTTTTAACATTTTTTACCAAATTATGTATAGTAAATAATAATTTACGTAAAAATGTTTCAAGTCCCTACTAATATAATTTTTAAATTTAACAAAATAACTTAAATCGTTTTTTTCTATTTAAATATCAAATGTTTTAAACATTTGAATCTGAAATATCTATAAAATAATTTTTACATAATATGCATTTTTAATATTTTTAGTTTGCAGTAAGAACAATTTATAAGGAACATTGTATAATGTTTTCAAGCCTTGGCTGTTAAAAAAAATTAAAAATATTATACAAAACCTGATCAACTTTGAACTTCAAACGCTCATAAAAAATCAAAGTAGCTTTACGCTTAAATTTGTTTTTTAATCCCAGTAAGAAGTACTTATGAGGCGCCTTGTATTAAATCATCAAGCTTTTTGAACAAGTAAAGGTATTTTTATCAATATTTATAAGAATAAAACTAAAAAAAAGTCGAACATTTTAATCCTCACAAATCAAAAAGAGCCAAAATAATTTGAAAATTTCATTACAAATATTTTGTGTCAACTACATAATATATCTACAGATATTCGTTTTTGAATAACCGTAAAATAACAAAATAAATAGTGTTTGTGGAAATATAATTTTTTTTTAGTTTTTCCGATTATTAAGAAAAGTACAGAGAATTTTTACTTTTAATTACATAAAAACCAACTTTGAACTAGATTCAATTTTTTACTAAATGCCATCTCGAAAGCATTTTTAATTCTCCGGAAAACATAAACACATATAGATACAATTAAAAAAAAACCTCACCATTGTAAAACGAATACTTACATTCATAGTCCCACTCAGAATTTAAAAAAATAAAACGTAATACTCTATGAATTTAATAAATAATCATAGGTAAGTACCATATAATTATCCATAATGTTCAATATTTTATTTCAAAATAAAGAAATACAACTGTGGACTGGACAAGGTTACGGTTTGTATTTTGAACGTAGTATTTTAAATATTTATTAACTAAATAGTTGTCTATCAGTTATCATAAATGTGTGATACATTTCATTGTTATGAACCACCTACTCCAAGCACAAGCTTCATTTTTTGGAGAGGTTTTTATCATATGTAAAATTAATTTTGTACATGCATTGTTTTCTTTGTTATACGATGATGAAATATATTGTTATTATTATTTGTGATTAAATAATTTGCACATACCTTCATAGTAAATCTTTAGGTCAATTTTTGGAATACTGAGCATAACTGAAAAAGGTAATGCTTTTCAAATTATAATATAGAATACTTTTAATATTCATACTTAACTATTATATTTTTGAAAATGTTATTTCATCTATACGATGGATAGACAGAGAGAGACAGAGTGAGGGGGGGGGGGAATAAATGAGAGAGAATGTGTGTGGATAAGATATACTTACTCGTACTTTTAATCTCACTTTCATAAAATATTTAGTTCTTTGTTTATTACATTTTTCCTAAGATAATTTTTATACAATATTTTTTTTGTTTCTAACGACGAACATAATATTATAATTGTTTAAAGACATTTTCTAGTAGGTACAAAAAATGCTCCAATAATCAACTTTGAGGGAGGTAGGATTGTAGGAAATTGTAAATAGTTTGTACATTGGGTGGACAAAAGTAGACATTTCCCAACACTTTTTAATATAAAACCAAAAAAAATTACGAAAATATATTAAAATTGTAATATTATAATTAATACTAAGGGACTATAACCCCCTAGAGCGCCGAGACCCCCTGTTGTTCTACACCAACCCCCTGGGGTTTTGCCCCCTTACATCTTGAAATTATGAAAGATAAAATATACACAACTTTTTTTAATAATAAGTACTTATTTAATTAATAACAATAATAGTGTATTTATTTTTGATTGCCATGGGAATTATATTATTTATAAGATAAAAATATATACAACATTTAATATATTATAATAATAGAGTTAAATAATTATTTAGTAGCCAAAGTTACTAAAAAGTTACACCGTTTCTGCCCAGAATAGGTTTTCAATGCAGGTATATAATGATTTGGAATTGAATTTGAATTCAACACATCCATTACAGTGAATATTATAGCAACGCGGTAATTCATGCTGTTTCTTATCTATTTTATTATTGATTACACGTTTATATTATTTGAAATTATTTTTAAAAATGTATGATCTACTAATAAACTATAGATTAACTGTTATCTTGTTTTTCATCAAACAAATAATTCAAAATGTATTGTTTATAGCTTTTTTCAAGTGACAAAGCTCATACGATATCATATACGATGTTGTAGGTTTACTATTCCGCTCTTAATATTAGCAGCATCACCGGTCATCAGTCATCAGTATAATAATGTTATTTATTTTTGTTCTACCAGTCATTGTATTTTTGTACTTTTTAAAATCATTTGTAGTTTATCGAATCCAATACTGTGATTTCGAACCTCAAATATCGATGTGCATACTACAGCTAGTGATACTACTGATACTTACCTTTGCTGATTTTCCCACCAGCCATGGCCACCACAACGCATTATGTGACCCTACTCTGTTTCATTACCATTTTAAACAACTCAATTACTTTATAGGTGTGTACAAAAATACACAAAAACAATGAGCAGACAATTGATTTGTTAAGTTTCAAGATTGTGGTTGCCACAGTAAAAGCGTATAATACACTTTTCATTTACGGAAACTAGAGCCATTATTGCAAGGACGACATAATAATATACATACAACCAAAAGCGGCTAATTTATACTCTTCTGGAACAAATTACACGTCTTCGCGAGTGCGGCTTATTTGTGCTAATTTTTTCATATTGTCATTTTTGAATAATGCCACCACTGGGACATGTTAATAATAATTATGTAATGTTTTACCGACACATATATGTCATTGTGTAAGTTTTCAATGGAAGCTACAATTAAAAATTAAAGAGTAATTTTTTTAAATTTCATGGTACGTTAAATATTTGAATTGAAAAATACATGTATGTATAGGTACGTATCATTTTTGTAATACAAATAAACTTAAGTAAAAACTTTATTTGAATGCATTACCTAAAAACCCATTATCTTTGAGTGTTCACAGAAATATCAATAGTTGGTACCTACCTATTAATGACACTACTTATTATATTATTGTTTTGTTCTCTTTATTAAATATTATTTACTTTGTTCGTAATAGTTTATGTTCTAAAATTAAAACTAGGATAGCAGTATAGCACTTGTAATACATTTATTGATGATACAATAAAATAAAATATAGTTTCAACAAGTTCCTTATTATGAATAAAGCTAAAATTATTTTTGCTTTTATTAGGTATCAAGTTTTTGAACTTCTTCTAGCTTATTTCTTGATAACATACAGATCCATATGCTGTATTATGCGGTAATATAATATGTTAAACGTTAAACTATATTTAAATTTAAACAAGTTTTGAATAAATATTAAAATATGAGGATCATAATAATCTAGATTTTTATATTATATAACAACCAGTGATCATATTATTTCAAGGTACCTATCCCCGAAATTTATTATAAATATTAGGCGTGGATCGAAACTTAAAATGTTTATAAACTCTTGAAGATACATAATTTGTTATAATTGTATATTTTGCTCAATTTTAGAAGGAATTAGAGTGGAGCAATATGTTGTATTTAATTAACTCTTTATTTAAATGATTTGTAACACAGCATATTATTATGATGCAATTTGTTTTACGACATAGCTTCAATGGTTTTGTAACAAAACTAAAAATTATTCGAGATATCTTATGATTTGTAATAAATGTAATAATGTAATAATATACATAGTACATACGTTACGGTTTAAAGCTATAGATTTTGTTGTTAAATTCGGGAGGCATACAGTTTTAATTTTTAATACAGGGTGACCCATGAAACCTATGGATGCTGTGCTCCTAAGTATCATTGTTTATTTTGAAGAACATTTTATGTAGAATTTAATAATAATTAAACTATATGCATTGCTATACAATAATATTCTATCAGAACATTTCATAAATATTATATGTAGGTAGCTTTAAATTCTTTGTCGCGAGATTTTGTATTCTATTGGGTTAAGACATGTTGTAATTTAAATAATCAACTTTATTTTTATCATATAAATTCATCATTTTGTTTTTGATAAAACGTTTTTTTAATTTTAAAATATAGATAAATATATATACAAATAGGTACTCATTATAAATTGAAAACTATTTCAACTGTATTGTATTTGGAAATAAATATTTAAGTACCTTCAGGCCTATTTAAGTAACAACATTTAAATAATTCTTTGCATAATAATTAATACATTATAGTATAATAAAACCACCATAATAATTCGTTTAATTAATAGTTTTGTTTAGATTAGTTACTGTTAAGAGTTATTCATATTTTATTTATATATTATATACGGTATACGGTATACCAGATACATATGTTATAGTAAAATATAGTACATACATAATTAATATCACGTATGTTAATTATTATTAAACTTTGGTTTAGTTTAATTATGAAACTTATTAGTTATTACTCATATATTTATTGTTCCATTTCTATTTTCTTTTATACCAATTATGTCATATTATTTGATTTCAGCAATCAGCATTCTGCACTTATTGAGTAATATATTAATGTCCGTTGTGTCTGTCTGTCGCGTATTTCGTTGCCATAGTTACTAGTTAGTTACTTAGCTTAATTAGGTATATGTGATTGTAGTTACCTATAGTACCTACATAGTTGATTTTATAAAGATACATTATTTAATTATATTTTTACACTCTTTGAACATTATGATGGTTTTTTTTTTTTACTAGCTGTTTTAGTGGTGTTAAGTACCTATTAAAATACAGTAGTTGAAATAATAATATAAAAGGAAAACAATTTCAAAATATATTTAAAATCAATGTTACTAAAAAGAGAACGATGAAGTAGAAACAATGGTCTCATCATCAAATGTTATCAATTTATTCTCATAATAATGTTAAGCTAGAATCAATCGGTTAAAAATTGTATTATTTTAAGTCTTTAAGTTATATTGGATACTGAATAGTTATATTAAGCTTTATTGACGTATTGTATGTGTACAGTACACCTATATATATTAAATTACTACAATATTGTTATAGTGTATACTTGAAGATATCTATAAAATAAAATGCACTTACGTGTAAATAAAATAAAACTTGAATGCTTTATCCAATTTAATTTTAAAATACATTGAAATTCGTTGACATCTCAATACATCACTCATCATTGTCGATGCTATATAAAAAAAAGAACCAAAAGTTGTTTATATTTAGTTATTTACTCATGTCGTAGTACCTCCGCTGGGAGGCCTCTACATACGGGATAATCTGTAATTTATTTTTATTTTATTTATTTTCATCAATTGTTCTTATTGTTCATGTATTCAAACAGATTGAATAAAAAATACTTTAATAACAAAAAAAAAAAAATATTTAGTTTAATATCAATGCCTATCAAAATATATTATCTACCTATACATATATTTGAGTGGTAATGAAATCTTCTTTACTCTATCAACAAAAAATATTATTTTTGTTTACTTGTTCTGAAACATTTGGCTTCATAATAATTTATTTTGTACTTGTTAACTTTCCGATAATAACTTTAAAAGTTTTTAAAAATCTTTATAAATAATGATCACTCGTTTATCATTATTATATAATTGATAACTTCCTAGTTTCGCTCAGAATCTACTCATCTACCTAATACCTAGTAGAAAGTATGTACCAAAATCATGCAAAATAGCCATAGCCATTGCTTAAGCCTTAAAATAATACAACCATTGCCTATATCATTATCAACACGAAAAAAATGTCTTTTATTATTTATTGTTATATCCAACATAATTATGTTCAGATAACTATTATTCATCATTATTAATCTGTTCCATGGCCATTAGCCATTATTAATCATACATACACTACACTACAATATAAATATATAATATTATACACTACGTCCAATAATCCGATATAAATCATTAAGAATTATTGACCGAACTAGTTCTTTTGCATTTGAATAGTACGGTAATTATTTAAGTACCTGTGTTCGGTAGGTAGTATTATGTTCGATGTTTATATAAATAAGTACCTAATGTGAATATAAATTACATTTGTTATTACCTGTATGTTTTTCATTCATAAAATTCATATAATCATATTTTTTACTATTTGATTGAGCTGTCATAATATTATTCAGGACAGTACCTACGTGTTTAACCAGTGACCACTGATTGAACAACACGCGTCATTATTTCACGAGTGCACTTTTATTGTTAATTGTTACAAAAAACTCGTGATATAATTTACATAATAATAATTATAAATTTGAGGAAAAACCAATGAGACAATCATTCAGTACAAAACTTCCATTTAATAATAATTAATTGTTACCATCTAACAAAACAATTACCTACTAATCCAAAATATCATATGATCAAATCCCTTCAAATAATATATAGGCAATTTAACAAACGATAAAAAACCAATTGAAACATCAATCTTATTTTTTGTCCAACGAACTTATCAAATGTTTCTTCACAATCCCATGAAATCAACAGCAACAACACAAAACACAAAACATAAAATAATAAATTCCCAAACCCATTATAACCACAGGAGACTTCAACTGCCACTAAGTTAGGAGGGTCGGATAAACAGAATATACCTAGAGGTAAAGAGATAGGGAACATTTTAGAAAATTACAATCTAATTCTACTTAATAATTACTAACTCACTCTCATAAATCCATCAAATAGCAGTTTTTCCAAAATTGAGCTACATTTTGTAATATTTCTATTGTTTTTTTTTGAAACAATGGTCTTAGGTACCTACCAAAAATTATTACCAGCAGTGATCACTTTCCTATAATTGTACATTTTATACCTCAAATCTCAATAGGCAATAGTTTAATATCATAAGAGCAGTCTCTACGAACTACGACGAGAAATAAAATTTGAAAAACTCAAACTAAACTAAACATCTAACTTTGTCTTTTTTTCTATGTCAATAAAATTTTATTTTTTGGGTCAAAAAGCGTGAAAATTTAATACAAGGCTCCTGATATATTGCTACTATAGCAGTTGAAAAATATTTAAAAAAACATAGGCACAATTTCTTTTAATAAGTATTTAAAGTTCAAATTTTGCCAAAATGTATTAAATTTAAAATTTAAAAATTATTTTGTAGCAAAAAATTATAAAATGTTCAACTTTCATGGATAATGATTGAAAATTTAAACAAGGTTCCGCGTAAATAGGTAAATAAATTACTTTATTCACAATAATATCATCAAATATACTTAGTAATATAATATCATAGCCCATAGATCAGTCAGACCATCTTCGCTCAGTGACCCACTTATAACTTACTGTACAGCAGAGCGACACCCACTTGCCCACCTTTTTTTGTTTTTATGGTTAATTTATATGTAGATAAATGTGATATTTTGTTTATTAGAATAGAATAAGACGATAGAAGTATCAGAATTTCAATATAACGTTTAGTTTTTTTTCAATATTAAAAATATACTAAATAGATATTTTTGAGTAACATTTACATGCATAAGATCGGAAGATCGGCAACTACTAGTTCGGCCAAATGACGTCTCGCGTCTTTTTTCTAATATAACTTATTAACGTGTAATGTGGGTAGACACGTACAACCTACGTATACCTACCATTATTCTTAGAACTTAACATTATATCAAATAAAAAATTATTTTTGTGTTTTGTGCTCCTTTAATTATAATTACAAATAAATAATAATACAGATATAAATTAAACTTTATGGAAATATTTTGTTTCTCATAACCTGTATTTACATTATATTATTTTTAGTAAAGTTTAGGGCACTAGGACGGCTCTGCATAGTTATTACTTATTATATATAATATACATATGAATATATGTTATACCTGCTTACTACTTGCATAAGACGTATTGATATCATATTAATAAATAGGTACATATTACAATATTACATATTTACTATTGTAAATTTCAGTATATAAACAATATAATAAATCATACTTTTCAAGTTGATATATTTATGTTTTTGACTTTATTGTATAAAATATAAAACTACATTATGACGGTATAAATAACAAACCAAAGAATGTAATTTAATATCAATAATAGTTAATAAATAATTTATATCCGTAGGTATATAATGTAGGTATACATAATATAATGTATAATATACTATGACGAATAATGTAGTTTTATAAGACAACTTTTATGATGATGAAATTGTGTTCTTCTTTATTTCCTCTTAGGCTAGTAGCAAAAATATAGGGAACTTTTTTTATGTAGTTTATTTTATATTTATGAAGTAGACGAAGTTTAATAACTTAAATTTTACCGCAAAATCAAATAATAACCACAATTTTGTTTCTTTAAATTTTATCTCTGGTCGTGAAAATAGAACTCTGAACTCTTTGTATATATAAGTTATAACTTATAGAAGCCTAATATAGAATATGTCATTATAAAAATTTCAATTCCATATTGCAATAGTATACCAAATAATTCTAAAAAAATAAAATGGTCGAATAATACTTTATTTATTGATCAATATTCTGTTAAACAGTAACTAATTCAAGTAATTGTTAGTTTCATTATTTTTTTAAATAATATAATTAATATTTTTTGAGATTGACCTCCCAGTGATACGCTGGTGGTACCTGAAAAGTCTTGAAAATAATCATTATAATTTTAAATTTATAACATTATTTAATGATTTCACTATTCAAAATAAATTAAATTCTCCTACCCAACTGTACTACACATCGGTCATAGATATAATACTCTAGGTATGATAATATGTACCTATACCTACAGTAAGATTAATTATCATTGTAATAAATATGCAATTTAGATACCCATAATAATTGTTGGTCCTGTAAATATTATCGACCATTTGAAATGCATACAACATATTTGATAGTTGATATTATAATAATATATGATTAAGTATTAATGTTACAAATAAACTTGAAAAGTCTGATATTATTGTCATGCATATGACCTTAAAAAATGTATCAGTCTGTACATAATACATGATACATTGTATACTGGGTGATTTTTTCAACAGTAAACGGTTAATAGATATTATTATCGTGAAAATTATGAACGTTTTTTAAAAGAAATAATATCGTTTTTACATAATTTGAACTTTGAAGTCATTATATAAAACAAAACTATATTGTTTACTATTTTTTATCATTATTGCATGTTTTGAGTTCTTTACTTTTTGAATGAAAGTATCCATTAATTTTAATTTCATATTCCAGGGGTGAACATTTTTTTTGTGACTTGTGACAATCTAATTATTTAAACAATATTTAATTAGTTACCTATAACTTAAAATTATTTTAAGTTTAAATGTTACGCTACAACTCAGATTGTCTAGGCTTTTGATACTTACAATAGTTAACATAGGTTAGGTATAACAAATTAACTTAATTTAAAAATTCGATTTTTATATATTTATATTATAAGAATAAATTAAAAATAATTTTAATGCATTATTAATTATTATTATTATAATGATGATAAACCAACATTTTAGTTTTCTTAGTGTTAGTCGTTGGACATTATTAAAATTTAAAGATATACAAATCAATATAATATACCTATATTACATATATATATAGCTACATTATACAGTAAATACACCATAATATTATATCATATTTTTATATCTTGCACACTACCCACATACATTTTATCGTTATGTAGGTACCTAAGTCCTTGTTCTTTTTAATTTTCTAAACCGTATTACATTGATCATAATATTATTATATTGTATTTGTATAGTATATTACTATCGAATAAGTAGGTACCTAGTAGAATTTAAATTTTCAATTCTAAAATATGAAGTTTGATATCGCTTTGGTGATTTATACTGAATATTGTTGAACTTAATGTATTTTAATTGCGTGAAACATGTTAGTGCCTACCTATGAAACGTTATTTGAATAATTTGCGAATAGTGATTGAAGGTTGTCGTGTCGCTTTAAAAATTTATATTTTATAACATGTATATGTAAGCGTTTTTAATTAAGTTCATGTACACAGGTACTGAGGTATATTTTTCATATGCAATAAGTAAAATCGTTTAAAAAACTTGTTTTTTTCGTTACCCATTAAGCGCAAACACCACTTAACCTGGTTTTTAGTATGAATATAGGTGGATAGATTTTAGCGTGGAGTTTACCGCCAAATCTATAAGTAATAACCAACTATATATAGGTATATATTTGTATTAAATATTAATACATCGGCCGCATGGTCTTTCGCATATTACCATGTTTATGTTATGATTTTTTTATATGATTCAAGTTATACTTACATTCTATACTTAAGAAAACGTGGTAGGATGAAGTATAAATACCATAATTCTATAGTATAGATTTAGAAAGCGAGTATTCAGGTTTACCATATTATATAAAATAAGTACAATGGTTATCATGTTCTAAAGTTTTAAAAAGATTTTGGAAGTTAAAAGATGCAACGAAAATAATTGTAGTCTTTAAAGCACCAAATATCAGCCTTTTATCGGATTCAATGTGGTCCATAGTCGTCGGTCGATATAACAAAGCAATTGTCGAATTAAAATTAAAATTTACAAGGAAAAGTTTAAATAGTAATAAACATTAATAACTATGTTAATACTTTTCAATTGGAAATTGGGTCTTTGGAAAAAACTGTAAGAAAATGAAGACTTGACGCTCTTTCCATGTTGTTTGTATCGTATTAAACCAAAAAAAATGAACCAATTTCCTAATTTGAGTATTCCGAAAAAATTGAATGTTTGAACAATTGATGTTGAAAAAGTTGTACCTATACAAAAAGAAATAATTGATATTGAATGCGATTTAAATTTAAAAAATCAAATTCAACAAGGTTGGTATTCCGTGTACCTACCTACCTGATTTTTACAAATGTGTGCCATTTCCTCTCGTAGATAGGACTTTTAATATTATGGTATATTTGATACTTTGGGTTTGAAAATGCATGGTTAAGTCTATATACCATTACATTAACGAAATAAAATAATATATAAAAAAATACCGCGGAGTTATACAACGAGGAAATAGCATATTACGTTTTTTTCGTAGTTAAATCTTAATTGTTTTTATTAGGGAATGATACGAGTTCCAGCATCGAGTTCAGTAATAGCAGTACTGCCACATGTGAAAATGCCAGTCGTTCCATTGATGACTTTCCCCCGGACTTTTTCACTGACAACCAAAGACGTCACGGCGCTGTTGTCTTTCACTTCTTGGTGGCTTTTTATGGATTCGTTTTCATAGCATTCGTCTGCAATGATTATTTCCTACCGTCGGTGTTTTGCATATGCTTAGGTATGTTACATGTAATATGTTTTTTAACTAATAGGCAATACCAGAAAAATGGATTATAATAATATGCAGGTTTCCAATGGGTACCAAACTATTAATGTTATAGGTATGCAGTAACTAATCTTGCATTCTTGCTAATATAATCGGCAATAAAAAATATGAAAGATGCTTTTTTTTTGATTGATAAATTTAAAATTTATCATTACTTAATTTTAGGAAAAGTCACAGCCAAACTTGTATACAATTGTCGTATATGGGTAGTATACTAGTATAATAGTATTAAATTTCCTATGTTACTTTATATAATATGTTAAATATAACACCAGTATTGAACTATATACCTATAGATACTCATTACGCAATAATACGGAATAAAATAATGTCCTGGTGACCGGTGTTATACAAATAGATTTCACTACCGTCATTTATGCTTTTGTAGTTCTTCTTAGTTCTTATAAGTTATAGGTACTCATTATTATAAATATTATCCAGTTGAAAATTCCAGACAAAATATTTTCAAAATCTCTGCGTATTATATTTAATTAGACGAATTATCCAAACTGCACTATACAAATCGACTGCTACAGAATACAGATAGCCACATAGTGATGTAGGTAATATACAATACGCAGTGAAACAGAATAGATACTATTTTATTTTTTGTAGTATCTGTTTTATTACGGCTTGACTTTCAATATATTGTTACCTACTGTCTATATTTCAACGTACATAAGTAGGTTAACTACTTAACTACTATAATAAGTAATACAGTCTACAAAATTGTAATTTTTGTAGACTGTATGTATGTATGTATGTATGTAGGTAGGTATGGAAACTTTTCGACTCTACCGGACACCCTTTTTTTTGGAAAGTTTCTAAGTTTTCTGTTAAATTATGGTTAAAGAAGTTATAATAATTTGAAGTTTTGCTGTTCTTACGATACAGCTTCAATAGATAGTTTAGTGATTAGTGACAATTCGAAATTTCTACTTTGGGACATACCTACATCCTACCTATACGGGGAAACCTAAAGCATAACAAGTAATCACTCCTTACGCCGACGCTGCAGGCTCCGGTCACCTACAGTCATTATTACATCGTTCTGTACGTGCATTCCACAGACTTGGGCATCTCACCGGACGTGGCGGGAGCGACGTTCATGGCGACGGCCACGTGCGCGCCCGAACTTTTCGTCAGCGTCATCGGAACGTTCCTGACAGAGTCTGACCTCGGTGTGGGAACGGTGGTGGGCAGCGCCATATACAACACACTGGGCGTATCGGCGTGTGCCGGCCTGGCCGCGAGGAAAGCCATCACATTGGAAAAGTGGCCGCTGCTCCGGGATAGCGGTGTGTACTTGGTGTCGATCGTCGCGCTGGCCATCATCGTAGTGGACGACGTGGTCATGTGGTACGAGGCGCTGTTTCTGCTGTTCATGTACTTTGGGTACTTCCTACTGATGTTCACGCAAGGAAAGCTCAGGACTGCCGCCAAAAAGTTGAAAAACAAAAACTCGTTCCGGTCTTGTAAGTATTTTCAATTTCGGTGCAGTAGTCATATATTTCCATGTTAAACATTAAAACCTAAACATAATAATAATATTATGAACAAGACAATTCAAAAATATCACTCATCATTGCCATTTTATCCTTTAATTGAATAGAAATTGCTTAAATTCTGATTTTTGGAACTTTTAATAACATGGAACGTTTAAAATGGAGTATCACACTGTATTTTTTGTAAAGAAAAGTTCTTTTTTTACCACGAATATAAATGTCAAATAATCGATTTTTCTGACGGTTTAGAATTTAGTTGTATCCATCGTGAAATCGAAATTCAAGCAACTAATAATAATGTTTCTGAATTATTCTACTCTGGTCACCACGATAATATCTATATGCATAGAATGTTTGAATAAACTTTTACTGATCTATAGTTTTAGAATCTGTGGTTATACACTTAATTATACATAAAACATAAAATAAATTATTTAACTTGGAAACATTTTGCGAGTAATGATAGAACTTAAGCAAAATACTACTATTTAAGGATAAAATGGGAATAGACATGCTTGAATATGCTTTTAAAAATTATACTTCCATCGCCGCCGCTACATATTATACAATATATTTATACATATGGTGATTAGAAGTGGCGTACGCAGGATTTTTCAATGGGGGGGGGGGGGGGCGTGAAAATTAGTTACAATTTTATTTTTGTTTTGTCCAGTCTAATAATTTCAGACGTTTATTCGAGGTATTTTAAAATGTTTGTAACTTTTCAACTTTTCTAGTAGAAAAAATGCTCGGATCATAAGCTTCGATGCCCAATGTATGTTTTTGGAAGCAAATTAGATCTAGTTGGTACTTTTAGCAGGTCGAAATTGAAAATGCTCATTGATTTTTAAAATAATTGGAGAAAAAAAAATGAAAATTTATGAAAATTGTTTGGTAACCAGCTTGGTGATACCATCCTCACTTGGATTGTATTTGATTAGTTTAAATTTTTTTTCTATAAATGTCAATAAAAAATTATTTATCCGGTCAAAAAGGTTAAAAATGTAATACGCAAGTTTTTACTATAGGTAAAATATTAACGATACATAGGCATCATGGTTATTTTTATAAGCATTTAAAGTTCAAATTTTGTCAAAACCACAGTTAATTTGTATGGCTAGACAATTTAATACTAAATAGTTCATACTTTTACCGGAAAATTACAGATAATTTTAGGAAAATTGGTATGCAAATACAATATTTTTTTCATTCTGGTCAGATGTATATGAAATTTATGTTTTGCTTACTATAATTGACAGTTAGAACTTGATAAATATTTTTTTTTTAAATTAATATTATACGGGCAATGGGGGAGGCTTCAGCCCGTTAACCTCCCCCCCCCTTGCGACGCCACTGGTGATCGGTATATTATATCACCCATCCTTATCATTCAATTCATCACGCAATATGAACCTTTAATTTAATATAATATACAGAGTGATTATGTTAATGAACGCTCATCATTTCACAAAGTATTAAAATATTTATTTAAGTAATCATAGTAGGTACCTATGAAAAGTTGCACTCACCCTAAATTTAAATGCTTAACAAATATATATGCCTATAGGTATTGCTTAAAAATGAAGAACATGAATCGTTTGATATTCAAAATATATAAATACTATATCATTCTGTTTTAGATTATGAAATTAAAATAATATTTCCATTTAAAAATAAAAAGTTGTTACTTCACCATAAAACATAGGTAAGAGTAAAATGAAATGGGGACTATTATAGGTACTGCATGCATCATAAATTTTCCAAAAAGTTAACTTAAAATAAAGTTAATATTTTTTGAAATAAATACTAATAGTGAGTATTTACAGATAAAATAATCATCCTGTGTATATATAATAAGGTTTCGGTAGGTTTAAATAGGCATATATATATCACGCTTGCCATATTAATAATAGTATCGCAGACCGGCTTCAAATCTATAAGCTCACTACCATAATAATAACATAACAATAATACAATATATAACGTACCTACCATGAATACTTGGTAATTGGTATTTGGTAACCCACTCGCTACTTACAACAACTTATTTTGCCACGAGAAGTTATTGTAATTCCACTATAATATTGTATTAGAATCAAGTCAAAATGAATGGCAATATTTTGCGAAAATGTTTGAGTAAGCACTAAGCAGTTTTTTAAATCCTATAGTCATTTGATTCGGATAATTAATCCAGAGTTATACCTATATTATCTTAATTATTCTAAAGGCTAAATACCCTTTCGATTTTCATAAGAAATACAAACTGCCATGGATCTCTTTCTAATGGTATTGCTTTCATAAAATATGGTAAGTCGGTAAAACCAGTTGCATCAAGAAATTCCGATCATGTCTCCACTTATACTTGGTCTTCTTCTCCCTTTGTGTTGTTATTCCTTTAAGTCCAACTAATACTAAGTAGTCTTCTGCTAGTCTACATTTCCTTACCTACCTACTTACTAGTTTCATTGTATATTTCACAGTATTGCCCTGGTTTCACAACCATAAAGAAAAATACTATATACATGACTCTTGGTAAAGTTTTATCTGACCTTTAGATTGCTTTTATTGCTGTTCAGATATGCTGTATACATACATGATTGTAGACCGAATATTCGAGCAGCAACAAAGATTCTTGTAAGTTGTCTTTTTTTTGAGTAAACGCTCTTTTTTCTGTGGATCTTTGCAGTCTTGTTTCTATCGAAATATACGAAATGTTATTACCTACTCGGTATTTTTAATGAGTACCGATTTTAATCATTTTAACGGGAACGATGTGCGCGAGTAAGTGAATATCTATTATCAAAACTCCTAAAATAAATTATCAAAAAAAAAAAATACCTGTGTAAATACAACTGATAGGTACACTAGTACCTAAACGCCATTAAATGTACTTTAATATTTAAATACTGAATACTGACGATTTATAAGTTATTATAATTATTATTATTTAGTGGGCGTAATATATTGCCCATGTATACGTTATAATTTTTGCAACGTAATTCGTAATGATTTCGATAAATTTAATAACATATGCCTATATAAATACAAGATAATAATAATTACAAAATAATAATTAAAAACAACATAATATTATGCCGACGCAAAATGGCGAGAATGGGTATAAGAACTACCTATAAAATATATTGTTAGTACCTACCTACGTAGTCCGATTATAAAAAATCCGCAAGACCTATATTATTGCGTTTTGACGTAAACTATACACTATGCGTATATAAGATACAGAAAAATATTGTTATGAGGGTCATTAACACGATCATATACGGTAGACGGTTCTGACGTTTTGTGGTACTAATTTATAGGTACCCGCCTACCTACACAGTTCATTTATTCATTATAATGGCACACTATATAGCCTATAGGCTATACTGTTATAGGTATATAATGTAGCTGATAGAAACGCGAATTTTTTGGCATTCGTAAATCGTAATGTTATATTACTATTAGTATTATAATTATTTATAAGTTATAACCGTCGGCGACGACGCAGACAATTAGAGAGTTTCGAGCACAGTTCGCCACCGTAGTCACCGCCACTGGTAGGCAGATTTCTAGATAACCTTGATGGGCCTAGGGGCTTTAGTCGATTTATATACGTATACATAATATTATACCGGGTGATTCACCAAGTATACACAGTACACACCCCTTTTTTTCAACAGTTATTCAAAATCTGATTTTTGGAATTTTTAAAATATATGCTTAATATCTATTTTCAATGTACTTTTAAAGATCTTATTTTCAAATTCTTAAAACTGTTTGTATTACGCAAAAAATGTCCTGTTTAGAAACAAACTTCTGTTTTTTTAAATGAAAGTCCCCCTTTTCTACTGTAAATTGCTTAGCACATAATTTTCCATGAAAATCTAAATTCGAACGAGTAGTTTTTGAGTTATTTAACATTGGTTATTGGGTACTTACCAAGTATAATAGGTTCATGATAATGTGTTAAAGAGATATAGAGGATATGGTGGTTTAAAAATGTTTTTAATTACTAATTAGTATTTAGTATTAATCTATTAACATTAATTATAATTTGTAAAGTAGTCCAAAAATAATAAATACTATATCCAATATATTATAACATCTATTTTATGTTTTTGTAAAATTATTTTTAAGGACTATAATTCATAGTAGTTACTAGTTAGCACGAACACTTCAATAAAATAGATTAAGCTACTCGTTCGAATTTTGAATTAGGTTCATCAAAAATCAAAATATTAAAAAAAAAATTATCCCCTAAATAATTGACAGTGAAAAAAGGGGTTCTCGTTTGAAAAACACAATTTTGTACCGCCACAAGACATTCTTTATTAGAACAAAATAATCTTAAGAATTTTAAAATATGGTTTTTAAGTAGAATTTTTTATTTAAAAAAGTGGGTAAGTGGGTGTCACTCTACTGTATACTAGGTTTCAAGTGGACCAATGTAATGAATGATGTTAAATTTGAATTTAAACCGTTTTTCCTTAATATTTATTTTGTTTTTTCCAGTGTTTTTGAAAACTAATGGAAATTTTAAATTTTGACCTCCTTAATGCACCAACTTGATTTACTTTACCAAGATACTCGAAGCAGTTTTACTGTCCCAAACAGTGATGACAGACACAAAAAAAATTTTAAATTTAAAAAAAAACACACATATTTGTTAAATAAAATTAATACATTCGTCGCTCCACTAGAATCTAAAATTTCAAAAGCCAACATTTGAACAAATTCTTTATTAAAGCTAAAAATGGGATGTGCATACATAATGATTCACCCTGTATAATATATAGTAACAACAAAATAAGGTTATACTTTATAGGCACCATTGAAACAGCATATACAAGTACCTTATTAACCTAGGTATCCCTATTATTAATTTGGTACTGTAGGTACTTATAAGTTATAACCTATTCAGATCTCTGTTCGATGTTTATTGTATAATATAATGTGTTGTAATGCGTTATGCGTGGATTGCAGGTAAAACAAAATATACGCGTAATTCGTACCTACCTATATATATTATTTTTTTTTCACAAGTCTAGATACATAGATGATAGATGAATTATTGGTAATATTTATTAATATTAGTGATTATTTATTAATAATCTGAGATAGAGTAGTACCTATTACTATAATAATATTACATATTTGCATATTTATACCTATACTTATGAGATATTTCAATATAATTTAACAGTCATTGATTTTTCTTTGTCATACCTACATAATAATACTATTTTTAATAATTCTTTGTTCGTTATAGATTAATTTGTTTGTCGTCATTCTGCCCATATTATATAATACTAAACTAGTATGGGTTCATTTTTTTAAACAAAAAAAACTGTATTTCTTTATAAAAATGATTATAAAAAACACATGGATACAATATTTGTTTGATATTCAAATATAAATGGTACGTTATAATGTCTATAGGTACCTAGTTATATATATAGTTATACTTATAGACTTATAGTTAACACAGGTAGAATAATAAATAAACAACTTAAAATGTAATATTCAACAACTTGTATCAATAATAAAATTAATGATTGTACAAATAAAGGTCTTTTTAAACATTTTCTCGGAAAAATAAACTAGTTTACATTAGAATATTAGGTGTATGATAATAATTAATAAGACGATGTTATTGTGATATAATCTAAACTATGTAGGTATGTCCCATTGAAAATATCTACGTGTCATCCATAGGAAATCAATATAAATAATAATTATTATTTTATTTGTTTTTTATAACTAATCCTGTCCAAATAGGTAGGTCGTTACATGTTTTCACAACAAAATAAACAAACAATTTATGACCTTGTAATTTGTAAAATGTAAATAAGTAAAATAAATTTAAATTTATATTAATATAATATAATAATTATAACACGTATTTTATTGTATAGTAATACTGATTTTAATGCTTCATATAATAAAGCTAATCTGAATAGTACAGCTACTGGCCCTTAAGAGGATGCGCTACTCAGATATTTGTTGTCTACGTCTTACAAATTCATAACATACCAAATTTAAACTCTACAGTAGATCACGTTTAACTCAGTTGGCTCTTCCGAACCTTAATATTCGCTGTCATTGTATATTCTCTTTTTTTTTTTTATCAAATCTAATTATTGTACAAAAAAAATTGTATAGATTTTATTTTAGTGAAATTAGTAAATTCGTAGTCGTTTGAAATGACGGGTATTTTTGAACTATTGAAACTCGATTATCGAGAAGGTAGATCATCAATTTATTAAGTATTTATAATAGTGAGTAATGAGTATTTACAAAACTCTATTCCTTTTTATTAACAATTTGAATACAACATAAAAAAAAGCTATTTTATTGATAATATCTGTTGGTTATTTCAATCAGTTTCTGAAAAAAAAAAATTCAAACAATTAATTTTTATTATTATAACTTTTTAACGGAGGGTGAAAAAGTACAAAACAAATTTTTTTTGGCCAATTACAATTTAGTAAATTTTTACTCGATGAAGGCACTTCGTATTTTCAATATAAACAGTTTTATGTACCTATGTATTTCATCACATGGATCACGGGCAGGGGTGGACTGGCCAGGGAGGAAAGGCAGAGAAGTTCACCTGGGCCGGTCAATTTAGGGGCTCTAAATTTAAATTATAAATTTGTGATATCATGGTAAATTAGCTGTCTGTCACCTGTCATGCAGTCTATTATTTTAGTTTCGTAACTGCTATAATCATATAATATGATTATGATATCTTATATAGTTTTATATCTTAGTGATACTCAGTTATCAGCTTAGTATGCGTTGGCAATGAGTACCTATATTTTGCTATTATTAGCTCTTGATATCTACTTATTGACTTATTGTCATCTCCGCCTGGGCTGATATACTCCCAGTCCGCCCCTGAATTCACGGGCTGCGTTGACGTGAGTGGTGAATAGCGGATGGTTTGCCAATCCTTGAGTTAATCTAGTGCAATATCAATAACTTTTGTAATCGGGTCTTACTCTCTAAGGAGTTGGGTTTTAGTGTTTTACTTATTATACATTACCTATACGGCTATACCTTAGCACGGCTTAGCGTCTCTTAGTAATATATACTCAATATTAATAATATAATATTGTTTATAGTAAATTACTTGTCAAGTTATTATTGTAATTTAATAACGGTTGTAAAAAATACCCGTGGTGTCTAGAGTAATATAATATGAGAAATTATATAAATCTGAATATTATAATATCATTGTTAGTTATAATAATATGTCATGTGATTATATAGATTTCTTAAGACACGCGGCGTTGGACGTCCGTAACTTACTATAGATAATTTACAGGGCAATACATTGAAACAGTAGCTCAACCCCTTATTTTCTTCAATGACGCAGTTATTCTAAATCTGATTTTTGGAATTTTTAAATAAACATAAAGACTATATTTTAAAATTCTTGAGAATTTTTGTAATACTAAAGGAGTATTCTGTGAACTGTGTAGATACAAACTACTATTTTTTTTAATAAGAAATCCCGTTTTCTATTGTAAATTATTCAGCAAAACCTTTTTTTTTGAAAATGACGACATATCCAAATCAATATTTGAATGAGTAGTTGTTGAGTTATTTAACTTTGTGTATCAAAGATAATAATAGGACTATGATAATGTGGTTTGGATATATTAAGCTCCAGGGAGCTATTTGAAAATTATTATTATTATTATTATTTTTTTTTTTTCATTAGAAATAAGGCTTCAACATCACCGGTCATTAGCCTAGTGTAAAATAACAGTGTAAAAGAGATAAAAGTAAAGTTAGAGGAAAAAAAAACAAAACAAAATTTAATTGCAAATTGTATTGGTCTTAAAAATACGGAGCAAGATTTGTATAATGTTAAAATTTATATATGAGGTTATAATATTGGTTAGAAATGTAATAATTTTAGTGATATTTTTTTCATTTAGTGCTTCTTTCATATTCAGTAGTATTATTAAATTTAAAATTATTGTAATTAATATATTACTAATCTACCAACAAATTTTATAATTTGTAAAAATGCCCCAAGGATATATTTAATAAATACTAGATCCAATATAACATAATATATTTTATATTTTTAAAAAACCATATTTTTTAGGGTCCATTATCCTTAGTATAAATAGTTTAGTAGATAACTGAGAAACTATACCTACTTGCTTATTTTGGGTAGGTAAATTGTCAAAACAATGAACCACTAATTCATTTAGAGTAAAAAATGATGGTTAACAATAATTGAAAAACGAAGGTTGGAATACCACGGGACACTTTTTAAGTGGTATAAACAATTTCAAAAATTTGAAATTATGATCATAATTCACATTTTAATTCAGATCGATCTTTAAGTGTATTTAAAAATTGAAAATTCTAAAAATCATAATTTAAAAACATTTACCATTGAAGGAAAAATGGGGGTTGAGCATGCTTGATGAATCACCCTTTAAATTATACCATTGGTTATAATACAAGTGCATATTATAGATGGCTGGATTTGAATCTGCGCTTAACTTTTTAACCTATAAATTGAACGAATCTTCCGCTTTTGATAAATGATAATGTAAACATCACGTTTGTATGGTTTGGTTTAAACCGTCTAATAATCTATACTTCCAGACATAATATAGAGGTCCACGATCCCACTATACCTATTCAATTAGAGATAAAGACAAATATAGTATGTATACCTAATCGTATACTCGTATAGACAATACCCAATAGGTATAATATAGGATCTCCTGATTTAACCACTTTTTAATTCAATTTTTTTGAATATAAATGTATAAGTATATTTTACAACTTATAGGTACCTAGTTACTTACTTAATATTAGTAATTACCGTAGAATGGGGAAACTTTGATTTCGCGGGGTAATTTTGATACCCATATATTTTATTCACCAGAGTATCATGATGATTTAATTTTTTTTCATAGAATGGGGTTACTTTGATATCACATTAAGAAAATTAGGTATCAAAGTTTTCCACTACGTTGTGTAACTTTGATAGCATATTAAAAAGATTAATATCTCAAAAGATAACATCAGAAATTTAAAAATTAAAACGTTCAATTAATATTGATCATAGCTAGTTGTAATTTTGAGAGTTTTATCGTTAATACTAGAGAAGATTTCCATAAAATAAAAAGTAAAATTTTCATAAAACAGTAAAAAATTATTAAAGTTACCCCATTTTACGGTAGTAAATTCTAAAATAAAACGTATACAAGTATACAACGTAATGTCTTGATTCTTGAGTTCGAACAGAAACACGTTATATATAGGTACAGGCGCACATAGAAACAAATTAATAAAATTTGACTTAACTTTTGATTCCTGTATCTACTTCCTGTATAAAGTTAGTATTAATAGGTAAGTATAGCGTATAGGTACCTAGCAACATACCTATTCATTGTTACAGGGGCTATAGTTTTCGATTATGTTCAACGGCTGTTAATCAATGCATTGTTTTATGGGAAATTTACTTCGAATGAATGTCGAAGCATTTCATTGCCTGAAAGTGGTGAAAAAGCATGTCAATATGGAACGGGTTGGTCAAAAGATTAAACAATTTATTGAATAACTAATAAGCTTTGAATAACGAGAACAATTTGCATGCGCATGAGCTATATAAATCAAAATTTGAAGAAAGCTGTAATATTCTTATTATCTATTTCTAATGTACCTAAATTAATAATATTGTTAACTATAGTAGGTTAACTTTTTTATCTACCTAAGTACTATAATTTATTATAAATATTAAATACTAATATTTATAATTAATGCTACTATTAATAATAATAATAAGTCTTCAATTCAGTACCTAGCTAATATATACAACAGAGCTACTTCAAGTTTTGGTATTATGCAGACTACACTCTTTAGGACTCACTTGTATACCTATGTTTGAATATTATATAGCTACAAACTCGATGAAACCACCGGCTTTCGACATTGGTTACGGTGTTTACCGTTCATTCTACTTCACGGAGTATGTACCGCCTCCACCGCCAAAAAAGTGCCAGACAAGCAAAAATCCCAATGAAATAATGGACGACGAAGAACCGAGTAATTATTAATATTATTATTATTTATAATAACGGTGATATCATCATATTATGAGGGGTAAACCCAAGATTAAATAAATTATTTAGTCTAGTCATATTATAAACAGGGGCGTCATTTGCGATTTTCTGATTGCAAGGGTATATGCATTTGCATCTCACGGATGCTCTTTATATTTTAAAGATTTGTTATTGAAATTGATAATCACTTTTATAACCCAAATTTTACAAAACTAACACATACAATCAAACAAAAAAATGTACAAATTATTTTTATTAAATTAAATAAGTGAAAAAATAGTTGGCAAAAATCAGCATTTTCATAAGGAAATCGTGTATAAGTCCAAATAACGTCCTATTTACTAAAGTTTTTTTTAAATTTTATTAATCTACAGAATTCTACTTTTTTAATTGAATACAAATAATTTGTACATTTTTGGTTTTATTGTAGCTATATTATTATGTTAGTCGATAGCACAGTAAAATAGCATCAAAAAAAAATTTAAAAAAATACGATATCAAGTTGAAAAGTTTTAAAGATACAGATCAGCAAATGTGCGGCAGGATCAGTTTTTGTTTAAAAAAAAGTTGAACTGCCCTTAAGAGGACGTCACACCCGCATGTGTATTGTGTTGTCTCCGTCTTATACAAATGTACAACATAGCAAAAACTGCTTTGCGCGTGACAACTTTTATCTTTCTGTGTTTGTAGTGTTGGCTCCAAAATTTCTGAACATATGGGGGAGAAAATCATCTATGCAACAGCATGCTCTTTTAGATAACATAAATACAATGAAAGTAATTTACTTCTAAACATTTTGTTTATTTTCATTTGCTTATAAAAAATGATTGGATATTGCTATTAAAATAAACGCTGTTGCACAGATCAAATTCTTCTTTACGTGTTGTGAAAATTTGGTAGTTTTGCAACAAATATGATGCGAGAAAAGTTGTCCCGCGAAAAACAGTTTTTGCTATGTTGTACGTTTGTAAGACGAAGACAACACATGCGGGTGTGACGTCCTGTTAACTAAAATAATAAGAAAGTTAGATCCACCCTTTAAAGGGAGTTTTTTCATAACTTAAGGTAGGTACTATATCATAAAACGCCGGTGGCCGGTCGGTCACTTCTTCACGGAACACATTGTATATTATTATATTATTCACACACATATTGTTTCATTAATGAACCAATCAACGAATTGAAAAAAAAACTGTTTATTTAATATAGGTTACCTACCTAATACTGTAATATTACATTATTGACTGATGAAAAAATGTATTGTGCAACTTGAGAAGTCACTGTAGCTAAGTCTACACAAATAAAAAATAATTTCGTAGGTACATTGACCAACATCAGACCTATAGGTTCCGCCGATATTCGTACTTTACCGTAACATATTATATTATTTATATAAGTTATAAATGCGTAGTGTCTTCACGGCTTAGTATCTTACATATTTTTAAATACAGAATATTAAAAAAAAAGTTTTTGAAAATATATAGATACTCGGAATATTTAACTAGTATGACACTACTACTAGTAATGGCTACAGGAATAAATTATTTTGCATGTTTTTTTATAGGGCTCGGAAGTTGTTTCATTTGCATGTTTCTTTTGGGCTATTGCCTATTAGATTTATTGCTAAGTAAGCTTGACATTATTTCCACGAGAAAACGAAAAAAATTATTAAAAGTTCATAGTGCATATTTTTACATATTATTTAAGTGATTTTTTGATTTTAAGAGCATTTCTTAAATCTACCATATATTTTTAGAGCGCATATTTGATGACGAGTTTACGATACAATTTTAAAGTTTGAAAATAAAAAAATAAATACATTATATTATTTTGTGAGCGTTTTCTGCAATATAGGTATTGTTGTATCGTGTTTTAAAAATCCCTAGTTGACGTACAATTTCCCATTTTTATTAATAAATATTTAGTAAAAATTAAAAAATATAAAAATATTTACGAAAATTGTGAATAAAAACAAAAATAAGTGCATATATTTTGTACTTTTTAAGTGCATTAAGTTCCGATCCCCGGGCCACTTATTCCCCTAAACATTTTGAAATGACGCCCCTGAATAACACTGACCGTAAATCGTAATCTGTGGGTTTTTAAAGGTAGTTAGGTACCCCTACATATTAAGTAATAATGGGTATATCTATAATAAACATAATATTTAAACGTAAATTTGCAGTCTCCCCCATATGGAAAGTACCCACAGGTGCATTGCCCATCATGTGGTGGGCATTTTCCTTACCAGTAGCATTCATGTTGTCGGTAACAGTACCGGATTGTCGGACAAGGCGTAAGGTGTACCCGTTCACGTTCATCATGTGCATAATTTGGATAGGCATCAGTTCGTACATAGTGTCTTGGATGTTGTCGATATGCGGTGAGTACATAGTTAGTGACAGTGTTGTATTACGGAGAGGGGATTTGAGTGTCGTAGGGGTATCCCGTGACATACCACCCCCCCCCCCCCCCCTCAAATTACGCCACTGGACAGTTATTATATTATTATTGTATTGACTATTTTGGGTGCAGTAATAATAATTCACCGTACCCTTTCTATTGTTTATATATACAGGAGACACATTTCATATTAGCGACATTGTGATGGGCATAGCGGTTTTGGCGGCTGGTGGCAGTATACCTGAAGCCACTTCGGGCATAATAAATGCCCGAAATGGTAAGACTTACTACAACAAATTATATAGTCATATTAGTATTATGTATTCGTCATTGTTTTAATATTATACTTAATGCACTAGGCGAGGGATCGATGAGCATCAGCAACGCGTTAGGTGCCAACACATTGGATATACTATTATGCTTGGGCTTGCCGTGGTTTATCAAATGTCTTATGCCGATTTCCATGAATGGTGGACCTATTTTGATGGAAACCAATGATTTATTTTTTAACTGCATATGTTTAATCATCAGTGTGATCGTGCTGAACATTGCAGCAGCCGCGAATGGATTCAAAATGTATAAAACGTTTGGTATCATATGTCTTATTGGTCACTTTTGTATCATAACAATATTCATAATAAGCGGCCTTAATGTTGTAAAACGCGCAGAAATTGGGCAATGTTAGTATCAAATAGACACTATTTAGAATAAAATTATTCATTCATTAGTTATTATCACTTTTAATTTTTGTCAAATTAAATGTCATACATTTTAGTTTTAAGAAAATATTTACAATATGTATGTACACTGTATACAGTATAGTAACTATGAAGTATGAACATAGATTATTTTCATTTTATTAGTTTTATTAAATATTATGTTTAAACTAATGTAGATATTTCGAACCAATGACATGTAGTGAACATTAAAATATTAAGAATAGTTATAAGTATTTTTATAAAAATAACCACCTATTTACACATTGTTGTGCCAACATTTATTTTACCATTTAATATTATTTGACTTTATTATGAATATTGACGTGTATGTTAATTACAAATTGTAGGTCCTATGGAACTTGTTTTATATTGTTTAATCTAGTTGAAAAATTGTAGATTGTTGTTGTTTTTTTTTTTAATAAACATCAATGATGATTTAATTTAAATATTTCAATAACTCAATAAGAATATTAAATAGCTATAAGACTGAAGAATATATTATTATAAAATAATTAATTATAACCAGCAACCGATAGAATACAATTTCCATTGATAATAAGAAACATAGGAGACAATATTCCACTCATGAATGTTATTTTATAAATAATTAAGAAATGTCGAGATATTTGTTACTTTATTAAAATATATATGTATATTTTGGAAATATTGATAATAAAATAACAAAAAATAGTAGTTTTAACAATTATCATTATGAATCGGTCATATCAAAATAAAGAGTTCTAGCTCTATCCCTACAATGAGATAGACCTTTGCTAATTTTTGTGCTCATATCTTCAACATTGAATTTTGTTTCCTGGTCTATAGACATTGCTGTTCCTGGGGCTTCTTTAACAAGTGGCCGCGTGTAGTACAGTAATGTTCCGCTAAAAAAAATATATATTATTAAATAACTGGAGGTTGTGCGAGACATAGCTAAAACTATGAAATGTAACTAAGTACAAATTGTATCTGTACGCAGTTTATTGATTTACTGATTAAGAATTACGCTCTTTTTAATTACCTATTGACTTTTATAATTATAATTAAGGTTCTAGATTTGAAATATTTCAATGAAATTATAAAAAATATTTTTTCTTCTTTTAAACGTGTTCGGTTATAGATGATTAGAAACAATACATTGATTACACACTTAGAATTAAAGAAAAACATATTTTTGTTGATTTATTATTTCATATTTGTATATTCTATATTATGTAGTGCTGAATATTCCTGGCATTATTTTAAGAATGAAAACATTTTTTACATGAGTTTTAAAATATTTTTGTATATCAGCGATCCAAAAGATAATGGTTTGAAATAAAGTTAAAGTCAATTCCAACAATGAATGAAATAATAATGTATTTTCAGTAATTATAAAGTAAATAATAAATTTAATACTTAGATCATATAGTTTGTTAAATAACTTATAAATTATATGTAAATATGTTACATATTTTCTTTGTTTCATACGATAAACCAACTTTTAAAAATATTCACTTAGAAGTTGTCGACTATAAACTTTTAGGTATAATAAACTTTTTATTTTTCATCAAAATAAAATATTTTAAGAAAATAAATTTCATGACATTTTAAAACCCTAATTATAATTTACAATAGGAATCATCAAATGTTTTAACATTAATAAATTGTAATAATTAAAAGTAACACACAACAAGGATTAATTTACAGCCATAACGATATGATATTACAAGTTAACAAGACTGTGAGATTTTCAAAAAAACACTCTGGGACTGCCACGGTAAAACTATTGCATAGCAATTTTGTAGCTATGTATCATGTAATTATAACTATTTATTTTTGTATGATATTAATTCAAGTTACACTTTTTGAGCGCAACAACCGAAAAGAAAATGACAAATTGAGTTTTTTTTTTAATAATGGACAATATGATAGATAAACACCGTACGGAAATATATTATTTGACTTTTTTTGCTTAGCAACTGGTTAGACTGTAAATAACAAAAATAATAACATTTTTCAGTCACTAGGCCCGCGATGAAAGCTATGCAATAGCTTAAAATAAACTATTCTTAAAAATTTGTTCCAGATCCCCTGCGTTCAAGAAAAATATAATACTTCAAAATGTTTTTACACCTTCATGAATCTATATTATGTATTGAGATTACTTTGTTACAAACTTGTAATTTAATTTTTTTTTTATAAAACATTTCTATAGTCGAAATTGTGTCCTTTATTCAGATGGGATAAATGTTTGAATTTCATAAATAGTAAATATTAGGTAAAATGAGAACATATGCAGTAGATTAAATTAAACTATATGTAATTTTATTTTTAAATATAGTTACTAGATTATTTAGATTTAATTTTTTTTTAAAGATATTGATGATCATTAATGCCTAATTTAATAAATAAAGAAATAATAAAAAATTTACCAAATACATACCGGTTAGTTTGTTATTGTTATATCTATAGTGTAAGCGCGTTTTAGTGACACTGTATTGTCATTATTTTTTTATTTTAACCGATCATTTACTATGAATTTATCCGTTTTAAATCAAAGAAGAATAATAGGTCAAATACCAAAGATATTTGTTTTAAAGTGGGTTTACATAAGAGCACGAACAGGAATGAATGAAGCGAATACTACCTCACAAACAAATTCAAATGCTCTGATCAGACTGTCTTTGGAACGATCGTTTCCAAACGTGAACGAGTGCATTTTTTCGTGTTAGGTTGGACCGTTTACATTGGTTTGATAGGTAGAATTTGTTAGCATTCATTCGAGTTTAGGCTTTAATATAAACCCACCTTGAGGTACTAGGTTATTTTTAATAGTAAAATCTTATTAAACTTATAAAATATTGTTGATTTTCATTAAATTTCAAAGAAATTAGGAAATATTTTCAATTCAAATTAAGAATAACACTTACTCCTTTAAATCTTTCATGAAAGATTTGGCTGCATTAAGTTGGTCTGGTTTTCCTTGTCTATTTATTAAGCTATGTCGTTTTGCTTTCATTTCAAGTATGTGTGTATAATCTTCAGTATTTTCTACAGTCATGTCATACAATAACTTTAACTAAATAAAACAAAATGTTCATAAAACAGAAATCAGTTATAGACAAATTGATTTATATTCACAAACCTGATTTTTTTTAATGTAAGGTAATATTAAAGCACATATCTTGGTTGGGACTACATTTTGAAGGTTTACTTGTAATGCCTGTCTTAATAATAAACGATTATCACTGGGCTTCTCCAATATAGTACTAGCTCCAGTACATTTCCATGGCAATAATTCAATTTTTATATTATTGAAAGGAAATACTCCTATTGATCTGTAAACATTCTACCATTAATTTTTATTACTATTAAAAAATTAATTATAAACTCACTGATTCTTTTTTGATGGAACAGGTTCATCACCAATCGTATATTTCCATTTAATGGTATCTACAACACAAGATTTTCCCACTTTGGGCATACCAACAACACCAACTGTAATACCTAAGATTGGTGCGTCTATACAAGTCTGTAAATAGTTCAATACAACAGATTCACCAAAACATCTATTGGCTACTTTTTTTTTTATTCTTGCTATAAAATTTGGATCTTTCGCACTAGTTTTTGGTGTATTTCGTACTTCACGACTGGCTCTGAAAGGCACTGTTGGTGCTATCTTACTAAAATATTCTACCCAATCAGTTACTATTGATTTAGGCACTAAATCGATTTTATTTAACAAAATAATACGTTTTTTATCTGGATTGGCTGTTAAATAATCGTCTATTTCCTTAGAACGAGTAGCTAATGGATCACGAATATCCAAAACCTCTAGAACTACATCACACATTGAAATTATCTGAAACAGACATCAATGTATTCATAGGTATTAGTAAACTATACATATAGGTGATTGGAATTTATATAACTAGTTTTACATTTTTATAATTGTGTTCAATATATCGGTCTGCTCTAGTTTCTTTTAAAAGCCATTTTTGTTTAAAAGGCAATTTTGATTCAGTACTCTTTTTAGTTTCTTCTTCAGATTGTGTTTCCATTGAATTAAAATTGGACAAACGTATCTCGCGCTCTTTTCTTTTAGCTTCATTAAGTTGCTCAATGATTTCTTCTTTGAATGGACACATGTTTGGAGCAATAATCATACTATTTTTGGTCTCTACACATAAATAAATAAAATTAAACATGTATAAATTGCTGCATTAACATTGAATAATTTTAACAAAAAATAAAATAATAGACATGTAGGTCTACCAAATATATTGTAAAAAATTAAAAACAAGTATGTATATTATGCTTTAAGTTTAAAACAAAAAAGGAGCTAAAATGCATTTATGTCAAAGAAAGAAAATACTGTACTATTTTCTAAATGTTTCAGATAGCCAATAGGTTATACACAATGCTAAAATAAGCAGCATTTAAATCAAGGTCTCAGAAATAGCTAACACGAGCCACAAAATATCATATACCTATACGTAGTGTTGCCATTCACCCCGGTTAATAGAAGCTGAGAGAAAATAACTTTAATACTGTAATATTCTAAAATAAAACATAGAATAATATTGTCCATTGTATCATTATATGATTATCTTATTGTGTTAGGGGAAGGATGAATGAACATACTCAACGAGGTCTAATGGCGTGTAAAATTATTTAACTTGTAAAGAATTTTATGAAAAAATAAGAATAGGTTATTTAAAAAATTCATTCAAATGAAAAGTATAAATATTAGTAGGTTATAAGTAGTAGTAAGTAATAACAATAGTAGTAAGTTAATGTAAAAAAATTGTATTTTCTAATAAATATTTAAATAAAAAAATTGTATTTGAAAAATAATTTTCAATTTAATGTCCCCGTTTGGTAATTTCAAAATCTGACAACCCCTATAAGTATGTTATAATATTATTATTTATTTAACCGGGAACTCACTTTTTTTCGGATTTTTCTTTGCAACTCTTTTGAGTTTTCGATTGTGCTCTCGTACTTTCTTGGCAACCTTGTACTTGGTCCTGCACTTCAAACGTTTGGACTGTTTCCCTACAAACAGATTTTAAAGTTGTATGATGGATAACAAAATCTTCAGTTAATAAGTCATAGCCATTTGGGTAGAACTTACTCTGTTTTGGCAAAGCCATTGCGTATCACCGCTTCTGTGGAACGAAGTCTAAAAATCAAAAAACCTAAACACACGAACTGCAACAATTAGTTTATTACTTATAAAACAATAATAGTGGAAACGGATGCTTACAGCTCAGTCGCGAAGTGTTCAATGTAAAATGCGATAGCCGTCAAGACGTCGTGATGAGTGAGGACGAGTAGTTTTCGAACTTCGAGTTAACCTTAAAAGACAAAACCACGAAATACGAATATCAGCTCGCCGTGTTTACTTTATCACGGAGTAATAATTGTAGGTTGGTACCATAGACCTAAAACCACCATCGATGCACGGGAATCATACAAGAGAAAGAAAGAAGAAAGAATGAAGAGAGAAAGAACATAAAGAGGGTAATCATTGAAGTATGATACTATATTTTCCCCCCACGTTCTCTTTTCTCTTTTACTCTATATCGTACCCCTGACCTCTCTCTCTCTCTAAGCGCTGTCCATTAGTTTATAAGTCTATGGTTGGCACACAAGCAATAATAGTATTATTTTTATTATCCATGTCCATAGCCATGTTATTATCTACATCGTGCTTCGACCATAGATAATATGATAATATGGTCCACGGATTGGCACGGTTGTAGATAATATACCATCGTATATCTTTAACCGTGGTTCGTGGTCGAAGGTTCGTCGACAGTCCGCGGCGCAATCTACACGACTACACGAGCAGCTGGTCAGCAGACGAACAGCAGCAGCAGAATCAGCTGTTAGAACGTAAACAAAAGGACCGCGCGCCGATTGGTGGACGGGATCATCGTCGTATGATTTCGTCCCTTCCGCTTTTCATTCTCACCAACCAGCACCGCGATATTCTCCGACGATTTGCACCTTATACGTATCACACACGCGTTCGCGTATCATGACCCATCATAGATCTACAAACGTATCAATTTATATATAGGTGTATATAATATATATATATAAGTTTATACATCTCGTACGTGGATGAACTTTTCATTTTATTTACATAACACGCTGGCACTAAGCACAGAGGGAATACGAAATCGTTTTTTTTCCTCTCTACACACGAGACCACCGTGCACCTACGTCAGTCATACCGCTGTCGTTGGTCCCGTTTCCGGATTATATTAATTCAGGTACGGCTTGTATAATTTTTACCGTTTGCACGCATAATTTGCGACAATAACAGCAGTGTAGATAATTATAATAATAATAATAATTATAATTAATAATATTATAACAAACAAGGGGGACGGTCGATCCAAACCGACCACCGACGACAAAACGAATTGGATCCGCTGCTGTACAACGCGAATAATATTGTCGTTACTCTTCAGTCATTAATATTGCGAATTGTCGTTTGTACACTCGGCACGCGCCGATTAGAGACTCCCGGTCATAGGAAAGAATAATTCAATCTCCTCGAATCTCCAGCGGCCATGACGGTGCCCATACTCTGCCGTCGCGACTCGCGGATGACCGACTGCAGCAGGCCGCGAGTTTCAACGGTTGTCGATTAACGGGAACAGATTTCGGCGGCGGCGGCGGCTAGCGCAAGTGCGTGCGGTGGATGTCGGTCCGTCCGTCCGTCCCGTCACCCTTACCGCCGCGCGTTTGTTAGGTTATGTTTGCTTTGTTGTCACTCGATATTCTATGTATATACATGTACGTGTATGTGTGCTGCGTGTAGTGTATTATTATTATTTTTCCACTGCTCTCTCCACCGCCGCAACTGCATTACCTGTACATGAGTTCTTGAATATCCATCAGACATCAGCGCTATTTTCCCGAGTGTCCTGTACGCAACCCGTCTCGCCGATTGTCTTTCCCGTGCAGCCGTCGCCGTTTTTGCCGCACTCAGCCAAAGGTTAGACGGTCAACTTTTTGATTTTTCCAATCCCTCGCCCCCCTTCCCCCCATACACGTTCCGTTTTTCGTTTTTGATAATAATAAAACATTTTAATAATTTACTGTGGGCAACCCTACAGTTGTTTTTATTGCCGTTCACCGTGTCCTAGTTGTTTCCTTGTGATATTGTAATTTCCTTTTATCGGAAACCATTCGTCGTATGATTTATATTCTCGTTCTCGAATTACACACCACACTCGAATTTTAGAGACTACACTCGTGTGTGTGAGTGTATTGTGCCTCTATTGCCTTGTCAAAAACGATCAACAGGTTTAATGTGGGTTTGGTGTTACTTAACTCTTAATTAATATTCGAATCCTCCTTTTTTTCTGTTCCAGCGTTTTGCGTTCATACTACTTTTTTTTTTTTAAAAAAAAAAAGGTGAAATCATGACAGATTCCATAAAGTTTGGTCCAGAGTGGTAAGCACGTCTAGGTTTTATGTTTAATGTTTTCTATTTATTTTATTTATTTCATCTTCTCCTATTTTCTCAACACTTGCAATTGTGCACTTTGATTGCCCTCAATGATTCAATGTTTTATTAATTGCTCAGTGCAAATTCTACAGTAGTGCATGTGGCTCTTATTTTTATTTTGATGTAACAAATCATTCAGTCACCGTTTCCCTTATTCATTTTTCATCTGCTAGTTTATTAAAATATTTTTAGGGTCAATTTGATTCATTATAAAACTGTTAGGTATAATTACTAATTACCTACAAAAGTCCTCATTCCAAGACAATTTTCTAATTGTTAGAGTACCTAGCTTATTCATTCTATGAAAGAACCTACCATAAAAATTGACTTGTGTTCAAACACTTTCTGGTACCTATTAAAATCTTTCTAGTTATACCTATGGTCATAGGTACTCAAAGATGAAAATTAAAAAAATTCTTTTGATAGTAGTTACTTAATCTACATATATAAAAAAAATCTATAATGTTTTATCTCCATTATCCATCTACAATATTTACAGTAGAATTTGTAACAAATTAATTTTTATTTTGTTAAAACAAGTTGGCTATAGGTAGGAAATAGTAATTCTTTGGCAAACATTCAGATCCTTCATTTTATATATTTCAAGTTTCAGTATTTGTCATCTTTAAGTATTATGAAATTAAATTTTACTTTTTAGTTGTATACACTGGTAAAATATTGAAACCTTCACTGATTAAAATCCATAAGAATTATATATTTATTAAACTATTTGTATTAACCATCAATTTAATTTCTTCTAGAGCAATGCTAATATAATAGTATATATTTTACTTTTTTTTTTGTTTTGTTATGTCAAACAATTAATTGTTATTTGCTTACTGTACATGCTTTGCTTTTTTTTTTTTGAAATACCTAATATTTTCAATTTCTTTAAGCTACAAATATCTACAATAACTTTTAAAAATTAATTTGCTTATTCTGCTTTAATGTTCAGTTACCTTGTGTATATTTTATTATTTATTCCATATTTTATAATGAATAATTGTATTCATAATATTATATATGTTTGTTATATTTTTTATCATTATTGCATTATGCATGTTGATTCATTCTTAACAGAAATAATATATAATAAATTGTATATGCTTTCTAAATCTTACTTAATCATCTCTGAAATTACTATTCACCGTTTGATATCTTCCCTTGCAAGTTAATCAAAATTTAATAATAGTGAAATGTAATTTAAATATGAACACAATTTTTCATTTAAATTAACACATAATTGTGCTATTGATTTTAGATTATTATAATAATTTGAGTGTTATGATATTGTTGATTTGTTGAAATTGGTTAATAATTAAATTTTATTTTAAATGTACTAAGTATTAACATATGTAACTATTTACGAAATAGGTTAAGAAATATGTCTCAAGGCATATCGAAACCACAGCTTGCTGAACATCGTTATGGCCGAGAAGAAATGTTAGCCTTATTTGATATCTCATCATGTAATATTCCACCAGAATCACTTAAGGAACTGTCTATGGTGTATAATGACAAACCTCAAAATCCATTGTCTTTACAACAAATGTCTGAAGAAGAAACTGTATGTTATTGTATAAAAAAAATTAAATCTTTATACTGAACTATAATTTTAATGTTTTCAGAGACTTTGGAATCGAGGTATAAATAGTGATACCATTATCAGGGCATCTGTTCGAACAACTGGTGGTAGAGGTACTGCTAATATTGAAGTTCGTGGAGGTAGTACAAGTGCCAGAGGACGAGGTGGTCGTGGTGGTTATTATTATAATACTACACGGCCAGGTTATGAAGAAGGCCCAGAAGGTGGAGGCTCACCAATGAACCGAGGTCCACACAGACCTTTTGAAAGACTTAATTCGGTAAAATATTATTTTTTTAATCAAATGTAATTTATGCTAATAGGTATTTGATTATTAGTTGACTTAGGGTACTAAGTGTTATTAACTTTTCTGAAAATCAATATTACTAAACTTATAGTTACATATAGATTCAAAGTGATAACAGTGATAACATTAATATGTTAATTCAATTTATTATACCACTTAGTTCTGTATACTATATTAATTTATACAACTACAATATCTATATTTGATATTGTAATTTTACATTATAAATGTTAGTGCTTTCCTGTTATACGAGACTACCTTGTTTTTTGACAACATCTCAATCCTGGTTTCTAAGACTACCAAAATGGTATTTCCCTGTTATACGAGACTACAGCTATTATTGTGACTACCACCTAAGATTACCTCCGTTATCGTGACTACCACAATAGCTGAACTTTATACAAATAATATATGATCTAAGAGCTGAACGATACCATTTTTTTTTATATAATTTGAATGTGGTCATCCCCATAATTAATTATTTTATTTGTGGATTTACTATTTTTGTTCTTGTTTATGTTCGTCGACAACAACGATAATATTATTCTTTGTAGGTAATATTATTTATTATTATTTCTCGTGTGGCGTTTACCGTAAAATATATTACGAATGATTCCTGGGTATTCAAATATTCTTTTTTTTTATATATAATAAAATTTGAATGTGGCCATCCTTACAATACCTACATATTAAAAAAAATATCAAAGAATTAAATATGATTAATAAAAATAAGGTAGACTGTGATAATAGGAAAGTGTGCAAATTTTGGTAGTCTCAGATAATAGGATTGTGATGTTTCACAAAACATTCGCGGTAGTCATGATAACAGGCGTAGTCTTGGATGGTAGTGATATGAATATAGTTATCCACAACGATACCTGACAGCAATATTCTGTTGATCTGTCGACCAGGTTGTATTAGGAAATTGATGCTGGTTAAAAACAAATGGTGTGGCTTGATACTAACCTAAATAATTGAACTGTATAAAATAAACCATTTTTTAGAATGAAAGAAATATGAATCGCAATGGTGAGTATACAAATGATTGGAGGGGAAGAGATGAATCAAATTGGTGGAGGAAAAATAGAGGAGGAGCACATCAAGGCCAATCTGATGAATCTAATGGTCGTTGGGGACGAACCCGTACAGATTCTTATAACAATGACAGATGGCCTGCCGGACGGCCAACATCTAAATATGATGAAGATGAAGGATGGGATCGTGGTGAATCTAGATGGTCGAATACTGCCACAACTCACGAACGTCGAAAACTTGATTGGGGAGAAACCTTGCCGGAATGGTACTTAATACCTATTTTTTTTTTTTTTTTGTGATTTTATTAAATAACAAATATTTTAGGGCTGTTGATAATCCTGGTGAAAAAGGTGGAAGTTTTGATTCATCTGGTGCCTTCCATGACAATCATTATGTAGAAGAACACCACTATAACATAGGAGATGAACTGTCACGAGAAGTATGATAGCTTAAACAAATTTTAAAGTTCTAAATCACAATTGGTATTCAAATTTAATTTTAATTTAAGGAGGGGCGAGAATATGAAGAAGATAATGATAATGGTGATACAACTGTTAATAATATAGAAAGCTCAAATATCTCACCTATAGACGATAAACAGCTAAATGGCCGAGAAAAAGAAGGTGTGTACAATGTTTTAATATATATGTAACATTAAATAGAATTAAACGCTAGCAGCTGTTTTTAAGGAGTTAAAAATAAGCAATATTTTTAGTTTGTGTGTTGTAAATACTAAATTATTATAGTGTGGTGCAATGCTTGTCCTAATCATAGTTGGCAAGCTAACCTAACCTAACCTACCAGGTTTTTTCAAATAAACCCCAAAAAACCCAGGGGGTTTTATTAGAAAAGTAAGAATGGATGGTTTTAACAGAATAAACCCATCCAATAACCTGGTGGTTATCTATTATTTTATTACCAAGTGTTTGTTATTTTGTTAATTTTTGTTTGGATTATCAATTAGATATTTACAGGAAAGTTACCTATTTAATACCTTATAAAAATAAAAGATTGTAAACATTTCTAATGACCATTGATATATAATTTGTTCCATTTTATACTTTTAATTATACCTAATTAAAAAAGTAGTTATTACATTTTTTTCAAATCAGTTTTATACTTTAATTGGAAAAATAAATAATATCTATAAGGTCAATTTTTCTGAAAATTAACAAAACTTAAAAGTTTAAAAAAAAAAAATAAAAGTAAATTTCTATTTTATCCTTGCAGCCTGGGCTTTTTCGTGCCAACCCGGGTCCTAATGCACATACAATATACATGTTATAAATTCATAAGTGTAGCACATAAACAAGTATTGTTTTATACTAAAATGTAAAAGTATACAATAAGAAAACTTAAATTTTTTTTGATTTTAATTTATTATAATGGTGAACATAATATTCAACATCGTTCCATAAAATCAACGTTCCTATGTTAATAACCTTTAATAATTTACCTACTACCTAGGTATTTGGAATATCTTAAATTTTAAATTAGGTGTTTATATTGAATGTATAATATTGAGAAGCTGATTTTAAATACATTGCATGGTTAAATTGAATTGTTTTTCATAAACACTTTCCTTTTTTCCTTTGGCTTGGCAATCAATTTGTTTGACAAAAAAAAAAATGGATATGTTACGGTAACTAGTTGGATATTATAATACTTTTGGCTTTTAATAATATTGAGTATTACTTCATCCATCAATAAATTTAAAGTTCATTACTATCATTATGTTTCTAAAACTAAATATATTTTTTTTTTTACCATCAAACATTAATTATTATATTTCTTAAATCTCAATTAAGTTAAACTAAAAGGTTAAATTGATTTAAAGTATTTATATTTTAATATTTTCTTGATGACAGTATTGAATATCCAAATTTAATTATTAATGTCAATACCAAATAATATTGTAACAAATAACAATTAATCTGATGTTTTTAATTATTTAGAAGTTGTATCGTCTTCAATATCTACTTCACCATCGCATAATGAAGAAGTAGTTTCTTCCCCTGAACGTTTTAAATCCATGAGACAACAGCATCAACATAAAATAAATTCCCAAATAACTAAAGAAGTATTTATTCAGAATGAACAAGTAATGATTAATCATCCTGAACCTGTAAGAATCCAGCAGATTCCAGATATTCCAGTTATTCATAGCAAAAGCAGTCCAGCAATTCCGCTTATGTCTGACTGTCAACCTAATAAAATGGAAAATATTAAAAACTTGAGAGAGATGCCTGGTATAGGGAGTCATATTGATAATACTAATATTAACCCTATCCACCGATCAACGAGTAAGTATTTTGTTTACAGATAACATTTATAACAAACTAAAAGAAAAGAGCTAATAATTATTACAAATAAATTTAGTTACCTACATTTGATGATTATTTTTTAGTTCCATTATTTGCTGATTTTGTTTAATTTTAGACCCAATCCATATAATTTTAAACTAGAATTAGATTATGGTTTTAATGTTGAATTGTTTGCATCTACTGTTAAGTTAATATTTTAATTTTATTTAGAACTACTATAATCGTTTTTAGGTTTAAATGCTAATGCTCATCATCGAATTGATACATTGGATGCTGAGGCAGAATCAATGGTATCTAGATTAACCAGTGATAACTTTAAAATAGGGCCATCTTCACATTCTCCACTCGCTCCTCTTACTAACAACAAATGGTATTATAGAGATCCTCAAGGCGAAGTTCAAGGTAAATAATATGCAATAAAGTTTAATTCAATGATAACAGTTTAAATTGTTTAGGTCCTTTCTTGACAACTGAAATGGCAGAATGGTATAGTTTGGGATATTTCCATGACAACATGTTAATGGTGAAGAGAGCGTGTGATGAACATTTTTATTCCTTAGGTGATCTTGTGCGATTAAAAGGAAATGTACCATTTTCAGACACTCCATTTTCGGTATTAAATTTGTATATTAAAAGATTTTAATCAATATATTATATTATATAAATTTGATATTTTTAGGAACATGAAGTAAAGATTAGTAGCCGTATAGGAGTACAACCTCCTCCAACACACAGCCCTTACACAATGAATGAATCTTTGGTTCTTCAACAGCAACAGCAACAATACCAATATAGGCAATTATTTTTAAAGTAAGTTTACTGTCTTGGAAAATTTATAGGCTGATTAAAAAATGTTTTCTAAATGGTTTGTGAAAGGTGAATTCAATTAAACCTAATTAAATCTGTTCAGTGTTCACACGACATTCACCTTAAGACATGGGTCTACTCTAATATTACCGTAAATAATCAAACTTCTCTTGACTCTGTTCAGCACTTAGATCTAAACCTCCATAAAAGACTTACTTTTTTAAGTCATATTAAGAAAATACAATTAATACTCAATGCTCGTTCCTAATCACTTAAAATACTACTAAAGGTAAATTCATTACCTTAAAAACAAAACAATATATAAATCACTCCTAAAGCCCATATGGATGTACATTATTCAACTATACAACCGTACCAAAATAATAAACTTTGCAGAATTACAGTGATGTATCATTCATTTCTAACCTCACCATTTACAGAGACTGACATTAAAACTATAGAGAAATAAGCTAACTACAGTTTTCTATAAACGTTCCTATACTAGATTAAAAACCACATTAAACCAATGATAAAAGATTTACATATCCCGTCACTCCCAGAAATCCTTCATCACTTCCTTGAAAGAATATGTTTTTTAGATCTAACCCAATCCTTTAACGTAAATTTCAAGCAAATAGTCTAATGGGCGAATCCTTAATCACGCAATCCCAATAATGTTTTTATCCCCTCTCTCTCATTTACATATTGTGATTGATTGTGTAGATTGTATATTTCATAAAAAAAAAAAAGTAAGTTTGTAACCGTTCAAATATTATTCATTATTTTATGAAATTATAAAACAAGGAAAAAAATTAAATCTATATGCGCGTCCATATTTAGTGTCTTTTGCGTGTGGCACAGCTGCATGGCATTTGTCAACCTCGTACCACGCGGCAAATACATATCCAGGCGATGTTACAGTTGTTTTTGATTATAATGATTTAAAAAATAATATTACTATTAAAAAATTTATAAAAATAAAAACTAATGCCGGCTTTCCCGATAATGCGTCCATACAGTCACAGCCGAGCTGCTTTCCTTTGATGTAGACTTCCTAGTAGGCCAATAAGTAATTTTGCTGCAGAGCATTCTAAAAAGCCACTGACAACAAATTTGTCACGTTAGACTCGTGCTGCACGGCAAAAGCTGATCAGTCTGGACGCGCCTTATGAAGTATATATTGTAATTTTATAAGAATGTTATATTAAATTTATATTTCTTAGGCAAAGAGAATTAGCTATTCAAAGTGCAGTTCATCAACTATCCCAATCTGAAAGGTGGAATACCCTATCACCTATTGAACAACAACAGGTAATAATTATTTGAATTAATTTTTTTATTTAATTGTATATTACATACGTGTGTATACATTTAGTTGATCATGCATCATATTCGAAATGTAGAAGCAAACACAGCAATTCCTCCAATGTTTGCACCTCCCATTCTTCAACAGCCACAGCCAACACCAAATATACACCCCATGAACCAACCACCTAATAACAATTTAATGGTAATGTTATCTCATATGCAACAACAGCAGCAACAACATTTCAACCATGTAAGATATAAATTTAAAAAAAAAAAATCAAATAATAACATTGTTATGCATTATAGCAAATTGATCCTAAACATATTCATTCTGTACCACCTTCTCAACCAATGGCACAACAACTCGACCCTCTTCATTCGCTTGTACAAAGTATGGGAGGTCTAAAAACATCCACACCACCACCAGTAAATTCAAGTCACCACCATCAAAGTTCCAATATTATACGACCAAATAGTGCTCAGCCAGAAAACAATCCTATATCAGATCTTTTAAGGCAATTGGGTGCACCTCAAGATAAACCTCTCAAAGTAAATATTTGTTTATTTTAATATTATGTAGGTTAGTTTTTTGTTATTAATGTAAGGTTAATCATCAGATAACTGAAACGAGTGTATGGGGTATGGATTTTACGGGTCCAGACAGTAAACCTAAAACTAATGGTCCAATCGGAATTAGTGGTTGGCAAACTGGGCTTTCCAATGAAACATCTCAACAAACACCAGGTGTTTTGTGGGGATCTGGAGAGTATACCAAAATTATTGGGGCTGACCATAAAGCCATTGTAAGTAACATCCTTTAGTTTACCATTTAAATCTTATTGTCAAAAAATATTTTAATGACTATTGATTTGAACTTTTTTTTATAATTTCCGTATTTTACTGATTCATTTATATGTATACCTATAGGAAGAAACAATAAAAGAAGAAGCAAGACGAAGTCAAGAAGCTAGAAAACAAGAAATGTATTTGATTGTTATTTACAAATTTATGCCTTAAAATTATTATTATTTACTACTCAAATTTGTTTTAATTTATAGTAAACAAAACGAACAGATTAAGAAAAGAGAAGCAGAGAAGTCCAGATTACAAAAAGAGTTTAAAAAAAAACAAGAACTTGAAAAAGCTCAACTGGAAGAAGAAAAAAAGAAGGTGTGCATTCTTGATAAACCTATTAACTAAATTATTTTAAAAACATAACTGTAAACAGTAGTTGTAATCTATTAAGTAGTTAGTCAATTTTGTGTTGGATGTAAATAATTTTTAAATGTTTTCGGAACCGGTACAAGCAACACTTAATATTCTGCATATCCTATATATGATTTTATTATGCTGTTAAAAGTGATAATTTAAGTTTCCACATAATAATGTGATCATAATTTAGAAAACATTATTTCACATGTTTATTAAATTCTGATTGACTTAATTTTATTCTGATAGGATAATTATATAGTAAAGAAATTTATGTTATTAAAACTTTATGACAAATTCAATATAATTTTCATAATTCTAAACTTATAGTTTGATATTTTGATTGTACATGTGATAGAAAATAAGAACTCTAATTATAGATTAAATAATTGTGGCCTATGCTTTGACTTATATGCATATATTTACTTATGTTATGTTTGTATAATATGATATTATTTCAGGAAGAAGCTCGTAGAATTAAAGAACACGAAAAAAAGTTAAAAGAAGACGCAGAAAAGAAAAGAATTGAGAAAAAAAAATTGGAAGAAGAACAAATAAAAAAACGTGAATATGAAAAAAAAATGAAAGAGGAGAAAGAAAAAAGACTGTCAGAAGAAAAAAAGAAAGAAGAGGAAAAACGACTTCTAGAAGAAGAAAAAAAAAGGTTAGATTAATTGCATTATAATAAATTATGATAAACTAAAAACTTAACATTTCAATACTTATAAGAAAAAACCCTATTACTTAATTATTTTATTTTAGAAAATCTGATTTGAAAAAAAAAGAAGAACAGAAGAAAAAAGAAGAACAAAAAAAAAAAGATGATTTAAAACGAAAGGAAGATGCTAAGAAACATGATCAGAAGAAAAAAGAAGATGAAAATAAAAAAAAAGAAGATACCTCCAGATCGAGTTCTGTTCCCATAGTTACTGAGCCACAAAAGGTATTGCAACTTAAATATAGAATAATTATTTTAATGCAAAATTGAACTAATTTTTAGAAACTTGTAAGTTGCTAATTGCTCATATTTGGTTTTTTTTTTCATAATTATACTTAATAGGACCCACATGTATTGTTTCCGTTTTACACATTTGCAACATACCAAAAGCTGTTTTATGCGGGACTACTTTACTCTCTCTGTATTTATAGTAGAATTACCAAAATTCCACAACGCATAGGGAAAAACTTTATCTGTGTCATCGTGTTTTTATTTTTTTTATCAGTTGGAGAACATAATAATTATTAAAAGTTAGTGCTATCAAAAAAATGAAAACAACAGATAAAGTTCTCCCTTATGCATTGTAGAATTTTAATATTTCTATTATAACTATATAAATACAGAGGGAGTATAGTATATTATATTTGAGATTTTAAACTTCTATTTTTTGATTTTGTTACAAGGTTGAAATTCTGTTAATTTGTATATCCCATACATTTTAAAATTAATTGATTTGTTTGGAACTTCAATATAGAGTAAAACAATTTCACTTGGTTATTACTAATTAATATGAAAATATTTTAATTAATAAAATTGCATTAAAAATATTATTTTAATTTCCATACTTTTTTTTTTTGATATAACATCCCTAGGTGTGATTTCATGTGTGTTACTTAAAGTTAAACATGTAGATAGGGCATTCTCTGTGATAAGAATGGTTCTTACTTGTGCAAATGAGTCAGAAGATAAAGAACCTAAAATTTAAACAATTAATATAGAAAAGAGATGCAACAATGTTGTAATTAACAATGGTATTAGTTTTGTTCAGCTTACAGACTTTTATACAATGCTGCATCCATAAGTTAAATATCAATGCTTCTCTCCGATTGTTCACAAATTATTCTACATAATTATTTCTTATCAAGTTATGTTCTGAAAATTTGAAGGTGATAAAAATGTCTTTATATTCAGATTACACTTTTACAATTTAAGAATTACAGTTATTAAATCATCAAATGAATGTAACAGTATAATTAATTTTAGCAAATACTTTTACAAGGATAAAAAAAAATACTTGAAATATGACTGGTGTTTAGCTTTTTTTTAATACATTTTATTGGTTTTGTTCTGTATAGAAGAAGAAAAAAGAACCTCAAACAGTGGCACATAATGGTATTGAAGCATCTGCACCATGGGCTGCTACAGATAAAAAAAAACAAGTGCAAGTAAAGTCAATGGCTGAAATTCAAGCTGAAGAACAAAAACGTGAACAATTGATGAAACAAAAAGAACGTGAACGCACTGAACGAGAATTATCTATGGTAGCAATTGAACAGGCGAAACAAGAAAAAGCAAGATCTGCAGTAAAAATGCAGTCTTGGTCTACTGTAATCACTAAAAATGTTCCTCAGTCTATTCCCATGGCTAATAATTCTGTTTGGGGATCATCTAATCAAATGAGTATGTTAACTTACATTTAATAATTTGCTTTACTTATAAAACGATTGTATTGTAAAATTATATATTATGAATGTGATTGATGAAGTTAATAATTTGTTAAAAATAAAAAATAATTTTAATAATTTTTTTTATTTATAACTCAATTAATTGAAAAGAAAAACTCAAATTTTAAAAATAGCATTGAATTAAATATTTCATCTTTGCTAGATTGAAAATATGATTTATTTTATTTTCTAGATACTGATAAACCAATGGTTCAAAAATCAAATAAAACACCTGCTGTGGCAGTTAATAATAAAAGTAATGTAAAGAATGTAGCAAAAACTGTAAATCAAACAGTACAGCAAACAAACGCAATGAAGAAAGCTATTGAAAGTAGAGGTGAAAACAATAATTGTACCGACGAATTTAGCCAGTGGTGTTGTAAACATTTAGCAACTCTCAATAAAAATACTATTGACAGTGAGTATTAATTTAACACATTTCATTATAATCTGTTTTAACTTGACATTATTTGTTATTAGTACCAACATTTGTGACATTTTTAAAAGATGTTGAATCTGAGTATGAAGTAAAGGACTACATTCAGAGTTATCTGGGTGATAATAAAGAAGTTCGAGAATTTAGTAAACAATTCTTTGACAAACGCCTAAAAATACAAAATAAACAAAGGAGTTCTGATTTTGTGGAAATGAAAGTAAGTTGTTATTTTTTTATTTGTACTTATATGTATTATACCACTCATACTTTTGAATAATTTAAATGTATGTGATCTTTGATTTTATAATATTCCTATTCTAAGTTAATTTCTGTATGAAATCAACCATTATTTAAATTAAATTTTATGCCTGTGTTCCATACTTACATGCATACATATTCCATTTTATTTTGAACATCTGTGTTAATTTAAGGAGTCTTAAAATTTAATTTCCCTCTGCCTTGAAAAATTAAATTGTAACTTAAGTTTTATTTCTGAAAGATCTTTCTTCCAGAAGAAGTTTGTATTGCCAAAATGCATTTACTTTAAAGTAAAAAAAAATGGATATATTTTATTTTATTTAGGGTATTTTGAAACATGTTCATTTTTAAATTCAGGGCTTGTAACCGAAAAAATAAACTTTAATTTCAATTTTGATTTTGGTTACCAGATTTTTATTTTTTTAATATTGATAGCCGGTTTTAATTTTTTTCCATTTTGATTTTGAATATTGGTTTTAAATTTATAATTTATTTAATTTTCCATGGGGTGTTGCCATTGGGTGACTTCTCCGTCCATCAATTAAACCACATTAAATGTACTTATTGTATAACGTGTAGATACAGATTGTAAATATAAATTTTTTTCAATAAAAAAAAAAAAGAAAAAAAGTTATTCAATTGTTGATATTAATTTTGATTTTTCATGGTATTCAAAATCGGTTTCAAACTTTTTATTACTATTGACTAAAATTGGGTATACAATAAAGGTTCATAATCTACCTTGACTATTTAATTAGTCATTACTAATAACTAATAAGTAACGACTACAAGCCAGTAATGGAAAAAATCAGTTAAATCGATGAAAATACGTTTTTCTCAAATAACTAAATAGGAATAAAAGATAGCTACTTCTTAGGAGTTAGGACTTAAGTATCAAATCACTTTTTATTTTATTTTACTTCATTTTATGAAAATAATTTATACACTGCACGAAGCACAAATTCACAATATTATTATTATATCAATATGACATTACGGCAGCACTGCATACCTAGTAAAAATTATTATTTGTCGAATTTATTCTGGATTTATTTTTGGATTTTAGATTAGGAAATGCTGTGCTTATAGTGTAATAACGTGTAAAACGTCATTATATTATTTCTAGTAATTTTGTCAGCGAGTTCTATAGATACCTGATACTTATGAAACAAATACAAAACATTAAACAATGTTAGATAATTATAACAGTTTTACCTATATTAAAATTTGAAACCAAAGTTATAAAATATAACAGTTTTCGTGGAACTAGTGTGGATTAACGACGAACAATAATTTTCAACGATAAGTATAACCTATGTTGAATTTATCTATTATATATACTTGTATGCACAGTGTAATTTATTAATTATGTGCCCACATCATAAACTCTCCCAACACATCTAATTGTTGGAATTGACAATTGTATCTTAAGTACGTTTATTTTCATACTATTTTCGAACAATATTATATGAAATAAATAACACAGCAGTTGACATATTATACCCTATAATATTATGTAGGTACCTATAACCTATGTAAGATATTGTTATTTGATTTAACTTTAAATTAACATTTAACAAATAATAGTATAAACAATGTCTAATAACTATTATTATGTCATACCTTATATGAAAATCATTATTTCTAAACAAACTCCACGACTAACAAAATATTGTATTTTGTGTTTGAAACTAGTTTATATATTTTTGGAAATGGTCCTCTAATTTGTTTTGCCACAAGGTGTAAAATAAGATGCATAAGTTATTGACTAGTTGTTGTCAGCTCACCTGCTTATATTTAATATAAACCTTAGACAATTATTTTGTATTTCATAATTTGTAATAAAAACAGCACCTTCCTAAGTTCTACATTTCTATTTATCAAACCTAGGTCATAGGTATGTACTACTGTACTACATTAAAGCGAAACGCCTCAACGACGAACGCAGGAACTTATAAAAATAGCAAGGCTTAAACCGAAAAAAAATTTTTATTTTTATTTTGATATTAGTTATTGTTTTGTTATTTCTTGATTTTGGTTTCAATATTGTTTACCGATTTTATTTTTTTCCGATTTTGATTTCAATATTGATTACCAGTATTGTATTTTTGAGGTTTTGATATCGATTTCCGTTTTTTAACGGTTTTAACCGGTATTCAAAATCTATTTCGAAACCGGTTTCAAGCCCTGTTTTTAATCATCATTAAGAAATCTGAATGAAATAAAATTATGTACTTACATAAATATCTGCGCCCTATTTGTAAGTTATTTAATATTAAAATAAACTTATATTTTTTTTGTTTAAAATAAGTTGTGTCTGTGTGTATATAATTGTAGATGGTAGATGTGAATTTGTGAGGTTGTTGGACTTGTTATTGTGAACATAGTATTCAGCATTGGTTACAGATAATTAGTCCAATAATTTGGTTTGTTGATTTCAATTACATTTACTTTAAGTACCTACTTGATAAGATTTAGTTTTACTGGAATTATGTGGGTAAGGCCAAGGGTGTTAAAAATTAATTTACCGTGTAGTTGAGTTTAAAGTATTACTCTGAAATATTTGAAGCATTGTAGAGTATTTTTATAGGTTTATATTTATTTTTATAGAATTTGATTAAGTGTTTATTTTTACAGAGTAAAAACAAAAAACGGAATAAGATGGTGCCACTAGATAATAAAGTACTTGGCTTTAATGTGGTCGCTTCGGAACGTATCAATGTCGGTGAACTTGATCTTGGCGAATAGGAGTGATCATATAAGTGATAACATATCAGCTCGTTTTTATGTAATCTTGGTTTTTTTAGGAACGATTTAGGCCTTGAAAATTAAAGAAAACAATCTTTATTTAAGTATTAAATATGTCCATGTTTTTCGTTGAAAATACTTTTTTTTATTTGATAAATATATATATTTAAATTAATTATTTTCTTTTTATTATTATTTTTAAATGTAAATATTTAAAATTAATAATTATACTATTGTTAATTTTTAAAAAATTAATGTTGTCATACATTTGTACAAATGCTTGCATATAATGTTAACATTGATTTTTTTGTTAACTGTACAAATTTACCCAAAATCCATTTCTAAAATCCGTTATTTAAACTATTATTGTAATTACCATAAAATATTAATAAATATAATTGAGAATTAGTATAATATATAATTTTTTTATAAAAAACTACCAGGTATAATTTATTTTTAAATATTAAAAACTAGCGTACATTTATGATAAATCTTTAAATGTTTTACATTTTTATTTAAGTTATCAAAAAAAAACAGCTGTATTGTAAGATTTTATTATCATTGAGTAGGTCACTGCTCGAACTAAGATTAACAGGACTAGAAATGAACGATGGTGCACGGTATACAAAAAGATCCACATCTGTTATGAACACGGATTAATATACTGGATACGCAACGATGCATCTTATCAATGCTGTTTTTTTTAGTCTCCTGCTTCTCACGTTGCGGCAGGCCTACTAGCGCTTTATAGGATTATTGTGTTAACGGGAGAATAATGAACTATTAGTTACAGAACAATCCTATAAAGCGCTAATTGTCCTGCCGCAACATGAAAAGGTGCAGGCTTCACTCATCACAGGTTCGTTGCGTATCTAATATATTAATCCATGGTTATGAAAAGTCAACAAGAGACTGTAGCGCCTTCTCTTAGTATTTGTCTCTTTCACCAGCTTCATACACTGTTCTATGACTATTCAGCGAGTTTTTCAATTTTGTTGTTATAAACGCCACAATCGCTCGTTAACTTTCTGTAACAGATCTTGTTCAAATGATAAAGATTTGTTTCCACTCCTGTTAATCTTAGTCCATGGGTCACTGTAATGCTAGTTTTAAATTTAAAATCAATGATACATAATTACATATTATGAAAAATGATTCTGAGCAGAAACTGCGCTATATTTTTATTGTTATTTTGTAATTATTTATATTACTACTGGTAATTTTTTTTATTTTTATGGTAGGTTGAATTAATTTTTGGCAAAAACATTGATTATTATCAACTAAATTATAAATCAATACAGACTTATTATAATAAGACTGTGTTGATAGAATTGAGGTATAAATAGCTAAACATTGGTCTAAATATTTAAAAAGATTTGATGAGTACCGTGTGATTATTTTATCGTTGAACACTCATTATTTCAAAAAGTACAAATTGATGTTGGTCCACTATACCGCTCATCAAAACTTTAAACACTCATAACTAGGGCTCGGATTTTAAAGCAAATACTTCTTTTTATATATATATAAATTAGAAATCTAATTTTTATACATACATTTGTTTCACGTAATTCTAATTCCAAATAAACGATTTTATTTTTGCTTTTTTTTGTGTAAATGCTTTTTTATTGTTTTTTTTTCAGTTATTCTAACTAGAATTCAAAGTGAGAGTTTTCACTTAAAAAAATGTTTGTTTAATTAATAAGAAATGTGAAAGCCCGGGATACGGACTAAATGGTTGTATTGGATTATTATAGTTTTTGTTATCGGCTTGACTTAATATCTATGTATAATAGAAATAGAAAGTTTATTGTAGATAGTCGATCTACAGACAGGTCGATAGCTTATCGGCTATTGCATATAGCCTGTAGAACCTATGCTTAGTACATACTACATAGATAACATTGTTATCGACCAGTTCAAAATTTAAGTTTTATAGTGTAATTTATAAAAATACCTAAAGTTAAAACAAATTCATTTTTTAAAAAATAAGTATTAGAAGTTGATGAAGAATTTTTTCTAACAGATGGATCGATTTTATATTGCAAACTTTGTGAAATAAAAGTGTCATATGAAAAAAAATATAATGTACAATAGCATGTACGGAGAGAAAAACATGTGCAAGCTATTAAAAGACACGGAAATCTTATCAGGTATATGGTAGTGAATTCTTTTTTTTTAATTTAAATTAATTGGCCATGCTTTTTTAAAACAATTTTGTGCTTTTTTTTGTTATTTAATATGCTTTAAAATCCAAGCCCTACTCATAACTTATAAACTACTCATCCTATATTTGATTTTTATGTATTGATAATACTCAGTCAAATAATAACCTTTCAAAGATGAAATTAAAACAGTATGTTGAATTCAAAAAAGTAAAAAAAAAATATAAAGATAAAAAATATTTCAAAATCTAATTTTTTATTAAAAACGTTGTTTTGTAATGACTTGAAACCATGTACAAATAATAAATTCAAAAACATAAATACTTTATGAATAATGAGTGCCATATGTTAAATGAAGCACCCGGTATAAAACTATAATTGTTTAAATATTAGATATTGTAATGTTTTTTACTATTATTTTTAGAGAAGGTTTCTATATTTGATCATCCAGTTTCTTCAAATTTTCGAATTCAAATACTAAACTGTACTTTTAATATTTGTCATTAGTGAAAGTAGTTACTTACCGCTGGTAATTACAATTTAAAGAACATTTTGAGGAAAAAATGTTCTCAACATAAATTGAAAAAGTTTTAATATCTATAAAAAAAACTATAAACGTAGTAACGTTCAATGTAAGTAGAGTTCATTCGTTTGTACATAAATCTATATTATGTGTCGAGTAAATAGGTATATGCACCGTGTGTCTGTGTGCGAAAGCTTCAACTATGCTCACAATCACATTTTACTATTTAATTAATTAATTATACTATTAATATTATGTATATTACCAGCCTCTCACCGATTGTTTCCACGACCAACGGTGGGTTGAAACCCATTTTTAGCTGGCCAAAAGTGCTATTCTTAAAAACTAAAAAATACTACATTTAAGTGTTTATTTATTTTTGTTATAGTATTTTGATGGTAAATTAAAAAAAGCGGATAAGAAGATGTCGCTCTGCTGTACATTAGGTTACAAGTGGGTCATTGTATAATAAATTGTACTAAATTTTAATTCAATGATATAATTATATTTTATTGTAGGTGAATTAATGTTATAAACTTATAAGTTACAACAAAATAACTAAAATCGTTATTTTTATTAGATTCTGAGAGGAGCGAGGAAGCTAGTTGTTTTACAATGGTGTTTATTTATTTATTTATTTTTTATACTATCAACATAATGTAGTACCTTTTCTTTTAGCAAATTGGATCAAGATGGTACTTTAGAGAGGTCATTTTTTGATTTTCTCAATAGTTATTCAATACCAACCGCTAAAAATGATAGTCTTTTTGTTCGAACACGGCAGAACTTCCCGCCGAATCTACCAACGTCCAAAGGCTTAACAAGTCACGAGATCGGCGCGGAATGTTCGCGACGAGTCGTTCCCCCTCCATGGTGTCCGCCCGCCGGCCGGCGTCCACGGCTCCCGTGCCGAGGACGGTTTTTTGTCTTTTACCTACGCTCGAACTTGGCGGATCACGCACCGCCGGTTCGCGTTGCTTCGTGTGGCTGTGTTTCGACCTCGTGGTCATTATTATTCATTATTCATTATTTACGATTATAATTGGTGCACGTCTATACCGTCGTAAACTTGGAGACAGTCTAAGTTTGACGGATTGTGTCACCGCGCACCACCGAATTGAGTTATTATACGTGTCAACGCTGGGCCGTCGTTCAACTGCGCCGCAGTGCCGATTTTGTTGTTGACGAGGAAGACGCTGTCGCATTTCCAGCGAGGACCGTGCTGACAAGTGACCTGCCCCCGAGGTGTCGATCAGGTCATGTTGTAAAATTATTATTACTTATTGTTTAAATTATTATTATTGTTTAATTGTTTAAAATATTATTATTATTATTATTATTGGTGTAGCGCGTGTCAAATTATACACGACGCCTACCTTGATTATTATTGTGTAAAAATATATATATCGCGTCATTACGCATTAATCCAATTCCATAAGACGTGTACGAGGTAATATATTGTGAGTTCGCCCCTTTCCTGTCCACAGCATTGCGCGAGTCGTTGTCGCTAACCGCGATTTTTAAAAGTAGGAGCGGCACGGCGCACATTTTTGGTAGCAGAGCGTGGTTCCCGACCTTAGTGTGGTGGTTTGGGTAGCGTTGTGTTGTGGCATTTTGTGCTGATCTCGTACGGTGTTCTTAGGTAGATTTGTGTAAATCCTATTACAGCTGTTAGGTATTTACTGTTGCATTAACTGCAACCGTAACATAAAAAATTGTTAAAATAGCCGTCACAATGAGCGAAAAAGAACTTGAGCGTGAAACTAGGGCTAAAGCACTCGCGTTGGTTAAACGCACTACTGTAGTGTCGAACATTAGGGCAATCCATGCTATGGCGTTACGAGTCAAAACCGATCCCGACTTAGTTCCCCAATTTTTAGTTGCTATTACTGACTTAGATAGTTTATGGAACCAATTTAAGCTCGAGGACGAGGCGGTCTTAAACAGTTTAGTTATATTAAAAGAAACGACAGATTATGATGTGGGCCTTTCCGCGGAAGTTCGGGGTCTTATTACGGCGTCCAAGGCAATGGCAGAACAGGTAACCCCGAAAGGTGCAGATTTAATCGACATGTCATATATTAATAATAAATTAACGATTAACCAGACACCGGCTGATGACCCAGGTAAATCGTACTCGCGTTTACCCGAGATCCCGTTACCTACGTACGATGGTGATCTCCGGGACTGGATCACGTTTCGAGATAGTTTTACGACACTATTAAATAAATGGCCCAATTTATCCGATATTGATAAAATGTACTATCTAGTAGGCAGTTTAAAAGGTGTTGCGGCGGAAGCAGTCCGGGGTATACCGTTATCGAGCGATAATTACAATCTGGTGTGGTCTACGTTGACAGACCGTTTCAATCGTCCGCGTCTAGTCGCCACGTCACTTGTCGACAATTTGTTAAATGCGACGGCTATGTCGCAAGAGTCTTATCAGGATTTAAACCAGTTTATATGTACTTTTAATCGAAATATGGCGTTATTAGACGCGCTCAAAATACCTGATTTGGGGTCGTTTATGTTATTCTCGATAGCTTTTAGGTGCTTGCCTATTGTAACACGTCGTTTGTTCGAGGCTAGCAACCCGACCGATTATCCGACTGCAAACCAATTAATAGATTTTATTCGGTCCCGCGTGGCCGTATTGGAAGTTGCAGGTGATTCGCACAAAAGCACCCCTTCCGCAGCCGCGCTGTCCAAGTTTGGGAAATCGACCGGCCAGTCTCGCACGGGGGGAGAACGGTCCGGGAAGCCACAGGGCTATCGTCCAACATCCCTGGTCACGGCTAAGTCAGGTAGTGTTTGTCTCTGTTGTTCGGAACCTCACAATCTAGCAGCATGCACAAAGTTTAAATCATGGCCTGTTGACGAGCGGTCGCGTTGGACTCGTGAACATAAATTGTGCTTTGTATGTTTGAGTGCCGATCATTGGGTGCCTAAATGTAGGTCAAAAATTAATTGTACTGAGTGTTCGCGTAGACATCATTATCTACTTCATGTACCTGCCGGAGAACGGCATGATAGACAGGATACCCCGCTACCCGCATCCGCACCCGCGTCATGTTGTGCATCGGTACAACGGCCGTCGCCACAACAATCGCCCGCTGTGATGTTAGGTACCGCCCTCGTTCATGTTCGTGATCGGTCCGGCTCGTGGCAGACCATGCGGGCGCTGGTCGATTGTGCATCGCAAATTAGTGCTATCACGGCTGCCGGTGCCGATAGATTAGGTCTTAAACGATCACGCTGGACAGCTCCAATAAGTGGTTTATCGGGAGTCGAAGTAATGAATGTACAAGGCCGGGTCGAGTGTACTGTACATCCGCGATTCTCGTCCGAGCCCGCGTTAGCCGTACACGCGTGGGTGTTGCCCACGATAACGAACGAATTACCTACCAAAACGTTAGCCGCCGACATTAAGGATAGGTACTCCAACTTAGCGTTAGCCGACCCGTCGTTCCATGTGTCATCCCCTGTTGACTTGTTGTTAGGCAGTGACGTTTTTGCGTCAATTATGGACGGCCGTAAGATTTCGGTTGACGACGCGTTACCGTCGGCGTTTAGCTCTGTTTTCGGCTGGATTTTAATTGGTCCGGTGTCCGTTGATGAGACCGGCCCGCGACAATCGTTGCCAGTTTCGTTAACTGTTTCCATTGAGGGACTCATGGAAAGATTTTGGCACGTTGAGGAGCCAGAGGTAGCTCCTGCAACGTTCACTGATAATGGGCGGTGCGAACAAATTTTTGTCGACGAAACAATACGTTTATCGACTGGTCGATTTTCCGTCCCGTTGCCGTTCCGTGTACCGGCTTCGGACGACTTGTTTGTAGCGTCCCGTGATGTTGCGATACGGCGTTTCGAGTCACTCGAACGCAAATTGTCCGCGGATCCATTATTAAAATCATTGTATACTCAATTTATGTCCGAATATATATCGTTAGAGCACATGTCGGTTGCCACGTCCCCGGGGTGCTACTTCATTCCGCACCACGCTGTATACCGCCCGGAGGTAGACAGCAATAAAATACGTGTAGTTTTCGACGCTTCCGCGAAATGTGGCCGCGGGCCGTCATTAAATGACTGTCTATTTTCGGGGCCTAAGCTCCAACAGGACATTGTAGACATTCTAACGCGGTTCCGCGTACATAAATACGTCTTTACGACCGACATCTGCAAAATGTATCGGCAAGTTTTGATTTTGCCAAAATATCGTAAGTTTCAACATATTTTGTGGCGAGCGTCGCCACATGACAAACTGCTCGAATACGAATTGAATACGGTCACGTACGGCGTTAATTGTGCGCCGTATCTCGCGTTGCGTGTGTTACAGTCGATTTCTTCCGACGACTGCATTGAGTCCGAGGGGGTGCGTAATGCGTTGACGCGTCAGACTTACGTCGACGACATATGCGACGGGGCCGATACTATTGCTGATGTATTAAAATTACAATCCGATTTGATTTGTGTGTTGAATAGGTCTGGTCTAGAACTTAAAAAATGGTCGTCGAACACTACGTCGGTTTTGGACGCAGTGCCGGCCGCGAATCGTGTGCTCGCACCTACGCCGTTCGAAACGGTAGACGGCCAGGGTACCAAGGTGTTAGGTTTAGAATGGCACCCCGACGGAGATTACTTGTGTTGTGCGTTAAGTCTCGAGCAATCACCGGTTTATACCAAACGCGGTATTTTGTCGTTAGTAGCTCGAATATTCGACCCACTTGGGGTGTTCGGTCCCGCGGTGTTTTTAGCCAAGTCCATCATGCAACGGACCTGGCTTCGTGGTTTGTCGTGGGATGAACCTCTCTCTACGGACATTCATGATGAATGGGCAGCTTTCGTCGCTGATTTACCGTCGTTACTATCTATTCGCGTCCCCCGGCATTTTAATTCGTGCCAGAATGCCCCGTGCTATTTATTAGGTTTTTGCGACGCGTCGCAACGCGGCTATGCAGCTGTTGTGTACTTACGGATGGTCGATGTGCCCGTAGAGCACTCTGTTTTTTTGGTTGGTACTAAGACTAAATTGGCATCAACAAAATCCATGACAATTCCCCGTCTAGAATTGAATGCCGCCTTGCTGTTGGCCCGGTGGCTAAACCGCATCCGCGACATTTTAGCGGCGCAACTTAAGATTATTGACATTCGAGCTTGGTCTGATTCGATGATCGTGCTATCATGGCTAACGGTCCCTCATGAGTCGGTTAAAGTTTATGTTTCCAATAGAGTACATCAAATCCGCACGCTGTTACCGGATTGCCGGTGGCAACACATTGATTCGATCAATAACCCCGCCGACTGTGCGTCCCGTGGTGTAATGCCGGCGGTATTGTCGCAACTTGACTTGTATTGGCGGGGCCCACAGGTAGCGTATGACGACCCATCGGTATGGGACGATTCTCGTCCGTCGCTACCCCTTTGTGAATTGCCGGAGTTGCGACTTGCATCGTGTGCTGCCCTCGTTGCCGACGTACCGAATGAATGGTTTACACGATTTTCAAATTACGACCGTATGCTGCGCGTAGTCGCGTTTATGCGCCGTTTCGTCGCGCTCTGTCGACGAAAGATTAGTCGAAAAGACGGTCCCGTTTATTTACAAAAATGTGATTTGGATAGTGCCGCGCGCGTGTTGATCGTCGAATCACAGCGCGTGCATTTTCCCTTATTACTCGGTGAGCTATCACGCGGTGCGCGGGTATCGTCCAGACCGTTAGCGAGGCTGTCCCCGTTCATTGACCCCGACGGTGTGATCCGCGTCGGCGGTCGGTTGCGTCACTCGTTGATCGCGTACGATTGCAAACATCCAGTGTTGTTATCAAAAAGCTCGCATTTTGCCTTGTTATTGTGCCGACGGTGGCATTTGTTGACGTGCCATGCCGGCCCGCGAATTTTAACGGCGTTAATATCGCGCCAATTTTGGGTTGTATCACTCCGGTCCCTTTTGCACAAGATATTAACAAATTGTACTATTTGCGTCAGGTTAGACGCGCGGCCATTGCAGCCGTTAATGGCAGATTTGCCCAGTGCACGAGTGCGTCCGCGGCGCCCCTTCGAAGGCGTAGGCGTGGATTACGCGGGGCCGTTACAGATGCGTGAGTTACGGCTACGCAAATCTCGCGTGTTTAAAATTTACATAGCTGTCTTTGTGTGTTTTACCACCAAAGCGGTCCATCTCGAAGTTGTTTCGGACCTATCGACAGATGCGTTTCTCGCCGCATTCGATCGCTTTGTCGCCCGACGAGGCTTACCTAGCGATGTATTTTCGGATTGCGGCACTAATTTTGTAGGGGCTGACAGGCAATTGCGGTCGCTTATACACAGTCCGGAGGGCCAAGCGGCTATCGGAAATGCACGTGCCACATGTGACTGGCATTTTAATCCGCCTAGTGCGCCTCACTTCGGTGGGTTATGGGAGGCGGCAGTCCGTTCCACCAAGCGGCTATTGGTACGGGTCATCGGCAATCATATTTTTACGTACGAGGAGTTTTCGACAATTTTGGTGCGCGTCGAAGCTGTACTCAATTCGCGCCCTCTTACACCCGCCTCCACCGACCCGCACGATCTCGACTGCCTGACGCCGGGACATTTTTTAATCGGGCAACCTTTGTTAGCGGTCCCACCCAGGTCCGATCCTGCGTCCGTGCGTGATATGTCCAACCGGTGGAAATTGTTAGACCAATGCCATCAGGCCTTTTGGCGCCGTTGGTCGTCAGAATACTTAACCACCCTTCAGGAAAGGTCCAAGTGGACCTCTGATCCCCCGAATCTCAATGTCAACGACATGGTCATTGTCATAGATAATCAAAGTCCTCCGTTATCTTGGCGACTTGGCCGCGTAATAAAATTGTTACCGGGAACCGACGGTCGGGTCCGTGTTGCTCGTGTATTAACAAAAGTTGGAGAGATTGTTCGACCTGTGGTTAAATTGGTATTGTTACCCACCGAATGAACATCGTACTGCTCGGCCTGGTGTCATCAGCACATCGCGGTGAACTACCATACTCCCCACCTTCTTTCCCTGGTATGAGTCTATTGCTACGAATTATGTGTGCCCCTCGACAGAGCGGGCGTTGGGACGGGGGGAGCCCTCACATTGTATTATTTCACTATTGTTTGTTTAGTTATTGTATTATTCTTTGTACCAATTTTATACTATTATTATGTATTTGTGTTGTTTTTATGCAACTAATTATTTGTTATTAATTGAACCATAAGTTCCTCGTTTTATATATTATGTAGATTTTTTATTTTGCACACAAATGTCAGATTCGTCATTGGCCTGATCGACGACGCGAACATCAGCTGACCATGTACATTGGACCTCCACATCCATCGTTGGAATTTGCCCAGCCGGTTCTCCCAACGTCGTGTGAGGCACAGCTCACAGGGGGGAGAATGTTCGAACACGGCAGAACTTCCCGCCGAATCTACCAACGTCCAAAGGCTTAACAAGTCACGAGATCGGCGCGGAATGTTCGCGACGAGTCGTTCCCCCTCCATGGTGTCCGCCCGCCGGCCGGCGTCCACGGCTCCCGTGCCGAGGACGGTTTTTTGTCTTTTACCTACGCTCGAACTTGGCGGATCACGCACCGCCGGTTCGCGTTGCTTCGTGTGGCTGTGTTTCGACCTCGTGGTCATTATTATTCATTATTCATTATTTACGATTATAATTGGTGCACGTCTATACCGTCGTAAACTTGGAGACAGTCTAAGTTTGACGGATTGTGTCACCGCGCACCACCGAATTGAGTTATTATACGTGTCAACGCTGGGCCGTCGTTCAACTGCGCCGCAGTGCCGATTTTGTTGTTGACGAGGAAGACGCTGTCGCATTTCCAGCGAGGACCGTGCTGACAAGTGACCTGCCCCCGAGGTGTCGATCAGGTCATGTTGTAAAATTATTATTACTTATTGTTTAAATTATTATTATTGTTTAATTGTTTAAAATATTATTATTATTATTATTGGTGTAGCGCGTGTCAAATTATACACGACGCCTACCTTGATTATTATTGTGTAAAAATATATATATCGCGTCATTACGCATTAATCCAATTCCATAAGACGTGTACGAGGTAATATATTGTGAGTTCGCCCCTTTCCTGTCCACAGCATTGCGCGAGTCGTTGTCGCTAACCGCGATTTTTAAAAGTAGGAGCGGCACGGCGCACACTTTTCTTACTTGTTGTTCCAACACAAGATGTTACATATGATGTGGAAAAAAAAGAAAAAAACAAACAAACAGCTTTAATACAAGATTCCTTATAAGTTTGTCTACTTTTATCAAAAAAAAATGTTTACCGGATAGTAAAATTACATTTTTATGAGCGTTTGAAGTTCAAATTTTAATATTTTCTTATATTGTATTTTTTTTTATGTATAATTTATATTATATAACAATTCATTTTTATTTGTTTGGTCAAAAAGCGTGAAAATATAACACAAGACTCTTAATATATATTTACAATAGCAGTTGAAAATATTAAAAATACATACGCACAATTTTTTTTATAAATATTTAAAGTTTTAATTTCGACAAAATTTATCAAACTTAAAATTTAAAATGCGGGTAAGTGGATGTCACTGCTGTAGAGTAGGTTACAAGTGGGTCAATGTAATTGATTGTGTTAAATTTAAATTCAATGATATAATATCAATGTATAAAAAAACAATCTGAGCGAAGACGGTCAGTCTCATCAGCTTATGATATATTACAAGTATATTTGATGATATTATTGTCAATAAAGTAATTTATATTTAACCTATTTATTATATTATTTTTAATTTTTAATCTTTAACTATAAAAATTGAACATTTTATACATTTTTCACTACTAAATAATTTGTAAAATTTCAATTTGATATATTTCGTCAAAATTTGAATTTTAAATGATTAGGTACAATAAAAATAGTGCCATGTATTTTTAATATTTTTCATCTGTTATTGTAACAATATATCAGGAGCCTTGTATTAATTTTTCACATTTTAGACCCCTACAAATAAAATGTTATTGATATTTATTATTTATAGAAAAAAACTAAATTTTTCAGTTAGAAATTCATAAAAGTTTTTATTTTTGTAGTTAACATAAGACATTTTAACAGAGGTTTCCCAACTAGTTTTTGGACCTCTTCGAAAAGAAAAAAGCGCCTAAGTGGATGTCTTTCTGCTGTAAAGTAGGTTACAAGTGGGTCACCTTTATAATGGATTGTATTAAACCTGAATTCAATGATGTAATATTATTGTATACGAAAAACGATTCTGAGCGGAGACAGTTTGTCAGTCTGGATATTTTATATTGTTATTATTTATTATAGCCTGCATAATATCGTATCTTATCATTTAGTAAACTGGATCAAGATGGTACTTTAGAGTGTTCATTTTTCGGGTTTCTCGATAGTTATTTAAAGCTACTGGAAAAACCACCGACAAATTACAAAAATCCTGTTGAATTGTGATTTTAATTTCTAACGCTTTGTTTATCACCATAGAAACGAATAAAAATAAAAAAAGCAGAGCGACATCCACTTACCCACTTTATTTAATTTATTAATTATATTTACTTTAACTTACAAACAAAAATTTATCATAAATGAATAAAAAAAAAAGGTGGATAAGTGGATGTCGCTCTGCTGTACAGTAGGATTACAGTGACCCACTTAGCCATAAAAGTTTAACATTTTATACATTTTTAACTACAAAATAATTAATAAATTATAAATTTGATAAATGCGTTGTAAAAATTTGAACTTTAAATGCTTATAAAAAAAAATTGTGCCTATGTATTTTTAATATTTTTCAACTGCTATTAGAACGATATATCAGGAGCCTTATATTAAATATTCACGCTCTTTTACCCAACAAATAACATTTTATTGATACTTATAGAAAAAAAAACTAAAAAAATTGAAAACTGACAATGTCCGTAAACAGCTCAAAAAGAGTCAAAATATTTTCAACATTTTATGGTGTATAGAAAATGCTAATATAAACATTCAGTGAAATTTTCAAGTATCTACAGTCATTCGTTTTTTAATTACAATAAAATAAGAAAATTGTTACATGAGAAATCGAGTAAATATCAAATGTTGTAAAAATATAAATTTCAGACGCTCATAAAAATTTAATTTAAGTTTCTTCTAGACATTTTTTTTTTGATAAAGGTAGATAAACTTATGAGTAATCTTATATTACATTTTCAAATCTTAGATTTAAAAAGAAAAATTTTTATGAATTCTCAACTCAAAATAATTTGCTATTTTTCGTGATTTGTCCGTATTTTGTCAAAATTTGAACTTTAAATGCTTATAAATAAAAACTGTGACTAAGGATTTTTAATTTTTTTCATCTGCCTTTGAAACAATAACCTAGGAGCCTTCTATTAAATTTTCAAGCTTTTTTACTCAACAGATAAAATTTCATTGATATTTATAGAAAAAAAAACTAAAAAAATTGAAAACTGACAATGGCCGTAAACAGCTCAAAAAGAGTCAAAATATTTTGTAAATTTTATGGTTTATAGAAAATGCTAATATAAACATACAGTCAAAATTTCATGTCCCTACGGTAATTTGTTTTAGAGTTACACCAAAAACCAAAATCGATTTTCTCGAAAACAGATTTTGCGTAAAAATTCCCGTTATTCCTTAATTTTTCTTTTGTTTTTCACGTCGCTTGTGAAATCTACTGGGAAATTTTTACTTTTGACCCCCTCAAAGTACCAACTAGATTCACTTTCCTATCAGAAAAGTTACTATTGAAGAAAATCCAAGCACTTTTACTGTCCTAAAATGTGATGACAGACACAAAAATAAAAAAAAAACACACATCATTGTAAAATCAATACATTCATCGCTTCGCTCAGAATCTAAAAAGTAAAAAATTTCAACTGTGTAAACATTACAAAAAGATTCAAAGTATTTAAAAAATTATAAATGCTATGAATTATACATCGAAAATTCTTATTTTTATATTTGGTGGAAATTTCATGAGGGAATATAATATATAAATGTTATGAAACATTTAATGTTGAAACAAATTAACTGCTTGGTTATGATTGAAAAAATGTTTTCACCAATTATTATCATTTAATAGTATCTAAGCATATCTATTTAATTTTTTAGTTTATATTGTGATTATTTCAATATGCACATACTATTTTTTTGTTGATCCAACAACTTAATATTCTTTATTCTTAAAATTTAAGAAAAAAAGTAAAAATTAATTTACAATTATTAATTTTTGAATTACAAAACAAAATTAAATCTATTATGTTTTATGTTTAAACCTTTTTTACGTAAAAACTACCTTTTATTTTTTTATTCGACTTAACCTCTGTAAATTTAACTGAACATTTCTGAACTATTTTATTTGAATTCTTGAAATGTGGATGTTAAAATTTTTTTTTTGTCTAACAGCTATAACTAGATCCAGGCGCGTCCCCAATGGGGGGGGGGGGCGAAGGGGCGTTCGCCTCCACCATAACAACGTACAATAGTAGTAACCACTAATTTTGTTATTTAATTCTAAAGTTTCATTATAAACATTTAACTTGTTTATATTATTAGTTATAAAATATATAAAAACGATTTAATTATCAACTTGATTTTTATTTATCATTCGAACCTTAACTAGAATAAATAGTACCTATATTATTAAAATAATACATGTAAGTTTTAATTCTTCTTCATCAACACTATAGGTAAGTTAATAAATAATAATTCTAATATTAATTTTATGGTTACGTTTTGATTTACGTTTATACTTTGTCTTATATTTACCCTATTAAGAACATATTTTAAATAGATACAAATAATACATTTTATTATTTATTACCATATTGTGTGTATTATGTGTCACATACTACATTAGACATGTAAAACTATGCCTTATGTGACACATACATTGACTATGCATATGGACATAATATATTTTGTTGGTAGTAATGTACTCCTATGTAGTATTGGCATTCTATTGCAAGGGGTAATATAATTGAGGAGGTGTAGAGGTTCATCCCATCATAAACCTTCAACTTGCTTATACTATTAGTTATAACTTATAACTCACTTTTAAATTAAAATATCAATAAAAGTGTCGCATACCTCTGGATAGTACACAAAATAATATGACAATTCACACTATTGAATAACTTTATTATACATAAACAAACACAAAATACGAGTCTCTATAGATCGCTTACAAACATACGGACCGCGGTGCTTTAGATACGTTCTTAAATATTATTTTACAAAGTGCTGCCTCGGCTGATTTGCTTCATTGGCTTATTATTACGAATATTATACTGTCTATTATTTTTATTATTTAATTAGTTAGCCCATACAACAAAAGCCTATATCTGGGATTCAGGTGCCATAGATAATATTTTTACCTTTATGTTTGATAATTAGGTCAAGTGACTCAAATATTAAAGCTAATAACACATACATTTGCCATGTTGCGTATTTGCGTGTGGGTCAGATAATTAGCTGATAAAAGGTATATAGTTAAACTTAGGTAGAGCCTGCTATCATCTTTTGAATATTACTTATTATTTATTAATATATAATTTGTAACTGATGAGTGATGAATTAAACTTTATGCAAGTACAAATTATAATATGTCTATTTTTACAATTAATTTTTAGGTTATAAAATAATCAAACAATGCACCGGACCTTATATTAAATTTAAGACGCAGTTTATAGTCTATCTTTTGATGACCAGCTTTTCAGCCAGTGTTATTTTTACAAGACTGTATAGAAAAATAGTGAAAAATACTATTAAATTTAGTCGTATTGCATGTATACATAAGGAGGAGGATGCGTCTTTATGGTTGACATTCTGGCTTCTCGACAAGAAATTATCAAGGCTACTTGAAAAACGCGCAATTATGACACTTGTAGCGGATGTGAGTGTTATATATTATATGTCTGGAGTATCGTGGAGCGGTATTGCCGTACTGCGGTCGTCGGTCGCCGAAAGGTGTCGCAGTTATTGTTCTTAAAGATATGTTTTGGACTGCCTTGAAACGACTTCAGTCCTGTTTTGAAATGATAGCACTCCAAGCTGGCCCAGCATATGTTAGGTTCGGTACGATGTACAGTTTGTGTAAGGTTAGTCTCTGACGAAGTGACAGGTGACTGCGAGAGTTAGGTAAGCGGTAATGGGCAACCCTGATTTGCTTTGTTTTTTTCGGATGGCCAAGACGTGTTTACGGAAGGTCAGTTTAGAGTCTAAGGTTATTTTCAAGTATTAAACCTGTCGGCTCCAGGGAACTGAGTGACTGTTTACGCGAAGTTCTTTTAGGTTCCCAGGCGTTTTGTCACCAAACAGTCTTCTTCAGGTTGATCGATATCCTCCATTTATCCAACCAGGACATTGATCTGTTTATTTGATTTTGGATTTTTAATGACCTCGAAGTACCTGCAAAAAAATGAATTTATAGCATTTGATAATTTTAAAGTTTAAAGTTAAATTTTTTTCAAATTTATTAAATTTACAAGAAAAAATGAACGTACTGGGACAAAAATTAAAACGAAATCAGCGTACATATCAAAGGAAATAAAGTACTGCCATACTGTTTTATAATGGCTTTATTAACTATAATGTATACAGATGTGCTAGGAATTTTTAATAGCAATTGTAACCAAATTTCACCAAAAGCCGAAAAACGTGAACTCCCTCGCGCGCGGTTGGCGAAAGATGCTGCGTTAAAATCGGTATGTAATTTGCATGTGTTATCGCAAGAGGCGTCTATTGATACACAAAGGTAAGAGGTTTTTTTGGCTCGTTATAGTTCCCTGGAACGGTACAGGAATAATGTAGAAAAGGAACAACAGATTATTATGTCGTTGTTAGTCGGCCTTGATCGCGAAAACAAATACGCCGACGTCGATGAGGCCACATCTGATAAATTGGAACAGTTGTGTGGTGAGATTGAGGTAGTCTATAGGACCTTAAATAAATATGCACCAATGACACAGTTAAATTCCGAACGTGCAAATAGTGCAAGTGCTATTCGGGCACTATCATTACCGAAAATCGAATTGACCAAATTTGACGGCAGTGCGGTACAGTGGTGCACGTTTCGTGATATGTTTGTATCAGTGGTACATACAAATTCCGACCTGAAAGACGTGGAACGGTTTAATTATTTAATCGCGGGGTTATCAGGTCCTCCTCTAATGATCGTAAAATCGGTTCCGTTAACGGCGGAAACTTATGATATTGCTTGGCGTACTTTAAATGATCAATACGACAATAAGCGACATCTTGTTACTGCGCATTTGGATAAATTATTTGCATTCGAGCGGATTCAACGGGAATCTCTCCTGGCATTAATGTCATTTATTAGTACTTTTCGCGAGAACGTCGCTGTGATTAAAACATTGGGTGTCGACGATTTGTCGGGTTTTTTTATTGTTCTACATCGGCGCGCGTATCTTAGATAACTCGGCGCTTATTCGAAGAATATAATATATTATACAATATATACATAATATTAATATATTATAGACTATAGTGTAGTTATATCATCATCAAGCAGATGGGAGGGGGAAGAAATTGCAGTATGGTACCTGCTATAACACATTCACGTATCAACGATTCCTCATATTTCCTCAACTTCGGAAGTTATAAAAAAAGTTACCTCGAAAACAGGTGAACATTTCAATTTTTTTTTTACAATATCTTCATGATCAGCTATCATATTTTTATCTTCCAATTTTATTAAATTCTATAATGGCGACGAATCGACAATCGTTAATCATATGCTTTATGGATATTGGCCATTCGTCATCTTCAAACCCATACTTACTTCGACATTTTGGCACTCAAATGGTATTGGCATAATATTTTCAGCTGTACCTCCCATCTAAACAAAATTCAAATATAGTTTTAGAGCATAAGTAATAAAAAAAAAAACAGATTAAAATGCAACGAAAAAAGGCTCTGATGGCATTAAAACATTTGCTGAAAAATGTTACAGGTAAATTTTTAAATAACACAATTATTTTAAAAATAAAATAAAAATATTATTATAATACACTTTTTTAGACTAGTCATGCAGCTGTTCCAGACCTCGAAATTAACGATTGCGTGGTAATGGCTGTTCCAAAAGTCGACAGAGGGCCTACAGATCCACCAAATATTTTATGTTTAGTTGTTGAAAAAAAGAATAAACTGTATAAGCTAGGGACTAAACATGGAATGATTAAAGGATGGTATGGAGGAGATTTCTTGATGTGAGAAGTTTTTAACGAGTGACGAGGTTTTGTTGGACAACGAGCTAACTGTTCGAGAAACTGTTAAAGTCACAACAGGTGGACAAGGCTTTTCTTCTTGTTCATGTAAATCGAAAATCCCATGTCAAACATCAAGATGTGCCTGTTTTAAAAAAAAAATGTTGTGCAATTGTCGTTGCCATAACTCTGAACCATGTAAAAATAAATAATAAAATATAAAATAAAGTTTAAGAAAACTTTTAATTTCATTTTTATATTTCATTATTTAAGGTTACCTATATTATATTATTTTATTATTATCATATTATACACAATTACCTAGTGCAAATCGTACAATTACCCAATATCAAAAATACTCGCATATATAAATAGTAATATTACAGAATGTGGATAAAATGAATTTCATCCACTTCATGAAAAGGTCAAAAAATTGTCTATATAGTGTAGTAAAACGTAATTTTCAATAAATGGATACATTTCATGAAGTGGACATCCACTTCATAAAATGAGCGATTTCACTAAGTGGATGCGACATATACATACACATATACCTATACTGCCCTCCTAAGAAAAAACGTTGTAACTATGATTATTTATCCAGAATTTTATGTTCATAAGAAAACAATATTGCCGCAATCAGTGGCGTAATTACGGGGGTGCATGACGGTGCACTTGCACCCCCTGGTATTATGTAGCAGGTGCTAAGATATGCTTTTGCACCTGTAGAAGCTGAACTTTATACCTATGAAAATACAATATTCTAGTGGTAATGTGAATTTAGTTGGTACTTTATTTTCAAAAGCGCATGGAAAAACAAACAAAAAATTAAGAAAAAACTGAAATTTTTATGCTAAACCAGTTTTTGATGAAATTAATTTTGTTTTTTTAGTGTAACTCTAAAAAAATAATAATGAATATTAAAGAAATTTTCACTGAATGATTAGTTTAGCTATTTCTATATGTATCGTAACATTTTCGTAATATTGCGGCTCTTTTTGATTAAAAATTACTAGTTTTATTAGTTTTTTTTAAACTTGTCAATACAAATTTTTTTGGCCGTTCAAAAATTTTGAAAATGTAATAGAATATTCATCATAAGTTGTAGTCGTTGGAAATTAAAAAAAAGTATGAGCGTAAATCCACAGTAATTTTTTATGAGCGTCTGAAGTTAAAATGTTAACAAATTTCATCAATATCACAAAAACTGATAAAATATTTCTAGTTTAATTAATTCAACTTACTGCGGCTACTGGATAAATTCACCCCTAAAAAATTGTGTTTATGGATTTTTAATATTTTTAAAATGTCATTGTAACGATATATAGTAGGAATCTTGTATTAAATTTTCGAGCTTTTTTACCTAACAAATAAAGTTTAATAGACATTCATATTAATATATTCAGGACTTCGATTCCCTGGTTGTCAAAGCTGCAATTTGAGATCAATAAAATAAACATACACAATTTAATATAATATATAACACTCACATCCGTTATAAGTGTCATAATGGCGCGTTTTTCAAGTAGCCTGGGTAATTTCTTGTCAATAAGCCAGAACGTCAACCATAAAATATCCTCGTTCTTGTGTATGCATCCAATACGACTAAACTTAATAGTATTTTTTACTATTTTTCTATACAGTTTTGTAAAAATAATACTGGCTGAAAAGCTGGTCACCATAAGACAGACTATAAACTGTGTCTTAAATATAATATATGGTCCGGTACATTGTTTGATCGTTTGATAACCTAAAAATAAGTTGTAAAAATAGACACATTATAATTTGTACTTACATAAAGTTTAATTCATCACTCATCAGTTACAAATTATATGTTAATAAATAATAAGTAATATTTAAAAGAAAAAATATAGTAAATGCTAATATTGTTTATATATATTTATTCAGTGAAAATGTCACGTACAATCTACAATCTACAGTAAATTTGTTTTACGCGACGGAACGGTATCGGTGTATATATATTGCTGTGCACATATTTTGTACTGCAGTGTAAAAATTAGAACAAGTCGAAATACGCAACCCGCGTTATAATGGAATTATGTGCACATAAATTAAATTATTTTCAGTGAATTATTTTCGAGCCACCCACCTACCAAAACAATCAGGGGTAGAGCTGCTACTCTTGAACCCTCTAGTGTGCGCCACTGTTTATCAAAGAAAATATACTATTTGTTTGATGTTAACAATATTGTTTATTATTTAATTTATATATTTCCATGAAAATTTTATTAGTATGCATAATGGAAGATATAATCATATTAATTTCCTGCAATCCAGTCTATACAGACTATTTTTCAAAGAATTAAACGAAGTGAAGTACCTGTATAATATAATAATAATTGATTATAGTTTGTAAACTGTAATATAGCAGACAGCAGTGGTGAAGCATCATAGGCGACAAAGAGACAACGTCTCCCCACTTAGAAATTAGTACATGAACGAATAAATAATTATTTTGTTTAATAAAATATTTACAAATGTGAATTTTATTTTATTTTATAAATATGATATTTGTTTCAATATTTGTTATAAACCTTGTTAAAGGCGATATTCGGCCATACAAAATATGGTATTATATATTTATATCCAAAAATTAAGGAAAAACAGTAATTTTTACGCAAAATCGTTTTTCCACAAAATCGATCTTGGTTTTTAGTGTAACTCTAAAACAAATGAACATACATGACATTTTCACTGATTGTTTATATTTGTATTTTCTACACACGATAAAATTTTCAAAATTTTCAAAATATTTTGATTTGTTTTGAACTGTTTACGAACTTTTTTAGTTTCCAATTTTATTCGTCTTTTTTCAATGAATGTCAATAAAACTTTATTTGTTGGGGAAAAAAGCTTGAAAATTTAATACAAGGCTCCTACTATATAGTTACGATGACATTTGAAAAATATTAAAAATCCTTAGTCACAGTTTTTATTTATAAGCATTTAAAGTTCAAATCTTAACAAAATACAGAAAAATCACGAAAATTAGCAAATTATTTTGAGTTGAGAATTCATAAAAATTTTTCTTTTTACATCTAAGATTTGGAAATGTAACACTAAATTTCTCAAATTTTTATGAGCGTTTGAAATTCATATTTTTACAATATTGGATATTCACTCGATTTCTCATGTAGCGGTTTTGTTATTTTGTTGTAATTCAAAAACAAATAACAGTAGATACATGAAAATGTCACTGAATATTTATATTCTCATTTTCTATACACCATCATATTTTGAAAATATTTTGACTTATTTTGAGCTGTTTCCGGCATTGTTTGTTTTCAATTGTTTTTCTATAATTGTCAATAAAATTTTATTGACAATTATAGAAAGCACGCAAGACGTGAAAATTTAATACAAGGTTCCTTAATTGGCAGTTGAAAAATATTAAAAATACATAGGCATAATTTTTTTTTATAATCATTTAAGGTTGGAATTTTGACAAAATTTATCAAATTTAAAATTTAATAATTATTTTGTAGTTAAAAATGTATAAAATGTTCAAATTTTATAGCTAAAGGATTGAAAATTTAAAACAAGGTTCCATGTAAATATAGGTTATATATAAATACTTGATTCACAATAATATCATCAAATATACTATATATTTATTCCACAACAGGACAAAATTGGGCAACACTAATTTTAGAAAATTTAAAAAGGCTCGGTGTTAATAGTTAGGTTAGTACGTGTTAGGACAAGGGTATCACGGTGCAGCATCTATGAGTGGAAATTTCAAAGGCGTACAATCTGTGATACGTGGAAAACACCCTGCCGCCCTTTACGTTCATTGTAGCGCACATTTTTTAAATTTGGCACTAGCAAATTCTTCGAATATTCATTACATTCGTAATTGTATTGGAACAATTAAATCAGTAGGAAATTTCATAAAGGTTTCTACTAGACGAACTGAGTTGTTAAAAAATAAAATTAAAGAATTTATTCCCAAAACAAAATGGACTAAATTAACATCGTTGTGTGAAACTCGGTGGGTCGAAAACCACGATGGAATGATTCGATTTTTCGATATATTATATAAACCTATTGTCGACACTTAAGAACTCCAATTATTTCATGATATTGAAACATCACCAAAAGCACTAAATCTATATCGTAGCATAATAACTAGTGTACTACATTATATAATATGTAGTTGAACATTTTCAAGATATTGATAAATTTTGTGAAAATTCAAAATTTAAATTTTTATAAAATAAAAATTGTGCCTATGTATTTTTAACATTTTTCAACTACTGTTGTCACAATATATCAGGAACATCGTATTACATTTTGAAGCTTTTTGACCCGAACGAATAAAATTGTATTGACATTTATAGAAAAATAAACTAAAAAAACGTGAATAAGTATATGTCGCTCTGCTGTACAGTAGGTAACAAGTGTGTCACTGTAATGGATGGTGTTAAATTTGAATTCAATGATATAATATCATTGTATAAGAAAAACGATTCTGAGCGAAAACGGTCCGTCAGCCGATGATATTACCAAGTATATTTGATGATATTATTGTGAATAAAGTAATTTATATATTTACTTATTTACGTTGAACCTTTTTTTAAATTTTCAATCCTTAGCTACAAAAGTTGAACATTTTATAAATTTTTAACTATAAAATAATTATTATATTTTGAATTTGATAAATTTTGTCAAAATTTGAACTTCAAATGCTTATAAAAAAAATTGTGCCTAGGTATGTATTTTTAATATTTTTCAAGTGCTATTAGAACGATATATCAGGAGCCTTATATTAAATTTTCACGCTTTTTTACTCAACAAATAAAATTTTATTGATATTTATAGAAAAAAAAAACTAAAAAAATTAAAAACTGACAATGTCCGTAAACACCTCAAAAAGAGTCAAAATATTTTCAAAATTTTATTGTCTATAGAAAATGCTAATATAAACATTCATTGAAATTTTCAAGTATCTACAGTCATTCGTTTTTTAATTACAACAAAATAAGAAAATCGTTACATGAGAAATCGAGTGAATATCAAATGTTGTACAAATATAAATTTCAAACGCTCATAAAAATTTAATTTAAATTTCTTGTAGACATTTTTTTTGATAAACGTAGATAAACTTATGGATAATCTTGTATTATATTTTCAAATCATAGATTTATAATGAAAATTTTTATAAATTTCTAACTCAAACTAATTTGTAAATGTTCGTGAATTTTCGGGAATTTTACGTATTTTGTCAACATTTGAACTTAAATAATTATAAAAAAATATTTTTAACTGCCATTTTAAAAATATATTAGGAGCTTTGTATTAAATTTTCAAGCTATTTGACCCAACGATTACTTTTTTATTGACATTTATAAATAAAAAATTGGAAACAGAAATGTCCGTAAACAGCTTAAAACAAGTCAAAATATCAAAAAATATAGAAAATGCTAACATAAACATTCAGTGAAAATGTCATGTATCTACAATTTACAGTAATTTGTTTTAAAAATCCGATTTTGCGTAAAAATTCTCATTTTTACTTAATTTTTGTTTTGCTTTTCCCGGCCTCTTTGACTACTAGGTACTGGGAATTTTTACATTTGACCCCTCAAAGTACCAACTAAATTCACTTCCGTGTCAGATAATATATTGTTGAAGAAAATCTAAGCATTTTTACTCGGTACTCGAATTTTGAGTGGGGGGTTGCGCAGGGGGACGGATTAATGTTGACTTCAAAATATTATTATGTATGTATAAAATACATGTGCATAATATGTATTTTTAGATTCCGAGAGAAGTGATGAATGTACTGATTTTACAATGTTTTTTTTAATTAATATTTAAAAAAAATTTTTTTTTGTAAGCGGAACGTTGAATTTATTGATTTTAGTGGCATTTTACGACGGTTTGTATTTTTTGTAGACAAATATTAGTTAGTCAGTTTGTGTCAAATATTTTGAAGTAAGTAAGCCTAATATTTAAATAGATATTCTTACCTTAGATCTTCCATATTTATTTTTGAATATGGCAGTAGTGTTAATTTGAATGTTTGCAATAAACTGCTTAAGGCTCAGTCAAACACAAAGCGGACAGACCGCTTTGTGCTTGACTGAGCCTTTAGTAACTACCACGTCTGCCTACGAATGCAGATTACAGACTACAGCCAGGGACTAAGATATACTGGGCTACTAGAGTACTGGACTAGGCTGGAGGGTAGTAGAGGAACGGTCCCCAAATGTTTCGACACCGCCACTTCTCCCATCCTAATAGGCCACCGAAAGGTACAATTAAGGGTAAAGGCGCTCCTAGTAACAAATAACGTAACTGATATAAGATATAGGTGTAATTTACACAGATAAATTATTATTATCATCGTGTTTTTATAACACATGTGTAGATGGCGCTTTTACCTCTAGTTGTACCTTTCGGCGGCGTTCGAAACATCTGAGGGTCACTAATAAGGCAGTCGATACCAGACCAGTATATTATAAGACAGTGAAGCTGGTGTATTACACCATATACACCCTGACTACAGTATAATATAATGTCCGTGACTACAACTGCAGCGTCAAATGCATGTACTCGCATATTGTGCACACAGGTAGGGTGGACGGTAGGCGCGTGGTTATGAAATATCTGCCCATCAAAATATTAAATAATATGGGCTCACTAGAGTCTTAAATAGTTAATCACAAAATAAAATATAATATAGGTACCACAATTTATGTATACATAGATCAGATTGATATTATATTTAAAATATGTTTTTAATTAAATCATTATTTCTAAACATGTAATAGTAAATACATTATTAATACCTAGTATTGCAATTTTCAGTGGCCTATTTAATAAATGATTTCTACAACTGGCGATAGTGCTTTGATTATTATATCACGAGGAACAATATTAATACCTATAATGGCTTAAAAAAGTTCATGATGAGATGAATCTCTACACCTCCTCAATTATATTACCCCTTGCAATACAATACCAATACTATACCTACAAAATATATTATGTCCGTATGTATAGTAAATTTATGTGTCACATAAGGCATTGTTTAACATGTCTAATGCGACACATACTTTACTATGCTGAATACATACGGGAATAGGTACTGTGAATATAGTAATAAATAATGATATGTATTATTTGTATCTATTTAAATGTTCTTAATAGTGTAAACGTAAATCAAAACTTAGGTAACCATAAAATGAATATTAGAATTATTATTTATTAACTTGCCTACAGTATTGATAAAAAATAATTAAAACTTACATATATTATTTTAATAGTATACTATTTATTCTAGTTGAGGTTCGAATGATAAATAAAAAATCAAGTTTATAATAAGTAATAACTAATAGTATAAGCAAGTTGAAGGTTTATAATGAAACTTTAGAATTAAATAACAAAATGAGTGGTTACTACTATGGTACCCTTCAGGGCGTACCCAGGAATTTTTAAAGGGGGGGAGGGGGTCCAAATTTTTTTGACATGTAAAAAGTATACAATAAGTGATTTGCACCTTAAGAATTTTAAATTTTGTTAATCAATTTTAATCAATAGGGGGGGTCCAGGCCCGACCCCCCTCTTGGGAACGCCCTGGTACCCTTAAGTAATAATAAGTACTTTAATGGTATATTGGTATAATGTCAGAATGATGCTCACTTTTCAATTTCTCGACGTACGACAGTACTTAAAAGTACAATTTTGGAAATGAAATGATGTTCAATTAAACTAAAAAATTGAAGTCATTGTGTGAAACAAAATGGGTTTTGCACCCGCAAAGTGACTCTTGGCCTTTGGGCTTGGTGCCAAACCAAGCTTTTTTACCCAACAAATAAAATTTAATTGACAATTATAGAAAAATAAACCAAAATAATTGAAAACTTACAATGCCGGAAACAGCTCAAAAAAAGTCAAAATATTTTCAAAATATGATCGTGTATAGAAAATGCTAATATAAACATTCAGTGAAATTTTCAAGTATCTACAGTCATACGTTTTTTAATTACAACAAAATAAGAAAATCGTTACATGAGAAATCGAGTGAATATCAAATGTTGTAAAAATATGAATTTCAAACGCTCATAAAAATTTAATTTGACTTTCTTGTAGACATTTTTTTTTTTGATAAAGGTAGACAAACTCATGGATAATCTTGTATTACATTTTCAAATCTTAGATTTAAAAAGATAAATTTTTATGAATTCTCAACACAAAATAATTTGCTAATTTTCGTGATTTTTCCGTATTTTGTCAAGATTTGATTTTTAAATGCTTATAAATAAAAACTGTGACTAAGGAATTTTAATTTTTTCAATTTTCAAATATCATTGTAACTATAAAGTAGGACCCTTGTAATAAATTTTCAAGCTTTTTACCCCCCAAAAAAAGTTTTATTAACATCCGTAGAAAAAAACACTAATAAAATTGGAAACTGAAAATGTTCCTAAACAGTTCAATACAAATCAAAATATTGCCGTTTTTCCTTAATTTGTATGTTGTTTTTCGCGGCGCTTTTGAAAATTATTGGGAATTTTAAATTGCTCGAATGCACCAACTTGATTCACTTTCTCATCGAACAAGCTACTGTTGAAGAAAATCGAAGCAGTTTTACTGCACCAAACCGTGATGACAGACACAAAAATATATATATAAAAAAAAACACACATCATTGTAAAATCAATACATTCATCGCCCCGTTCAGAATCTAATAATCGTCACTATGTATATCTTTAAAATTGTTGAACTGCTATTAAAGCATCTCATGAGCAGGCGCGTACTGGCCCACCGGGATACCGGGAAAATCCCGGTAGGCCATCTTAAAAATTATAAGACCAGGACCCCCTACCTGTAGTTTCAGTTAAATTCCGTAATTGTATTATTTTTAACAATAAATAATAATTGTTTTAAAATTATTTTAATTGAATAATTGAAAAAAGAAAATTACATAAACGACAAACAACAAATGTCGTTGGTTAGTTTTAGTTTCTGGTAATGCAACTTTTGGTGTACTAGGTTTGATCATATTATACTATTACGTATATACGTTGAAAACAAATAATTTTTATTTAGAATTCTAGTGATTACAAGACAAAGCGGTATGCGGGTACACGGTTAGTTTAGGTTAGGCTCCCAATGTTTCTGTTTATAATAAAGTTATTTATAAATTACATGGATTATTAATTATCAATGATAATATTATTGTTAACCTAGTATTATACATATTTTATTTCATTAATTTGAATTTCGTCGACGGGTTTAGTTATTACTTATTTTCTACAATTTTAACAGTTTGTATTGCCATACAGCCGTATTGCCGTACAACAGGTAAGTTTCTGATTTTTTTTAATGTCTAGTATAATAAGTGTCTTTACTCTTTAGTAGGTAATAACAACTATTAAAGTTATAATTTGAATAAATTGAAAATAGTTTATAATTTTAAAATGGTTTTAGATTTGGTGTGTTGAACCTAATTAGTGTTATATAATTATATACATAATAAAATAATAATAATATTAAGACAGGACTTTGAAATTAGTACACAGAAAACTAGAAAAGTCAATGTAAAAGTTACCTCGATACTATTGAAACAATGAGATATGAGTGGAAAAAGTATAACTATAGTATTTATTTTAAATTTTTCAATAATTCTTATTTAGTAGCTACTGCTGTCTACTATTGTTGTGTTTCATAGGTAACATAATATTATTATGAATTTTGTTTATGTTTAATATATAATAATTAAAATAAAAATCATTACTATTAACATATAATTATCTATTTATTTAGTATTAATCATAATAATATAATAAGGCGCTCTTTGTCGGCTAGATTGTATGCACAATATTTTGCGTTTGTGGCGTTGTGTTTAATATTTATTAAGCTAGAATTGAGTGCGTGAGGCTGATATAAACCTCGGAACAAGTAATTGACTTATTGTGTGAAAAAAAGTACAGAAATGTTAAGAATGTTGAAAGTTTAGTTTTTAAGCATTTTATTCAACTATTTTTTAATGAAAACACGATATTTATAGAACATCACCATTACAAAATTGCTATTTGGGGAATGCATATTAATCGCAGAGCCATAGCTCTCAACAATTATTTCTTACAAATTTCCAAAATTGTTTAGGATTCGTACAGAAATTAGATTTAGTGCGCATACAAGATTTAGCAACGAACTAACCGTGTTTACGGTATTGATTTGGAAGAAGTTAAGTAGTGAAAAGCATTCGGGGATACAGGGAACTCTCATACCAGAAACAGAGGTATAAACTAGACCATGTTCATCGTTTGACCATTTAACATTAGGTAAGTTGTAGTCACCACAAAATTCAAACAAATAATTAGTCTTAGCCAAAACCACGCTATCAACAGTCGATGTGTAAATCTCGTATGTTGATGGATTACAATTAGGAGGAAAAAATACACCACTAATTACATATTTAATATTATTACAAATAAAATATACAAATAACTGTTCAATATTTAGATCATTAACATGGACAAGTTGGGAGGGACATCTTTTTGGACACCACCACCTCGTTTACAATTGCTAGTAAAAAATTCTATCACATCTGTATACATTATAGTTCATAAATCCATTATAAAAAAGTATGGCAGTACTTTATTTCCTCTGCTATGTACGCTGCTTTCATTTTAATTTTGGTCCCAGTACGTTCATTTTTTCCTGTAAAATTAATAAATTTGAAAAAATTTAACTTTAAATTTAAGAAATTTTATAAATTCATTTTTTTTGTAGGTACTTTGAGGGCATTAAAAATCGTAACATCGCAAAGTTTGTTTATCTGTCTTATACATATTTTATATACGTGGTGTACCTTTATCCCTTCTTCAAATTAAAGGCAAGTATACATCCACCGTATTCACGTGTGGCTATACGCACTAAACATTTTGGTCCATCGGTCCGGATAATTTCGTTTTCGTGTTTTAATTGAAATAACTATAGTTTAGACGGGCGAGGGATGCTGTGTTAAAATCGGTATGTTATTTGCACGTGTTATCGCAAGAGGCGTCTATTGATACACAAAGGCAAGAGGTTTTTTTCGTTCGTTATAGTTTCCTGGAACGGTTCAGGAATAACGTAGAAAAGGAACAACCGATTATTATGTCATCGTTGGTCGGCCTTGATCGCGAAAATGAATACGCAGACGTCGATGATACCACATCTGATAAATTGGAACAGTTGTGTGGTGAGATTGAAGTGGTCTATAGGAACTTAAATAAATGTGCGCCAATGACAAAGTTAGGATAAATTATTTGCATTCGAGTGAATTCAACGGGAATCTGTCCCGGTGGAACCGTGTATTTTGACCCAGTTAAATTTTACCCCCCGGTAAATATTCACTAGCGAAATTTTACTGGGGTAAATATTCACTAGCGAAATTTTACCGGAGATAAATTTTCACGGCGGGGTTAAATATCCCAAGTGAATATTTACCACAAGTAAAGTTAAAAATCCGGTAAAAATTCACTAGATCAAATTCATATATATTTACACTATTAAAATGTTTTTATATGAATTAATCTTTTACGTTAACTTAACTAGGATTAAGGACTATTTCCCCAACCACCCCCCCTTCTCAAAATAAAAACAAAATAAAAAATACATTTTACCAATTTTTTTCTTTAGCTTTCGTTTGAAATGTTTTATGAAAATACTCATTTTATCTATATGTATACAATCAGTTAAGGTTTAAAAATCAATTAGTAGTATTATTATTACATTTTATAATTTAAAAACATTGTGCTTCAATAAAATAGTTGTTACATCATTTTCCACTGGAAAAATAAAAACAAAAAAGTAATTTATATATAACCTATTTACGTGGAGCCTTGTTTTAAATTTTCAATCCTTAGCCATAAAAGTTAAAAATTTTATACATTTTTAACTACAAAATAATTATTACATTTTAAATTTGATTAATGTTGTCAAAATTTGAACTTTAAATGCTTATAAAAAAAATTGTGCCTATGTATTTTTAATATTTTTCAACTGCTATTAGAACGATATATCAGGAGCCTTATATTAAATTTTCACCGTTTTTTTACCCAACAAATAAAAATTTATTGATATTTATAGAAAAAAAAACTAAAAAAATTGAAAACTGACAATGTCCGTAAACAGTTAAAAAAGAGTCAAAATATTTTCAACATTTTATGGTGTATAGAAAATGCTAATATAAACATTCAGTGAAATTTTCAAGTATCTACAGTCATTCGTTTTTTAATTACAATAAAATAAGAAAATTGTTACATGAGAAATATCGAGTAAATATCAAATGTTGTAAAAATATAAATTTCAGACGCTCATAAAAATTTAATTTAAGTTTCTTCTAGACATTTTTTTTTTGATAAAGGTAGACAAACTTATGAGTAATCTTATATTACATTTTCAAATCTTAGATTTAAAAAGAAAAATTTTTATGAATTCTCAAACCAAAATAGTTTGCTAATTTTCGTGATTTTTCTGTATTTTGTCAAAATTTGAACTTTAAATGCTTATAAATAAAAACTGTGACTAAAGGTTTTTAATTTTTTTCATCTGCCTTTGAAACAATAACCTAGGAGCCTTCTATTAAATTTTCAAGCTTTTTTACTCAACAGATAAAATTTTATTGATATTTATAGAAAAAAAATTGAAAACTTACAATGGCCGTAAACAGCTCAAAAAGAGTCAAAATATTTTGTAAATTGTATGGTGTATAGAAAATGCTAATATAAACATTCAGTCAAAATTTCATGTCCCTATGGTCATTTTTTTAGAGTTACACCAAAAACCAAAATCGATTTTCTCAAAAACAGATTTTGCGTAAAAATTCCCGTTTTTCCTTAATTTTTCTTTTGTTTTTCACGTCGCTTGTGAAAACTACTGGGAAATTTTTACTTTTGACCCCCCAAAGTACCAACTAGATTCACTTTCCTATCAGAAAAGTTACTATTGAAGAAAATCTAAGCACTTTTACTGTCCTAAAAGGTGATGACAGACACAAAAATAAAAAAAAAAAATAAAAAAAAAACACACATCATTGTAAAATCAATACATTCATCGCTTCACTCAGAATCTAAAACATTTATTCCATGAGCAACGAGGTCAACACAATGTTATATAGGTATTGTCACATTCAGTTGCATAGTCAGGGTGGTTTTGGGTGTTTAACCACCCCTACACCCACCACAATTGACATTTTTACTTCTAATAAATGTACAATGAAACCTCTAAATACCGGACACTCTCGATCACCGAAATTTAGAAGTGTCCGCTATTGAGAGGTGTCCGTTAAAGGGAGGTTTCACTGAATAGTTATTTTTAAGACAATACAATATAGACAAATACAATTAAGGAATACAAATAAGATAGAATAAAATATCAATTATACTGTTCTAAGAAGTTTAGTTAAATAGATAGTAAAACCTTAAATATAATCATACATACAGTAAGTATATTGAAAATTTCAATGACAAATAATAAGATACGTAATGGCGAAAAGTTTCAAATCTATGAATAATATATTTTGAATTACATATTTGGTAAAAGTATCAAGTACCGTAAAATCTCTCAATGGCGAATACCTCCAAATAGCGGACGAAATTTTGGTGACCGAGAGTTTCAGGTATTTAGAGGTTTCACCGTACCTATCTATATACAGTTTTTCGTTATTGCATTACAACAAAATAATAAAATCAATTTTGTATAAAACTTTTAGTTTTTCTATGTTTTTCAAAAAAAATATTGAAGTTGAAGATAAAAGCATTTTTTTTTATACAATAAAAAGTCTTTGGAAACCAAAGAAACAAAAATTATAAAACCCATTGTAAAGTCAATACATTAAACTATTTACGCTCAGAATCTAAAATGAAGACAATGACTAGATCTACGCGTATATTGTAAGTTAAATGTAGGTTCTTTTATTAGTTGTCTGTTAAAAGTAATTTACTAATTACAATTTTAATTTATTCTGTTAAGTTAAGTAAAAGATTAATGTATTAGATACCTACATTTTAAAATTGTTATTTTGTCTATCTTGTGAATATAAGACGAAGAATTCAAACATATAATAAATACGTAAACCAAACATATTATTTTCAAATATATAATATTTTATTTAGTCTAGTGAATTTTTACCCTGCAGGGGTAAATATTTGCTAGTGAAAATATCACTAGCGAAATTTTACTTGAGGTGAAATTTTACCTTTGGAGGGGTAAAATATACCTAGCAAAAATTTACCGGGGTAAAATATATCTAGGGAAATTTTACCGGGGGTAAAATATCACTGAGGTAAATTTTCGCGGTTACACCGGCATTATTGTCGTTTATTAGTACTTTTCACGAGAACGTCGCTGCGATTAAACCATTATTGGGTGTCGACGATTTGTCGGGTTGTTTATTGTTCTACATCGGCGCGCGTGTTTTAGATACAGATACTCGGCGCTTAATCGAAGAATATATATTATAAAATATTCTATACATATTAATATATTAAAGTGAATAAATATAGTGTATCATCAAGCTGACGGGAGGGGGATCAACGTTACCTCACTTCAGAAGTTATAAAAAAAATTACCTTGAAAACAGATGAATATTTCAAATTTTTTTTTAAAAATATCTTTATCATCTAATTTTATTAAATTCCATAATGGCGACGAATTGTTAATCTCATGCTTTATAGATATTGGCCATTCGTCATTTTCAATACCCATATCGATTTTGAGATTTTGACACACTGGTATTGGCATAACATTTTCAGCTGTGCTTTCCATCTAAACAAAATTTAATTATAGTTTTAGAGTATAACTAAATATTGGTTCTAAAACTTTTTTTAATTTAATTTAGTATACATAACAATATACCTATACATATTTTATAGGCACTATTGTTTAGTTGTTTAAGGTATTATTTTATTTTTAATAATTTAATTCGTACCAATGTGGTACCTAAAAGCTAAGTCTCTAAGATTGTGTGAGATTTTTGTAATAGATAGGTAGTTTATTAACCCACTTATATGGATGATTGAAAAAAAAACCTCTGGACAAATTGCAATAATAACAAGTTCAGAGAAATCAAGCAAACAATATTATACCATGGCCCTAAGCCCCCAACCATATGAGATGTCTAGAAGGGACGAGGTTATTTTTGTCCGTCTACGAATAAACCACACTCGCATGGCACACGGATACCTTATAGCCGAAAAAGACCCATCCTCGGCCCTACTCGAGGAACACTCATTACCGTCAAACAAGCACATACTTCTCGAATGTCACCAGTTCAATGAAATTTGCATCAAACAGGAATAACAACCAAAGACCGCCTATATATGAGATACTTGCACCCACTCCCGAGATGTTCAAAAAACCAATTACTTTCATGAACGAAACAGAACTGCGTCATCTTATTTAATAATATTAGGTACCTAAGAAAACAATGTACAAATATAATAGTAATTAAGTAGGTAATTAAATGTAAATGTAATTGAATATAGGGTAATGTAATACAAATTCAATCTATTTTTCCAATATGAAAAAAAAGTAACACTGGCTAATAACTTTGAAGTTGATGCCTTAAAAAAAAAAATACCAGCTTATATTATTTTATAAAACTAATATAGGTGCAAATCACCAGAGTTTTAACTATTAAGGGGCTTTATATATTTTAATATATTAAAATAATTAATTGCCTAAGCCTAACACTGGTGTGGCTGAGTTGCACTAATTACTGCAGCAAGTTACACCAAAATGGAGTTGAACAATCACAATTTTTTTAAGAGTTGTTATTTTTTACGGGCAACGAAGTGCGCGGGATCAGCTAGTATTATATATAAAGGTAATACTAAAGACATTAGAAAAAAGGGCCAGTGGGTACACAGAGTAGGACAGTAGGTGTCGAGTGGGTCAATGTAATGGATGACGTGTTAAATTTGAATTGAATGATATATCACTGCATACGAAAAACGATTCGGTTAGGATAATTTTTATACGCTACATTTAGAATCTAAAATTATGATCAAGGCTCGTGACTTGTAGCATTTGCATATTTGTTTTGAAAAGTCCTAGAAACACCTTAGTAAGTTCCAAATTTGTTCCAGATAACCAGGAAATAAAATACGAAGTTTTTTGTTGCATAATTTATGATACATTTTGTAGTGGTGTTTAATAATTCCTATAATTTAAGAAAATCAGAATGTTTCTATCACGCAAAATCTAACAAAAACAATAACCAGAAATTAATCCTTATAATGTAAAGCAGGCCGTAATGCGCATAGAGGATTGAAAGTGATTTTGTCAACTATGTTAATTGCTCTTTATGTTTTATCTAGCTCTTTAATATTAATAGAAATATTAAATTATTATATTAAATTAATGTCAATGTAATTAGTATTAGTATTTATTATTATTATCATCACTGATAATATAATACCAAGGCTGGGCATTAACGAGTTAAAAAGTTAAAGTTAAGTTAAAAAGTTAATTTAATTTTAACTTTTGAACTTAACTATAGTTACTTTTGGCTTTTCACTAACTTAAATGTTAACTTACTAAATTTCTTACCTAATTAACGTGAAATTACCGAGTTAATTTTTCATTTTAAGAAGTATTTATTTTGTTTTGAATTTTATTATATTTCACTATTTCAGTCTATTTCATTTTCATGTAAAAAATGTATCGTAAATTGTTTAAAGTTAAAAATTAAAATCATTCGAATCTAACTTACATGGAAAAACTGTATGAAGTATAAGCACTATATCCTATAATTTAATTTTGGCTTGGAAAAAATTAAGTACGCTAGCGTTTTATAAACAAATTAACTTTTCTTTAACTTAATAAAAAGTTAACAAAAAGTGTGTATTAACTTTTAACTTAACTGAGTTAACCTATAGTTAAATTAACTTTGAACTTTTTGTTATTGGTGCATATTAACTTAACTGATTTAAAAAAAAATCATTAACTTGCCCAGCCTTGTATAATACACACAATCAATCCCAGAGTAAATAATATGTATTTTAATATATACCTACCTTAATTTTAAATTTGTTATACCTACCTATTGATTTTATTTCTTATTAGTTAAGCACAACTTATTAATAACACCATTGATTAATGATTATAAATAGTATATACTATTATTATAGTAGATATTTATAATCAATGATAACACTTATATTTTAAGAAAATGTTAATATATTCAGGACTTCAATTTCCTGGTTGTCAAAGCTGCAATTTGAGATCAATAAAATAAACATACACAATATAATATAATATATAACACTCACATCCGCTACAAGTGTCATCATTGCGCGTTTTTCAAGTAGCCTTGATAATTTCTTGTCGAGAAGCCAGAATGTCAACCATAAAGACGTATCCTCCTCCTTATGTATACAAGCAATACGACTAAATGTAATAGTATTTTTCACTATTTGTCTATACAGTTTAGTAAAAATAACAGTGGTTGTAAAGCCGGTCATCATAAGACCGACTATAAACTGCATCTTAAATATAATATTAGGGCCGGTACATTCTTTGACTTTTTGGTAACCTAAAAATAAATAATTGTAAAAAAAAACATATTATAATTTGCTGATTATTATATCGGATTTCCAGGCGTAAGTGTGTGACACTTTAGCATCGTTATATTAGTATACGACCAACTTGTCATTGGATAAGTCACTGGTATTAGTTTTAGTGAGTAATATAGTGCGTTAACTATGGAGAATTCTTTAAAAATATATAATGTCAGAACGTGGGAAAGAGTTAGCTGTGGTTTCTTCACATAAATATCGTTTTATAAGAAAATGCAAAGACGAATTGTTAGAATGGATATGTTATAACAAAAGTTGTTATGCCAGAATTTTAACTGAATAAATCGTTTATCTGTAGCACAACTGAAGATAATTTAAATTATATGAGTTCTAACACAGAATATTTTTCAGACGGCACATTTCAATTCGCACTTAATTATTTTATGCAAATGTATACTACGTCCATTGTTTAATAAAAGATTGTATATTTCACCATAAGAATCTATTATAATCGAGGCACATAGAACTAAAACAGCAAAAGTGTTTTTAATTTTTATACAGGGCAGATAATTAAAGCTTTGATTATTTTTCAACATTTTTTTTTCTTATAAAATCCACTCCAAGGAAAATGTAATATATATTTTATTAATTTTATATAGTTCAGTAGAAATGAGACAAAACTAGGTAACCAAATTCCAACAAAAATAAAGGGTGGGTATTGGCTGGACGCATAAATCGACCAACTGGATTATGCTGACTATAGTTAGTAGAGCATAATAGAAAATGGAGCAATACAGCGGATTGGACGTGGACGGATAAACAACAGTTTATAAGGAAAAGGGTTTGAAGGAACCTTATGTAGTTATGCTGCTGTTTATTTTTATGAAACTATTAATAGGTGAAGCTTGGGTCATTAGCACCCCTTAAATCAAAATGATCGACCCCAAAAATAATAATAGAAATTTAAGTTTAAACCTACTATTTGTAAGTGGCTTATAATAAATTAACATTAAACATTTTTAATTTTATTAATATTAAATGTCTGCTTTTTAAATTATAATATATTTCCCATAAATCTTCATTCTTTAATAAATTGACAACATAATATTTATCAATATTGAGAATAGCTAAATCATAGAAAAAGTGTAGCAGCATAGGTCCCAGCTAAATATTTGCCTGATTGAAGAAAAAAATTTCCGTCACTTATTATAGGTACTAATATACAATATATGGAGGTGCAATGAAAAGATTTAAATCTTATCTCTCCTATGTCCCCCTAGTAAGTTACACATAACCCATAAGCATAAGATTCTAACTATTATGAATTAATAATTAAAATATTATTTTACACGTTACTTGTAAATTGTAATCAGTGTTGTGCCTTAACTAAATTATTTATCTAGATAACCTATTAATATTATCTCCATATCTTTATTTTATCTAGATAAAAAATAAAATTGACATCTAATTTTCATCTAGATAATTCACAAAATCCGTAACTAATATATGTAATAGGTTCAGGGTTGGGAGTTTATAGCTCTTAAAATTGCATAATTAATATGCGCTATAATATTACCTTAAATATCGCTAAATATGCAATAAAAACAACAAAATATGCAAAAGAACAAAAATTTATTAAATTATCACCAAAACATATCGTTATGTATGCGTTAAAAATATGCAATAAAATATCAAAATATGTAAAATAAATATGGAATAAGAGTCATGAGTGGCAGTTATAATATGAATATGAACTATAAGATGTTACCAAAAGTTTATATTTTATAAGGACCGTGGTATAGATTTCAGTATAAATAATAACTATTATATTAAAACAAAATAACAATAAAAAAAATTTAATCGGCAAAGGTAATGTACTATGCAGGAATCTATCATCCATCCAACAATCAGATTATTCTACAAAAACAATTGCATGAAGTAAAAATGTTTACGTGTCATGCAAAAAGGTTATAATATGAATATAAGATGTAACCAAAAGTTTACGTTTTGTAAGGACCGTATGGTACGAGGTATAGATTTCAGTGTCCGGTTGTGCAGGAGATAAACGCGTGATATGCGCGCCCAGCACTTTTGGGGTATTGAATTTTACCACCCAGCACTTTTGAGGATTTTCACTTTACCACCCGGCACTATGGGGATTCCCACTTTACCGTCCGAAGAAGGTTGCTTACCAACGCTTTAACTGTCATCGAAAACTAAAATTTCGGTGCAGGTGTGACAAAAAAAATAATTATTATGCAACTATACAAAGCGTTAGGTAGGTAACCTAGCTACCTAGTACCTACTATGTTTTACTATAAAAAAAAAGGTTAGGTTAGGTTAGGTTATAAAAACAATTACAATTATAAAATATTATTAATATTAATTAAAATTAATATTATTTATAAAAAATGAATAAATATTCGTTACTTACTCATAAAATACTGAGATTTTACGCTAAGTATTATAGATGAAGTTATTGAAGTAACACCACGAAAACATGTTGTGTTAACTGCAAGGTTGTTCCCTGTTAAAGTACTTATATCGCCATTCAGGTATAAAACAGTAGTCAATAAACTGGAAAAAATGACCACTTTTATAATGTGTGTACAAATAGCTCCCAACGTTAATTGTATCCATGATCCATTGACACGGCCTTCAAAGTAACTCTAAAATATTAAAAATTCTTAAATAATTAACGGCAATATATTGCTTACACCAGCGGCGTCCGCAGGGGGGAGGCTAACAGGCTGAAGCCCCCTCCCCCCATTGCTCATATCATTATTACTTTAAAAAAAAATATTTATCAAGTTTCAACTGTCAACTACAGCAAGTAAGACGTAAATCTCATATACGTCTTACTAGAGTGAATTCATTTTTGAAAAAACATTGTATTTGCATACCAATTTTCCTAAAATTATCTGTAATTTTTCGGTAAAAGTATGAACTATCATAACGGAGCGACTTTCGAACAATTTATCGAATGATTTGTTTATAATTTCTGTAAATTAAATAGTAAATAAAAATGTATGGTATACCTATTTAAAAAAAAATAATTTAGAAATTTAGAATTTTGTTTTTTAATACATGTTTTGATAATAAATTATGTAGATAATTTCATTATGTGTAATAATAAAATAAAATAGTAATGTATAAAAAGTAATTAATGTATTACTTTAATAATAACAAATTTGATTATATCATGGTGTTTAGAAGGAAAAAATACGTGAAATTGAAATTAAAAAAATCACATTTAGTAAATTAATTAATATTTTTTTTAATTATACCTAGCTCTAATTTTATCAATTTTGAGTTTAGAATACAAGTTGGTAGATCAAAACTACTTTAAAAAAACGTGCAATCCAAAAACGATATTCAAAATAGGGGTTGCCATTCAAAAATGAAGTTGTGTTGCACATGCGCAAGATACATGAGTTAAAAAAATGTCAAGTCATAAAAATGTATGATCCATTAGTCTAGTTTAATGTCCCGCAAACAGAATTGAAAAATATTTACAGGTTAATCAGTGATAAAGTGTACCCTGTTTCCGTGGACACACGGAACATATAGGTACAATGATATTCATAAATAAATAATGATATTTCATCATTGAATTCAAATTTAATACCATCCATTATACGCGCAGAGAGAGACATCCATGTGCACTTACCAGCGTTGTATTCACACTTTTGTCAACAACATGGAAATTGTCATTTTTAAATTGGATTTTATACTGAGGTTGAGTTTCTTCTCTGTACCTATAAATTACATAAATAGTGTTCATTAAACATTTTAAAATAAAACGTGTAGGCTTAGGGTAAACCATAAACGGAAAAAATCTTCGGATGCAAAACATCCAGGAAATAACTTCTAGTTTAAAATATAATAATAGCCACGCATTATAATATTAATGGTCAACAAACAAGAGTGATTGTCATCATTAATGATGATCTTTATTATGTTTAGGTATTATAAATTATAATATATATATATTATTCAATTATTGTATATTATAATATTATGTCTTTTTATGGTTAAAAAAGAGTGTGAAATGATCCACAAGCATTTGTGGATTTAGTAAATTCTCACTTATTTATTGCCACATCTCAAAAACTACAAAACTTACCTAAATACTTGAAATTTGGAATAGTGGTTCCACTAATGATCTAAATGTGCAATAAGAAAGGATTTTCCGATAGGTATTCACATTTAATATAGATGTGGTCAAACGTCAAACAGAGATCTTGAGATTCACGGTGAAAATGAAACTTTTTTTTATGTTTAAATGTTATAGCTATTAGTTGCAGATTATATTAGTAATACTAAAAATAAGTATTATTATTTTTTTGTATGTAAATGGTTGCCATTGGTTACTCAGGCAGACCAGGTACAAGCATATATGCATCAAATTGTCGCACTTATGACCTCGAATATAGAAACTATATCTTGAAACCAAATGTATGTGTGTAGCTAATATACTCAAAAACTACTTAATTTAATTTAACGAAAAAAAAAAGGTAAGTTACATCCAGGATTTATGTTTTAAGTACAATAACAGAAGTCTGAAATTATCACTCACAATAAATTATAGTAAAAAATGCAATAAGAAAATATTACTTTGATACCATAGGGAAATATAGAATAATGAAACACCAATAGATAGGTATACTAGGTATAATATTATAATATTTATTAATATAATTTTATTAGTCTAAAATAACAACAATTTCCGTTATAACTGCTCGGAAAAGTGGACAAATCAATTAATCTAAACCTTCAAAACATTTACCACACAAACAGACATGGTTACATGGTCTTATAGTACAATGTTTGATCTGGTACTCATGCATGCCACACACACCACTATTACTCTCATGTTTTCAACTGAAAAATAATTTGTAAGTTTAAAGTAGGTATTATAATATATCATATATTACTTATTTGTTTATACATTAATTTATATAAATGGTAAAATAGAATAAGGGAAAATGGCTTATAAGCTATGTACATAAGTCATAATATGACAATGCATATGTCTTCTAATAAAATTTCCTTGGGTGTCCTTCACCTAATAATATAGTTATTATTCATTAAACATATTTATGTTATCATTTATATAATACTTCCTCAATTTATCTGGCATAACACTTTAAAGTTAAATATAATTTATAACTAATAATATTTGAAAAATTACAAACAGACAAACTGTGCACAATTTTAGAAATTAGTAGAGACAATTTAATTTATAAATCTGGAACTTATTAATTATATGTAAATGTATTCTTTTTAAATATTAAATAATATTTAACAGAATAAGCAGCAGTCTATTACTGTGGGTAAAATTGTAGAATATTGGCATAACATTTTAGACCAATGGTTCTAGAATAAACTATATATTTATCATTTTTATCTTATGTAAAAAATTGTTTTAAAAAATGTTTCATTACCAATATTGTCCACCACGTACGGTACAATTTCATTATCTAGCTCTAAAACAACTAAAACATAGATATATAACAAAGTAAATTACATAAGAATTTTAAATTACCCATTGATAACTAAATAATATTTCAATACCTAACCTATCGGTATTCGGAAAAAAAAGCTCCGGAAAAAAAGCCCTGGAAAAAAAGCACCGATATCAAAATACAGTAAAAAAAGCCCCACCTATAGGAAAAAAAAGCCCCGTACTAACTAAATACATAACGCATTTTCATTACAGTGTACATTTTATAATTTAATATTTGTATATAGGTAACCTAACCATTTTTGGACATAGGTATATTCTATAACGTAGAAATAAGATAATTATAAATACGACTCCTGTCGATAGTTATATTAAAATAGTAAAAGTTAGAGTAGTAAAATTACGCTATTACCTTCCTCCAGGTGTTCGGAGGGCTCTCGAGATCGTGTATTCGAGAATTAGATCAAATACACCGTACAATATAATTTTATGGAAAAAAGCACATAGAATGTGTTAACTGCAATCAACATAAAATATTATATTATATGCCTTACCTGATTCGCAGTTGTTTGTAGATAATATTGTAGGAGTTTTAGGTTTTAGATAAAACAAAGTAATACTTCAAATACACAAATTGAATTAAAGAACGCACTGATTATTGCTCGCATAAGGAGTCCAGTTTTCGCTCGTTGAAATCGGTTTCTTTTGGACTAGAGAGGTTGTTACTCTGGCGGTTGGTGCTCATGCACTGATTTAAGGGACGGACGCGAGGATGCTGACCAGAGAGTGGTGGGTGGCTTTGTCACTAACTTATCGTGGGCCTGGGAACTAGATTATTCTTTGGCGTCAGCATAAAATAAAGTCACACACATGACACATCCTACGTAATATCGTTATGAGTGCGTGTCGATATCTTAGTTGTCGTTGTTAATGGTTTTATTTGATGCGACCGATTTCTACAAGCGACAGTCTGGCCGTTGTTTATTATTCTGTAAAATTTTAGTTTATTATAATTTATAATGGTGTGTGAGCATATCATTACAAAGTATTGTCATTTTTAAATTTCCTATTACAAAAAAAAATGTATGAAAAGTGTGAGAGTTAACTCATTAAATTATCATACATAATGCTTTCAAAGTGTTATAATTAACAAATAATATATATTAATTATTAATTAATATATTTATTTTAAATACAATTCATAATATGTGGATATTGAGGTTAATACTAGTATTCATATTACCTATGTGTTACCAAAATCACAGATATAACATACGTATGATATACGTAAATATGTATTTTATGTCTGTGACCAAAATGTATTTATTTTGAATACCTTTTTATAAGCATTTATTACTCAGTTGTACCCATAGAAAAGAGATTGTACCTATCGGCTATCACCATTGTTTTTATAATATATTCATAGTGTTTATAGTATATTATAAAATCAATGCTATTACCTATATATTTAATATTATTATACGATAATATAAACGAGATCCTGGGGATAGAAATATATCTACCTATATGCTAAATGGTTGATATGATTTATATGGTCATCCTAGATCAGGGCTTTTTTTCTTTAGACTTTAAGCGTTTATGAAAAAACTTTAAATACTTAAATTTTAATTTCAAAAGTATATTAAAAAATTAATTTACTAAACATTTTAATAATTTATCTGTGTGAAATAGTACATGTAATTTTAGTATAGTAAATATAGTAAATATTAGGTATAAACTAATTATATTTATATTTAGAAAAAAACAATTAATAATTTTGATTAAGAGAGCATTGATAGTTTCACATTAAATTTAGGGAGCCTCATGACAAAAAAATTTGAGAAGCACTGTACTAGATTATACTGTAAAATATCTAAATATATATAACTAGCTGTCTCGGTAAACGATCATGTTTGTTATGTTGCATTTAAATTTAAAAACTTTATATACATTTTCACTGTTTATTTTTCTAACATAATTTGCAGTTATTGAAGAAATATATAAACAACATTTTTGACAAAGGTTAGTTGATCAATACACAGTCAAATGTTAACCAAATATATCATAACGCATAATTATGTCAAAACAAGAATGATATTCACTTACAAAAGAAAAAAAAAAGGTGGATAAGTGGATGTCGCTCTGCTGTACAGTAGGTTACAAGTGGGTCACTGTAATGTGGATGGTGTTAAATTTGAATTCAATGATATAATATCATTGTATAAGAAAAACGATTCTGAGCGAAAACGGTCAGTCAGCCTATGATATTACTAAGTATATTTGATGATATTATTGTGAATAAAGTAATTTATATATAACCTATTTACGTGGAGCCTTGTTTTAAATTTTCAATCCTTAGCCATAAAAGTTAAACATTTTATATATTTTTAACTACAAAATGATTATTAAATTTTATATTTGAAATTACCTAGTAATAATATTTTCGTATAGTTAAATAATTATAAAGTATAAACTATAAAGTATAATAGCCGATAAGCAGAAGATTTTTACATATTATATATTTTGTTATTAACTTAAGGGGCCTCGCTACTATCATTATTTAAGGGGCAACATTTAGGCAATTTCTAATTTAGTCATTGCCGACCGGGATCCATGTGTTAGTTGTAAATGATTTATGATTATTAGTGTGAGTGAAATTACATGCGGGTATCCTAACTCGTACACGCATGGATTGTCAATCACTCGATAGCCATATCAATTTCACTACACGAATTTTACAAAAACATACATTTGTTTTGACAAAATTAAAGTTAGTTAACGTTGGCTGATTTTGATTCTGAAAAATATTTGAATTAAGCAGAAAAATGTCTGTAGATAGTACGAAACATTTTCCGTTTTTATTAGTAATTTTAATTTTAACGATGATTCGAAAAAGTTGATATTTTTAAGTTTTCAATTACAATTCACAATAATATAAAATTTAGTTTTAATTTATTTTTTTTTTAAGTGCTTCGTAGGATCTATAGACAATTTTCTGGTGAATTCAGATTTTTTTTCAGAATCAAAATCGGACAACGTTAACTAACTTTAATTTTGTTAATACTTTAGGTCTTTTCAGCTAAAATTAAAGGCAGTAGCGAGGCCCCTTAAGGGGACGTCTCACCCGGATGTGTTGTCACCGTCTTACTACACACCACGATTTAAGATATACCTTATATCTTAAATCGTGCTACACATAGCAAATTTTCGTTTGCTTGTTTCAATAGGGTATTGTCAGTTTTGATATTAGAGTGAAACGACTATTATCAAACTTTTAGGTAACAACATTATCTGTGCTCTCTCGTTAGTTTTTTACGATATTTTAATTTTTAAGTAATTTATGAACATTTTAGAATATGAATACTTTACATACCCATAACTCACTTAAAAATTAAAATGTAAATAATGTAAAATGTAATTAAAATGTAATAAAAAGGTTGTCTAGATAATAATCTTACCTTTAGATTTTATAAGAGGTCAATTTACTCAAATTTTTAAATTAACGGAGCTACATTTGTTTTGCTGAGCGAAAAAATTTGCTATGTTATGTACTTGTAAGACGGAGTCAACACATGCGGATATCACGTCCTCTTAAAAGTGAATAGTCTTATAAGTTATAATATACCTATTATACCTAATATTATAGCTTATGTACTAGACAAATGAAGACATGGGAGCAACAACAAGAAGACATCACCAATTAATAAATTGTCTGTTTGTATACGTTATATGTAGCAAACACTTACCCCTATTATAGCCTACAGTGGCTAGTAACCAATTATCAGAATAAAATTTGTATGATTTCAAAACCAAAAAATAAAACTCGGAATCGGAGATGCGACTATGCGAGAGATGTCTAATTATTTATAAATTATAATATATATTATGTATTATACAGTATGTATATATATTATGAAATTATTCGCGTAATAAATTAAATATTTTTAGTGTAAAAACAAGTCATCTCCATATTTTATAATATGATATCTTTGTATTTAACATTCAGATTTTTTCTGGTTATTGCACCAAATGACGCAATTTGTTTTCTTAATAATTTATTAATGACAATTTAATGTGCAATAAAAAACTAATTTTGACCAAAATATGGAGATGTCCTATTGTTGCCATAGGCGCAACTAGGGTTAAAATTCTGGGGGGGGCTTACAAAACTATTTATTTAAAATAACCCATAGGGGGATTATATCTAAATTAATAAGGGATATTTTGGAGGGGCTAAACATAAGTCGGGGTGGGGGGGGGCTAGTTGACCTAATAAAATTGTTGCTCTGAGTTCTTCAAATTATATATATCTAATATATTATTGTTATCAAGTAGTAAAATGGTTAGGTGAGGTACTGGTAATGATAATAGGTAAAAAGACTTTAACATATTATGTTTACATTTTTTTGGAATATAATTGCCTTTGTGCGGAAAGTATTCCATTTTTTTATAGGCATATGGATTGCTTTAACCTATGGCTCACATCAAAAAGTACTGAGTCTATGTAGATGTGTACTGTAGTGGACAGTGTATTACTATTTAATATTTACTGGTTTTTCTTAATCATTAATATAATATTAATAAAAAGAGTTATTTAGGTATACACTTTATTATTATAATTAATAAGATATGTGTTAAAAAACGTTTCTAATTTTTCTAAACTTTCTATAACTTATAAGATAGTAGAATTTTTGTAAAAGGTAGTAGTATGTATTTTTTTGTTCACAGCCAGCTCTTCCACGGTACCTACCTAACTAAAATGTTTCAAGCGGGAATGTCTCCCTTAGAGCACTCCGATTTACCGCGTGATACAATACGGTGATTACACACTCATTGTCCACCAAATTTCCGCTTACATAAAAATATTTAACGTGTACACACCAAATTAATTTTACCTTATATAGTTATTATAAAACTGAAATAATTATTTCAAGAAAAGCACACAAAATAATTGAATTAACTTTTATAATTGTTATAATTCATTTTTCATCTCAATCATCTAAATTAATGATTTATAAGCTTTTAAAAAAGCTATAAATAATGGACATAAGGCATTCTAAATGAGTTTACTAAACATTGATCCATTTTGAAAATTGTTGACTAAATGTGCATTTTTGAATGGCTTTTAGTCATAGCTATATTGTTAAAAGTTACCCAACTTCGTAATTTTTTTCTACTTATATAATATACAAATGACATGTCCCGACGCCTCTAAGGCTAAACAAGAATGGGAAACGTAGTTGTTGCCGTCCGTTTGCGGATGAGATGACTGATTAATCATTCTCACATGACAAACATAGGATAAATATACTTGGGTAAATGTATAGTTTATCGCAAGGAAATTTGAGAAAGGTGAATATTTTCAGAAGTACATTTCTAGAACCCAGTTATTTCCAGTTACAAAATACAAACCAAAACTGAATATAATTAATATCATGATAAGAAAATTCCTTTTATCAATCGATGATAGTGAATTTTTTCGTGAACCGTATATAAACGGTGAAGTCGAAATATGATAGTATAATTTTTGCATTTAGTGACCAAACTATATACTCAAAGACGACGTCTAAGACCCTCAGAGTCGATATCCTCTATTCTCCTTAGTCAGTTTACCTACTAGTAACACAAATTTATAATATTGTGTGTCATAAATATATAATTTTGTGTATGTTGTCGAGTAATCCTTTGAGCTGTATAAAATAGTTAGATCTGTGTATTTTAATTGAGATATTTTTCTAAATGTGTGATCATAAGCTTACTATGGTCTCATCTGAAGGAATTTAACTATCGAAATAATTATTATAGGAATTACAATTTTGTAGTAGTAATTGACGAGTGATGGCGGAGGTGAAAATACTTTTTAGGGTGCATGGATTGGAATGTTTAAATGCTTCTACGTAATTGCGACTATGTATTTTGTAAGTATGACTTTTGTGTCTTAATATATTGATATGTACCTAAGCTGTATAATATGTTTGGTTGTGTGTGTGTGTGTGTGATGTTGTATGTATGAATATATGTACATAAACTAAATATATATGAATACTGTATATACATATATTTTAATAATACTTTAATTTTATAATATGTTTGGGTGTTTGTGATACCTGATGAATGGTGTATGTATGTATATAATATGTGACTATGTAAGTATCTAAATATGTATGAACTATCCTATGGGTATATGAGTGTATGTGTGTTGCTCAGGGCCATATTTACCATAAGGCAGGATTGGCAACTGCCTATGGCCCCCGTAATTAGAGGGCCTCAGATTTTTTTGAACATTATTATTTTTTTTAGTGTATTACTTTCATCGTATAAAATAAATATAAGAAACATATTATAATATTTCAAAAAAAATAAATAATTTATCCAGCGTAAAATGTAAATGTAAATAAATAAAAGTCTATTTTTCATAAGAAAGAATATTAATAACTTAGGTTTACTATCAATAGAAAGCGATCTTACATCTTCTTTAAACTTCATGACATAATAAATTAATTTGCTTTAAAAAAAGCAAGAAAAGTAATATTATAAAATAGCTTATTAATTATTTCTATTATAAATATAAAAATGTATTGCTTAATAAATAATATAAAAAAAAATAAATTTTTAAATTTTGTTTTCAATATCAATAATAAATATATATATATTAATTAATAAATAATAGGTACAAGAAATCTGTAGCCTGTAGAGATAAAAAATGTATAACATTATAATTATGTTTGTGAAAATGTATAAGTAAATACTAAATTGATATAAATTATTATTTTGTTTTATACAACTCATTTGTGGAGGGGGGGCTATAAACGCTACTGTTGACAAGGGGCCACGTTTTTTATTTTGCCTAAGGCCACAAAATTCCTAAATCAGGCCCTGGTGTTGCAAGAGAAATGTATGAACGAAACTCATCAACATCATCTGTAAACGATTAAACGATTGACCATATATACATATATATATATTATAAATATTTCTGTATGGTGTCGTGGAGAGGAATGTGTGAATGCAAGCGAATGTAATATGTATCTATATTTCAACGTGTATATTTTGAAAATAAATATTTTGACAAGTTTATGTCTGTGTGTGTGTGTGTGTTTGAGATTTATTCTCATGTATAACGTATGCTTAGCGAGATGTTATTCGAATTTGATTATATATAATATTTTTGTATGTATGTATGTATGTATCTATGCATGCATGCGTGTATGTATGATAAGGTATATAATATATATGGCCTCATATGGCCATATGCCTTTATATGGCTCATATACAGTGGCGGATTTAAGGGGGGCGAAGGGCCTCGCCCCTTCCCCCCATTGGCATAAATTAGGTTTTATTATTTTTTATTATTGATTTTTATAATTTAATCTTTTTTATTGTTTCGCTCAAACACATTATATTATAATTTAAGAAATATTAACGCAGACGGCAGACCGGCTATTTTTACCATGTAACGTTCCTACTGGCTATCGCTATCTTATCTTATTTTATTTGTCATACGATTCTCACTAATCCATTTCTATATTGCTATTATCGTTTTAAAATGTTAGTAATTTTACAGTCGTCGTGTCACTCGTGTGTAATTCGTATTTCGTGCTGTTGTCCGTAGTGTTTTCGTTTCTAGTTTCGTGTTCAATTATTCTGTTTTAAAATGTCACAAAAACGACAAAGTAAAATAAACTTTTTTTTTAAAAAGTTGAAAACAAGTGACGAAAATAATCCGCCACAGTCAGAGCCAGCTACATTTTCTGATTCGTGTGTAGTCGATTTTAACAGTCAATATGATATCGCAATTGCTATTGAAGAAAATGCAAATCTAAAAATTCGAAACGATCCAAATATGATTTACAAATATTTAAAAGAAACGTGGTCACCTAAACAAAATTATATTTTCCCTGTAAGTATGAATGAAAAAGGTCATAAAAGAAGCTTTCAAAATGAATGGCTAAATAAGCACAACTGGTTAGCTTATAGTCGTAATAGAGAAGGAGCGTTTTGTAATACATGTGTACTTTTTGGACCAAAGTTTGGTGGGATTGGAGGACAAAGGCTTGGGGTCTTAAAATAAATTCCTATGATAAAATACAAAGATGCTTTACACGATTTTAAGATACATATGGAAAGAGAATATCATAAAACAGCAATTGTGCGGTCTTTAGAATTTATAAAATGTTTTGAAGGCAAACAAAAAACAATAGAATAATGTTAGAATATTCAAAGAATTGTTGATGTTCAGATTAGGGCGATGTATATCTTCGCAATCACTTAGAATCGGCTCCAAAAAATGCAACATTTGTTAGTAAAACTATTCAAAATAATTTGATCGATATATGGGGCTCGATTATCACAGACAAATTAATAAAATAGGTGAATGAATGTAAATTTTTTTCAATTTTATGTGATGAAACTTCCGATATCACACATTGAGGAAATGAGTTTATCGATTAGATATGTTGATTTAAAATCATGCTTGATAAAAGAAAATTTTATTTGCCATGTTTTTTGACAACCAAAATCCAATATTATTTAAAATCCAACAACTGATACCTTATTATTTACACAATAAATCTGAAGAACATATTATAGAAGGTGCCACTTTTTATGAAGCAGATTTGCCTGGATCCATAGACGAATTAAAAGGTAAAAACAATTATTATAATAAATCACTACTACATTTTTGAAATAAATTATAAATGCATTATTACAATTATTTACAGGTGAAATTGCATTGTGGCAGCTGCATTGGATTCAACAACCAGTAAAAAAGGAAAAAATAAATACAGAAATAGACGCATTTAAAGAAACTGAAGATGGGTATTTTCCAAACATTCGTCAACTTTTACTAATTTTAGCAATATTACCAGTAATAACATCGACAAGTGAGCAATCTTTCTCAACGCTAAAACGCATAAAAACATACTTGAGAACAACAATGTAAACGGGTTAGCCTTGCTTAATATCCATAAACAAATTGATGTAAAACCTGAAGAAGTGTTGGATATGTTTTCAAAATCTAATCCTAGGAAAATACAATTATCTTTATCGTTATAAATTTTTTACAATATTATTATAATTTAAATATAATCTTTAACAAATAAAAAAAATACACATTTAAAATTATTGTCTATTTGTATGTATTTGTTAATTACTGAAAAAATTTAAGATTTGCGTTTTGGACTATGCCCCCCCCTCCAAAAAAAAAAAATTAAATCCTGGATCCGCCACTGCTCATATATATATATGAGCTTGTGTGTGTTGTAAATATTATAATATAAGTTCAGAATGAAAACTGATGAAGAATGAGTACTGTAGGTGTTTGATAGTATATTATAGTTTGTATGTATATGATTATATCATATTTATATGTATAAATATACCTATGTATCGTATGCTAACGATGATGCGTTTTATTGATATGTAAGTAATAAGTATATAATATTATGGTATAATATTTTTAGATAGGTATGTTTGATGTTGTAGGTACCTTATATTATATTATGAGCATATATGTTCGTATATATGTATGTATGTATGTATGTATGTATGTATGTCTGTATGTAGGTATGTAGGTATTTATAGATATATGTGCGAATGCTTAAACGTTTGATGAGTTTAGAGTCTAGACGAAGGAATACATATAAATAATATATATATATACTAGCTCTAAGTGAAACTCTGGGAGAGTTGGACTCGCTGAGAGTGGGTACCAATTTTGGAGACAATGTCGTTGGAATTATAAAAGTCACAAAGGCTGTAGGACGAAAGTTTAGGATTTGTGATAAGGATTAGTGATATGGATTGGAGATAAGGCTTGGCGCTTTGGCGGGAATGTTTAAAAGTTTGAGCGTCTAGCAATCCGTCACGAACGTTGTAAATGGATAGGCTGGATACGATCTCCAGGATCATCTCCCGTTTCTCCGCTGCTTTTGGTTGTTAAAATTGTTAAAAAGTGTAGAGTCGATAGGTTTATTTGATTGTCTAGCTATCAGTCATAAAATCACATAGGTAGGCGATCCGACTGCGTCGGATCGCGGACTATATGCGAAGCGTATATTATCAGGTATGCAATCCACCTGCGGTGGATTGCGGACCCTGTTAGTTGCGTAGATAGGTGAATAATCGAAAAAATAGTTGGACCCCTTGACCGTGTTAGTTCTAAGTGAAAACCGATTTTGGAGACACATTCGAATTATAAATGTCGCACTTATACATTAGACGGTGATAAGAATTTCTGATATGGCCTGGCTCTTTGGCGGTCTCGTTTCGAAGGTGGGAACGTTTGAAAGTCAAGATTCAGTGTCTAGAAATCTCCCATGGCCCATGAAAACCGGCAATTCAATGATGATACTATCCCCCAGCGTATGTCCGGTGCTTTTTTCATACGTGTAAGAAAATGTTAATTCGAAAATCTGCATGTTAGAGTGTCCAGCAAATCAGTCATTACCCATCTAAGACAAAACAAAAATAAGCAATCCACCTGTGGCGGATAGAGTGGTATGTGCCGTCGCATGTCCGGTGCTCTTTCTTATGTAAAAAGTGTAAAGTCAAAACCCGAGTTGGATTGTCTAGCAAGTCTGTCATCTCAAGTCAAAATCGATTAACATCCAATTAGCCACCTAGGTAGGCAATCCGAATTCGTCGGATCGCGGACAATGTGCTACAGCATATCAAGTAGGAAATCCACCTGCGGTGGATTGCAGACCCGGCGATGGGCGTCTATAAGTGAAAACTCTATGACACAACTTACGAAATAATTTGCGAAAAATACAAACTATAACTATACAATATAAATTCAAACAAATATAATATATTGTACCTATTTATTATAATTCATAAAAAAAATAACATATAGATACATAATATTATATTAACCAATACAATACATATAAATATGTAGGTACCTGTAATATATATATAATTATATCAAAAAAAAAAAAAATGCAAAAACCTGCATGTTTAAGTGTTAAGGAAGTCTGTCATCACCGTCTAAGACGAAACCAAAATGAGCAATCCGTTTACGGCGGATTGAATGGTAGGTATGTGCCGTCGCATGTCCCCGGTACTTTTTCTTATGTAAAAAGTGTAAAGTCAAAAACCGTGTTGGAGTGTCTAGAAAGTCAGTCATCTCAAGTCAAAATCGATTAACATCCAATTAGCCACCTAGGTAGGCAATCCGAATTCGTCGGATCGCGGACAATGTGCTACAGCATATCAAGTAGGAAATCCACCTGCGGTGGATTGCAGACCTGACGTTGGGCGGCTATAAGTGAAAACCCTATCATACAACTTACGAAATAATTTAGGAAAAATACAAACTATAACTATAATATATTGTACCTATTTATTATAATTCATAAAAAAAATAACATATAGATACATAATATTATATTAACCAATACAATACATATAAACATGTACCTGTAATGTATATATAATTGTATTAAAAAAAAAAAAAAAACCTGCATGTTTAAGTGTTAAGCAAGTCAGACAGCACCGTCTAAGACGAAATCAAAATGAGCAATCCGTCTACTGCGGATAGAATGGTAGGTATGTGCCGTCACATGTCCGGTGCTTTTTCTTATGTAAAAAGTGTAAAGTCGAAACCGTGTTGGAGTGTCTAGAAAGTCAGTCATATCAAGTCAAAATCTATTAACTTTAAAGTTCGTCAGCTAGGTTGGCTATCCGACTTAGTCGACTTAGTCGGATAGCGAACAATGTGCTGCAGAAAATAAGTCTAGTATGTCTAGTTGCTATAAGTGAAGAGAAAAAATAGTATTTTCCATAAACCCAATCACAGAACATTCGAAATAACTTACGAAAAATAAATATGATTATTAGTATAATTAGTTTGATATAATAACAATGACAATTTAAAGAAAATAATATGTTTTGAATTCCTAATAATTTAAATAACATATAGGTACATAATATATAATATACAGTCATATAATGTAAAATTAACATGCATATTATTATATTATTATTTATGTATGATATTAAAGTGAAAAAAATGTAAGAAAGTCAATTGACGGGCGGCCGTGCCTTAGAATACACGGTACAGTCGCCGCCGCCCGAAGAGAGCTACGACGGTTTCGAACCCGGACCTACCTATCATCCTATGCTTGGGAAACCTACGCCTAATCTATCGAGCCACAGTTGTGATGCAAATCATGGTCAAAACTTCAACAATTAAGCTGTGTGTCTACCACGGAGCTGTGTGTCTACGTATTCTATGTATATACACGGTTTAAACTTTAATTGTATTTTATTCACTTATCTGACCGTTATTATGTATGCTTGAATAATACATTTAATTGTGTTTACGTTAAGCAATATACCAGCTACGTTATTAAGGACCAAATAATACGTCTACAATCACATAATGCAATATTTATTGAATCAAAAACAAAACAAAAAAAACAGTATATATTAATTGTGCACTTGTGCGTTGGAACGAAGACCGACTGACATTTCGTGAACGCGAATTTTTAAGTGTACAAACCGCGTATTCACGGGGTTCAAAAGAAATAAACTTAACAAATAGAGCACAAACGGCAATTGAAAAGACGAAACGAAAAGCGATAATAACGACCTACGCTGGCGTCGATTGCGATGGCTATGGACCGATATCGCGTACAAACCACGCGGCTTTTAAAAGAAACGAACTATATGTGAAAATGTCTAAAAGTCGAAAAACAGCGTAAAAAGCGTAACATTTTTCGAAAACGTTTAAAAACCGACCGCCCCCGCCGCGGCGAAGGTACGCGATTGGTCGCGCTATAGGGAATCGACGGGATCGGTCTGGCGGACTGGGGAAACGGAACGGTGTTTAATTTTTTCAACCATGAGATCCTCCATGAATTCCCTATAGATCAGCTGTTTTTCTTGCGATTTTATAGAATAAGAAGAAGATATACATTTAAAGATTATGTTAAAGCCAATGTGATAACTGATAACGTAGATATGATAACGCGGTGGCGAGCTCGCGCGCATTCACGACGACCCTTGGTAAGGTATAGTGGTGGTGGGGGGAAATTATACGTCTCGTACGTATGCGAGCGATTGTCGTAAACACCAGTTAAATTAGATAGAATATACCTTAAAAGTTAAAAGCATATGCCGGTGAGGTGCTCAGCGGTGCGGTGGACGCAAAGCAAGTGATCGACTCGGTTCCGAATCCCTGTCAGGTTATTAAATTTTTTAATTAATTTCCACGCGCGGCGGCAGTGTTGGCCGGCGGTGGCTAATTGGTAGGGAAGAACGGGGTGGTGGGGGTATATATTGTTTAAGTGTGTGATAGATTGCGGGATGATTAGCGAGGGGGTGGTAGGGGAATATCGTGTACATATGTGATAGATGGCGGGATGAGCAGAAGATGTGTACAAAGGATGATCAGAGGGTATAGGGATGAGCCAGCAGGATGACGTGTCAGAACTCCCTTTTTATTCCTACTTATACATTCTTTTTTTTTTTTGTATAAATAAGCTGTACATTTTTCTAGATAATTTTTGTATGTTTAATCTACATAGTACTATACGCGCAATTTCAGTTGTTGACTTATAGGGGCTATACATAATTATAAATAAGACGGTAAAAAGGAAAAAATCAAAATTTGTTAAAGGGGCAGCGTGCTGTTGTAAAATGCAAAGTTGTGTGTATGCGTATCAACGTAAAATCACAAACGTTGGAAGGATATAACCTCCAAAATAGTTTTTTGCACCATCGTTTTTAACTCGTTGAAATACGTATGTTTCAAGCAAACAAAGTTAAAAAAAATGCAGGGTTGCTAAATTTATATAAGGCCTCAGTGCAAAACCCAGGTGCATCCATTTTTTAAAATAATTGTTCGGGAAACATAAAAAACTATCTTAAAGTTGGTAAATAAACCAAAAATTGAAAACGTGGTGTTATTCTTTTTGTAATAATAAGATACAATCCTTATGGTTTAAATGTTATGTTCATGCCAATATTAAAATTTGAATAGAAGTGTTGAGAGCAATAACCATTAACCAGTTATGTCCGTACGTATTTGGTTTTTGAGCCCAATGAAAAAAAATTGATGTATAATGTTTAACAGATACGTCCGAACATACCTGGTTATTGCCCACAACAGAAATTTAAAAATCAGTTTTTATTATTTTATTTCAACACTATTTATTGAATATTTCGGTTTTTGCACCGATCGATAGAGATTTTTTTTCTGAATATTTCTAAATCAAAAATGGTTTTGAAATGAAAATTACATGAAAATGTGGATATACCTGGTTATTGCACTGAGGCTTCCAATATTGTTCCACGTAATAAAATGATGTAGTGATATTGATATATCGTGGTAATAATAACTATTAGTTCATAAATGTAATTATTTTATAAATTCTAAGTAAGATTATATCGTGGAATGTGTTTATTCGAAGCAGCAGATTTCCGTAGTAACTGCATGATAATAAAAATTCTGTGTATTAGAAAGTCGTAACCATAGACATATGAACAATATATAATATATTATATTAATATGTCTATGGTTGTAAATTTAATTGTCTGGTAAAAACTGCAACCCTTTGAACAATATTATTTAATTTAACTCTACATTTCCATTATCTAAACCACATTAGAATCTCAATTTAATATTCCCACATTCAATACCTTAACAGTTAACATAAGTAAAATCAACTCCATTATTTCTATGTGAGTAGATATAATATAAGAATACCTATATGATCTTATTCAAGTCAAGTCGTTGGTGTTTATGGAATTATTATTAGTATCCGGTATCTACCGAAAATACCGTACCCCGGTAATTACTAGAAATACTGTACCCCGGTAAGTCCGTAAGTCCTAAAAAAAGAAGAGTGTGATGACTGATGACTTCGAGAAAACATTTATACATAACATCAACTACCATAAGTAATTATTTTATCTTTTACTAAACAATTTTCAATTTTTATTCATTTTATTTTTAAAAAAAGTCTTTCTTTTTATGATTAAATATTTAGTTGGTACACATACACTATACATTTTTTATTGTTATATAAGCTGATGTTAGTTTTTTTTAAATTAAATTAAAGCTAATAATAAATTATAAAAAGGGGGACGAGGTGGCCGAGCGGTCTAACGCGTCGACTGCGGCGCTGGCAGTCGCGGGTTCGACTCCCGGCCACTGGGCGGCATTTTTCTTCGGGCAAGTCACGGTGTCCGGAGAACAAGTGCCGCCATCCCCCTCCCGGGCATGGCAGATACCTACGGGTGCCCAAATTGAAAATCTGCCAAAACCCAACACACACGTGTTTCCCCCTACTACTACCAACAATACAATACACCTAACCAAAAATCATACACCAAAAAACCATACAGCTAATGGCCATAGTTGCCGGGCTTACGATCAATAAAAAAAAAAAAAAAAAAAAAAAATTATAAAAAGTTTAAATTAATTGTTTGTTTCTAGAATATAACCATCTTGCTACCTAGTTGTAAACATTGAATATTGATTATAAAATATATAATCAGTGCTTGAATTGGAAAAAATTAAAATGGAGTGCAAAAGTTTAAAAACAATCTGTATACCTATTCAAATTTAATTATTATATAATTAAATAAGATTTAATATTATATAAATATCTACCTACATTTATTGATCAGCAAATAAAATTAGTAGCGGTACGCTAAATATTTATAAGAAAGAAGAGGTACTTTGTGCCATCATGTTTTGAGTACTGAATATAGGTAATATAGTAGGCATTTATAATTAATGTTAATAAAACTATATTATGCTTTTAAAAAACAGGACCCTGGTGCTGAATTTTCAGATGAGGCCTTTTGACAAGACATTCTTTAAAAAGCCGCTCGCTACTGCACCTTCAGGAAGATACATTTTTCTAACTATTTCACAAATTGACAATTGCATTATAAAATTATAAAATGAATATTTATTACTATAAAACTACTATAATAATTGTAGTATAATAAAAGTTAATACTTCATATTTCATTAATTTAAATTTAAATTTTCATAATAGGTTTTAAATTTATTAACATTATACTTATTTACAACAAATATTAAATAACAGTATAATGCGTCTTTTCTACCATAGTGCTTTTGTAGGTACATATTTACTATTTAGTTGTTTTTGTCTTTTTACTATTTAGTTGTTAACTACTATTCAGTTGTAAACCATTACCATTTACCATACCTAAATGGTTTTTAAAATATAGAAAAACTATTCTTTAAAATCACTGGAAAATGTGTATCAGCTTCATATTGTTTGGGCCACTTTCATTTTGGTACTTGAGAGGGTCCCGGGACTTCCGCCCCGGCTAGACCCCCCCCCCCTTAATCCGGCCTTGTACAGATGTCTGAAGTAGGTAATTATAAATATATAGGTAATAATAGAATATTTATAATTTAATAATATTGTTACCTAGTGCCTATTTGAAATATTTAAGTCTTGAGACCCACATAGTAGGTAAACTTATTATTTTATTGTATAGTTAATTATTCTTGCATGGTTTGGCAACGTTTTATGTATCTAATAATCTTATACAATCAATAAACACATACTCGTGGTTCTAACAAAGTGATTTTACAACAGTGGTATGATATTCCTTCATATACACACTGGATCCCAGAAGGATTTAATAATTCCTTGCATGATCATGACTCATGAGTGTATAGTGTAAATAAATACCACATTAAATATATAAAAATATTTTACAGTTTTAGCATTCGGTCCAAAGCCGAAAGTCCTAATACCTAATATTTCTTATGGATCCCATAACGTACCGGTTTACTAATGAATGTGTATATACAAATAAATATGTAAAACAAACAATAACAATGATAAATAGTATTATCTAAAATTCAAACCGTCCAAAATAAATGATTGTCTCTTGTCAGTAACATCTTAAAATAATAAAGTTTGTTCATTTTATAATAAAAAGTAATAGAAAGTTAGAAAATTTAGAGGCCCCTAATACAACCTTGATTTTGAGGCCCCTTTGCAATGCACCCCCGCTAAATCTGGCACTGGTCCTCTCCTTTACATCACTCAGCATACACACACATATACGATTTTTGTACACTATATAATTACTTAAAATACACTATTATTATTTCATACACTGTCGGAATTGACTTAAACTTAATGGTTTGAAATAGTTCAAACCATTGTCTTTTGGATCGCTGACGGTCCGCATACAACAATATTTTATAACTCGTATAAAAATGTTGACTCTCAATATAATGTCAAGAATATTTTTCAGCACTAGGTACATGTTATATTATAGAATAATATACAAATACTATGAAATAATAAATCAACAAAAATATCAATATATTAGTATTTCTTATCATCTATAACCGAACACATTTAAAAAAAGATAAAATATTTTTCATAATTTCATTGAAATATTTCAAGAAGAGCTCTTCTAGTGAAATTTTCAATTTTGAAATATTTCAATTGAAAAATTTCAAGTGATTATATTTCAAATTCAGAACCCTAATTATTACCCAACAAATAAAATTTTATTATAGAAAAAAACATTTAAAACTGACAATGTCTGTAAACAGCTCAAAAAGAGTCAAAATATTTTCAAAATGTTATGGTGTATAGAAAATGAAAATATATACATTCAGTGAAATTTTCATGTATTTACAGTTATTCGTTTTTGAATTACAACAAAATAAGAAAATTGATACATAAGAAATCGAGCGAATATCCAATCTTGTAAAAATATGAACTTCAAACGCTCATAAAAATGTTATTTGATTTGCTTGTAGACATTTTTTTTTAATAAGGTAGACAAACTAATAAGGAATCTTGTATTAAATTTTCAAATCTTAGATTTAAAAAAAAAATGTATGAATTACTAACTCAAAATAATTTGAATTGTGAATTTTACGAATATTTAACTTAAAATGCTTATAAAAAAAATTGTGACTACGGATTTTTAATATTTTTCATCTGTCTTTGAAACAATATATTAGGATCTTTGTATTAAATTTTCAAGCTTTTTGACCCAAAGAATAAAATTTTATTGACATTTATAGAAAAAAAAGAAAAAATTGGAGACAGAAATGTCCGTAAACAGCTCAAAGCAAGTCAAAATATCAAAAAATATAGAAAATTATAGTATAAACATTTGTTTTGGATATCCGATTTTGCGTAAAAATTTCCATTTTTCCTTAATTTTAGTTTTGTTTTTTCCTTTTGAAAACTACTGTGAACTTTTACCTTTGACCCCCCCCCCCCCCCCCCAAAGTACCAACTAAATTCACTTTCATGTCAGAAAATATACTATTGAAGAAAATCTAAGCATTTTTACCATCCTAAAAGGTGATGTCAGACTCAAATAAAAAAAACACACATGATTGTAAAATCAACACTATCTAAATCTAAAAGGATGTACTATTGACGCAAAAAATATATTTTTTATTTTTGTGCATGAAAGATCAAATTTCAACAAATGTTAACTTCAAAATTTGTTTTTTTTGTAGAAAAACATAAGTTATTTAGGTAGTCAGTTTGTGACAAATATTTTGAATTAAGAAACCTAATATTTAAAAAGATATTCTTACCTTAGATCTTGCATATTTAATATTGAATATGGCACTACAGTTCAGGTGCAGAATGTTTGCAATAAACTGCTTATCTTAGTACCGCGTCTGCCTATGAATGTAGACTACAGCTGCAGCGTCAAATGCATGTACTCACTAGTGCACACAGACACAGGTAGGGTAGTCGGTGGGCGTTGCAGTTGTTATGAAATCTGCCTATCAAAATATTAAATAATATGGGCTCACTTGAGTCTTAAATAGTTAACTACAAAATAAAATATAATACGTACCACAATATATGTACATAGATCAGAATATCAGATTGATATTACATTTAAAATATGTTTTTAATTAAATCTTAATTTACGTGAATAGGTATATCATTATTTCTAATGATACCTATTATTGTAGTGGCCTATTTAATAAATGATTTCCACAACTGGCGATAGTGCTTTGATTATAATATCAGGAGGAACAATATAATGGCTTTAAAAGTTAATAATGAGATGAACCTCTACACCTCCTCAATTATATTACCCCTTGCAATATAATACCAATACTACATTGGAGTACCTACATTACAACCTACAAAATATATTATATCCATATGCATAGTCAATGTATGTGTCACATATAAGGCATAGTTGAACATGTCTAATGTAGTAATGTGCAGGGGCGGATTTACCCATAGGCCACCAAGGCACGTGCCTAGGGCGCAATATTTTTTGGGGTGCAATTTTTCAGTTAATTTTTATTTTTTAGTTTTTCATAATTTCATAATTATATTTACCTAAATTTATATTAATTTTTTTTTTGTATACAACTTGCATGAAACTGGAGAATCTGTTTTTAGATACGCATTGCCAGATATGGCAAGATATTAATTGTTTGTGTTTATCGTAACTTGTCTTTATGTCTAAATAATCTATCGCTCATTGTTAGGACCGTTAGGTAACACTATACAAATTATGGCGTGACTGTGTGAGTAGAACATAAAATCGATAAGATGAATCGTAATTTATTGAACTAAATGTTTAAAATGTTTTTGACATATTAGTACTGTGGTTCGCGTATAACGAGTTAGTCGACCAACGCGTGTCTCGTAATAATTGAAAATATAGAGTATTCTATTATATATATATATTTTAATTTTCCCCAAATTATTTTGTTATTTGCACTTAAATTATGTAGCATTCCGTGTCTTTTTTTACCAGTCCGTGCCTAGGTGCTTAAGGGCCGGCTTGATAAATATCGGGGCTATGTGTGAAATGTTTTTTAGTGGTTGTTACTTGTTAGCATTGGCGCCGACTTGTATTTCATTAGGTGGGGCATAGTATAAAAACTAGTCTATCGCATCATAGCCTACTGATCGGCTGACACGTAGTTAGTATATTCCTTACACGGGGTCCTACGTGAGCGAACTCAACGTGGCAAAAATCAAAACAGCTTGTATTTCGCCGCGTTGCGAGGAACAGCATGGTAAGAATAGGGTTTGACGTCGCGACGCGTCGCTAACGTAGGACCCCGTATACGATTTACAAACTAGAGTGTCAATTTATACACTCGTCTACACAAGACCCAACCACCTGACACCCACCACCCTAGTTAAATACAGAGGCGAACCGCCCCATAAAAGTACGTTTTCGGCGCCACTGGTTGTTAGCCGTTATTTATTTATTTGGGACCTCATTAAAGTCTTGTTTATTATTTCTATTAATTTTATAAATTTTATCAATATGCCTAAAGTTCCAGCATCGAATTCTGCACGTTTAAAAATATACGTTTCCGAAAACGAGGGTGTTTTTCCTACCGATAACCAGATTCTTTTTTGTAAATTATGTGACATACGAGTAAACTCGCAAAAAAGATTCACGGTAAATCAACATTAAAAAGCCGCCAAACATTTACGCGCAGTAAATCGTTTAAAAACAAATGCGATTAAAACTAAACAAAATTTAGTGACAAATGCAATTTGTGGAAACCATTCAGTTTTTAACGAAGATCTGTGTAAAATGATGTTATCTGCAAATATTCCATTGAGAGCAAATTAAATAATAGGGGGACGAGGTGGCCGAGCGGTCTAACGCGACGGATTCGGCACAGCCGGTCCGAGTTCGATCCTCGACCATTGGGCGACATTTTTCTCCGTGCAAGTCACGGTGTCCGGAGAACAAGTGCCGCCATCGGGCACCCGGGCATGGCAGATACCTACGGGTGCCCAATCAAAAATTCTGCCAAACAAAACACACACGTGTTCCTCCCCCTACCGACTTAATAACCTACAGTAAAACTAAAAATAGCTAATGGCCTCAGCTGCCGGGCTCAAGATCAATTAAAAAAAAAAAAAAAAAATTAAATAATACATTTTTGTCTGAATTTTCAATAAAATATACTAACAAAGATATCCCGAATGAATCAACATTAAGAAAAAATTACGTCACGGATATTTATAAAAAAAAATATCGAAAGTATTAAAAGGTACGTAAATAATAAAAATATCTGGATTTGCATTGATGAAACTACTGATGTAGAAGGTCGTTATGTGGCAAACGTTATTATTGGAACATTAGAAATTGATCCACCAGGCAAAACTATAAAACAATCTGTAAATTATTTGATGAAACACTTTTTTTATTATGGCCAGAAGGAATAAAACGAGATAATGTATTGCTATTTGTTTCTGATGCAGCGCCGTACATGGTAAAAGCGGGAAAAGCATTGTCAGCTTTATACACAAAAATGATTCATATCACATGTCTCGCTCATTCAGTGCATAGAGTAAGCGAAGAAATTCGAAAAAATTTCCCAAAAATTGATTCGCTGATTTCAAATGGAAAAAAAATATTTTTAAAAGCACCTTCGAGGGTATAATTACCAGATGGGGTACATGGCTAGAAGCTGCGACATATTACTGTGACAATTACAAAGCATTTTGCGAAGTTAAAAATATGTTAAATGAAGAAGATGCAGTATCCATTAAACATGTAAAAAAACTTATTCAAGAACCAAACATTAGAAGGTAATTTAATTTTTATAAAAACTCATTTTAGTTTTATCCCAAACAAAATTACGTTTTTGGAAAAACAAGACGTCTTATTGGCCAATTCTATTTTGTCTTTTGGCGAAATTATAAAAAAAATATCTGAGACACCTGGGAGTATAGGAAAATTAATCAATAATAAATTAAACACAATTCTCAAGAAAAATACTGCATATGGATTATTGAAAAATATAAAAGATATTATTTCCGGTACACGTGAATCAATTCCCAATATGGACCAAAATATAACAGTGACAGATATTCCATATTTCAAGTATGCTCCCGTGTCTTCAGTGGACGTCAAAAGAAGTTTTTCGACGTATAAAACTGTTTTAGCTGACAATCGACGAAGATTTACCTTCGAAAACTTAAAAAAGACGTTGATTGTCCAATGCAATTCACATTTTAATGGTAAGTCAATTGAAAAAATTAATTTTAAAATAAAATAAAATAAAATACATATCTAAAGTAAATAATTTATTCAATTTTGTAACAGAAAATGAATGAAATGTTTTTTCTTCAATTTTTTATTCATCGACATTTTTAGGATTGAATTCAATTTAATTTGGTTGGTAAGTCAGTTAAATTAAAAATGATGGCTTAAACGTTGTAAATATATTTTTGATTTTGTTCTGTTACAGAAAAAGAACAAAATCGACTATCAAAATCATCAAAAATGTAATATATCCTTATAAATACTATTTTATTATTTTACTTATAATTTAAATATTTAGCACTAATTTTTAACCACTAATTTTTTGAATAAACGTTTTTACATAATTTTTTTTATAAATGCATATACCAACTTTTTTTGGAGCATATTTTAGTAATTTTTACAACATATCAGCATATTTTTTAGGGAATATTTAATAGTTTTTTAGAGCATATAAATCCTAACCCTAGTAATAATATAGGCAAGTTGTATGTTTATAATGAAACTTTAGAATTAAATAACAAAATTAGAAGTTACTACTATTGTATACCTTCAGTAATAACTTAAACAATAATAAGTACTTTAATGGACAATGGTATATTCAATATTGCATATTGGTATAATGTCAGAATTTACTCACTTTTCAATTTCTCGGCGTACAACAGTACTTAAAAATACAACTTTGGAAATGAAACCAGATGTCCGAACTACAAAATTGAAGTCATTGTGTGAAACAAGATGGGTTTGCACCCACAAACTGACTCTTGGGCTAGGTGCCCGAAAACTAATTCTTTAAGTTTTAACAAAAACAAATAATATTTTTAACTGAATCTGTAAATTTGAGTTTATTGTAAAAGTCGATATTTCTAGTAAAGTGATAAATTACTAGGATACACTAATCTTTTGTCTCAATATTCAGAAAGTAAAAATTTAGATCTAGTTATAGCTGTTTGACAAATAAAAAGTGTAACATCCACATTTCAAGAATTCAAATAAAATAGTTCAGAAATTTTCAGTGAAATTTACAAAGAGGCTAAGTCGAAATTGACTTAGCCTTGTAAATTGTAACATATATAGGTAAGTAAATGTCGAAAAAAAATATAAGGATGTGTGTAAATCAATAAAATCGTACAATTCCACTTTGTTCAACAAAAGAAATAAAGAATACTATTTTTGTTCTACATTTAGACGATTTAATATAATCGTAAATTTTCGTTTTATGTTTTTATTTAAGAGGACGCTACCCATACATTTGTTGTCTCCGTCTTACACACGCACGACACAGCAAATTGTCGTTCACTAGTTTCAATAGTGTGCTGTTAGTTTTGATACTAGAGCGAATTGACCTATTATAAAACTTTTAGGTAAGAACATTATCTGTGCTTAAGCTTTGGCGATTTTTAAAAATTTCTATTTTCAAGCAAGATATGGGTATGTGAAATATCAAAAATTAAAAATGCTCATATCTCGCTTGAAAATTAAAATAGCGAATAAAATCCAACGCTTAAGCACAGATAATGTTATTATCTAAAAAATTGATAATAGGTCAAATCACTCTAATATCAAAACTAACTGCACACTATTGAAACTATAGTGAACGAAAATTTGCTTTGTCGTCCACCTATATAAAACAGAGACCCGTGTGGCACCGCCCATGGCGATTTCTTGTACCCTGTAGTCAATCCTCTAATGAAAATATTCGATGGGCGGTCTCCCGGGGGCGCATATCGATTCCGCCGATTTTGTATCGATTCCGCCGGCTACTGTTTATAATATCTACATATCGATTCCGCCGGCTACCGTTTACAATATTTACACATCGATTCCGCCGGACACTATTCATCCCCCCCTTTGTATATGTATTTTGAAATGTATAGTCTATTTAGTATAATTTCGACAATATATACAACTATAAATTAAAATATTGGGGTCTAGCGGTCTAACGCGACGGATTCGGCACAGCCGGTCCGAGTTCGATCCTCGACCACTGGGCGGCATTTTTCTCCGTGCAAGTCACGGTGTCCGGAGAACAAGTGCCGCCATCCCCACACCCCGGGGCACGGCAGAAACCTACGGGTGCCCCATTAGAAATTCTGCCAAACACAACACACACGTGTACCAACCTTACCCAATATAAAAAACCTACAGTGCCCTCCCCACACCCAATGGCCTATGTTGCCGCGGGTTACCCAATAAAAAAAAAAAAAAATTAAAATATTAGTACCTATTTAATTAATATGTGTATGTGAATATACATAAATTGTTAATTGTATATAGTCTAAATTGTATAGTTCAAAATTAAAGTGTATAACTACTTTTGGTAATATTTGGAAACAGTTAATAAGTGAATTTATAAATTTTATAAATCTATAAATCTATTTTTGATATTGTGCCAAATTAATGTTTTTACAACCATCAGGTTTCTTATAATATTATGCGTGTAGCGCACGAGTAAATACATTTTATTTCAAACCGTACCTATTGCTATAACGTATTAAGCTACGTATTTATTATACTGATTACCTACCTATGACTCTAACTGAAATCTTATCTTTAAGATAAAATATAAGACTATAATAATAGTATATTTATTTTGGCTCGGTTCCGCTTGTTAAAATATGGACTTAGCAAAAATAGTGCTTTTAACAAAAAAAAACAAAGTATTAAAAATGTATCAAATTAATACAATTTCTAGGTTCACTTATTTAAAACATGTGTCCAAATATTATCAAAAGTAGTTTGATTTATACCTATATTTTAATTTTATACTTATATATTATTATTAGTTTTAATTTTATTCAGTTTACATTATACATTTTAAAATATCATATACATAATATTAATTAGAAAAAAATGATTTACATTTATACATTTTTATTTTATACTGATATACCTACTATTATTATCATTTTATTCAATTTAGACATGTGACCAAATATTATGATCAAAAATATTTACATTTATGCATTTTTATTTTATACCTACATAGAATTTATTATATAATTGTATACAATTTAGGGCCAAATAACATTCATAAACAAGACTTTGGCTTAAGAAAATAAAAATTAATACTTAAATTAAGGTTGGTCGAGAGTTCGAGACCTACCTTAAGTTATTATCACAAATTTGTATTTTTTAAATTATCAAATATTAAATGTAGATTTTATAAACAGTAGCGGGCGGAATTAAAAAGCCGGCGGAATCAATATAAACCTTTTTTCTAAGCAGGTAGTTTCGGCGGAATCAATAATTCCCCTCTCCCGGCGGCGGCGGAGCCGTCGCTGCGTTATCAACGCTCCTTATCACTTTTCACGATTTTTTTCAAAATTTTCTAAATTTTCAAAATTTCTTCAGATTTTTAGCCTTTATCCGTCCGAGGACTTTCCACGTCCCCGCTCGGACCTTATTCGCGTTCCCCGCTAAATTTACGGGCCGCGCGCCCCTGTACTTTTTTCCCGGCGGGCCCGCCGCGGCGGAGATTACGTGCGAACCGAGCGCCGCTGTCACGGGGTTTTTTTTGCTGTTTTTTTCGAAAATTCGAGTTTTAGCCCTTTTCGACACGTCTGCCCTCCCCATTGAAGACTTATTCGCGTTCCCCGCTAAATTTATAGGCCGCGCGCGACTGCACTTCCTCCGGGACAAGTCCCTGGGCGGAGAAGTCGATCGCGGAGAGCGCGTCGTCGTCACGATTTTAACGTTTTTTCGAAAATTTTCGCCGCGGGTCGCTTGAAACCCCGCTTTGAGACGTCCGACCTCCGGAAGGAAGACGTATTCGCGTTCCTCGCTAAATTTATAGGCGGCGTGCGGCCGTACTTCCTTCGGGACGAGTCCCGGGGCCGCGGGACGACGCCGAGAGCCGAGTGCCGACATCGCCGCCGTCGAGTGGGTATTACTATATACAGGCATAAATACATGCGTCGGAGGGTTCGATTTTTTTCGCGAATCTCGCCGTTTCGACGTCCGAAGACGGCGGGGCACGTCGTCCGCTCACCGACGCGGTCGCGTCGCCATTTACGACGCCCTCTGCGGACGTCAAATCCGAGTTCGTAATTCACCGGGACGGCGAAACGACTTAAGAGTCATAGATTCGACAAAGGTTTTTAAACTCGGTAGGTAGGTAGGTAGGCAAGGCGTTGGTGCGGATGACCCGGTGTTGTGGTTTCGATGCCGGCTGCCGGGATTGAAGTTAATTTGCGGCGGCCGTGTAAAATTCGGAATTTTTTTTGCGTTTTTTTTTTTCGTTATTTACCTTTTGCTATCACTTCCGCCTTATCAAAATATTCGTATTTAACGAACACTACGTTTTTTTTTTTTCAAAATTCGAGTTTTACTCCTATATGGAGACGTCGGACCTTCCCGTTGATGACTTATTCGCGTTCCCCGCTAAATTTATTGACCGACTGCGGCCGTACTCCGTTCGCGGACGGCGTCGTTACTACTATATACAGGCATATATATATGCGTCGAAGAGTTCGATTTTATATATTACAGACTTTTGCCTACTCGGTCTCGGTGACGCCGTGAGCTACTCATATCGGTATTTATATATTTGATACACGATATAGCCACAGAAGGTATTGTAGGTACATGCATACTTAATAAATAAATGTCTAAATGTTAAGAGTTGATACGGTGGTTGGGTTAGTTAAATTATATAATAATATCCTAGCTCGAGTCGACGATGGATGTGACGGAAACGTTTGAATACTTCAACGCAGAGTGTATTACAATATATTATTATTAATCGATTGGTCGATATGACTATACTACGGGTAGGTATATTTTATATGCCACACTAAATTTTTGTTTACCAAATTTGACTCACCTAAAAACTGTAATATATTAAGTACCTACTACGTAGTAAAGGTATTATATATTTAATATCTAACCCAATAAATGTAGACAATAAAAGCAATAGCTGTGCATATCAATTATTTGTTGTTTACCTTTTAATTATCTATTTATTAATTTTATTTTATGCTCGTGATTAAATATACAATACCTACCTACATAAGTAATATCAAATTGTATAGCCATATCATTATACAATTTTATTTAACTTTAAATTTATGATTACCAGATCTGACTCACCTAAAAACTGCAATATATTATGTACCTACTACATAGTAAAGAGCATAAAATCAAATTAATAAACAGTTAATTTAAAGGTAAATAACAAATTGATATACACAGCTATTGCTTTTATTGTCTACATTCAGTGGCGTATTTAGGGAGGGGCCCATAGGGGCCCGCCCCCCCCCCCCCCCTTGGCCCGTGTAGTACATATTATAATAATGTATGATTAAATAATGATTTGATATGAAAGCCAAAATAAAAATAGTAAATTGTTAATTCGCATTATTTTGCGATACCCAGTAAAATATAAATAGAAAAAGATAAAATCGATAATGGATTATCGTATCTAGATTCTAGACTAGACTGTTTCTCTGGAACCGTTCGATACCGCACACGCGTTGCTCAGTTTCAGTTGCTGTTTAATTGCCGATAAAACACAATATAGTGTGATCCTAGTCTAATCGTGTAGTTGTGAATAACGTATTCTTTTACTTGTCAATGCATGGTTTATAAGTTATAACTTAACTATCTACTTGTGTATATATTTTCAAAGAAATAATGGAAACTGTTTCAAAATTAGCTTCTATTGTAAATATTTACATTAAAATGCCTCGTATCCGTAATAGACAGACGAAACGTGTAAATGTTAGTTCTAATAGTCCTGAAGAATATTTTAAAGTATCTATATATATATACCATTTCTCGATAGTTTAATATCCCAATTACATTCAAGACTAAATGGCTTGGCTTTAACAAACATTAATAAGGAAGAAAATATAACTGTGGAGGAAATAGCACAAGATTTCATAAAAATCTCCGCCAGGAGAATGCAACTACAAGACTTGTCAAAATAATAGGCATTACTTAAATTGTACATGCTTTAATATAAGTACTTTAATTGTCTTAATCTTAATTAAATATAAAATATAATATACTAAAACGTATGATTTTGGTGTTATATCTGGTGGGCCCCTCCCTTGAGAGATTTCTGGCTACGCCACTGTCTACATTTATTGAATAATATTAATTGGGCTCGATTATGTGGTTAAATATTAAATATGAAATATTACTATACTATGTAGTGGGTACATTATATATTACCGTTTTTAGGTGAGTCAGATTTGGTAATCATAAATTTAGTGTAGCATACAAAATATACTGCAACAGATTCTAAATAATATTAATATAATAACAAAATAGAACTTATGGAATATATGGGACGGTTCTTTTATACTTGAATTAGACAATAGTAATATAATTTACCTACATGTATACTATGTAGGTAGTACTAAATATATTACAGTTTTTAGGGCAGTTGATTGTTTGAGGTAATATAATTTGCTAAAATTATAAATTTTATGTATGATACATTGATACAAAGCTGCTGCAGATACTATATAATACAATAATTATTATAAACTAATAGATCTACATGTATTTAATTAAATTGTATAAAGATATGGCTATACTATTTGATATTAGGTACTTATGTAGGTAGGTTTAGTTGTGAGTATTAAGAGGGCGCACTAGTAGACAAAATCAATTAAACTATTTGATAAATAATTAGCTACATTTATTAAGCATCGTTTGATAGGTTCAATCATTAGCATAAAATCAAATTAATAAAATATAACAAATATACACAGCTATAATGCTTTTATTATCTAATAATAACTAAACTAAATGTATACTATGTAGTACCCACTTCATTCATTACAGATTTTAGGTGAGTCAAATTTGTTGTAGCATACAAATGATGATACAGATTTTAAATAATACAATATTAATAAAGAAAATAAAAATGTATGTATTTAATTAAAGTCTGGAAATTAAATTGTATGATTATATATACTATTTGAAACAACTTATATAGGTAGGTTTAAAATTATGAGTATTATATGAAATCAACTATAGAATAGACAATAATAACAAAACTAACGTACATGTATACTATGTTGTGCTTAATATATTACAGTTCAAGTGATTGAGGTAACTTGGTTGTGAGGATACTATATAGGTAGGCCAGCCTAATAACCTCAGGAGTTGAAGCCCTATTTAAATAAAAAAAAAAACTAATATATAGGTAGGTTGTGAGCCCATGTCAAACGACTATGTGGTTAAATATTAAATATATAATAAAATATTACAGTTTTTAGATGAGTCAAATTATGTATATTAATAGACAAAATATAACTTATTATGTATTTAATTAAATTCTGGCAGTTAAATATTGTATTATGATATGCCTATACCATTTGATATTGCTTATGTAGGTACGTATATAGTAAATATTGTTTTTAAATAAGTAATTGATGAACAACAATAATTAATTTAGTGGCGTCACGTCGTTATTACTATAAACAGGCTTGATTATATGCGTCGGAGGGATAGATTTTTTTGCGCATTACGGTTTAAGAGTCATAGATTTGCCATCAGTTTTGTAAAATTAATTTATAATGCACGTCAACCTATAAAAATCTACACAAACTCCATTGTAAGTACTTCTTGTCAATTCATTGTCTCTCCTAGACATTGGGTTGCCAAAATATATTTGCAGTTTAGATCCCGAGCAATAATTTAAATATTGACAATAAAAATGAAAAATATTCCGGCGAATAAAAGTGAATTAAATTTGATTACACAAAACTAAAATCATTCTTCTTCGTTTAAATATTTAATTTCGTCCAAATTTAAACATAAAATAACTATAAAAAAAACAGTTTTTTTTATTTTTTTAATTTTTTGATTACAGAATAACCTGATTACGTGTAACCTTGTTTTACATTTTCAATCCTTAGTTATAAAAGTTAATCCTTTTATACATTTTTTAATTTTTAATTTGATATATTTTGTCAAAATTTGAACTTAAATTGCTTTCAAAAAATGTGTGCCCATGTATTTTTAATATTTTTTAACTGATGTTGTAACAATATATCAAAAGCATTGTATTAAATTTTCATGGTTTTTGACTCAACGAATACAATTTAATTGATATTTATAGAAAAAAAACGAAAAAAAAATTGAAAACTAAAAATGACCGTAAACAAGACAAACAAGTCAAAATATTTTTTAAATGTTATGATGTAAAAAAAATGCTAATATGAACATTCAGTGAAAAATACATATATCTACTACATTCATTATTGTTTTAAAGTTACACTAAAGCTGACACAACGTCTCCACTCAGAATCGTTTTGTATACAAAGATTTATCGTTGAATTCTAATATAACACATCTATTACAACGACTGAACGACATGTTTGACAACTACTGTACAGCAAAGCGGTACCCACGCTTGTCCATCTTTTTTTAACTTGTAAAAGTTACAAGTTAATTATAAAATAAAAGTAACTTAAATTAGTCCTATTTTATACCTTATAAAATTGCCCTTGGTCCATTCTCCTAGCTAATACAGGATGAACCCACGAACGTCGATTTTGAATTTTCCTTTTTTCTTTTTTCTTTTTTAAAAGCTGAAATGCAATAATCGCTAGAGTTGTTGAATCCATTTTTAAAAAATAATCAGAACACGACACACTCAACCAACAGACTGAGCACGAATGAAAAATAATTACTTTATTTCAAATTCTTGTCTAATTTTAAAATTATTCTACATATATTAATTATATTTGGTGTACAAGGTAGATCATTTCCAAAATTTATCACTGCACTACTTTAAAATTTAAGCCAATACGTACGTATAATAATTTTAAAAAAAATACCGAAATCGAAAAATATTGTATTAACTCTACCCGGTTTCTTAAATAATATTATACTAATACTATTTATAATAATACTAATTCGCCGGCCGGTCGACCCTATATAGTGGAAACATCGACCGGACGGCAGAAGCGCCGGCCGGCAAAATCCGGTCGTCTGTTTGTACCCTAGCTAATTAATATTATTACCATTGGTTATAAAATATAAAATAATAGACATAGTATTTATTAATTATTATCAACGATATTATAAACATAAATGGCAGGAGTATCTATAGTATCCAGTAGACCTATTGGATCACGTCCCAACAATATCAACCGGTAAATGTAAGTTGCGTCCCAAAAAAAAGGTTCCGATAACAATATACGTAAGTTGCGGCCCGGTATTTCTCAGCTAGGTACATACGTAAGTTGCGGCCTGTGTTTCTGTCATGTATACGTTAATTGCATCCGACGGAAAATCCGTAAAACTAACATTTATAATGTTTTTATCGATGGTACCTATTTATGATGGTATTATCAAGAGTATATCCTGTTCTCTATCTGCAAAATTTTACTGTAGTAACATTTCATACGATGAACACGTCATATTAGTTCACCAATAACCGTTCTATACGAGTGCACGTGGAGATTTTTGAAAATGAATGTGATCAATTTTAATACAATGCTAAGTGAAAAAAATAAACCATTAAAAGTGATTGCTGGTCAAAAGTTTCGTTTTCACAAGTTTTTAATAAATGATGTTGAACGTTGGTGTTGCACCGTCAAAACGCGTAAATGCTTTGCAAAAGTAAATAGTCTTATTGATACTGAAATTGAGATTTTTAATGAACATAAACATAAGCCATTACCAAAAAATATTTTAACTAGACAAAAAATTAGTAACAATTTAAAACAGATAGCAGTTGATGAATTGTTTATTAGACCATCAAAAATTTTACATTCTGAACTGAAAAATGATGATATTGTAAATATAATTTCTGGAGATGTTTTATTAATAAAAAGAAATATACATAATGCTCGATATTCAAAGCTACCCAAATTACCAACTACATTAACACAAATTCATGAGACTTTCAAAAATATGGAATTTAAGACAATTAAAGGTGAAGACTTTTTGTTAGTGAATAATAATGAAACAAATAAATTAGGTTTCTCGACAGTTCGTAATTTACAATCTTTGTGCAGTTTGAACACGATATTTGTAGACGGTACTTTCAAAAGTTGCCGGAAATTATTTTATCAACTCTTCACGATTCATGGTGTGTTAAATAATAATTATATCCCACTTGTTTATTTTTTACTGCCATCAAAGTCAACTAATTGTTATACCGATGCATTTCAGCATTTAGTTGAAGAATGTAGAAAAAATGACATGCAATTCAACCCAGTTCGAATGTATGTCGATTTTGAAAAGGCTATACATACTGCTACAAATGTTGTCTGGCCTACTATTCAAGTAAAGGGGTGTAGATTCCACCTAGGACAAAGTTGGCACAGAAAGATTCAACAGTTGGTGCTTAGTACCGATTATAAAAAAAATATACAGAAATAAGTAATTTTTTAAAACTCTTTTTTGGACTTCCTTTCTTAAATCCACAAGATGTTGAAAACTGTTTTACTGAAGACATTATGGCAATACAACCACAAGATGCTCGAGTATTAGAATTCACAGACTATATATTAGATTCATATATAAAAAGGTGGATAAGTGGATGTCGCTCTGCTGTACGGTAGGTTACAAGTGGGTCACTGTAATGGATGGTGTTAAATTTGAATTCAATGATATAATATCATTGTATAAGAAAAACGATTCTGAGCGAAAACGGTCAGTCACCCTATGATATTACCAAGTATATTTGATGATATTATTGTGAATAAAGTAATTTATATATAACCTATTAACGTGGAGCCTTGTTTTAAATTTTCAATCCTTAGCCATAAAAGTTAAACATTTTATAAATTTTTAACCACAAAATAATTAATAAATTATAAATTTGATAAATGTTGTCAAAATTTGAACTTTAAATGCTTATAAAAAAAAAATTGTGCAAATGTATTTTTAATATTTTTCAACTGCTATTAAAACGATATATCAGGAGTCTAATATTAAATTTTCACGCTTTTTTACCCAACAAATAAAAATTTATTGATATTTATAGAAAAAAAAAACTAAAAAAATTGAAAACTGACAATGTCCGTAAACAGCTCAAATAGAGTAAAAATATTTTCAAAATTGTATGAAAATACAGAAAATGCTAATATAAACATTCAGTGAAATTTTCAAGTATCTACAGTCATTCGTTATTTAATTACAATAAAATAAAAAAATCGTTACATGAGAAATCGAGTAAATATCAAATGTTGTAAAAATATAAATTTCAGACGCTCATAAAAATTTAATTTAAGTTTCTTCTAGACATTTTTTTTTTGATAAAGGTAGACAAACTTATGAGTAATCTTATATTACATTTTCAAATCTTAGATTTAAAAAGAAAAATTTTTATGAATTCTCATCAAAATAATTTGCTATTTTTCGTGATTTTTCCGTATTTTGTCAAAATTTGAACTTTAAATGCTTATAATTAAAAACTGTGACTAAGGATTTTTAATTTTTTTCATCTGCCTTTGAAACAATAAACTAGGAGCCTTCTATTAAATTTTCAAGCTTTTTTACTCAAAAGATAAAATTTTATTGATATTTATAGAAAAAAAAACTAAAAAAATTGAAAACTGACAATGGCTGTAAACAACTCAAAAAGAGTCAAAATATTTGGAAAATTTTATGGTGTATATAAAATGCTAATATAAACAACCAGTGAAAATTTCATGCATCTACGGTCATTTGTTTTAGAGTTACACCAATAACCAAAATCGATTTTGTTAAAAATCGATTTTGCGTAAAAATTCCCGTTTTTCCTTAATTTTTCTTTTGTTTTTCACATCGCTTTTGAAAACTACTGGGAAATTAAAATTTTGACCTCCCCAATGCACCAACGATATTCACTTTCCCATCGAACAAGATACTGAAGTCGAAAATCGAAGCATTATTTCGACTACTTATCGTGTACACAGACACAAAAATAAAAAAATAAAAAAAAATAAAAAAAAAAAAAAAAACACACATCATTGTAAAATCAATACATTCATCGTTTCACTCAGAATCTAAAATGACGCTGACTTTCCACCAGAAATATGGTCAGAATATTTATCATCGACATTACGCACGACTAACAATTGCGAATCTTTCCATAGAAAATTAAATAGTTCGTTTAATTCTTCTCATCCTAATATTTTTAATTTTATAGATATTTTAAATATATACAAATTGATACTTATATAGCGTTACGAAGTCAGGGCTCAAAAAATAGAGTAACAATTGAAAAATAATGATATATTAAAAAAAAAATGGAAGAATTAGAAACTAAAAAAATTACTCAAATTGAATTTGTGAGGCAATTGTCATTCAATTTTTTACCTACTTCTATATAGACTTAAATAAGTTATACAGAATAAGTTAATAATTGATAAAGAACAAAGTTGGCACAGCAAAATTCAACAGCTTAGTATCGATACAAATATACAATTTTAAATAATAATAAATAAATATAATAATGTAAATAATTAATTACCAATATTTTTAAACATACCAACATTATAACAGTAATACAGTCCTAAGTCAATATTGGTTGTAAATTGGTAATATGCATAGTTATGTTTACCTAAATTTATATTTTATATTAATTTTTTATTGTATACAACTTGCATGAAACTGGAGAATGGCTCACGAAATCACGTCCCAGTAACGTTTTAATTTATAACTTATAAATTATAAGCTATAATAACATTTCCGTTTGAGTTTAATCGCCGCCACCGCTAGAGGTTCGATATCGACACTCGACAAGGCAGTTGCCTACGTTAATGCATGGGAGGTGGTATACGGGTGTGCGGCTTAAACACATACAATATTGTGAATGGCGCAAAACGCCAGCCAATGCAGTCAAATATACTGCCTCGGGCCACCGGGTATATTCTATATAGCTGCTCTATTAGCTATGTGGGTGACAGCTCGTACAGTGCTTAGCAAGTAAATTATTTGATATTAACTGGAAAAGCCCGCCTCACTCCGCACCCGGCAACACAATAAGTGTTGGGCGTGAGGCCACCAAAGAGTCTATTCTTAAAATACTGGAATTAATTCTGGAAATCGGATGTCTTGATAAAGTAATTAATAATAATAAACATTGCGACGACGTGCGACGCTGACACTGTCACCCGTCTCCTGCATATGTGTACAAATGTACCTATGCAAAATTGTATTAATATTTATTTGTTTAGTTGGTATTTTTAAATATAAAAATACCTAAATACAATTTTTATAATTTTGTTTTATTTCATGGAAGATTAAAAATCCTTAGTCACAGTTTTTTTTTATAAGCATTTAAAGTTCAAATTTTGACAAAATATATCAAATTTAAAATTTAATAATTATTTTGTAATTTAAAATTTATAAAATGTTCAACTTTTATAGCTAAGAATTGAAAATTTAAAACAAGGCTCCACGTAATAAGTTATATATAAATTACTTTATTCACAATAATATCATCAAATATACTTATTATCATAGGCTGACTGACCGTTTTCGCTCAGATTCGTTTTTCTTATACGATGATATTATATCATTGAATTCAAATAATACCATCCATTACAGTGACCCACTTGTAACCTACTTTACAGCAGAGCGACATCCACTTACCCATCTTTTTTTATTTTTGTGTCTGTGTACACAAGTAGTCGAAATAATGCTTCGATTTTCAACTTATTCAGTATCTTGTTCGATGGAAAAGTGAATATTGTTGGTGCATTGGGGAGATAAAAATTTAAAATTCCTAGTAATTTTCAAATGTGCCGTGAAAAACAAAATAAAAATTAAGGAAAACCGAGAATATCAATAAAATTTTATTAGTTGGGTGAAAAAGCGTGAAAATTTAATTCAAGGCTCCTGATATATTGTTACAATAGCAGTTGAAAAAAAATAAAAATCCTTAGTCACAGTTTTTATTTATAAGCATTTAAAGTTCAAATTTTGACAAAATTTATCAAATTTATAATTTAATAATTTTTTGTAGTTAAAAATTTTTAACATTTTCAACTTTTATAGCTAAGGATTGAAAATTGAAAACAAGGCTCCACGTAAATGGGTTATATATAAATTACTTTATTCACAATAATATCATCAAATATACTTGGTAATATCATAAGCTGACTGACCATTTTCGCTCAGAATCGTTTTTCTTATACAATGATATTATATCATTGAATTCAAATTTAACACCATCCACAACAGTGACCCACATTTACCCACCTTTTTTAATATGATGTTTTCTAGAATTTGGAGGATAATAACAAAAATGTGGAAAAGTTGATTTCAAGTAGACTTGACGACGAATTTAAATGTTTTCAGAATTCTTATCGCTTCATTAGATCAATTGGTATGTTTTTTCAAAAAACACGTCTAAAATACAATGTTCGCATGCGTTAGACAAAGACAACAAATCAGCGGGTGGAATCCCCTTAAGAGTTGATATACGGTTGTTAGGTTTTAAATTATATAATAATATTCTAGCGCGAGTAGACGATGGATGTCAGTATGTCACACAAACGTTTATCGACAACGTTTGCATACTTCAACTCAGAGTGTATCACAATATATTATTATTAATCGATTGGTTAGGTTGACGGTTGACTATAGGTTTATGACTATATCATGAGCATAAAATCAAATTAATAAATAGATAATTGATAAATAACAATTAACTGATTGATCTACACAGCTATTATAATTATTTATTAAGCAACGCATATTTAACTATGTGGTTAAATATTAAATATATAATATACTATGTAGTAGGTACTACAGTTTTTAGGTGAGTCGAATAATTAGGTAATCATAAATTTAGTGTAGCATACAAATACTGCTATATATTCTAAACAATACAATATTAATAAACAAAATATAACTTTATGTATTTAACTAAAGTCTGGCAATTAAATTGTATAATGATATGACTATATATTATTTGATATAACTTATATAGGTAGATTTAATTATAAGTTTTATATGAAATAAACTATTTAATAAATAATAAATAATAAATTAATAGTGGGGGACGAGGTGGCCGAGTGGTCTAACGCGACGGATTCGGCACAGCCGGTCCGAGTTCGATCCTCGACCACTGGGCGGCATTTTTCTCCGTGCAAGTCACGGTGTCCGGAGAACAAGTGCCGCCATCCCCCCACCCCGGGGCACGGCAGAAACCTACGGGTGCCCCATTAGAAATTCTGCCAAACACAACACACACGTGTACCAACCTACCCAATATAAAAAAAACCTACCAAACCTTCCAAATATAAAAACCTACAGTGCCCTCCCCACACCCAATGGCCTATGTTGCCGCGGGTTACCCAATAAAAAAAAAAAAAAAAAAAAAAAAAAAAATAAATTAATACTTGATTTTATTGTTTACATATTTTATTATTTATTTTTATGTAACGAACCTATATTATTTAACATGGGCTGGATTATATGGTTATTTCATACTTGAATAGACAATAGTACAATATAACTAACATACATGTATACTATGTTATACCCACTTAATACATTACAGTTTTTAGGTGACTTGATTGGTTGAGGAAATCAAATTTGGTAATTTTATTATACATTTTATGGATAATACAAATACTGCTGCAGATACCATAGAGATATTTATATTAATAAACTAATAGATCTTCATATATTTCAGTATGCCTATATGCCTGTACTGTTTGATGTTACTTATGTAGGTAGGTTTAGCTATGAGTATAGTATTAAATATAGTATTCAAATAAATAATTGATAAATAACAATAATTAATTAATAATTAAATAATACACACTAAATACACTATATTTTTGTTGCTATAATACGCTTAATACTTGATTTTATTATCTTCATTTATTACCCATATTGTTGAACATGGGCTCGATTAAGTGGTTCTTTTATAATTGAATAGACAATATAACAGTTATAATATAACTAACCCCTATGACGTATACTATGCATGTATTGTATATATTACTATATTAGCATATACCTGTGGTTTCCAATGTATTGTTATTTAGTATGATACACTTTATTAATCATATATATTTTATATTCAACATTAATGCTAAGATCGAGATCTCTTTCAGAAACGGTTTAAGAATCATAGATTTGACTCCAGTTCTCAATTATTGAGCCACTCAATTATTTTACATTATACCTACCTATAATTTATTATGTTATTATTATTAACAAATGTATTTAGTTATGTAAGGTCAGCGAGAGACTTTAATACTAAAGATATAACTTTTACTATTTTATAATTTCAAACAATTTAAGGTAAATAATATATTTTATCGACTTATAAGTGGGGTTAGACCTTATAGTCTATTAAGATATACATTATAGTCACAGTCAGTCTAACCTCCGGACTTAAAGGATTACGCATATTAGTAACTTCTGTAGTCAAATGTTGACGAATCTTAGCCAAGAGTTCATCGAATGACTTAACCGACATTCGATAATACTCGAAAAACTTTTCGGGGTGCTTTCGTATATTTTCATAAAATTCTAAAAAGTTCTTATTTTTTTCTCCATTAGAATTTAATGGATGTACCCAGTATCTTCGTTTTGAAGTAGTGGGTTCATTCAATTCTCCAGCAGCTTCTGCCGCACACAACACTTTCAACAATCTTTTATTGGACATCGACTATCGACCTTGTGATACCAAGTCTAGATTGAAACTAAATTAATTTTTCACTCTAAATTAATTTTGAGTTCCCAAGTTTAGACTTAATATATTAGAAAATTTTAAAAATACACCTAACGCATCCGGTCACAACGCAATACAACGCATCGTGTGGCCCGATATGTTATTGCGGCGTCACCGCAATTTATTTTGACGCATACGGCAATAACGCATCGTGTGGCCCGAGCCTAACTCCAAAGTCTGGTTCTACTAATAAGGCCGTATGGAAAACCCTCCATTTGTTAGACAAAATACCGAACGTACATTCTATATTCTGTCTCGCCCTTGATAAACGATAATTAAATATACGCCGTTCATTGTTTAAGTTTCTTCCGGGGAAAGGGCGTAAAAGGTTTTTATGAAGCGCAAACGCTTCGTCGTCTACTATTACGTAGGGTTGAGGAATACCACCATCATCTTCTGGTAAACATCGAGGTTGGGGAAAATTGACTTTATCATTGTATAATTTTTTTCCAAATGACGATTTTTTAAAAATGTTGCAATCACTCTCCTTGCCATATGACCCCAGATCTATAATCGTGAAGCAATAGTTTGCATCACAGATTGCCATGAGTATTATAGAGAAGAATTGCTTATAGTTGTAATATAAAGTACCACTTTTAGGGGGGCATTCTAGTCGGATGTGTTTCCCGTCTACAGCCCCTACACAGTTTGGGAATTAAGTTTTAATATAAAACCCCTCTGCTATGTATAACCAATCTTGCATTGTCGGCACTACCATTTCTTTGGGCTGAAGAATAGTCCACAATACTTCCACATGTCTCACGTACAATTTTTCCAATAGTTGACACGCCCATTAGGAAATCAAAATGGAGAGCAGAAAAATTAGTTCCAGTTGCCAAATACCTGAATAATTAAATACACATTACATTAAAAGTATATTTTAACGGTTAGATAATATAAACAAATATAAACTTTTATATATTAAATTACCATATAAAATGTCAAAAGGGGGACAGAGTGGCCGAGCGGACTAAGGCGTCGGCTGCGACGCAGCCGACCCGAGTTCGATACCTTGGCCGCGGGCGGCATTTTTCTTCGGGCAAGTCACGGTGTCCGGAGAACAAGTGCCGCCATCCCCCCACCCGGGGCACGGCAGAAATCTACGGCTGCCCATTAGAAATTCTGCCAAAAACACACACGTGTACCAACCTATACCCAATTTAAAAACCTACAATTCCCTCCCCCACACCCAATGGCCTATGTTGCCGCGGGTTACCCAACAAAAAAAAAAAAAAAATGTCAAAATGATTATATATATAATTTTATTTTTCAATTATTATTTATTATTTTTATAGTAGCAGAATTACAAAAAAAAATGGAAATCTGTAAGGGATAGTTTCCGTTGTAAATGCGTCACCAAATCTGGGCAAGCGGCAACAAAATCTAAGCCGTACATATATGCTGATATACTAGCATTTTTAAGACCGGCCATGCAAAATCGAACGTAAGTAAAATCACAAAAAATAAATAAATATTGTGAAATATATGAAATATGTGAAATAATGAAGTTTTTTTTGGGTCATGTGTTGTAACTGTAACCGTCACCAAATTATTATGTTAACAATATTTATATATAATTTATAGTCACTTGCGCTACACGTATAATATAAAAAAAATTATTTTTATTTTTTAATACTGAAAATAAAATATTTAAATTTGTTTTAAATTCTTTTTAGAAAAATTCAAAATAACCAATTTGTAAATCAGATTATAAGAACAATTTTGATGGTAAAGACATTTATATAAGTCATATATATTATTATATTATATATAGTTAATTTTAAAGAATTATTTAAAATATTAATATTTTTTTGAGGAAATTAATAAGTAAAAACTAACTGTTTTCAAAATATTATTTTAAAGTGAATATATTTGGTACTTTTGGTAGGTCGAGGTAGTTTTAGAAAGCGTCAAGAAAAATAAAAAAGAGTGAAAAAGTGGGAATTTTTACAAAAAACAAAATTGTGAAAAAAATTTTTTTTTTTTAGTTCAACAAAAAAATTAATACGCTTGAAATATAAATACGTTCACCAAATATTTAATATTAGCATTTTCCATAATATTTTCATTCTTTTCATTCTTTTCTTATTTAATTTTTTTTTAAGTGTACAGCTAGGACTTGAAAATTGAACACAATGTTGCTTATAGATATTTCATACTGAATAACCAAAAATTCTAAAAAATATTAATTATTGAACTTATTCATTATTATAATGGCCCTTTTTGCGTAAAAACTACCTTTTATTTTGACAAGTGCTGTGGATTTTTTTACTTTAAACCCCCCAAAATACCAATTACTACCAAACAATCAGTACCGACGACTACAGTGCTGGCGCTGAAATTATGAAAAACTGAAAAGTAAAAATTAACTAAAAAATTGCGCCATAGGCACGTGCCTTGGTGGCCTATGGGTAAATCCGCCTCTGGCTATCACCACTTTTCGCCTGGTTTAAAAACTGAGTAGTGGTCTCGACTCACGAATATGCCGCCATTTGGTTTTCATTTCTTTAACTATAGTTAATATAAAAACAAATATACCTAATAAAAGAATTTTAAATTGTGTTCAATATTTATATGTCAATTGTTTTATTATTTATCAATCCCAACAAATACACTTCGTCAACTCCGTGTAAAAAAACACTAAGTAAAAAAAAAAAATTAATATAAATGCTATAAAATGTGTGATATAAGGTGTGGAATCTACGTAAATGGTCTAATGTGTAAAATGTATATATAAGTAATTCATTCAAATTTAATAAAAATTGGTTATTTATATTAATATTTAATTTATATAATATGAATTATTTTAACTAAAATTGATCCAAATTTAGTTTACTTGTCCAGAAGATCAGTCTAAAAATGTATAGCCAAATACTAAGCTTATGTAATAAATAATGCAGACCCCATTAAAATAAATAAATTTATTTCCGGCCAAGTAAACTAAATTTGGATCAATTTTAGTTAAAATAATTCATATATTAAATTGTTGATATGTTATTAATTTTTAATTTTGACTAGAGCGATGATTTTATTGATTTTACAAAGACTTGTGTTTTTGTATTTTATTTTTTTGTTTGTATACTTACATGAAAAGTAATAGACATAATTCCAAATGAATTCCAAACTCAAAATAATTTGCAAATGTTTGTCAAGATGTCGAGAATCGAGATGCCTTTGCCAACTATAAATGACTGGTTGGAGTTAAACACAAACACAAACAACATTCCACAGCCATTTGTTTTTATTGGGGATGAAATTTTCACCATAAATACAAAATTATTAAGGCCATATCGGCATATCCAGGACGTAACCGTCGTAACCTAACTCATACTCGGCGTGTATTTAATTATCGGTTAAGTAGAGCAAAGCGCAACTAAATGGCGTGTGTTGCATACCATCCCATATTATAATTGGAATCTGAATTCACTGAAATTATTACATGATTTTGAGCATAAAAGAGACGTAATTAATTTTGAAGCAACTGAAACCCATAGCCTGGAATTTGGTTGATATAGAAGCTCGTGGAACAGGTACTCGTTTAGAACTCAGAAGGCATTGAAGTGACTAGTGAGGGATTATACTTTGTCTACTGTTTCATGGGCCCCGGTGCCGTAGATTTTCAGTATAAAGTCTTATGAAAGCTGCTTATTTAAAAAGATACTAATTATTTTATTATTTTATTATTTGTATATTAATAATAATTAATATTATAAATAATAAATTAAAAATTGTAATAGGTTTAGTTTTTGATTGTGTACCTGTACCTAATAGAAATTTAAAATAATTACTAATAATATTATAATATTAAATTATAATACAAATAGTCAATACCTAGATAACCTATAGTAAAAATGTAAAATATAATATAATAGGTATTCTGCTTACCTTTATTTTCTTTTTCAGATTCTGGTTGTTCTATCCAATTTGGGTACGGACATACATTGCGGTCGGTCAGTAGCAGGAATCGACCGATCCCGACAAAACGTTCTAACGTGGCATCTAAAAGTTTCATACTAGGTATACCCACGGTTAATATTTTTAATTTACAACAAAATACCTAAAATTGTTATTCATCTTGGTTTTAATATTATGTAATTTAGTCCAAATTTTAACTTAAAATATCTGTAAAATTTAACTGTGTAGTGTATGTAAAGTAGGTATTTACTATTTATGAGAATCGTTGTTTTAATTGCCAATCCTTAGCTATACAAATTTAACATAATATTATAACTTTTTAACTACAAAATAATTTTTAAAATGTCTTTAAATACTTATAAAAAAAACTGTGCCCATAGGTATTGATCATTAATATGAATCGTGGTAATTTCCCCTACCCCCCCCCCCCTCATACATTTTTTGATGTGGACATTTCCCCCAATTTTTTTTGAATTTTACTATTTAATAATATTGTATTATTTATTATTGAAAATGAAATTATTATTTTTTGGCTATTATCTGATTTTGTCTAAATACAGAATAAATTTCAAAATATTTTCATAAATATAATAAATTATTTATGTCTATTTTTGATTAAATTAACTACTTGAAACAATAAAAATTGCTATTAAAATGATAAAAATAATATTTAAAACAAGTTAAGTAAAAATAATGTGTGAATACCACGAATTAAGATAATATACTTAAGGGGTATGAATAGCATTGAAAAATACTATGAAAATGTACTTTTGTGTTTCCAATAATATGCAGGTTTATTGAGCGGTTTGAGAGTAAATACACCTATTATCAATATCGTAGAAGATAAGTTAATTTATGCCATTATAAAAGTCAATTTTAAATATTTTAATTACTAAACTCAATAATTCAAATTGAAAAAGTAAAACATCACAAGTTTTTAGAATTAAATATTTTTGACTTTAAAAATAAAATATCGAAAATCAACTCCTATACAAGCCTAGACAGATAAACTTCTTCTCTTCAATTTGTATAATAGGTGTTCATACTGTAATGTCACTCAGCTATATTATTGGAAATACGAAACTAAGTTTCAGTGTTTCACTAAAATTCACATTTGTAATATAGCGTGTAAAATGCTGAGTTACTGACATGTGCGTGCACGTGCGGGTGCGCTTTGCTTTTTATTTACACACAGTCCTCACACTAATGATCACTTACTACGCACACATTGACACGACCCGCATGCACACAAATAGAAAATTGCCTATATTGAACTCCTTAGAAACGGTCAGTATGCATACCCCTTAATATGTATATCTTAAACCTTGGTTTGGATCATGAACTAAGATAGTTATTAAATATAGATATTATCTTAGTTCGTGGTTTGGATCCAGTTATTATCAGTGATAAGGTTTGATAACAAGTATGACGTAGAGGACACTATGACACAGAACAAATTGTTCTGTGACTATGATAAAGCGTAATACATAGATAATAAAGATATCTTTTAGCGTTTTCCACCACACTGCACCGACTGCACTGTTGGCGTCTGGTGCACATAATATATGTTTCATCTGGAATACTAGTACGCACTGGTTGACATTGTTTATGTTTCACCTCACTACACTCGGCCAGTTTTTTGCACTGAGTGCATTGATAGTTGCACGAGCTCCAGTCGACGGTGGGCTTTATCATTTTCCTGATAAGTACCAAAGTACCCATCAAATATTTTATTATCTTTATATATCGGTGATGAGTATTGATTTTGTGTTTCATCTACACTTGCACCAGCCTGCACCGAGGACGATTATCAGTGACCTATATCAGTGCAACCTGGGTTCAACAGTGCGGTATGGTGGAAAACGCTATTTATTATCTATGGGCTATGGCGTAATACCATAGAACAATACCGCATCGTTTTGTTTTTATGTTTGGTACAATATTTTTGATATCCAGAAAACGACGTTGACGCATTCGTATTTCATTGCAAAAACTGTGTTGAATTCTATTTGTGTTTGAAGTAATATGTATAACTTGTTCTAGCGATGTCATCATCAAGGAAGAACAATTTACTGGTCAAAAACACCGGCATGAGCCTGAATGACAGGTATAAGATATTGTTCGTCGTCGTAAAGTGTTTGTACAGTTATTGGACTTAAAATTTTGTTAATGTAGGTTCACACAAATACAAAAAAAATCCAAAACAGTGGGGGATGATGAACTGATGAGGAAACACCGTATGCTCTCATTTAATATGGAACGTAGACCTGAAGTTGCAGCTTCATTGTTATTGAATCAAGTATGTTTTAATTTTTAATTACATTGTTATACCTACAAGTATTACACTTACCCATATACTTTTATTATTAAAGGAATTTATGAATAGAGAACGACTCCGAGTACCACTTCCGCCACCCTTACCTCCGCCAAGACCGGAAATCAACAAACAAATGTACAATAGTATTATGCATAATATGATAAGACCGTTAGATAGATTAGGTGTTCCTGTTCATGAAAGACTTTCTGTAGGAAGAGTTCCATTAGTGGAAGATAGAAGGAGAATAAGAAGACGAAGTAAAGTTATGTCAATTTTTAATTTGTATACGTGTTACATAATAAACCATTTATTTTAGGAGGTGCTAAGACTAAAATACGAGAATCTGTTAAGCCCAATTTAAACACAAATGGAAGTAACATAGGCACTACTAAGGTTTCTAAATCTAAAAAACGACAAATATCAAAACAGAGGTAAGTTATGAGAACATTAAATTTATTAAATAAGTATTTAAAATACGTATAGTTATAAGTTTAAATTAATCATTTTAACCACATTTAAAAATTGCTATTAGTAGGTATTAATACATTATTTAAAATTACATGTATAGTTAGTTAAATTGTATAAACAATTATGAGAATTTCCAATAATGAAAAATGTTATTAGGCTTAATGTCAAACGTACTCACATTCATAACATTTTAAAAAATTTTTCGATCAATATACTTGGGGACCTTATTGCATTTGTATAATAAGATTACAACTGAAATTTGGAATGAAATGATCTTACAATGTAATATTACAATAAATAGTTGTTTTTTATACTAGTTAATCCCGTGCACTTTGTGGCCCATTAAATGTAGGTACCACTCAGGGCCATCCTGACGATTTGCAGGGCCCAGAGCAGAGTAAAATTGCGGGGTTTAAAATGTTATTATCGTCAGTTGGCAGTTATGGCATATTATGATTACCTAGGTATAAATGGGCAATGCGCAAATAGACTTAAAAATATAGTACCTTGTACTTACAATAATATGAATAAGTAAATAAATTAGTAACACAACACGCCATATATTTAAACTTAATATAATAATATTCATAAATAAGTCAATAAATATAGTGGGTACCCAATACAATATAAATGAAGGTGGACAAGTGAGTACTCCTCTGCTGTACAATAGTTCTCGTTATAATGAATGTGTTATATTTGAATTCAATAATTAGTCATTGTAAACGAAAAGATTCTGAGCGCAGACGTTGTACAACCTAGCATACTTGTGTTAATAGTCAAATTTAATAGTTAAAAATAATTATCAAAGATTAAAAATATCCCATGGCTATAAATAGCGTGACTTTCCGGTGAACTTTTTCTTTTTGATAGAGGTACAAAAACATGATGGGAACCTTCTATTAAAATTTCTTATGTTAGCTATGAAAAGAAAAACTTTTATGAATTTCTAACCAAAAAATAATTACAAAATTTGAAAAAATGATCAAGGCTATAAAAAGTTCAAAAAGAGTCAAAGTAGTTTGAACATTTTACCATGCATGGAAAATGCTTATACAAAATATATTTGGTGAACTTTTCAAAAGTCTATGGCTTCGTTTAGGAAATACAACAAAATATCAAAAATCGATTAATAGGAATTCGATAATTTACTACTGAATATCAAATATCATAAAAATCTTAAGTTCAAACTCTCATACAAAATTAATGTTCCATTTAAGTAAACCATTTTTTTTTTGTTAAAGGTAGAAACATTTATGTTAAGTCTTCCGTTAAAATTTTAAATCTTAGCAATAAAAAAAAAACTTTTCTAACTTGAAAATAATTTACAAAATTTAAAAAGATTTCTTATGTCTATAAATATCTAAAAAAAAAATCAAAATTGTTTGAAAATATTATTATGTATGGAAAATAGCCATTTTAACATTTGGTGAAAATTTCAAGTGCCATTACAACAAAATATCCAAAATTGATACATAAAAAGGCGGGTAAGTGGATGTCGCTCAGCTGTACAGTAGGTTACAAGTGGGTCACTGTAATGGATGGTGTTAAATTTGAATTCAATGATACAATATCATTGTATAAGAAAAAAGATTCTGAGCGAAAACGGTCAGTCAGCCTATGATATTAGCAAGTATATTTGATGATACTATTGTGAATAAAGTAATTTATAAATAACCTATTTACGTGGAGCCTTGTTTTTAATTTTCAATCCTTAGCTACAAAAGTTGAACATTTTATAAATTTTAAACTACAAAATAATTATTACATTTTAAATTTGATACAATTTGAACCTTAAATGCTTATAAATAAAAACTGTGACTAAGGATTTTTAATATTTTTCAAATGTCATTGTAACAATATAGTAGGAGCCTTGTATTACATTTTCAAGCTTTTTTAACAAACAAATACAATTTTTTTGATATTTATAGAAAAACAAACTAAAAAAAATTGAAACTGAAAATGTCCGTAAACAGCTCAAAATAAGTCAAAATATTTGGAAAATCTTATGGTGTATAGAAAATGCTTATATAAACATTCAGTCAATATTTCATGTCCCTACGGTCATTTGTCTTAGAGTTACACCAAAAACCAAAATCGATTTTCTCGAAAACAGATTTTAACTTTTGACCCCCCAAAGTACCAACTAGATTCACTTTTCTATCAGAAAAGTTACTGTTGAAGAAAATCCAAGCACTCTTACTGTCCTATAAGGTGATGACAGATGAGCTTCGCTCAGAATCTAAAATTCATTAATTTAACAATGAAAATCATAAATCATAAAAAATTTTAAATTTATATGCTGATAAAAAATTAATGTTACTTTCCGGCCTCGCTAGCTCTACCCTGGTCCCACTCTATATGATTCAAACTTTGTTCAATTCGTTATTTAATATTCGTCGTATGGTGTTCAAAACGTCAAAATTTTCATCGATTATCTTGAATCTCAAAATACTTGTGCAAGCACCACTTTATAAAATGTGAATTTTGAAGATGCTTTCTTAGTGCACACTTACAAGGTGGTACGAAGGCACCATAAAAATTGGAAGCCTCTATCATTATTTAGGCTCTATGTTGATCAGTCAGTCAGTCAGGACACGTTCGATTATATTATATTATAGCCATCCCAAGTTCGGACCGGCTTTGCATGTGAGACATACTTGTGATTATGCGAGCAAGGGATTGCGGACCCCTCGAGAGGCATATGTAATTACAAATATTTTATTAACACGTTGTGTACGATATACATGTATAGGTTCCCGGGACAACGGTCAAAAAATAAGCGTTCGAAATACCATTTTTACAAAGTTATATGGTTTTGATCAAATATAATATACAGATCTAAAATTGTATTCAATCATAACCAATAGCTAACTCACAATAAACAAAAAAAATATTATTATTCAGTTTATTTTCTTGCTGGATAGATGGCGCCACTGTTGTATTTATGATATCCAGGTTTCCTATTTTTTCCAGTGGATTTACATAAAATGTTCGTTCATATAAACCTTGTCCTGAGTCCTGACAATACGAACACAACAGAAAAAAAATCAGCCAAATCGGTAAACGCGTTATCAAGTGATGTCATGACAAATGATTAGGGTCCATTTATATATATATAGATATACTATTTAAATATCTCACTATTTTATATAAATAAATAACAAGTACATAAATTGGTATAAAAACTAGCCTCGTAGGGATAGCGAGATATTGAAAATTCCTTGGTACTTTTCAATTAACCCGACTATCATGAGTCTCAATTTTGTTATCTCGGCTACCAGTCAGACTTTATTGTACCATGTAACAACATAGTTAACGGCGAGTTACCTGTGGGCTGTGGCCATCTTGAGGTCGTGTTGTGTAGCAAGTCGAGGGATATTTTCGTTTTTTTTTTTGTCTGAGCGCATAAACATCTAAATAGTCAAAGATTGTTGAGTATTTTGTAATGTTTTATATTGATGATAAAGTTAATTCAAAAATCAGAGTCCAATGTGATTCTATCTAGATGTTCCTCTAAAAAAAAAATAATCAAAATCTGACGATTCTTTTTATTTTTCTTGTAAAGTAATTTTTGAATGTTGAAATATTTTGTTTTTATTCTTCCGCATGGCCTGTCATAATGTACAACATAATTGTATCCACGAAACCCTGTATATAACATTATACATTTAAATATATTACTCGATTAAATGATTATTTTGTTATGTGTACAGAACAAAATAATTTTTATGACAATTCATGTTATTATGTATCATTTTCAAATCTACATAATTGTTTTTTTGTGTATATCTTATAGAGACCAATTTCCTCACAAAGAACAAGTAATTTCTAAAGAAGATTTAGACCAACAGCTAGATCAGTTTATGTCACACACTAAACAAAAACGAGATGAAGAACTGAATAGAGTTATTCAAGAACATTCTTAACAAAATTTGTATGGTTGAATATTTATAATTCAATTATTTGGTAAAAAATATTTCTTAATACTGCCTTATTTAAATTAATATTTCAAGTTATAATTTCTTTTTTTTAATTCATTTCTATAAGTGGTTTAATTTTAAAAGATATATGAAAGCTGTATAAATTAAAGCTACCTTAAATATTTTCATTAGTGTTTAATTTTTCACATACATTGACTGTCTATTTGTAATAATACAATTATACAATTATAAAAAAAATATATGTTTATGTATTAGGACATAAGGCATATAATAATAACGATTAAATTATAAAAATCTTATTTATCGTTTTTATTTATTAAGCATGTATATTTAAAAAAAATAATTATTTTTGGTTAATATTTTATGAATTTATAAAGAGTAATCCGGGACCTTTTCTGATTGTGCTACTGGGCTGAACTTTTCAAAACTTTAAAATTATTGACTGCCTAAAATGATAATCTTTTAGGGTTAATAACCACAAGCACACACATAGAGTACAGCAGTAATGCCCAAGACTAGAATCAAGAACCAGATTTTTCGTTATTAATAAACGAAACAAGCTCAAATTTCACACTAAAAATAAGTGTAAAACATTTTTATATATTTTTTATTTCTATCATCATTATATTTTTGGAATATTTAAAAGAATTCATAAATTAATAAAAATCATAATTTGTAATAATTTTACTTTTTTGAATATTTTGTTTTATTTAAAAAAATTGTAACAAGCCATATGAAATACCTTTGCGGGCCGTGGGTTGGGCATCACTGGTGTATAGCTTCCGTTAATGTGATTTCTTAAATCTGGTGAATTACACAGACATGTATGAGTATACTCTATTTGAAATAAGAACAGTAGTCGGCGGTGACAAGTTATAGTCTTCGATGATCAGACGCATTTTCAGAGGTTTCCCCTCACCAAGTAGACATGAAAGATCAGTGCTCTAAAACAAGCTACACCCCTGCGCATAAGTTGGCCACTGACTATTGTTCTTATTTTGAACAAAGTATAGTAGTTGTATATTAACTACTACTTGTATGCTACTATACTCGGTCCAGTGAGAGAACGCACCACGGCCCGACCATAATCATTCTGGTTTCGCGCATATCTGCCCATCAACCGACGGTGCACTCTAATGACCATCTTCGGAGCACCTAGAGGGGGAAACCAGACTTTATCAACCGTTCGGTTGTCAGTCTGCATGCACAGAACCGGAACGTTCTCTTGCTAGACAGAGTATAGAATAGTCAATAGAGATACCTACTGATAAATAATTTTAGCTTTACCTAGAAAAATGATTCATACTAAAGATAATATTAATAAACATAGAATAGATTGCAGAAGTTCACTAATGTTACTAACAATATGATTAATTCAAACTACAAATAAATATTTATATAATTTTAATTTTATTTAACTTATATAAATACCTCCAATAATATTAAATCGGTCTTAAAACAAGTATTAATGAAAATAATTATTATAAAAATCAGAATACATAATAATTTGTATATATTTTATCAGATTTTTTCATTATTAGTTTATAAATATATTTTATAAATTATGAATATGTAAATAATAAAATATCAAAATAACAGTTTTAAATATCTGTTTTGAATCCCAAATTCTTATCACAGACTTATAACTTACAACAGACTTACTTTGTAACGAGTTTTACAATAGAGTATGTATATTTTAGTGTTTAATAAGGTAAACTGTCTTACACTTTTAACATTCAATATTTTTTTTAAATGATTAGAAAATTTGTTAACAAATAACAGAACTAAATAGTAAATATTAAAAATTAATAAAAAATCTAAAAAATAATATTTTTCTAACTTAAGATTTGACGTTTGTAAAACAGTTAAATAGACAATACAATGACTAAAAAAAATGTTTAAAACAATACTTCGATACTGTTATTTATCACATCTATTACAACCTGACAAAAAACCAATCACCCAATTATAGGAACAAAACAAAAAATTATATAAAAAAAAAAAATTATAAAAAGTGTAAGGAATGTGGCATTTTGGATTCATTTTATACCTATATTTGAAACAATAATCTTGACAGCAGTTTTGCAAGTTAACTGCCGATACTTTAATTACTGACATTATTCCTAGTATATGTTTTTCCACCATGTTTTTCCCATTCTTTATTGAAATCATTTTCTAATATTTCAGCACCCCTCTTACGAGTTAATCCTGTTTCATCCAAACTTAGTTCACACATCTGCATATCATCTTTCCCTGGAATAAAAATGTAACAAACAAGTTTTTATATAAAAGATATCCGTTAACTAAATATTATTAGTGCTATGTAAGTCTTACCGGCATTAAGTAAAATTGCTGGTTTATCAGGATGTAATTCCATTTGTCTAGCAACGTATTGTCCATCAAAGTGCGCATACCACCATCCACGATGCTGATCTCCGCCAGATCCAGGTGATCTGGTAGGTGTACTTGAACGTACAAATGGAATGCGAAAATATCGTTGGCTACTCGTAGGAATTATAGGCTGTACCTTTGTGTTCTGATAATGTTTGACTCCCTTTGACTGATTAGCTAGAAAGAGATTGTAATGTAATATACTTATATTAATAAACAATAACAATAACTTAAATATAATTTCTGTGATTTACCAGTATCCATTATGGAACGAGGCACTCTTTCATTGTCATCCATATAAGTACGTTTTTTGTTCTTTGCTTTCCAAGCGTGGTACACCTTGAGGCGGCGATGAAATTCTACTCTACAAGCCTATTGAAAAAATTCTATCATAACTCACTAGTACAATAAATTAAGCACATTTATTTTATATTTACCTCTAGTAGTTCAATATCACAGGAAGTGTTTATAGTGTCTCTAAGTTCTGAATACTTCCACTTCGACAAATCATATTTACCTGGTGGTTGTTCTATATTTGTAGATCTCCTGTTTAAAATATACACACATTTTCACTTTAGTATTCTTTATATTTATAATATCTTTATACTTACTTTGAGTAGGTATTAGAGATATCTTCAACAAAACTATTTGTTTCTTGCGCCAACCGTAAAGCAAGTTCATGATCACGTCGCTCTTGTTCCATTTGCTCTCTAAACTTAGCTTCGGCTAATGCAGCCTTATCAATCTCCTCCTAAATTTAAAATTGAATCGTATTAACTACATAACTTGTAATATATATTTTAATAAAACCTACTTTTGTTAAGAAAATATCATTTTTATGTATTTCTTCTTCTGCTTTACGACGAAGTTCTATTTCTATTTTTCTATAAAAAAAAATCAGTGTTAATTTTAGAATGATTTTATTTTATTTAAGTATTTTAAAATGATAAAATTAAACATCCAACAATACAAATTGTTTCACTAACTGTTTTTTAATTTGTTCGTCTTCTAATTTAGCATGTTCTTCTTTATCCTTAGTAGCCTTAACTATTTCCATTTCAATTTGTAATTTAGCTAAACGTTGTTTTTCAGCTTCAGCACTTTTTTCGGCATTTGCTTTCTTTCTTAAACTCTCCATTTGTGAATTGGCTGCTTTAACCAAACTATTATAAATATTGTTTATTTCAACAGCTTTGATATTTTCATTATTCTAAAATTATTAATCATGAATTTAATACAATGCTAAAAATATAATTTTTAAATCATTACTCTTATCTTTTTAATAGCTAAATCAAATTCGATTCGCAACTTTTGAGCATCTGATACACAGAGAGCATTATCTTTTTTAATTTGTCCTGCCAGTGTTTCCATTTCATTTAATATGGTCTAAACAAAAAAACACAATGAGAATTAATATTTGATAGTTATATACTATAATTATTGCACTGTTGCATAAACATATGTTATTTTAATACATTTTCAAACATTTGACAATTCTTTAAGAATCTAAGCAACAAGTAACTTAAGATTAATCTGTTAAATTAAATATTGATTGTGCAATATTCCATAAAACTGCTAATAAATTTAATAAATAATTTATTAACTCACTTTCAGACTGTTTATTTTTTTTATTCCCATATATCTAGGCCTGTGTTTCATTTTTGATAAATGCATTCTCACATTTTTTTGAATTACTATAAGATTTGCTTGTCGATATAATATTTTGTTTTTCACTACAACAATAACAAAGTGCATGAGTATGGGAATTAATATTGGTTTATATTTAAAAAAATATTTTAATTTAGTGGGTAAATGAACATTTTAACTGATACAATGTCTTACATTTAATAACAGATAAAGCACACCATTGAGATTGTTTCCAATGTAAAGTAGTCAGATACTTCTGCACCTTTTCGATCATTTGTTTCAAGTTTTCTGGATCTGAATGCATAATTGCATCAAATTCAGCAAACTTTCCTGGTCGAAAAAATACTTTTGATACACCAAATTTGTAATCACCTTCATTAACTCCAACTGCTCTGAATAAAGCCTAAAATATATATAAAATATTATAATAATAAATTATCAATTAACTAATATAGTAATATCGAATATCCATCTATAAGTGATATTAAAATGTGTTATAAAGATGTATATTTCATACTCTTTAATTACTTTAGAAAATATTCTTGGTTCAAGGCGAGCAAGCTTTGGAGGCAGTCTCTGTTTGTACATATCGTATAGTTGTTGAAATGGAGCACGTGATGGAAAACCTTGTTGCATAAGTTCTAATACACTTGTCATGCCAGAACACTGTAACTGGGATAGAATTGATCCACCATCTATCAGGTGGTCCACCATTTTGTCATTTGGTTTAATACATCTAACAAAGTTTGTACCCTATAAAATAATTAAAACAGGTCTGATGACACATTTATTTATTCAAAAATTACTTAACTTACAGTACTCCTTAATTTTTCCATGAGCTCAGCCAATTGACTTTTAAATTTTGATCCAACACTTATGAAGTTCAACTTTCCTTTGTTTGCACATTGTGTGCTGGTAGCAAATAGACTTTGTAAGAATGGATTGTTACTTTCTTGAACTAGACCTTCTAAGTTTGCATGAAGAGCATCATTATTTTTATCAATGAATTGGCTCTGTAAAAAAGCAACAAATATAATAAACCTGTAGGTATTTTACAATTTATATTAGTGAGATAAATGAAAAATTAATTGCAATACAAATTAAAACAAAGTCTATAAATATTAAATGTAATACTTATTTAAACTGAAATAATAATAAATCCAATATTAAGAGAAATATACATTAATGCTTACAGTTCGGTAACATACTGCTCCGGCAAAATGTCTAACCATAAAGCCTTCATCATCTCGTATTTCTCGATGAGCTTTGAGTCTTGAAGCTCTAGCTAAAGCTAGTCTGAAATGCCCCTGCCAACGTTTGTGCACTTCAGTAGTAAAATGTTCCGAACTTTGTTTTGGTAGTTTTGATTCTTCATCCAATAAATTGAATATACCACCATTTTTTGATTCAATTAAATCTGAATATGTACATATATGAATAAATAAAACGTAAGGAATTTTCATACTCATTTCTTTGTAATCAATATTATGGGGATTGCAGCAGACGTATTTTTCAAACATTTTAGACCAATAAGCGGTGGTAAATTACGCATACTTTAGAACGTCTGATTTAAATTTTGTATGCATGTATGAACTCTTTGACAAAATATCTAGGCTTTTTAGGAAGTCGATTTCCAATTTTTAAATTCAAGGCACCTTAAAATTAAGATTTTTTTTTTTGAAAAATCCTATGAAAAAATAGCATTACATTTATATTTATTTTATTTACATCTGATTTTAAATCAAAAAAGTGATTACTAAAGAGCATAATCTAGAAGCTAATTATAGTTATAAATTCAACAATTTTTTAGAAATTACATTTGAACTTCAGGAAGTATGTTTAATTTACTACCACTTTTAGTAGTTTTTATAGTTATGCAAACAAGAATATATTTAATTTTTTGCGAAGTATTGACATGTGTGTGCGAGAGTTGTATCTGGCGGCGGTATTATAGAAATTTTTGGAAACACACACAAATCTTCATTTACTAATATTACACATAGACAGAGCCCAAATGTTCATGTCATGTAAATTGCCTAAATATTGCTCCTTCAAAAGTTCAAACATGATACGCTGGAGCCCCCTCAATACAAATTATTATCTTTCAGGTTATTAAGTCAGCCAGCATAGGTGCTTATCACCTATGTTGATACTATTAGTACAATATAAGTAACTGTATACTAATTAGTGTTGGTTATATAATTATTAATTGTTTTTAGTTATTTCAGTATTAGTTGGCGTGACACCATATTCTACTATAAACTATAATATATTATTTTTACTAGTTTATATTTTTTACCTATACAATCTTGATTGTCAACAAATTCAATTTTTCTTACAGCTAGGCCTTCACGTTCATAAAGCATTTGTTCTTCTTTAAGTATGCGTTCATTGAAAAATTGTTGAAGTTTTTCATTACAGTAGTTTATGCAAAACTGTTCAAAACTATTAACAGTAAAATATTCTAAAAGGGGAATAATAGTGATTAAAATATTTTTGTAATTTTAATATTATACTATAGTAACATTAATTTCTTACCAAATCCAGCAATATCTAGTACACCTATATAATAATTAGATGCCTTAGATGGTATACTTGAATTTATCCTATGGACAATATTATCAAATAGTTTTCCGTATATGGCTTTAGCAAGAGCATCTCTAGCATTATTTGCTTCATATTGCTTTAATGGTACCCTATAATTATAAAATTAAATAGTTCAAAACAACATTTAAACAATTAGGTATTATTGTATTAATATTATTCTATACATAATTACGGTCCCCTTTAGTCCACCTCGATTTGTCATCATTACTTTAGTAATAAGTGCTTGTCGCAGCTCGTCAAAGTCGACAGATAGCAATTTGGCAACTACAGATAAACTACTTTCAGTTTGCTCTGTCACTTTACAACCACCTTTAGTGCTTTCAATGTTTTCTTCAAATTCTATATTTCCTAAATGTAAAACAGCTGCTACAATCGTATAAATGTCACATCTTTCTTTGTTTGATAGCCCAAGTCTACTCAAAGCCTACAATTAATGAAAAAAGATAATCAAACAATTTTAAATCAGGTATTAAAGAAATAACTAACTTCATCCATTGTAGAAAATCCTTTGACATCATCTAACATTGGATCTCTAAGACCCCCTTGTTTATTTTGAAGTTTACTCTTTTGATCATTTTCCAATTTTTTACTAGTTTGGTTGTTGGTAAAATATTGAGTACAGCCTTTTCTCAAATACTAAAAAAATATATGCTATTGATTTGCTATAAGCAATATATATATTTCCTTTAAGCTGACTTACATTAAAAGCATCAGGATTGTCAAGTGATAATTTACCACGTAAATCAGGTGGAGCTCCAGCACACAGCAAATAAAATACGTGGTAGTTACGTTCTTCTGAGCTTTGAATACAAACTCTAGATTTTTCTAGAAGATAATGACTGATATATCCTCCAACAACAGAACATGAACTATCAAAATGAACTTCCATAAATTTTCCAAATCTTGATGAATTATTGTTACGTGTCGTCTTAGCATTCCCAAAAGCTTCTAAGACCGGATTTGCTAAAAAAAAAAATAAACAACCATACTAAGAATAGTTTTTTTAATTAATATCTAACATTTAAAGTAGTTACCATCTAAAATATTTTGGTCAGCCGCTGGTCCATTAGAAGATCCCCACTGGTAGCATAGGTATCGTAATAAATGTTTTGTAGATTCTGTTTTTCCAGCTCCCGATTCACCAGACACAATAACAGACTGTGATTGCTTAAGCACTTTCATATCCCTGAATGATTTATCAGCTAAATACAAATCAGATAATGAGTTTTTATATTTTAAGTTTTTTTATAAATGAATTAAGTATAATAGGTACCTACCAATCGCAAATATATGTGGTGGTAAAACACCAAGAGATTTTCCTTTATACTTCTGCATAACATCAGTTGAATAAAGATTTTTGATTTCTATGTATGGATTGACAGATATCAATATGTTAGCAACATAGGTCTACAAAATTGTTTGAATAAAGGTAATTATTATAAATTATTTTTCATATAACATTGAATAGGTATAACAATGAAAAATGAATTATAAATTAAGTACTTACGTAAATCTTATCTTTTGAGTATCTTTTTTTAACATTGTTTAATAATGTGGCTTCGTTTAAATGCATCAAAGAACCTGTAAATTGAGAATTCATACTAGTCACCATACTTTTCTTAGATTTGTAGTACAATATTATATTATGCTTACAATTATCATCGACATCCTTATCGTCAAAATGAGGGTTGGCTGTATACATGCGATCCAAAGGCAGTGTAAATTGAGCTTTTGATGTTCCCACAGGTTGTACGGTGACCTCGTCCATTCCTAGATCTACAATTGTGGCCAGTATGAAGCCCTCTTTGGGCTCCGGCACCCAGACCACTTGATCCATCCTGTAACACGAACACGGATGTTTATATCAGTCAAAAATTAATTTGGAGCTTGGGTAATCGAAAACCTAGACACAAATTTGAACGGTTAATGACAAATATTATTATTCTATTATGACATAAAAAATGTAACGGAGCGAAGCAGAGTGGCAATGAATATTGACTGTAATCGAGCCAGTTGGAAAACCGATGTCCCGTAAATATTTTCTGCGCACAAACACAACCGTTTACCTTTTGGCCATTGTGGACGGACGATCTTTATTGTTTGGGGTGTGGAACTTATTGTGTCCGACCTTTTATGGCCACATGTGTGTCGTTGGAAACTGAAGAGCGGCAAACGCACCGATCGGTTCCGGGACGACGGGGGCCGCAGCCGACCAAGGCCATTACAATATTATATTGTGGTCCGTATGACGGCCGCCGACGAAAGTTCAACGTAACATTTTGCAGTTTCGCACGACAATAAGGTCGCCGCCCGCCGGTGCAGAGGGACGAAGGGGGGTGGGCGATTGATAGTACTGTATCGGCGGCGGCGGACGAGTTTACTGTATTCGACCCATAACCACGGTCACACCGTGATTACGGTCATAACGTGACGTTATTAACGTCTGAGGTCTGAACGTCATTATATTCTGTGGTGATACCGCGGACTGCGGAGGCGTAGAATATAAATATTGTAGAAAGCGCTGCTGAGATATTATTATATTATATTAGGTACCTATAATAATTATCATTGATTATAAATAATATATTATATGTTTTTAATATATTATACATTAATACATTATAATATCTTAGTCCGTGGCAGAAATACTAGAAATTTAATGTTGCTAAACATTATCCGTGCAGATATGAGATAATAGCCAATAAGTAAGTATATAGTATATACTATATTATATTATTATTATATAAATTCAAATAATTCGATCGTTTATGATTTACGGATTCAATAATAAAATTATGCATTTGTGTATAAATAATTGTCTATACAAATATAGATAGTGGGCAGTAGCTGATAACTGGTTAGGTTAGTGTAGGTAGGTACTGTATAGAAATCTGTGCATAAACCTTAGTATAGGCACAGCACAGGGGCGGTTCCATGGGGAGGGGGCTAGGGGCCGCCCCCCAAGGCCCGAAACCCGTATTTCTAAACAATTATATATTGCTAACAAAATATTACAAACAAAAAAACATATTATAGTATCGACTATTGTAGACACGTAAAAGTATGTAATTATTGGAGGTACGACGTACGTCGGTGTATGACTTGTAGCATGTATCTGCCTATCTGTATGGACTACGAGAATACTAATTAAGTAAAAAAGACTTGAATTTGTGTTGTAAAAACTGTTGTTTTGTATTTGTTATAATAAGTTTGGTGAAAATTATAACTATTAGCCCCCCCCCCTCCCACCAACCAAGTCTCTGGAACCGTCCCTGGCAAAGCATATTAGCAAAGCATCAATATTCTGTGTCTTGTGATACCTTAGATCCACAGGCATAAATAATATTATATAGGTATTAAATACAAGTATTTTTTTTTTTTTAATTGGTCATTAAGCCCGGCAACTATGGCCATTAGCTGTTTGTTTGTTTATTTGTAGGGGAGGATACTGTTGGTTGGTAAACACGTGTGTGTAGTTTTTGGCAGATTATCAAGTGGGCACTCGTAGGTATCTGCCATGCCCGGGTGGGGGATGGCGGCTCTTGTTCTCCGGACACCGTGACTTGTCCAAAGAAAAATGCCACCCATGGCCGAGGAATCGAACTTGGGTCGACTGCGACGCCTTAGTCCGCTCAGCCACTCCGTCCCCCAAAATACAAGTATTATATAAATAACTATATAATATTATAATAACCAGGGTTGGGCAGTATCTTCGATACAAGTATCTAAGATACGTATCTTAGATACATTTGTATCTTGTATCGAGTATTTCATGAATTAATTTAATCGAAAAATACTCGATACATTAATGCGATACTTTGAAAATTTAATTGTTTACGATTATTTTTACTCATCAGAAACCACTTTTGAAAAGTTGGTGGTGTAATGGTTGTATATAAAATATAATATTATGTTACACACGTACTTTGAATTGGACTTAACGTCTGTAAGACTGTACCTTATTTTTCTACCATGTAATAGTACCTACACCTTTCGCGATAAGGTAGGTTAATGAACACGATAAAATTAGTAGATTAGATTTTTACACAAATACTGCCGGCTACACACCTGGTGTTCTGCTTTTTTTAATGATACGGCTAAATCGTTAAATATTCTAAACAATTATCCAATTATAAAAAAACTTTTTATTAGATTTAATACCAGCTTATGCTCCTCAGCACCCGTAGAACGAATGTTTTCCATGGCAGGATTTATTAATAATCCTACCAGAAATAAATTATCCGATATAACCTTTGAAAAACTTGTATTTTTAAAAGGAAACAAAGATAAATTAACTATATAAATGAATGATGTTATGTTACTATTACTATTGAAATTTTTTTAATGTATACTATTGAAAGTGTCAATGTTTTTTATTTTATTTTTCATTCTAATTACTTAATGAAGTGGCCATACCCACAATAATAAACAGTGTTGAGACTTATCTAGATAAATTTATCTAGATAATTATTTAGTTATCTTTTATCTTATCTAGATAAATAGTTGCATTTTATCAAAATAATTATCTAAGATAAATAATTTATCCATCTAGATAAATTTATCTAGATAAATTCATCTCTATACAAAAAATTAAAATACTCATTTTGATTGTCAATTTATTTTTATGATAATTACCCAATACTTTAAATTTGAATTGTCGAGTCATCTCAGTAAAAAAAAATTATGTTCATAATAATATTGTTTATTAGGTAGGTATTATATTTTATTATTGATATTTTCGTTAGGGGCCCGGAAACGGTGCTTAAATATACCTAGTACCTACATTGCATTGTTATCTTGTATTGGTGACTCGTAAACAGTAAATGATTACTGTCTTATAAGTTATTTTTAGGAAGAGTAAGAGCTATATACCACCTATTTAATTGTGTTTTCCTAGTCCCGACGAGTATTGTACCGATGCGGGTCAATTGCGGCAACCAACTGCAATGGGACATGGGTCTTGAATTTTTAATTGGGTTTGGGTATGATTAGTATTTTATGTAATCGAAGCCATGTTGATATTATTATAAATCTTTACGGACTTTACGTAATTATTATTTTATCAGTAATAAACTAATAACTAATAAGTAAGCATATCATAGTAATTATATCATTATGTCATGAGCATAACATAAAATAAATATTCTTTTATTTATTGTATAGTAAATACTTATGCAATGTACATAGTATACATGGTATTAGTACCTAACCTAACCTGGTAACAATAACTTTTTATTTATTAAAAAAATGTATATACTAAAACTATTGTGAATGTTTATACTAATTAAAATTGACAGTGACGAGTCGTGTAAAAAAGGTAGTTTTTTCTTGATATTTATACTTAATATTAAAAAGGTGGATAAGTGGATGTCGCTCTGCTGTACAGTAGGTTACAAGTGGGTCACTGTAATGGATGATGTTAAATTTGAATTCAATGATATAATATCATTGTATAAGAAAAACGATTCTGAGCGAAAACGGTCAGTCAGCCTATGATATTACCAAGTATATTTGATGATATTATTGTGAATAAAGTAATTTATAAATAACCTATTTACGTGGAGCCTTGTTTTAAATTTTCAATCCTTAGCTATAAAAGTTGAACATTTTATAAATTTTTAACTACAAAATAATTATTAAATTATAAATTTGATAAATTCTGTCCAAATTTGATCTTTAAATGCTTATAAAAAAAAACTGTGCCTATGTATTTTCAATATTTTTCAACTGCTATTGTAAAAATATATCAGGAGTCTTGTATTAAATTTTTACACTTTTTGGCCCAACAGATAAAACTTTATTGATATTTATAGAAAAAAAAAACTAAAAAAATTGAAAACTGAAAATGCCCGTAAACAGCTCAAAAAGTGTCAAAATATTTTCAAAATTGTATGGTGTATAGGAAATGCTAATATAAACATTCAGTGAAATTTTCATGTATCTACAGTTATTCGTTTTTGAATTACAAGAAAATAAGGAAATCGGTACATGAGAAATCGAGTGAATATCTAATGTTGTAAAAATATGAATTTAAAACGCTCATAAAAATTTAATTTGACTTTCTTGTAGAAATTTTTTTTTTGATGCAGTTAGACAAACTTATGAGGAATCTTGTATTAGATTTTAAAATCTTAGATTTAAAAAGAAAATTTTTTATGAATTTCTAACTCAAAATAATTTGCAAATTTTCGTGATTTTTCCGTATTTTTTCAAGATTTGAACTTTAAACGTGTATAAAAAAAAACTGTGACTAAGGATTTTTAATTTTTTTCATCTGCCTTTGAAACAATAACCTAGGAGCCTTCTATTAAATTTTCAAGCTTTTTTACCCAACAAATAAAATTTTATTGATATTTATAGAAAAAAAATTTAAAAAAACTGAAAACTGACAATGTCCGTAAACAGTTCAAAAAAAGTCAAATTATTTTCAAAATTGTATTGTGTATAGAAAATGCAAATATAAACAACCAGTGAAAATTTCATGCATCTACGGTCATTTGTTTTAGAGTTACACCAATAACCAAAATCGATTTTGTTAAAAATCGATTTTGCGTAAAAATTCCCGTTTTTCCTTAATTTTTCTTTTGTTTTTCACATCGCTTTTGAAAACTACTGGGAAATTAAAATTTTGACCTCCCCAATGCACCAACGATATTCACTTTCCCATCGAACAAGATACTGAAGTCGAAAATCGAAGCATTATTTCGACTACTTATCGTGTACACAGACACAAAAATAAAAAAAAAAATAAAAAAAAAAACACACATCATTGTAAAATCAATACATTCATCGTTTCACTCAGAATCTAAAATGTTTTTTCAGTTATACCTTAGTTATTGATTAATATATAATGTCTACTGCTAACATTAATTTAAACATATAGCTGGTGTTTATATAATATTGAAGTACTAAGTAGTATCAAAGGTGTAGTCTTAAAATGTTTTTGATTTCAATGTGTTAAAAAAAATTATCTTTTTTTTATCTAGATAAAAATGTATTTATCTTTTATCTTTATCTAGATAAATTTGAATTGTGTTATCTTTTATCTTTATCTAGATACATTTTTGTCCTGTTATCTTTATCTTTATCTAGATAAAAAGTACTTATCTAATCCCAACACTGATAATAAACATAATTTTTAAAAATCCAGTGACTAATTTTATTAAAATGTATTGAGTATCGAGTATCGAGTATCTTGTATCGCGATAGTCCAAAGCCAAGTATCGAGTATCTAGTATCGCGATACTCTAGAGCTAAGTATCGAGTATCTAGTATCTCGATACTCCAAATCCAGGTATCTAGTATCTACTATCTAGATACTGATTTTTGAGTATCTTGCCCATCCCTGATAATAACAATATAGGTATAAACGTTAATAACATTTAAGTTAAGATAACAAGTTATATATTAATATATTATTTAGGTACCCAATACTATATTACCTATATTATTTACTATACATAATACAGAGGCGTGTACAGGAATTTTGGATGGTGGGGGGAGGAGGTTGACATTTTTTCAAACATGATATTTGTTAAATTTAGTGGTATAAATCTAGTTTAGCGCCCAGTTTTTCGGAATTTTTTGTATTAGGTATTAGTGTATTTCGACCATGCAGTTAAGAACGATGATGCAAAAAGTAATTGCCGGAAATCATTAGTTTTAATGGTATAGCCTTACGAAGTTCACGATTTTTGGTGTTTTACGCTACGCACAACGCTATAGTTAACGCGCTTATAACGAATTTTCAATTTTTTTTTGAAACCTAGGCAAATCAACGTTTTAAATTATGGTGCAAAAATAATTCTAACACCGACCTATGGTGGTTTTACATAACCAGTCTAAGGATGTTTTAGATTTTAACTGTCCGAGCGAGCGCAGCGTTGGAGTGACCACGTTGTGGTGTAGGTATATGAAAATACAATTCATATCGACATACTACATACCTACTCTACCTACCTAATTAGTTGTTGATCAATGCCTGAAGGCTGAAACTCCTAAACACTTTAGAGGATTTTATGCCACTTTTTAGTTTAAATGATTTTTTAACAACTTGAAACTATATACAAAAATATTTTGAAAAACATTAATACTTTTTGAGATAATGAGTGTTTTACGCTTAATGAATCAACCTGTATACCGTAGGAAAATCGTAAGATTAATAATTTAAATTATTCACTTGCATTGTGTTATATAGGTAACTATAACCTACTTTAGTTCTAATATTAGGTACTAAGACTATTGTAAATGTGTAAACATAAGCTATAAAAACAAAAAATGTTAATATTGATATTTATGTAGGTACCCAAGTAGATACGGGTTTACCTACCTTAGGTTTTAATAGCTGTGCATAATATTTTCATTAATGTGTAAAAATAAAATGTAGTTATGTTAAAAGAATAAGAACAATTCAATATTTTGTAAATTAGTATAAGTGGGCTGGTACTTTTTTTCCTAGACCGAAACCTCTCCCCAATTCACCCCTGGAGTTACTTACATTTTTCAAAAAGAAAATTTTCTAAAAAGTTAGTGTGTGTGACTTTGTGCTGATAAAATAGTTATCCTGCTTTCCTGTATAATATACGATATACATACCTATAATAATTTGTTAACTCAATTTTTCTAAGCCCTAAGGTATATCAGTTTGAACTTTGAATATTTTATCCCAGTGGATTTCAATAAATTAAATAAATGATGACTTAACTTAAATCATCATAAAGACTAAAATTCATTTTAAGCATTATTATTAATAACATTAAAATCTCAAAAAATTCGTTGACAATTGTTTTGGGGGCAACATTAGTGGAAACCACAATTTTAATCATCTCAAAACTTACTGTATTTATTTTAAACTCTTATTTTAATCGATTTGACAATATACCATCGGTTATTGCCAGTGGCGGTATTTACGGGGGGATGGGGTCCATAGGGTCCGGACCCCCCCCCATTGAATCGTATCTCGTACATGTTAAATGTTGTGTTTTTATATGATTAAGAAAAACAAATTTTATCATACAATACGAAGGATTTTGTAAAAAATTTTCGAAGTTTCAGTTGTCAACATTTTCAATAAATATCGTGATTTTTTTGTTATCAGTTTGGTACCAAAAATGGTTGAAAAACAACAAGTTCATTTTTTAATTCAAATATTTTGTAGTTTTGTACAATGCCAGTATCTACAGCCACTCCAGAGAGATTTTTGACAACCTTAAAAAGGTTGAAAAGTTATCTAAGATCGACTATGAATGAAATCATGTATTTTAGGAAATATTTGTATACAAGTTAAAAGTTATAACATAACTATATTAGATTCTGAGCAGAATGAAAGATCTATTGGTTTTACAATGGTGTTTATTTATTTTTTTTTTTATCATGTATACAAAATTTCTACCAGAAGGCTTCGATTTCAACATATAGTATCATATCTTTTAGTAGATTGGATTAAGATGGTATTTTAAAGAGGTCATTTTTCGATTTTCTCAATAGTTATATTTTAGTGCCACGGAAATAATAAAAAACTCAAACATTTTATATCGTCTTATAAAATATATGGTATATTTATTTAATAAAGAGTAAATGGGTGGTGTGGGGGGGGGGCTTTCTGAAAATTATCTGGACGCTCTTCATGACAAATTCCTAAATACGCCACTGGTATTGCCTTATTGGTCACAACTCACAAGGGGAGAGTGCAAAAATATTATAACTGACTACCACGATTGTGGTATACTGAAAACCGCGTTATCGATAATCACGACAGGCCCTCCTACATAATAATTAGAATAATTCAAATATTATACCCACAGGCTTCTATACTACACGTGTAATATAGAAATCTGTGATTATACATTTATACCTAATAAAAAAATATAACATATAATACTATTGTTACTATTTAAGGGGCCTGCACGTGACCTGTTTTTTGCTCAAAAACATGCCTTAGAGGAAAAACTCTCACGCCTCAACACTCCTTATAGGGTGCTTTGGACTTGGATTTTCAAAATTCTATTTCTAAACCATATAATACGATTTTGAATATGACTAATTTTCACAAGATTTTGTTATTTTTATTATATTTGTTTTAAACAACGAAATTAAAAATCAAAGTCCAATGCGCCCTGTAGAAAATTATCCCCATTCCAACGAAAAAAAATTAATCAAATCAGACCTCTCTACGATGCGTGAGAGTTTTTCCCGTAAAGTGTGTTTTGAGCATAAAATCATTCATTTTATTTTTGGTCGGCGGTGCCGTTGACGTGCGCACAGTCAGTGCGTGCGTAGATAGCCCGGTATAGTCGTACTCGGTACCCGCATACAATCACACTCACACTAATCATCATTGACAAATTACGACTAAATGACATGGGCGGCGGCAACGAAATTGCATATTGCCTAAATAATGCGCCTTATTAAAGATACACGAGCAGACACCTTAACTAAATAAATTCTAGGCAACTGCAGAAGAGGTAGATTTTCCCATCAAAAGGTCTCCACACCGAGCTGTCAGTATACAGTGAATATCATGTATTGCATAATTATATTATAATACGTGCGTTATTAGATATTATTATGTAGGTACCTAAAATATAATGTATAAACTTTAATTAGTAACTACCTATTGTTATTTTAGATTCCGAGCGGTGTGAATGAGATTCTATTATTTTATTTCAATGGTTAAAGTGTTAAATATTTGTTTTTAGGAAAGTTAAACGTAAAATAGTTTTATATTTATAAAGATAATGATAAAAAAGGTGGGCAAGTGGATGTCACTTTGCTGTACAGTAGGTTACAAGTGGGTCACTGTATAATGGATGATATTAGATTTGAATTTAATAATATATTATCATTGTATACGAAAAACGATTCTGAGTGAAGACGATCAGTCAGCCTATGATAATATATTACTAAGTATATTTAATGATATTATTGTGAATAAAGTAATTTATTTACTTATCTAAGTGGAACCTTGTTTTAAATTTTCAATCCTTAGCTAAACAATTTTAAGGTTTTATAAATTTTTAACTACAAAATCATTTAAAAATTAAAAATTTGAAATTTTGTCAAAATTCGAACTTTAAATGCTTATACAAAAAAATTGTGCCTATGTATTTTTATACTTTTCAACTACTATTGTAAAAATATATCAGGATCATTGTATTAAATTTCCACGCTTTTTGACCCAACAAATACAACTTTATTGACATTTATAGAAAAAAAAACTAAAACAATTGGAAACTGAAATGTTCGTAAAGCGCTCAAAACAAGTCAAAATATTTTGAAAATTTTATCATGTATAAAGAATGATGATATAAACATTCAATGAAAATGTCATGTATCTACGATTATTTGTTTTAGAGTTACACCAAAAACTAAAATAGATTTTTCGTAAATATTACCGTTTTTCTTTAATTTTTATTTTGTTTTTCCCTGCGCTTTTGAAAACCTATAGATGGTAGCATGCTACTTTAAAGGACTATGGGTTTTTTTCCACTGTGCAGTATGTTGTAATATTGTGTACAAAATATACTATACTGGTTAACGTGGTATTGCATATTTTATGTATAATTTCTATATGAGTTTTATTATACTGACTATACATAATATATTATTAAACATTTATTTATATTGTAATATTGTAATAGTATGTATAGAAGGTCTTAGGTACTTCTTATGTAGTTATGTACTTATGTATATAACTATAAGTTTATTAAGTACATTATATTATATTATTATATCGTATATGCATAAAAGCGTTAGTGCGTTTCGTTACAGTTGTCAACATCACTGTATATCTATGTATTGTCGTGTGACATGATGCGACTTGACTGAGTACCATGATAAATGATAACAGTGTGTTTCAGCAGGCAGCAATAAGTATACTAATAATAATATAACAATATTGTCATGAATAATAATTGAGTTCTCACGCGAAATGTAATATCATATATGGGAGGTGTCTACATGGCTAATTTTTAACTAAAAAATATTTTTTAAATGTTCGTAATTTTGTGACAATTTAAACTTCAAACGCTTATAAAAAAAAAATAGTACTTGTAATATATATAATATACTTTTAAATTTTTAAAAGAACAACTTATGTGGGGGTAGGTACTTGTATTTAATTTTCAATCTTTTTGACCAAGCCTTAAAATGTTTAGCAGTTAGAAAACTCCGACAATTAAAAAATTTAAAATGCCTACCTAAAAAACTTAAAATTAATCTTAATATTTTGAAAATTATTAAAAGTATAGAAAATGATAATAGTTTAAGTAACGGTGCGGAATGTTTCAAGTTTCTACGATTAATACTTTTTGAATTACAGCCAAAAAACTAAAATATGGTTTGATGAGAAATCATTATTTTACGTGAGAATATCCAATTTAGTCAAAATTTAAAATTCTAACTTCAAACGCTTATAATAAATTACAATTTACAGTGGATTTACGATACTTTTTTTTTCCAGTAGGTATTATTGTTTAATAGTTTGGCCGTTAGGTTAACGGTAAAAAAATCAAAAACTTATAGACGTATATAGAACCTACGAAGTACGAGATGTTATTGCAGTGTCCTTCACGGCTTCAACGTTTCATCTTTTGATAGGTATAGGGCGTAGGTACAAATACGTACACAATACGTCAATACGTGATAGGTATTGTCAACGCTCTACACCGTTATGTAAAGCATAATATATTTTATAATTTATATAATAATGCGTAGCTCACGTTCTACAGGCGACTGCCGTTTTTGTTGTATAAGTTTTTAAATGAAATACGATCACGATTTTTCTTTTCAAGATGATTGCAGGTTATAGTAAACTATTTATTCGTACATAAATGATAGATTTGGGTAATTGTGGTTGTAACTCAGTGTACTTTACTTTTACAATAATATAGGTACTTTAAAATCGAACTACTCTACATTTTATATCAATAGATTAAAATTTACGTGATTGAGTTTAAGCTGAGTCGAGCGTATACGTCTTGAAAACGTACCTGCAGAATCTCAAATGTTGTTCAGCGGAATCACTGTTGAGTTGTCATACCATAATTAATTATCTAGTGCATCTCATCGACATTTATTGATCTTTTAGTTTTAAAGTGAGTTATAACTTTATAAGTTAGAACTACCTACTTATACTTATGTAAAATAATACAATTATAAAATGCTCATAACTCGCTTTTAAAATTTATTTGTTGGCTAAAAAGGCTTGAAATTATTATACAAAGCTCCTACTATATTGTTACAATGACATTTGAAAAATATTAAAAATCCTTAATCACAGTTTTTATTCATAAGCATTTAAAGTACAAATCTTGACAAAATACGGAAAAATCACGAAAAGTAGCAAATTATTTTGATTTTAGAGTTCATATTTTTTTTTTTTATAAAGAACAAACTTATAAGAAAGAATCTTGTATTACATTTTAAAATCTTAGATTTTATTATTTATTTTATAAACGCACATAATATATACAATCTATACAGTTTTGTACAATAAACATATAAGATAAGGGTTAGAAAAACATGGATTTAATTGAATAAGAATATTTATTTTAATATTTTCAACTGTCATTGTAACAATATATCAGGAGCCTTTTATTAAATTTTCATAGGTTTTGACCGAACAAATAAAATGTTATTAATATTTAAAGAAAAAAAACTAAACAAATTGGAAAAAAAATATAGTCTGTAAAACGCTCAAAACAAATAAAAATATTTTAAAAATTTCACTGTGTATAGAAATTGCTAAACTCGTTTTTTCTTAATTTTTCTTTTGTTTTTTCACGGCGTTTTTGAAAACTACCCCATTGACCCCAATGCACTAACAATATTCATTTTCCTGTCGAACAAGATACTGAAGTTGAAAATCAAAGCATTATTTCGACTACTTATCGTGTAAGTACACAGACACAAAAAATAAATAAATTTAAAAAAAAACACATATTATTGTAAAACCAATACATTCATCGCTCCGCTCAGAGTCTAAAAGCATGTAAACAAACATTCATTTTTCTAAATAAATCTTGTCTATTCTTCGATTTCATAACCACTCTATTTCTTTAAAAATAATGACCCGCGATGCCAAAGCGTATCTCAAATTTGGCCCGTTGTGAAAAAAGGTTGGAGACCAATGTGCTAGCCTGTCAGCTATCATCGTACCTACTTATGATTAGATAATTTTACATACGTCTGTAAACACTTTAACCTTTAGTATTATGATTAAATTAACAAATTTAAAATACTTAGTGATTTTTATTATTACACTTAGGTACAATAGGTACATACATTATTTTAGGCTGATAAAAAAAAATACAGTACAATTGGTTGACAATCCTTTTTACTGTTTTTAGAGTTCATTTTACCCAAATATTTATTTATTATAGATTGTACAAGGCCATCGTATCTAAATTTCACAGAACCGTATCAAAATAAATTAACGAAACGAATCGAAAACAATTCAACATGTAAATATATAGCTAGGTATTGTCTAATGTACTACTATACTTTGTATAATATTGTACATTTGTACGTGTACTTATACCTACATAAAAATATGAAATAAATAAATTTGTATTAGTGTACTGTGTATTTATAGTATTATTACATTATTTTAGATTCTGAGGTCATTTCTCGATTTTTCTCAATAGTTATTTAATGCCACAGGAAAAACCACCGACGAATTAAGAAAAACCGCTAAAAATGGTATTTAAATTTCTAACGATTTGATTATCACCATAGAAACGAATAAAAAATTATAATATTATAATATAAATTCAACTTACAGGCTATAATAAATAATAACAATATATAATATCCAGACTGACAAACAATCTCTGGTCGGAATCGTTTTTCTTATAGAATGATATTATATATCATTGGATTCAAGTTTAATACACTCCATTATACATTAACCCACTCGTAACCTATACTGCAGTACAGCAAAGCGACATCCACTTCCCCACTTTTTTTTTCATCCTATACATAAATTATACACTATGTCTATGATAATGGGTTAAGTAGATATACTTAGGGGGCTCAGATGATTTAAAAATGTTAGGAATTACTAATGATCCATCAATAAAATTAACATGTAAAAATGATCAAGTATACTAAATCCACATCTAATATTACATAATATATAGTTTGGAAAAAAATATTTAAGGCTTATTATCCTTAGTATAGGTATAAACATTTAACTCAGAAACAACTTATCAGAATTTTGATTTAGATACATCAAAATGTTCAAGAAAATCACCCGCTAAATAATTTACAGTAAAATGAGGAGGGGGGAACTTAAAAATTCTAGAATTTAAAATTTGAATAAAAATATTATTAAAGAAAAAAAATGAGAAAAGCATGTTTAAAAAACCACCCTGTATACCCTATACAATAAAATTATGAAAGCCATTTTGTTACCTTACAATATGGCCGTTATTTAATACCTATATAAAAATAGTGTCAAAAATAAATATTCGTATCGATAAATGTATAGTATATTTAAATTTGTCAATTTGAATTATTATTTTTGTAACACCTCCCCCCGCTCTGTTTGGGAAATAACACAGGAGTCATTGCTGGTGGATCTAACGGTCGTTTCGTCTGCAAATTACGATGATCATGGGCGTGCGCACAGGGAGACTCTTCACCGTTATATTGTAACAACAATGACATATTGCAGACGTACAATACATACTTCAAATAGATTCTTCCTAGAAACCAAAAAGCACGACGACCGATACATGTTTATTTATGTATTATGTTATAAACTTGTAAATAATAAATAGCTGGTAGAATATTATACCTAGTATACGCTGCGTGAAATAATGCAAACATGTCTTAATAGGTAATACAGTTGTTTTCTCTCGTACGACGATATATAAATATTTTTCTTATTAGTCCGAGTGTAAATTGAATAGATTGTCATATAGGTAAGTGCATAGAACATTTTCACGAATAAAAAATCTGTGCGTCGGTCAAGCATAATTTGTCACTTGTTAGTATTGAACAATTTTGGTCAAATAGGTTAATTTTGGTAAAATTGGTCCATAGGTTAGGTAACATGCATGTTATAAATTATGATTTACGAGTTTATGACGTTAGAACATTATAATATTATAATCCAGCGATGTTTAAACAGTTGCGAGCCGGTTATTATAAAACGCAGGTGTTGGTGTTATTTTATAGCGTACATGATACCTATAATACCTATATGTTATTATTATGGTTATGGTCTGGCGAGTCTCAAGTTAACGGAAAACAAAACAAAAACGAAAGGATAAAACACGCATGTACTGTTAAACTGAAAATGAGCAGACTGAAGCGTTGTACATCGAACACACTACACCTATAACGCATATTATATACGAGTGTTTTATATAATATAATGTGTTTAATCTATTCATACTCGAAAAACTCTATTGTAGAGAATGTTTACGCACCTAAGCCTTGTGTATATCTATATCACTAAACCATCAGTCAGAAAATAAGAGCGCGCATAAAAGTGCGTCGACGACAAACTCGTAATATTCAGCGGCGTCATTTCAGTTTTTAAGCGATGGGGGGGGGGGGGGGGGGGGGTAAAATTTTTACCCATAATTACATTATACAATCACATTTTTATCTCAATACAATAGCCTTCTTACATAATTGTATACATACTATTGACTATCACGATTATCTGAGATAACCGTGGTTAGTGGTTACTGGTTACTATTAGTGGCGTCATTTGAGAGAAGCAGGGTAGGAATTTCCCCCTCTTGTCATTAGTGGCCCGCTGTCCGGCCGGGTATGTGCTAGATTTGGGCCTTCATATAGTAGCTAATAGGTAATATATTTAAGTATCCCTCTACAATCTACATATTTTGTATTAAGGGGCCTCAAGCACGTGACCAGATTTTTGCTCAAAAACATGCCTAACTGGAAAACTCACACGCCTCGTAGAGTGATCTGATTTCGATAATTTTTTTTTTTTTGAAAGATCAACACTTCTTAACGGGCGCATTGGACTTGGATTTTAAAAATTCTATTTCTAATTTTCTAAACCATATAATACGATTTTAAACATGACCAATTTTCACAAGATTTTATTATTTTTATTATATTTGTTTTAACCAACAAAATTAAAAATCGAAGTCCAATGCGCCTTGTAAAAAATTCTCGCCTTTCCAAAAAAAAAAAAAAATTAATCAAAACAGACCACTTTATGAGGCCCAAAATTAGCCCATACCCGGCCCGACAGCGGTCTGATAATGAAAAGGGGTGGGGGGAAATGCCCACCCTGTCACCCAAATGACGCCACTGGTAAATGCCATGAATTTGATATAAATTCCTTAAAAAGTTTGTCGTACGTCGCTTGTCATGTTTTCAAAAATGAAACTATATAGGTTGGTAGGTTTATAGTATATACCTACATTATTTTTTAGTTACTATAATACTACCGCGGTACTTAGAACTCGAGTTTTTAGTGTGTAATGTATAGTTACGTCTCACTGCCTACTGCAGTCTATTATGTACAAACTACAGTCTACAATAAAGGTAGTCGTATTACTATATAATATTATAATATACATACTATATATTATATCTACTGGCTACTCAAGTACCTATATAATATATTAATATATTATTATCATTATATATATATATATATATGTACAACGACGCAATTATAGTGGCACGACAAAGTACTTTCTTAATTTTCACCTAGTACCTATCTACAATTATAATACCTATATAGAAAACGAAGGTAATTATTATTCGAATCGTGTAAAAGCACTCGGTTTACACGCAAAATATAATATGATAAATAAAACAGATTATAGAAAACGAGTAAACCTACTACGGTTTCGCGCAATTCGATAATGTTTATTACTCAATATAATATAATATAATATATATATATATATATCAATATATATTATATATCAATGGTATATATTGGTATTACATCCCGAACGCAGGAACGCTGCACGCCCACGGGCTGCCGCTTCACAATATATACTACCGAGCTGTTTACCTGTTTGATTGCAACGATTCGGTGAGAAAAAAAATAACAATAAATACGCGAATGGTTGTTTATATACCTATTACCTACCTATAGTTGTCGTGACGTTACGATGTCAACGAATGAATTATTTAACCATAAGTCATATAACCGCTATTTTATGTGGGATCGATCCAGGCCGCGTGTTCACCACATTACCGCAGTCTATATTTCATTATTTAAAAATCAAAATGTCCGCAGTCATTACCGACGTGCACGACTGAATACTCACGTTACAGACGAGATGTACCTATCTGAGGTATACTCGTTTGCCGCACTCTGTAGTATTATATTATACAGAATGTCTGCAGAATCCAATCTAAATCGAAACAACCGTTAAATGCGCTGCGGAACACGACCGTAAAAATATAATATAATAAGAAATATATAAATGCGACCGAACAATCGGGCACAATGCAAGTTGTGACGGTCGGTCGGTATTGCTGCGATTAAAATATCATCATTATTTCACAGCATGATAATATTATCATGCTGGATGATTTTCATTTAGATAGTGAAAAAATATCGAGTGAAATTGTATTAATTTTTTATAACTAACTACAACTACAAAATAATTTGGAAATATCAGTGATTTCGATGATTTTATAATAAACTTATTGACTTCATACCATTATTCGAACGCTTAGTATAAAAAAAAATGTTGCATTAGTAGGTATTTTCTGCATATTTTTTAAAGCGCTATAAGTACAATTAACGATTAATCTTATATTACATTTTTTTTTACCAAGCAAAAAAGTATTTATCATCAACATTTAGAGATAAAAAATTTAAAGAATTTCAAAAATTTTAAATGTCTATAAATAGCTAAAAAATTAGTCTAAATATTTTGTTAATCGTCTATAAAAAACTACAATTTAATTCATTTTGAAACCTTTCAAGTTTCTCTTGAAGTTTCTATAGTTTCTATAATTTTTTTATACCAAGTATATATTCACACCACTCCACAATCCACAATAATTAGTTGGCATTTACTTTTAAGGTAAAAAAAATAATATATAATATAAATATTAAATTATAATAATAATATAACTATTATTATATAATATATTTATACTATGCGATGTTTTTGGCCAAAATCAGTTCATAATACCGTACGACTAATAGAAAAACAATTTACTAATATTAATATATAAAATATCGATAGAAATATAGATTGAAGATCGTCTCTTTGCAGAATCGTTTTTCGTATGCAATGGTTTATTATTGAATTCAAATTTAGTACGTTCGTAATGGACCGTAATGATTTACTGAATGACGAGGTCCACGAGAAACCTGAATACAGCAGAGTGATTCCCTCGGTTTTTTTTTTTTAAATTATTTTGTTATTGTTTATATTTATGTAAAAATAACTACTGTTTACAACAATACAGTTTAATACTAGTGTATTAAGCAAATATTTTAGCAGAAGTCCTACATCGGTGTCATATATATTTAATAGGTATGCTGATTTATGCATTTTCATATACCTAGTTGCATGGCTATACATTAACTAGTGAATACTTGAGCCTCGGATATTTCTGCACATAAAAATTTCTTAAATATGTATATTGTATTTGCATTTATGCACTAAAAAAAATATAAAATATGCTTACGACATTTGTATTAAAAATCGTTAAATGTGCATTTTACTTTAAAAAAAGCCACGAAAATATGCACTTCAAAAAAATTATTTTTGTTCACTGAATACTTGCTACTAGTGATAGTCTAGTGTTTTTAATTTTTAGTTCATTATATTTGAATTTTTTTTAAAAGAAGTGTTTATATTTCCAGAATGGTATAGTATAGTGTTGTAATACACTACGCCACTACACTAGGTAGTTAGGTAGGTAGAATAATGATAAATATTATAAAGTACCTTAATGCCTATTTTATGTAAATTGTAAACATATAATTTCAAAGTATCACCAAGTGCCAACCACGACCCAATCAGTTTTATTGAAATATACAGGTACCTAATCTTTTAAAACGTATTTATCACAATCTATGGATGTCTCCACTTGAGATGTTATATCTAATTATACAAATAACTAGTGTATATGCATTCTCATTGTGTAATAAATATGTTATCAAATATTCGTAATTATAATAATAAAATAAAATTTTTATATTCTGTGTATTAGCGAGGAATGTATAGATTTTAATGTGGTATTCCTGTAAGTGTAAAAGCTCCAATTGTATTATAAATATTATTTATATCGATTGAAAATCGTAGCTGGTACCTAATGCTAGGGTAGTTGAAGCTCTCAACAGTCTGAACACTGGAGAGTTAATTTTTAGATTTTCTAAGTACCTAGTTTCCTTAAACGGTTTAAACTTTAAAGAAAACCTCAAAACACAATTTAATAGGTTTTCTGCAGGTGCGATTTTAACCGAACACTGCCATTTTAATGAGGTTTAGATGAATAGTCAAATGGGATCGAAAACGTTTATAACAGGTGATGGCTACTGTTTTAGAGATGGCATTTGCATACTGATCTTAGTGTAAAGTAGGGTTGGAGACGTACAGAGGTCCACATCGGAATGATTTAATTATTTTGTTGATTCTAATGTTTGGCGGTCCACCATATATTTTATAAAAATATTGATTAATAATAATATTATCATATTATATACCCCTATCCTGCGCCATGGTGAGCTACGAACTGGTGAACTGCTTGTCGAACGTCTCATCTACCCCTGCTACGTAAGGTCCTAAATTTACTACCTACTGAATAGTTAAGATACAATTATTATGTACATTTTGTATTATTATGCATTATTAAACAGCCTATACCTACATAGTTGTATACACGGATAAAAAGAACGTTGTTGTACATTAGTATCTATACGAAACGTGTGCGCAACAGACATTATAATTTAACAATGGATTTAGGTTTTTATGGCTTCCTCCGTAGGTACGTGATACGTGTATTATATAATGCGTTAAATACTGAAGTAACGGTCAACGGTGTATTATAGTACCTATAGTATAATATACAAAACAAGACGAACTGAATAAAATAAATTATTGTCATATTATTATATTAACCTGGTTAAGCTGGTCGTTGAAGCCTCGGCGATAAAATAATATTATGGCAGCAGGTGAGAACTGAATGCGAAGAACGCGGAGTATTAATACTTAACAATATTGATGATCACATTTAGGTATACCTATTATTAGAATATTACATTATTGACTCGATCATAGTCGACCGACCATTGAGCAACAATCGGCGACGACAATAATAAATAATAATATTAAAACACACTATAGATACACACGACCAACGAGACAATTTATATAAGTGACAACGAGAACGCGCGCACTCGCACTCACATACGACACTCTGAACGAGTCGCTTCAGTACTACTTATAGTGTAAATCGTAAATGTGTAATACGGTCGACAGAGGACGGACACGTATCGAACCGGTGGCGAACGGGCAGGTTGGTTGGCTAACTACGTGACGGTACGGTGAGCATGATAGTCGTATATTTGGAGGGGATGGACTGGAGTGGATACGGTTAAAGCCCCTCCACCACCTGCCGAAGTATTGACCAAAGCCCCCTCGAAAATATCAATGTTCTATATTATATTATTATATATTTTTATTATGTTCGTTTATGTATAATACGAGACTATTATTTTCTTTTTCGTTAAAATAAGCATTTTCCATTGGACGTTATAGAACACATCGCAATAATATTAGGGACTGAAAAAGATCATAGCCGAAAGACTGTCTATATTTTAAAAACATTTTACTCAATATTAGCACTGTTTTCTGCTTATAACAATCTATCTACCTATTGTACCTTAGGGAGCTAAATAACGACGTTGGCCTGGATCATAGGTAGCAGAAAAAATGTCTCACTGACCACTGTCCATGTCCGTGACGTCATTATGCCGTCCAACAATCATCATTGTTATCAATCGCCACGATGACAGATGACAATAGATGGATATATTGTATTGATACGCGAATATATAATACAATATAACTATCTGCATAAGCATAATATCATAAAATGGGTAGGTGGAAAAAAATATTTTTAAAATGTCATTGCATTTTTATAAGTGATAATTTAAATATATGTTTCAATTTTATACAATTATTTTTTTTTTGAATAACAACAACAATTAAAAAATTTATTTTAATTTTACACGTGAACATTCAATGTTGTCAATATGAAAACTTCAGACGGTCATAAAAATATTTTTGAAACTTCTATAATACTTGAAAACAAAACTTAAATAGAACATTGAATTAAACTCTAAAATCTTAGGTACCTATGAATTTTTAATTACAGAATAATTTGTGAATTTCGGAGATTTTGGCAAATCAAAATTCAACTTCAAACGCTCATAAAAAATATTGTGGATTTATACACTAAATTTTTATATACAACGAAATTCTAAACATTTTAATAAACGTATTTACGGTATTGTATTTTATACTTCCCTGCATCAATCACAAACATAGATATCTTTCTGTTATCGTGATTTGATAACAATGACATTTTTCCTGCTATATGATCCATGATTCAATACACTATTTGTAAATAATAAATATGCGTAAAATCAGAGAACCAATAAGCTCATTCTTGATTTGTGATAAATAATAATAAAAACTATTTTTCTGTTTACAAAGATACACATTTATAATTTGCGTTACTGGACGATCTGCCTCGTGTTTTTCAAACATTTATTTAAAAAAAAAGTCAAATAACGTTAATTTTAATTTTCTATAATATAAGGGCTAAAATGTCAATTAAGGGGGCTCTGAGGAGTTGAGTCCATACAGCTGTGTATGGAAAATTGTTTGATTATGCTATGTAGCTTCCTCTTCACACAGAATTTGATCCCATACACTTACTATACGCCTATATGAATTAATGTGTGCTTCGGACCGTGTTTCCGATTCGCGTCACGCCAGTGGCAGGAAGGAACCACGGCTACCAATTCGGTGGTGGATGGGAGGGTGGGGGTGACTACGTCTGTGTGCTATTACCATTATTTAGGTGTGTCACCGCTTCCGCATCCGGTTGTCCGGTAGCAGCGTGCAGCAACGCTGGGCATTGGCCCAGTTAAGAATTAAAATTTAATAAAAATGTTAAGTCTGATTTTTGGAATTTTTAAATATACCTACTTATATAAACCTATCAAAAACAAATTATTAAGGGGCCTGCACGTGACTTGTTTTTTTGCTCAAAAACATGCCTTACAGAAAAAACTCATACACCTCGGTAAAGTGTTCTGATTTCGATAATTTTTTTTTTTTTTTTGAAAGAGAAACACTTCTTACAGGGCGCATTGGACTTGGATTTTCCAAATTCTATTTTTAAACCATATAATACGATTTTGAATATGACCAATTTTCAAGTTTTGAGCAAGAAATCACTCATTTTATTTTTGGTAGGTGGTGTCGTTGATATGTGCAGTGCGTGCGTAGATAGCCCAGTACCCGCATACAATTGCACTCACATTAATAATAATTATTGACGACTAACACAAGTTCCATGAGCAGGGGCAACGAAATTGCATATTGCCTATATATTGCGCCTTATTAAAGACACACGAGCAGGCTCCTTAATGACAATTTGACGAATTATCATTATTTTGTATGAGTATAAAGTTTTTTTTTTTTTGTGGATTTATCACTTTATGGGAGCCGTATGCTTTCACATTCCTTGGCCCCCCATGCAGCATGGTTTATTTAAATAAGTAGGCATATAAATGTGTACATTGGTTTCGGCTCGCATGGACCATAACATAGCTATCGCTGATATATATTCCTATACTACGAGCTCCATGATGCCTTACACGTCTTTACAATGGCTAGGCCAAATGGGAATAGTCCGGGAAATCCTCTCACATAGTGAATTTTGGAGTTGCAATTTTGCAACACAACAGTGTTCGAAGTCTTCTCGGACCGGCCTAAGCCAGCCGCCCTAGACTACCCGTTCTGAACTTCCTCCTTCTCGAACCGGCTGTAGCCCGCCGCTCTCGCTTCACATGCTTTATTGGTCACTCGTCTGCAGCTTCACCAGCCTGACGAGCTCTCTCCTCTTCCTCTTTGAGGGTCAAAATATGAGCATATAGTTAAAGTATTTGACCTATACTTGCAAAACTATATATTTTACCATCTAGGTATATATTATCATTTTAGACATTTGAACATTTTGACTTTAAATGTAATTACTCAAGGTCAAATACTCAGGGTGTTATTGCTTATTTTTTAAAAACAATATGTTAATTGTAGTATTATAAGCTATATAGTTTTTAGTAGGTACTTGATTAAAAAAAACTTAAATTTATTAATAAATTAATATGTTTATAGTCCCATACAAAATTAATTTTAGTTCAACAAATAAATAGGTCGGTACCTAGATAATAATTTATGAATTAAATAGGTAATAATAATTAAAACAAAATAGTAATATGTAATAACCTTATCAAAATAATATAGGCAACATTCCTAGCACAAAACCGTAGTTTTAACAACGTACATCTAATGAAACGCCTTATCGGCTTTAAATATAAAACCAGTAGATTTCGTCATAAACTTGTTTCAATATTATAATGCTTGATGCTCAATGAGTCATAAAAAAATGAAATTTCAACATCAAATAAAGGAGCTAATACGTCAAATATTTAAATGTAGACATCATAATATATAGTCATGTAGATAATATATTGGTTATTAGGTAACGGTTTGCCGTTTAAAAACGGTTGCAACCGTTCTTAGACAAAATTACTGGGAGCTACTGGCGGTCAAACGGGGGGGGGGATGAGGGGGATAGATCCCCCCATGAATTTTTTTTCAATATTTATAACAATTTATAATTAAGTATATTCTATAGTGCATTAAATTTTGTTCAATTTTTTTTCTAAAAACAAATTATCAACTATTGTAAATTTCGACAAAATGTCAAAACATGTTTATATGAGTTTATATGACATTACTATATTATTATCTAGACTCATATCTAGAAACTTGGATATTATTATTAATATTTAGTTGTTTACACAAAATATAATATGGGAATTATCCCACTAGATGATCGAGAATTCTCAATAACAACCAGCTCTACACGTTTCTAGAACATTGACCCATACTGGCGATAGTATGATCGGTAGGTATATTTTACAATATTACGTACCTCCAGCCCCAGACTGTTTTCGGTCTAGAAGGACATTTAAACATTTCCCCCTGATATATTTTTGATGCGAACATTTCCCCCCCTCATTTTTTTTAAAGTTTATTATTGACTATTAAATAATAAAATTGAATTTAATAATACAATATTATTTATTATCTGATATGAAATAATTTTTTTTTTTAAATATAAAAATATATAATATTATTATAAACATTTTTTTTTCATAAATATAATAGATTATAAATCTATATGTTCGATCCACTGAACTACTTAAAAAATACTTGCGTCCGAAATTATTATCAGTAGGTGAGTTGCGTCCCTCAAAAAAGGTCATAGTCTATTTGCGTCCCGGTGTACCTTTTTTTATAACCTAATTGCGTCCCGAAAATATCAATATAATCAATATCAAAATTTAAATTAAAAAAATACATCGATGTTTATTTTAATTTATAATATAGAAGTATATTAAATAAAAAAAACTCATATGTTATGGTAATAACTTTTGTCATGATATTTATGTTAATAATAATATTAACAATATAAAAAATCATGTTTTACATTTTGTCATGATAATTATAATACGAGTATGTAGTAATAACAAATTGTCAATTATTGATATGGAGTATGTGAAGTAGGATCACTTATTAAATTGTCATGAACATCTAGTTTCATACAGCTTTTATTCGTACATTTCCATCGAAAATTGTTATTCCTTAAAGTTTTATGATATCCAAACGTATAACTATCAATTACCTATATAAAAACCATTAATCGCGACCAATTTAGAACTACATAATTTTTCCATACCTTAAAAAAATTTATAAATATAATACAGTTTATAAACTATCGATTTTAATGATTTTAGTAGATAATATCGATAATAATTATATAGCTTACTAAGTTACCGGTCAAATTTACTACCTGAAAAATATACCTTTTTTTGGGACGCAAGTAACATGCAGCCATTTTACTAAGTATAACATTATATGTACTATGCAACCGTTATGCTGGAGGGACCGAGTGTCCAATTCAGGCCAGCCTAATAGTAATATTTTGACATGATATTATATATTTTTGACAAAACGATTTATATGTTAGTACCTAGGCTTTGCAAATTTGATATTGGATAGGTGAATTAATAATTCCGAATCTATTGACTATAATTCAAACTTGTAATTTATCCAAGTATTTTTTGGACTGTTAGAAAAAAACATGCAAATGCATATAAATTCGAGCCCTATTAATTATAGCCTATAGGTGTAAGCTAAGTACAAGTATTAAATTAAAATTAATCTGGTCTGTGACGTGAGTTTGACTGTATCAATGTAGGTAATTGTTTTGTTATTTACCTGTTATTGCATGAAATATGATTATTCACTACCGTATATGTGACCTTAGACTTTGAGAAACTATAATATTTTTTAAATCAGTTAAATTATGTAATATTTCATTGTTTCATGATTGTTAAGTGGCTTATTTTAATATTAGTTCACTGGACGTTGATACGGCCAGAAAAGGGTTTAGTGGTTAACATAATACTCGGGCACCTCTTTCCCATTGTACACTTTTGGCACGTACCCAGGGCCCCGCGATCGATGGGTCCCCCTCGATGGGCTCTTCTGTTTGCCTGTTTTAATAAAATGATACTCTGTCCAAGTCGTAGCCGCCCCATTATACCTACCACTGCCCTTGACATCAAAAAGTTTAAAGATGGCCGCGGCCCTGATAATACTCATGTAAGGAATAAAATATAAATTAAAACCCGCGAAATTCCGTCAGTAGACGTCTTTTTCCTATTGAACTTTTTAAACAACAGTGAATCAATATTAACAATAATTTAACATAATAAGCAATAACAATTCATATAAATTATTATGGGTATTGATATTTGAAGTTGTTGTGAAATTATATATACCTACATCGGTATATTAAATTATCACTACTAATCAATAACAAATGAAGATTTTAATTAATATAGTGGGTAATTATATTATTAAACAGTACGTAGGTAATAACAGTATATATGACACACTAGCTAGGTAATGAAGACAGTTAGGTACCTAAATGTGAGCATAATCTTATTAGGTAACTCTAAAATAAAACAACAAATATTTTGTTGCATATTATCATTATTCATTTTAATACTGTACGTTGTACCTACAATATAATAATATAATACTTGTAGTGTATATCAGGCCGTATATAAAATAATCAATGTAAAATACTAAAATAATATCAGTGAAAATATGTACTTTGGTATTTTGTTTTCAAATTAGAACACACTTTTGTTGGTTTTGAGTTAAAAAGTGTAATAGATAACTTATACTTTGATATTCGTCAAAAAAATATTGAATCCGCAACGATGTGGGAATATTTGAAAAAATATGATTTAAATATTTTGAATTAATGAAAATAAATTAGTGTAAATATTATTATTTATTTACGTATACTGTATAGTAGTACTGTACAGAATTTTTTTGCTGTACTACTGCATGTATACTTAGGTCCGATTGTGTAACGATGAACAATTAGATAATTCATTATTAAATATATTATAGAACATAAGCGCCCATTTTACTATCTACCTACTAAAAATACGTAAGAATATTTGATATTATTGACTTTCAGCCGGGAGTATATTATTGGTGTTTATACTGTGTACAGGATGTATAAGTGCATATTTTACATAATGTAACGTTATCATTTATATACATTTACGTTATCTCTCTATTTGGGATAACTATACAGTAATGAAATAATTATAAATAAATTAATGGCCGGCTAATAGATATACAACCCAAGGCAAAGTACAAACCAAAATGCCACCTCTCCGATAATTCTATGCCGGGCCCGAGGTGCTCTCCGCTGCGACGACCGTGTACGTGCAGTTTTGAACTTGACACGCTATCGGGAACACGGTTTTTGTAGCGACGATTATCACTTACACCTTAAGGCGCCTTACTTGGCCAAGTCTTGTTGGATCGATTCTGCTCATATCGACGACGACGACGACGAAATACGTTTCGTTTTGCATGAGCAGTGTACTTTTAAGGTAATTCCTTTGATTTTTCAATTCAATGTTAGGCAACGAACAGTAACCGAAATGCCATTTGTAGATTCCAACAATGAAGCTGAAGGACGTGGAATTCGCGCCCCTGTACGTGCCGCTCAAGCGGAGGCTCGAGACGCTCGCGGCCGCCGGATGGATTTACTTGGTGGTATTTGGAGGACTAACCGGATGGGCTGTTTTCTTGTACATTTTAATGGCCACACGGTTTTGGTGGGCAGCACTCATATACGGTTTATGGATCTATCTTGACCGGTCTGTAGCGTCAAATAGCCCGAAAAGGTGAGACGTGAAATAAACACGACCAAAGGTCGTTTAATGATTTTTCGGTTAAAACAATATTATATTATAATAATTATTTTAATCTATATTCATCGCAGTATAGATACGTAAATATAATACACATTTTTTGATATTATTAGCACTAATCGTATTAACATTTCTAAAATTATTTTTTAAACGATACCTACTTTTATACACACAAGAGTACTTACAATAATTATTGAATTACGTTTTAAAAAAAAAATGTTCTAGAAATGTATATGGTAGTTATAAACTATAAACATATAATGTGTATACAGTATACTTCTAAAACTAAAATCTACTAAAAAATTAAATATGGACTACAATTGTATTAAGAACAGAAAGACTTAAATATTTTTGAAATGCTCATAATATTAATTACTTAGGTATACAATTATCAATTTGTATAATATTGGATTATACATTTATCCACTGAAACAATGATAGGTTAAAAATATTAGTACATGTGATAATATCTATACAAAAATTATACAATTTTAAATTGTATAACTGTAAATATTTATTAGCCATTAGGTTATTAACAAGATAGATTTATTGTCAAATGGGTATTACCTTGACAAACAATTGTACATTCATTAAAAACATATACCTACTATATCGGTATTCAAAATTAAAATTTTAACTATTTTTATTAAAATCTTGTACGATTTATACGATGGCATTAAGTTATTAACTACCTATAAAATTTATAAATGTACATTCGAGTTTCATAAAATATTTTTTTAATAATTAAAACAATAAAAATATAGTTCTGATATTGCAATTATATCATATAGGTATAGAACTATATCATTATATCAATAAATATAATGATACATATTTCTGTTTCATTAATAAAATAATTATCTTTATTTTAAAATTAATATCATGCAATATTGTTGTTTTTTTAAATGTTCTGTATTGAAAAATAATTGTTAATTTGCTGTGTTAGTAGTTTTTAGTTATTACTTAATATTGGTACCTACGTAATAGGTCAATATTCAAATATTAAATAAATGGAACCAGGTGCTTGGAGATATTAAACTTATTTCACACCAAAGAAATATTATGAATGAGTTGATCAATATTTAAAATTAAGTATAACGCGTTATGAATATGTAATGAGTAATGACTTAATAAGTCATAAAATGATGTACAAAATCGTTTTGTATTAAAGTGGACCAATGCATACAGTTATAGTTAATAGTATTTTAGATTCTAAACGGAGCAATAAATGCATTGGTTTTACAGTGATGTGTGTTTAAAAAAAAAATGTTTTTGTGTTCGAAGACACATTTTATTATAGAAAAAATGCTTGGAAATTTAATTTCAAGGATTGTTTCTGGTAAAAAATTTGATCTTTTAGGGACATTTATAATATTCAACGATTTCAGATGATTTTTTTTTAGTTTAAAAATATCAAAAAAAACTTTTCGCCAATTCGTATATTGTTATCTATGTACACAATTATTTTTTCAAATATTTAGACTAATTTAAAGTTTTAGACTACGAACTTATCTTTTCGGGTTTAAGGCACCTATAGGTACGTCGGTATTGACTTATAAGTAAATATGATAGCTACTTGCATTATATGAACTGATTTTATAAAAATTACCACTTATATATTGTATATTTGTATGCGATTTGTTTTTAGTAAAAATTAGTTCAACATATTATACCGTACCTCCTGGCTTCTACTAATAAAAAAAATAATTGATTAATAGTGTGTAATATATATATATAAATTATCAAACATCGTTATGAATATAGGATGACGGAATGTCCCCGCTCAGAATTGTTATTAAATATTTAACGCATCCATTACTACAAAGACCTAGGCACTCAATAACGAGGAACACTAAATACCTACTATACACAGCATATCGACTTTCACGGTTTTTCCTAAAATCTTTAATACTTATTTATTATACATTTATAGACGCATGTATTGTTATACTTGTACATATTATATTTTATTAACGTGTATGTTATAATTATATAGATTTCGCTTTGTAAGAAGATTGGCATGGTGGACCCACTTTAAGAACTACTTTCCAGTATCTCTAGTAAAGACTCACGATTTGCCAGCTGATAAATCGTATCTATTTGCCACTTACCCTCACGGTGTATTGTGTGCTGGATCATTTTCTAATTTTGCGACAGACGCAGGACAATTTTCCGAACTGTTTCCCGGTCTCACGTCGTATCTTATAACGCTCAGTTTACACTTTAGCATGCCATTTAGCCGTGAAATTGGCATAGGTTTATGTGAGTATAATAATTTTATCATAAAATATTCCACTCGTTTATCAACCAGTAACGGTGGCGATATTACTTATTGTTTTCGAGATGGTAATATAATAATATGGTATAGGTAGTATTAAATATGAATATATATCGTTACATGCACAGTTATTATGCACTGCGACGATAGAGTACCTTTATCTTGGAAATGTCATAGCACTTGGGTCCGACGCATCTCAATTTTCGTTCGTATTATTTTTGACTTTTCGAGTATCTATAGTTATAAATTATACACAGTAGATATACAGGTATACAATATTATACAATATACATGTAAATGGCCATAAACGGGCACGCTGCTACACAAAATGTTATTTTTCATGTTTCCCCATGTTATGACTTCATAATATTTGAATTTTAAATTACAGTTTAAAATTTTTTATTCGTACATTACCTACCGGTATTACCTGTCAACTATTTTAGTATACTCTCGTCTCACACCGAGACAAGGAGAGAATTCATTCGAGCCCGAATGTTTGAATAAAAACAGACAATTTTGCTGGACGCCAAAATATTTCATTGTTTTATTACACTTTTTTTTTATATAAGTGAAAAGTAATGCCAAGTATCTAAATAATGCGTTATGTGATTCACAAATCAGAGTAAAACGATAAATGAGTATAAAAGTATATAATTTATATAATAATTGAAAGATTGCAATTTGTAACAATATGGTTATTATTATTTATATTTTAGTGTTGGGTATTATATTAAAGGGTGGCATTTTAAAATCTAACTTGGGCGACATTTCGTTAACGCAGCATTGGGACTGTACACAAATATCATTAACATATTGTATACAATGCAATTATATATTGTTATGATTATGATACATTAAAATAATTAATCCAATTTCACAGGTCTTCAAGAATCATCTGAAAAAAGTTTGATGAATTTATTGGATAATAAAAAAGGGAACGTTGCTGTTCTTATGGTAGGAGGTGTTTCCGAAGCGTTTAAGTCTTTTCCAGGGCCGTACCATCTCATATTAAAAAATAGGAAGGGATTTATCCGAGTGGCATTACAAACTGGGTAAATTTTAAATGTCAATATAAAATAATAATTGTTGTTATTATTTATTAAAAACATTAATTTATAGGGCGTCTTTAGTGCCAGTGTTTTCTTTTGGTGAGACAAGTGTCTACGGATTGGGCGAAGCGGAGCCAAATTCATTCTGGGAAAAAGTGTTGAAATTAATCAAATGGAAAAGCGGAAATAAAGTACCAGTAGGACGTGGATTTTTCCAGTATAGTTTTGGTCTTGTGCCCCGCAGACATCCAATTGTTACTGTTGGTGAGTAATAAGTATAATTAATTCTATAGGCATTGATAGTATATTTAATCAATGCTATAGGTATAACTATATTTTAAGACATAGTTATTAGTAGCAAGTATTACTGTACTATTTTCGATTACCTATAATGGTGCAATAATAACAAAGATTTTTTTCGGCTGATTCACTTTTCAACTAAATTTAAAAAAAAGTCGATTCCCTTTTCGACCAAAATCGTACTCTTCCCTTTTTGGCCAAACCAAAAAGTTTAATATTTACTTTATGTTATATTATTTTCTATGTATAATCCATATTATATATAAAAATCACGCAATCAACGTGTTTACTCCAAAAAAACTATTCAACCAATGGCCGAGCCGTCTAACGCGACGGATTCGGCACAGCCGGTCCGAGTTCGATTCTCGACCACCGGGCGGCATTTTTCTCCGTGCAAGTCACGGTGTCCGGAGAACAAGTGCCGCCATCCCCCACCCGGGCATGGCAGATACCTACGGGTGCCCAATCAAAAATTCTGCCAAACCCAACACACACGTGTTCCTCCCCCTACCGACTTAATAACCTACAGTAAAACTAAAAATAGCTAATGGCCTCAGCTGCCGGGCTCAAGATCAATTAAAAAAAAAAAAAAAAATGTTAATATTTAATATTATTATATTTAATAATTATTGATAAAAACTGTATATTATTATTAGTTATTATTTGTTTAAAATATATTATACACATCAAACTTTTTCATTTGGTCAATAAGTGAATCGGCAGAAAAGGTAAGGGCACGATAAAACAGCCATGCTCCAATGACAATAAGACGAGACTGACTCGAATGATAATAATTTTCGTGGTTTCTGACTACCTTATATAACGACCTTATCTGGTAATAATTACCAACGTTGGCATCCGATCCAATGTAATTAAATGTAATTATTTTGATTTAAATCTAACGATAATCAATATTTATTGACATATTTTGTGTAATTGTTCCTTGCGAATAATTTTGTCTAATTTTGTATAATTCCCTTGTGAATATAAAGCTTTTGAATGACGTTCCGGTTAAAAATAATAATAATAAATAAATATTTCGTAAAATTGAGCAATACGTTATGTATTTAGTATTATAGTATGAAATAATGAAAATAGCATAGTCATTTATAAAAATATTAGTTACACCATAAATAAAAACATAGTTAAATAATTATGTAAATTCGTTCTACTACAAGATATAATATGATTACTATAACCAATGTAAAATAGTATGTACGTACTTAATGTGATTATGTTTAATACCTCTTGGAATGGTGTTAAAGGTTTATTATTTTCATTTCGATTCTAGTTAAAAGTTATAAGTTATAACCTTCAAAGCAGAATTTTTATTATATACTTACCATAAACATTTGCATGAAAGTAATACAAACTAAATAAAAAATAAATAATTTTAGGAACTGAGTTTATATAATTGAGATTAATTTAGTGACCTCCAAGATGACTGAATACTTATTTTTTGATGATTTTTTAAGATTAACAGGACTGGAAACGAAGTATGGTGCACGGTATATAAAAAGATCCCACATCGAAAAGTCAACGAGCGATTTTGGCGCCATCTCTTTGTATTTGTATTTTTTCATCAGTTTAACACACTGTTCTATGACTATTCAGCGAATTATTCAATTTTGTCGCCACGATCGCTCGTTAACTTTCCGTAACAGATCTAGTGCAAATGATAAAGGTTAATTTCCAGTCATGTTAACCTTAGTCCGTGGCGTAGCCACACCGCGCAATAAAAGAATAATTTTTCTTAAAAAATCTGAATATTTTGTTTTTGATTTTTATTTCCTATAATAAACCATCCTTTCAATTTTCAAGCATATTTTTTATACAAAATAATTTCTTTATTTCATATCTGCCAGGTGTCCCGTGACACTTTTTTTTCCATATCTATATTTACCTATCTATATTTTGAATGAAAAATATAAAATAAAATAATCATCTGAATATTTTTTAAAAATCTGAATTACTTCCGTTGTGTTGTTTCACTATGAATTTCAATCTATTATCATATCATATCTATCATTTATGTTGGCTAATTATTGAAACATGAAAGGGACAAAATACAATAGAAAATAATATAATATATTTTGACCAATTGATGCGGAGGGAGATGTTAATTTAAATGGCACTTAATAAATTTGTCTCTTTAAGGAATCAACTAGATAACATAATATGACCACCAATTTAGATAATATTATATAAATATTTTTTTTATATATATCAATTACTGACATTTGCTAATTAATAATTATAACCTAACCTTACAGTTAAAATTAAGATTGGATTTAAAATCTTATAGGTAATTAAACATTAGTACATTTTTTTTTTAATATGTAATGCTGCCTTTTCTGTTCACCTTTACTAGCTTACTGTTCACCTTCAACTTACGAAATAAACAAAACTTTTGATCCCATATATGTGATAACTGATAAGATATTACATCATAATTTTATCAACTATTAATGTTATTTTCAGTGGGTAAGCCAATTGATGTACCAAAAATTGTTAAACCAGAAAAAGAAGATATTGAGAAGTACCACCGAATATTTATTGACGAATTGACCAAACTATTCGAAGAACATAAAACTAAATACTCGAAACATCCCGATGAAATGGAGTTGGTATTGGATTAAATAAAATATGTTAAATTATATTTTTTTACAGTCTATTTTCCTGAAAATTAATTTATAGTTATCTGATATTCTTAATGTTGCAACTGTTTACTTGTTATTATTGTATTCCTTTAAATATTTTTTATTTGTATTTAATTTAGTGATTTTATTTAGGTGAATGTGTCTTAACTGTAATTGAGCTCAGTTTTAATTTTGTATTTGAATTATAAAGTACCTGCCAACCTAATTCAAATTATAATTTATGTTTGTTATATTACATAACTGTATACGTATAATACAAAGAGCAGTTAAAGTCTATTGAGAATTTATTAATTATGATATAAACTGTTCAAAATAGATACCTAGGTACAGGTCAGAAATATCTATGTTGCGCACTTGTAAGATGGAACAAATGCCAGAGATACGTTCTCTTAAACAAAAGTGCGTTCCTGATGGTGCAAATGTCTTATTGATGAGGACACGGTTTAAAAGTAGTACACTGTAGGCTAAAATATTATTTTTTTTTAAAAATGATTGAGTCCCCTCTTGATTCTAGAACTGGCCAATTAACACAATGTACCTATGCTACTTTTATAGTAATTATGTTTCAGGAATTGATGGTTACTATATTTATGTTTTAAGGTAATTGGTTACTATTTATCTAATATTCTAATGTATTTTTAAAACAACTTCGCAATATCTATTATCCAATTTAACATTTTAAAACAAGATTAAATGTGTAATGTATTGTAATCATATTATAACATACACTATGTTAATAACTATACCTATACTGCTAAATAAATCAATAATTATATTATTAAAAAAAACTGTGTGTGATAAAATCGGACGTTTCAGTACCTGTATAAACTAGGTACTTAGTACTTTTTCATTGAACATTTTGTAAAAATTAATAAATAAAATAATATAATTTGCCTAAAATACATTTTTTAATTTATGCAAGTTTATACAAGTTTACAACACCTTAAAAATATTATTGGCACACTTGTCAACCTTACTAATAAATACAAGCATACAATAAGTAAATATAATAAATAGATAAGTACATAGGTAATTATGTTACTTTTTTTTGGGTGGGGGTGGGATGGTTGGATACATTATGGTAACCAATTAATTAAAACAAAAATTTAAATATTTACATTCACATAATAATATTATATGTACTATATATATTATTATCCCATTTAAGAGATAAAGAGTGGGTAGGTACTGAAATCTATGCTGGGCATCATGGTTTATAAATATTCACCACGCCACTGGTGGGAGGCTCCCATTGTTCGTTTTTCTTTGAAAAAGGAAGGTATATTTCATTTTACTTACTCCACATTTATTTTAGATTCTGAGCGAAGCGATGAATGTATTGGTCTTACAATGATGTGTGTTTTTTAATTTTTTAATTTTTTTGTCAGTGTACACGACTAGTAGTTGAAATAATGCTTCGATTTTCAACTTCAGTATCTTGTTCGATGGGAAAGTGAATATTGTTGGTGCATTGTGTAAATTAAAATTTAAAATTCCCAATAGTTTTTAAGAGCGCCAGTAAAAACAACATAAAAATTAATGAAAAACGAGAATTCTTACGCCAAATCGGTTTTCCACCAAATCGATTTTGGTTTTTGGTGTAACTCTAAAATAAATTAACGTATATACATAACATTTTCACTGGTTGTTTATATTTGCATTTTCTATACACGATAAAATTTTCAAAATATTTTGATTTGTTTTGAACTGTTTAGGATCATTTTCAGTTTCCAATTGTATTAGTCTTTGTTTCTATGAATATCAATAAAACTTTATTTGTTGGGTTCAAAAAGCTTGAAAATTTAATACAAGGCTCCTACTGTATTATTACAATATCAGTTGAAAAATATTAAAAACACATAGGCACAATTTTTTATTATAAGCATTTAAAGATCGAATTTTGACAAAATTTATCAAATTTAAAATTTAATAATTATTTTGTAGTTAAAAATGTATAAAATGTTCAATTTTTATATCTAAGGATTGAAAATTTAAAACAAGGTTCCACGTAAATAGGTTATAATATATAAATTACTTTATTCACAATAATATCATCAAATATATAGGTACTTAGTAATATAGGCAGTCAGCCCGTCTTCGCTCAGAATCATTTTTCTTGTACAATGATATTATATCATTGAATTCAAATTTAACACCATGCATAACAGTGATCCACTTGTAACCTACTGTACAGCAGAGGGACACCCACTTGCCCACCTTTTTACTACATATTGCTATACATTTTTTTTATCGATTTTACAGTTAGTATCATATTATGTTGATATTAGTTATTTGGTTTGTTTCATTTATTTATTTTCTTTGTACTACGTATGAAATTATAACACAAATAAGGTAGGTATTTAACTTATATTCTTATACAAGTAATAAGTATTATATAACACTCTTAATATTCATATTATATAATTTATTAAAAATTATAATAATTTGGGTATTATGTTGTATTTCAATTTCAAGTTATTATCGTTCTAAATTAATAGGTATCTATACAAAATTAATATTTGACTATATTTTATTACAATGATTTTCAATTTCAATATGAAAATAATAGGTAATCAAATTAATAAAATTGTGACAATATCTTATTTTGGTAACTCATTTTGGAAGAAAATCGCTAAACGGCCACTAATTGAGTCCCCTAACATTTTTTTTTATAGATTTATTTATTGAATAATAATTGCTTTATTTACATTCCATACCAGCGGTGTATATAGTATTTTTTTTAAAGGGGAGTGTTATTAAAACATATAAATTATACTACTATCTATAAATTAAAATATAGTTTAGGTTAATAGGTTATATAAAAAAAAGCAATCAGACAATCAAGACATTCATATATATCATTATATTTACGGAAATAATAATTTCAATGATATGAATATTAATTTTATACTTAATTAGTAATTACAAAATAATGTATATATAATACGTGCTAAAGGGGGTTTCATTTACTCATATCCTTTTGTATTCGCCACTGATCTATACAGCTGTGTACAATGAGTGAAGATGATTGCTGGTACCTATACAAATGTAAAGGAAATCGTGCAAATGGCTTAATGGACATGAGTGGGAAAATCGTTTAACAGAAGCAACACCCGCTATAAGATTGATAGGCACTAGACTCTAGTAAGGTTTTTATTAACATATAATTGTGATTTTTATTTAATCTTCAGTCTTCTTGGTGGATTATTAGGACGGCGATTGATGGCATACGAGAGAGAACGAGGGTTAGAATATTTTGTTTCGAATTGAGTTTTTTGTACCAACTGTTGTTATATAGGTACTTAGTACTTACTATAGGTACTAACTAGTAGCTAATTGTTATATAACTGACTGTTGTGATCTGTAAATCCTTATGCAATGTATTGTTTGTTCATATAACACAGCTAGAGCTCTATAATTATTTTTCGAAGACATATAGACTGGAAAGCTTATATATAAGTATTATATTGGAGTGCCTTGTTTGGTTTGACTCCAAATTTGAATTCCATGTGACCAGAGAGAGGATATAATAAAATTGTTTGGTTAGGTCATTAAATATATATATATATAATTTTTTTTGATTGAGCTTAAGCCGGGAAACTATGGCCATGAGCTGTTTTTTGTTGTTTGTAGGGAGGGGAGCGGTTGGAACGATTGGTTAAAGAAATTATAATAATTGACTCATTCCATATGATATAACTTATAATAATATAATATAATATAATATAATAATAACGCAGGTCTTGAAACCGATATTGGATATCGATTTAGAATACCGGCTTAAATCGTTGAAAACAGAAATCGAAAATATCAATATTGGTAATCATAATCGAAAAATATAAAAACTGGTATTCAAAACCAAAAACGAAATCAAAATCAGAAAAATCAAAAAATAAATACTGATAACCGAAACCGAAATCAAAATAGGAAAATATATTTAAGGTTTCACAAGCCCTGGTTATAACATGTGTGTTTTTTAGGTTTGGCAGAATTGGGCACCCGTAGGTTTCTGTCATGCCCGGTCGGGGGACGGCGGCCTCGCTCTTTGGGCAGTTGCCTGCCCAGAAAGAGGAGCCACCCGTGGTCGAGATTCGAACCGGCGACGGTACTCGTCGGAACTGACGCGGTACTCCGCTCGGCCCCTCCGTCCCTCTAAATATATATTATGAATTAAGATAAATGTATAATACATTTTTTTTAATGGTTTAGGTGCAAGATGCTTGATTGTTCAAATGTTTATTTTACATAAATATGTATGACAAAAAATTAGAAAATACTCGAGAACCATTATGTTACAACTTTTTGTTTTTTATTTTATTGAAAATGTAATACAAAATAATTCGTTCAATATAATGTGGGTAAATTCGTAATAACTAATAAGTAATTTGTATTATAATGTTAGAGGCGTGAGTGGTATTATCATTAATATGTACATTTTATTTATTATAATATGGTGTTTCATAGAGAATTTTATGCACAAAAAATTAAACTTGAAAATATGTTTCACTATAATTATTTGTGAAGATAAATTAATTTTAATCAGTGGTGTATTTTTGGGGAGGGGGGGGGGTCATGGGTCTCGAACAGAATGGAATAATATAATTATTAATTCATAACTCATATGTATTTTTATAATATTATACACTTACTTATTTTTTAGAACACCCTCACAAAAAATTTGAAAATATGCCACTGATTGTACTATATAATATTATATTGGCTAATAATGACATTTAAATGAAAGGTATGAATTCTTGAAACATAAGCCATTGGTGTTTCAACTTTATAGATAAATATATAATATTACTTAAAATTATATTGAACGCTAAAAATAAACTATTGTGTAATGTAAGATTATATTGATTTATAGTTAATAAATCTTGTTCATAACATCGTAGGTAATCCGGATCAATTAGATAAAATTGATATGTGTGCACTGTGCAGTTGGTTTTATTGTAATGATTTTGACATTATAGATACAAAAAAATACAAACTGATGGAGAAGAATGTTGCGAATAGAATAAACATTCTAAATAAAATCTGTAAAAAAACAATAATAAAATATTTATATGTAGTATCAAGTATTATATTTTACACTGAACTACAATAAATATAGATAGGTCATAGATACCTGTACGTATTTTTTTTTATATAAAATATTATGTAACTTATTTAATTATTATAGGCACACACACAAAAACGTTAATATACGAGATGGATACTGTATGTGGTCTGATAAAATATAATTTTTCTTGATTCATTATATTTATTAATTAGAATAATTATTTAATTTTAATGTACTTACTTGGTCTTGCCACTGATTGTCGAGTTTACATTGTTTATAGCCAATTGTTGTAAAAGAGACAGAACTATGAAGCGGTATCCACGTCTGAGGAAACCATTTATTAAGTATGTTATCCAATTTTTTCCGCCACAAAAAGCTTTTACGAGCAACTAAATCACGCATCTATAAATAGGAATTTAAATAGCTTAAAATTTGCTTGATTTTCAGTAGAAATTAGGTAATAGTAATGTCATATTAGTCATAAAAATTCATTACTGCAATAAAAAATGCGTATAAAATTATAAATTGGTCAAATTTGGTTAGGTACCTATGTCTTCGTTTATTTTGAAAACAATAATATAATATACGTTTATGTCTCAGATTATTTTAGTCTAAATTCGATTATACATTATGGAGATATTGGATACTGAAAGTCGTTTTTAATTTATTCCAATTACTAAGAAAATTGTGATAGATTTTCTAGTACAGAAAGTTAGATAAAAAAAAAAAAAAATTAAAAACTTAAAATAAAAGCTGCTCTACAGTAGGATTTGAGAGTAACCCCTTCATCGAGTAGGTCTCACTGTGATGGATACGTTTAATTTGAATGAAATAACAATTCATTGCATACGAAAAAAGTGTAAAGATGGTCATTCTATATAAAAAGGTTTATTAATTTATAGAAATTAATTTTACTATAATAGTAAAATTCTATGTAAACTATAAATAGACAAAAATTTCAAATGTACTGATCTATATATTTTGAAAATGTCATAGCGTACAGTACAATTTGCATGAAGTCCACCAGCACATTTTTGAATCGCAACAAAATGGGTAAAATTGTTATTCTTATTGTTAAAATATCGCGTCACTGTAAATCTATCAACAATATACGTATTTTCTATCTATGAATGTAATTCACTCACAATCTGAATAGTCTTTGTGATGTATTTTGGGATTTTATTGTAGTTTGGGTTTTAGGGCCTGGTTGTCTCAAAATCTTAAAAATACTACCAAACCTAACACTTTAATCAAAATTATAATTAATATACATCGAATTAATTATTGTACAGTTGTAGTGTACACACTACACAGTAAGTTTTTTTTAAGCTTTAAATACATAACTAGTTTAACTAGTTCAGCCTATATGATAATATTAAGTTTCTAGATAAGTTTAAAGTTTTATAATTATATAATAAATAATAAATAATAATATCTAATGGTTACTGGTTATACAATGGTGTTATTTTTTTTTTTATCCTAGGATAAAGCTGTTTATAAAATTTCTACCAGAAGGAGTGCTTCGTTTAGACATAGTATCTTATTGTCTCCGCACAGAATAGTTTTTCTTATACAATGATATTATATCAATAAGTCAAGCTTAATACAATCCATTATACATTGACCCACTTGTAACCTACTGTACAGACGAGCAACATCCACTTACCCGCTTTTTTTTTTTAATTTGGCTTTAAGCAAAATACTCCATGTCTCTAAAATGCATTACAAAAAATATAATTACTTCAATATAGTTGTAAAAAGCTAAATCACTGATAGCTTCCGCATCTTCAATTCTTCTCAATGAAAACGTTTTAATAACAGTTTCTAAATCATGGTCGTATTCTTCAAGTAGTTGGTTCAAAATTGTACAATCTTCGAAGCCCTTAAAATGTAAAGTAGGTGCATAATATGCATATAATTTTATATGCGTAATTTATGTATTTTTTAAATCATATTTTCTTTTGGATTTTATTTTATACTTACAGCATTCATTCCTTGACCATAAAAAGGTACAATAGCGTGGGCAGCGTCTCCCATCAGCAGGAAATTATTATTAACGTGGTATGGATTACACTGTAAACAATACAATATGATAACCCTTTATAAATATACACTAAATATACATTTATTATACATTTTTTGGCCAGCAGCTCCAATAAGAAAAAAGTATGTAATTTTAAATTTTAAAAAAGCACTAGCTTACTTTAATAGAAATAAGAGTTCGTGCTTTTCCATTTTTCACTTGGTTTAATAAATGTTCTGGTTGAATCAAATCCATAAAATCCTTAAAATACTCGTTAAAAAAACGTAAAATGTCTTCATTTTCTGATTCTAATATCATTGGAAATTGATCCATTGGCATGAATAAAGTGCAAGTCCAAGATTTATCTTTATTCGGTAATGCTATCAACATAAATGTACTTCTCGGCCAAATATGAAGATGTCCTGGAGTTAAGGTATCCTACAATTTTTCAACGTTATTTCTTATATTATAAAATATATTTTTTTGTTTTTCCTTACTTTTGTTGCAGCTGATGGTAAGCTTATTTCAAAATAACCATGATCTATATATGTCTGTGAAAAATTAAACATTGGCTGACGAATCATATGTTTACGAACTACGGAATGAGCCCCATCACATCCAATAATTACGTCTGGTTTTACAGTTTCTTGTTGGTTTTCTAATGATCTAAAATAAGTATGAAATTATTTTTACAAATGATCTTACAATATTAAATCGAATCATAATAAACTTACTTTTGAAATGTTAATAGTTTAGCATTAAAATCAACATCGACGAGTTTATGCGAAAAGTTTAATTTCACATTTGGATATTTTTCGAGTTCTACAAACAAAATGTGATTATTTTTATTGGACTATTTAAATAACCGAAATATTAAACACATAATTACTTGTTAATAAAAATCCATTGAGTTCTTTTCTGCTAACAGAGTATAAACACTGAAAAATATAAACCGACTCAATTGTTATAATTAAATCGTTTTTTTTTTTTTTTTTATATTACTTATCATAAAGACAATAAGTTATCTTGACTTAATCAACAAAACTTAGTAATAGTAAAAAATACATTATTTAACACTATGAAACAAATTATACTAATTGTTTGTGCTAGGAAACTAATTTTTAATACTTAGGTATACCAAGGAGTTTGGATTCTGAGCGAATGCAAAATAGTAGATATATTTTTAATCAAATGTTTTATTATTATTTTTGTAAGTAGGTATGTCTATCATTTTTTTTTTGTTTTCTAGTACCGAATGGTCTGATTCTCCTGTTTACCATGTTTTTAGTACATAATTGTTCTAGAAACTCTCACAAATTATTTATTATATTAATACACAAATAGAATTACATTTTGAGAAAACTGGAGCATTTTTGGGGAGTCTATATAAGTATTTTGAATAATATTGCAATTTTTCTCATTACTCTGTTACATTTGCAATAGAGTTTCACTCAGAAAAGTTTTGGTTTGATTTTGATTATTTGAAAAATTGTGACGGACTTTTTAAATTTATTTTTTATAAGCTACAAATAAAAGAGAATAATCTTAATGACTACGAATCAATATTTAATTAGTAATAAAAATTATAGTTTATGCGACTAGTTAATACAAAAATGTACATAAAAATGGTACCTTGGATTTGTTAATATCATACATAATGCTATATTTATGGCCATCAATTGAATGGATCATTCGACCATACATAGGTTCTGTGAGTTCTTCAATAACAATATTATCGAGTCCGATAAATCGGAGAGCGTTAATGCCTCTTTCTGACAAAGCCAAGTTTATAGAACGTCCCGATGTTGATTTATCAAGTCTAATATCTGTAATAATATTATTTTATATAATATGTAAGACGTAGGTATTTATGCACACATAATAAAATACTTATAATTTTTTACTGTTATATCTTATTAAAACTTAGATGGTTGTAGAAATAGTTATTATTTAAACTTAAACAATTAAATACCTACCGATTTATTTTTCCATGCAACTTTAAGTATATTTTCCATTTTTAATGGTGAAAAATATTTTGATATCACTGTTCAAATTTTTTATTTCATTTTGAGTGATCATTATAGTATTATACTACCATTTTAAATCAAAGGAAATATTGTGGATTTTTTTTCCGGTGACAAATTTAGATGTCTAATAGGGTGTAACCAATTTGCACCAATATTGACCCAACACAATATAAGCAAAATTTTTAATATGGATCAATATTTTTTAAATGCGTTTATAATTTGCACCAGAGTTCAATTCAACTAGATTATTCTTTTGACACTACATACACGTTTCGATAGTGGAGTACGAGATACTGAGATATGAGAAGTACTAACACAGAATAATATTACCAATTTAAACTAATTTTGTGTTGCTACAATTTTATATTTACCCGACCAGCGGACAATGAGACGTTTCCAAGTTAGGAACTGAAAATATTAACTTAACAGACAATACATTACGACATAAAAATCCAAGTATAGAAATATACAACAAAATAAACTATAACAATTAATATTATAATATATTTATTTTTTTTTATTGTTAAGTTATCTTAGTTGTATTCTAGTGGCTTTAAAAAAAAAAATTGTTGTTTATATTTGAGTTGTTGAGATATGTTTACCATGAGCCCGGTCAACGAAGTAAGCTAACGACGAAATAATCGAATAGGTACTTAGATATTAATGTTGATGCAGTTTACAAAACATATTTTTGGCTACCTACGGTGTTACATACCTTTATCTTAGAGCACATTACAGACTGCCATCACTCGTCAGATATATGAATATGTATTAAGAAATAATAATTTTAAATAAAATAAAATTCTGAAAATTTCGAAATTTTTTCATCTGCGATTTGTATTAGTTAGTAGGCGCACCTACCTATATTATATATAAAGAAAATTATCGTACATAGATAGTCATTATTATGAATCAATTTCATAATGAGTTCTTCTTTTAATAATGTTAAAATTCTACAATATTTACGTGTTTATATGATGAAAACTAAATTTGAGAAAGTGATTCACAATGGCTTATGTCCATTTGGCATTGTAAAATTTTTGTAGTGTTGATAATTTTTTTAACAAACAAAATTAACGAACCTTCAAAAAATTGTGTGTTATAGTATTATAATATATCAGTACTTGTCAGACAGTTGGTATATGTTTCTATAAAAACGGTTTTTATACCAACACTAATTCAGTGAAACGTGTAACAGATACCTATATAGTATATACCCACAGCCTATAGGTATATTAAATGATTTATAGGTATTTGTATAAAAATGGTATTACACCAATAGGCAATAATATATATTGTTTTGTAATAAACTTATTCACCATATATATTGTGTAGGTACTGTTATATTTAAAACTACATTATAACAATGGTCAATAATTAGAGTTTAGAGTACCTAGGTAATTTTCATTATCTACGAAACGGATTTACATGTTTTAATACTTGAAAAATAGTTTACCTGTTCGACTTTCGTAGACGGTAACGTCATATCCATTTTCTGCCATAAAACATGCACACAACGACCCAACCTAAATAAAAATGCATTAAACTTTTAACGTTATTATAACTTAATTTTAATAAATATTATTTACTGGTCCGGCTCCAATAATAGCAATTTTAACTCTTGAATGAGTAAACATCTTATCAGGTTCTAATCTACGTGAAAACTAAATTGAACTGAAGACTTTTTACTAGACAATTTTATACATAATATCGTAATTTATAATGTCCGTTTCAAAGAGGGGAACTGTTACGTAATGTTGAAAATAATACCAATACACCCATCAGCGTAGAAACCGTATAAAACGTATTGCAACAAATGTGAAGTTGTATCTATGTCCTCTGAAATAGTATATCAAGGTGTGCTTCTACAGGAGCAGTAAAAAGAGCTTCAATTCAATCAAAAAAAATTAGATTTCGATAATACTTTGGGGAGGCCAAAAATAAATATGTCCAGTATTTTTAAAAATAATCTAGAAAAACCAAACAAAAAAAGCGGGTTAGTGGGTGTTGCTCTGCTGTACACATGTCCGGACTTAGGATTGTGGGGGCCCCAGGGCACATAATACAACGTTGACAAACTTACTGCAAAAGGTACTTGTTTTGTGGGCACTTCTTGTTAATTGAATCTTGTGGGGGCCCGGTGCCTCCCCCCACCTATACAAGTGGGTCACATCACTGTAATGGATGGTGTTAAATTTGAATTCAATGATATAATATCATTGTATAAAAAAAAACGAATCTGAGCAAAGACGGTCAGTCAGCCTTTGATATTACTATAAGTATATTTGATAATATAATTGTGAATAAAATATTTTTATATAACCTATTTACATGGAACCTTGTTTTAAATTGTCAATCCTTAAATATAAAAGTTGAACATTTTATAAATTTTTAACTACAAAATAATTATTAAATTTAGTCAATATTCGAACTTTAAATGCTTATAAAACAAATTGTGCCTATTTATTTTTAATATTTTTCAACTGCTATTGTAACAATATATCAAGAGCCTTATATTAAAATGTCACGAATTTTTATTTTTTACCCAACAAATAAAATTTAAAATTATAAAAAAATTTAAAACTGACAACATTTTATGGTGTAGGTATAGAATATGAAAATATAAACATTCAGTGAAATTTTCATGTATCTACACTCTACAGTTATTCGTTTTTGAATTAAAACAAAATAAAAAAATCGCTACATAAGAAATCGAGTGAATAATGAATATATCTTGTAAAAATATAAACTTCAAACGCTCATAAAAATTTAATTTGATTTGCTTGTAAGTTGTAGACATTTGTTTTTTGATAAAGGTAGAAAAACTTATGAGGAATCTCTTATTACATTTTCGAATCTTAGATTTAAATAGAAACATTTTCATGAATTTTTAACACAAAATAATTTGCACATTTTCGTGAATTTTACGTATTTTGTCAATATTTGAACTTTAAATAATATAAAAAAATTGTGACTACGGATTTTTAATATATTTTATTTGGCTTTGAAATAATATATTAGGAGGCTTCTATTAAATGGTCAAGCTTTTTAACCCAACAAATAAAATTTTTATTGATATTTATAGAATACAAAACTAAACAATAATTGGAAACTGAAAATGTCCGTAAACAGCTCAAAATAATATAAATATTCAGTCAAAATGTCATATGTATCTACAATCATATTAGAGTTACACCAAAAACCAAAATCAATCTTGTCGAAAATCGATTTTACGTAAAAATTCCCGTTTTTCCTTAATTTTTCTTTTGTTTTTCATGGCGCTTTTCATAACTATTGGACAATTTTTACTTTTGACACCCCAAAGTACAAAGTAGATTCATTTTCCTATTAGAAAAGATAATGTTGACGAAAATCTAAGCACCTTTACTGTCCTCAAAGGTGTTGAAAAAAAATTTAAAAATTCGCTCAGAATCTAAAAATGATTTCGTAGTTAAAAATGTATAAAATATTAAAATGTTCAACTTTTATAGCTAAGGATTGAAAATTTAAAACAAGGCTCCATATTCCACGTAAGTAGGTTATTCTTTAGCTAAAAAATCTAAATTGTTATTGTAAATTGTTGTTTTATAATATTAATTCAACTAATCGGCTACCGTATTAATGTTAAATTACCACACTGAAAAAAACACCTCCGTTCAGAATTGTTTTTCGTATACAATGATATATTATATCATTGAATTCAAATTTAATACCATCCATAGCAGTGACCCACTTGAAACCTACAACTGTACAGCAGAGCGACCACCGCTTACCCGCTTTTTTTAGTTTTTTCTTTATAATAGATGTTCATATAAAAAGGTATGCTAGTTCAAAAAACTAAAAAAATGTATACAATTTACCTTAAGGTTCTTAAAAAGTCTTACCTATAGCAATATTGAAAAACATCGAAAATGCTTTTGCACAATTTTTTTTGGACGTTTGAAGTTCTAATTTTGTTGAAATTGGATATTTATGTTGTAATTCAAAAAATATTAAACGTAGAAATTTGAGACTTTTTGCCATTATGTTTACAAAGTATATTTTTAAGACATTAAATACCATAAACCTATTAACACCGTTCTTCGGTAAGTGTTATAGAATATAGATTGATAACTAAGTCAATATATGCGATTATAATGGTTTTAAATATTATGCTATAAATGTTATAAATTATAATACATGTTAGAGACGCGTGCATAATTTCAGTTTTTTATACTGAGGCAAGTTAGGTTATATGTACGAGTATTTAACACTTCTTTCGATAGTATGTTAGGTACACGTTTAAATAGTAGAGTATAAGATATTGAGATGATATGTAAAGTAATAACACTAATAACTAATAGTAATAAATAATAACGAATAACTTACACAGAATATTCCATTTAAATTTCTTATTCTACTCACACCGATATCGTTCAACAGTTGGCGTCAGTACTAACTTTAAAGCTACCTAATAACGATAATAATATAATAAATTCGTTATTTTTTGTCAAAGCCTAATGATTCTAATGCTGTGTAATAACACAATTGCGACTGGTAGAGTCAGAAATCCCGAAAATTATTACTGCCATTCGAGTTCGTTTATAGTCTCGACATCACCGAGAGTACCGACGAAATAATCGAATACATGCATATTATAAATAGATACTCATTTTGGTGCAAATTGCAAACACTATTTTCAACTAACTACGATGGTGCAAATTACATAACTTTATTTTGGTGCAAATTATAAACACCCATTTTTATATTATGTGTGTACTGAGTAGTGACTATAATAGTCACACGCCAACTATCACGCCACCGTGACCGCCTCCGTTATTGTTGAGAAGACCCAAGTTGACGATAACCGCTTTCAACAGCTCATATGTGACACGCAGTGCACTCCACCCTATGGTCTTCACTTTACATAACCATTAGCCCTAAATAAAATTAAGTGTTTATATATTTTTTTCAATATCTCTCCAACATAATAAATTGTCTATAGGTACCTATATACAAATAACTTAAGTAAAAACGAAGGTACGTCATCGACAGTACTTGCCTACTTATAATTCTATACTTCTAGGTACTTCTTTATTTTCCCCGACTTGCGTGTAAGTTGAGAACGACCATTTGTTTTTTTTTTTACTAAAACCATAGTCCATAGAGTAGACATCCATAGAAATTGCTCCTACGTACTCGTTGTAGCGGCCAAGAATTGGTCGTAGGTCGTGAATCGTGATGAAACTGTTTAATGGTAAATTTTCACCATAACTCGCTTACCTAATATGTTTTAATTCTAAACATTTAAGGAGATATTCAATATTCAAAATATTTTATCAACTGTCATAGTTTTTGTTAGTAATAATTAGTAATTGATTACAAAAATTAAAAAAAATTAAATTAACAAAATTAGTTATTTAATAAGTTATTTACCAAATTATAACAAAAAGTTTTATACAAAAAAGGCAGTAAAAAAGCTTAAATAAATGAAAAAAAAAAAAAAAATAAAAATAAATGTAGGTATGTATATTATATTATATTTAATTATCAAAACTACTGTAAAATTAAATGAAAACAATTTAAAAAAGACCAAAAACCGACCTAAAATAAAAGCAAAAATTCTAAATATGCAAAAAAATACTTGAGAAAAGTTTCGACATTTAATTTACTCAGTGGCGTTTCCAGTAGGAGTTTTTTTGGGTGGCTTAGCCCATGGCCATTAGCCATTAAACACCTGTAGTTACATCTTACATTTAGTTACAATATAGTACAATAAACCTATACTTACCTATTTTTAAAGTAAACCGAAAATATTTACTAAAAAAAAATCAATATGTCCCCCAAGTATTTATAGATACCAATAAAATAAAACCCCATAATTTTTTTATTAACTTATAACATTAAAATTGAAGTATATTAATTTTCCTATTTCGTTGACGTTTATGGTTACTGCACCGCTTCTATGGGTCGTAGTGTGATGTATATTTTATAGCCTTATCAATTATAACCTTTATAAACGGGATATCTAACGCGAAAAAAATTATTCAAATCGGGCTGATAGTTCCTGAGTTTAGCGTGTTCAAACAAAATATGAACTCTTTAGCTTTATAAATAAATATATGTTTATAGTCTGGCCTTTTTAGTGTAAATAATAAATATGGAATGTATAAGTATATGGTAATTAAATCAATTAACTTTCAAAGTCGAATTCTTATAGTATAAAGTAGCATATACATTTAATACTAAAATAATATTAGTTTCTAAACCAATGCAGACTGTTATAATAAAATATAATAAAAAATCTATCAACTACATGGTTCTGAGTGGTTGTTTTTGTTCAATATCTCAAATTTAATGAAACCATACTTACACATCATATTATATTATACTGTTATTGTTGAGAAACATGATCTAGGTACTTTTATTTTTTTAGTGACTCATTTAATTAATGTAACAATACATTTTACGTTCCTATAATCGGCGTTGTAGTGAATATGTGAGTTTCACAATGCATTTTTAATATTTGTACTCTATGAATGACGATGTTCAATGAATTCGATTCTTGTAGTAAACAACATAAAAATATATTTTTCGATTCAGAATAGTGCCTACAAAATACAAATAATTAACACTATTGTTTTTGTAAGGGACTTTAAAACAACAGTGTAAAATATAAAGCTAAAAGATAAAAAGTTGAAAATCAAACAACTTATACCTACATTAATATACATTTATTAGGTTGACGTTAGTTATTTTTTTTTTGTTATGAATTCAAATTCAAAAGTGTTTGCAAATTATTTTATAGTTATCCTTGACTCATGAGCATATATTTAAAAACTCGGTGAAATTTCAGGATTATCTCTTAGGAATGGATATAATTATATCATAAGTTAAACTTGTAATTAAGCGCATGAACATTATAATAATATAGGTAGGGAATTTATAAATAATAACTAATAAGTAAACTATAAACTTACATAGGTATATTAAGGTTACAAAACGATTAACGAATTTCGATCAAATGAAACAAGAGCATTTGGTTTTGAGTACAAACCACGGCGTTAATTTACATTATGTCAGGTAAATTGTTATTTTTGCCATTTGGGTCCCCATGATTGTCGGAGCGTTTTTTAATTTTTTTTTTTTTTTTAATGAAATTAGATCTAATATAATGCACTACTTGACTGTATTACATAATTTGGTTTGTCAAGATAGCACGATCAGTCTGCATTTGTAAGAGATGTAAAATTGAATGTGACTTGGCGGCCGTACAACACTGTTCGAGCTTGCTCAAAACTCGCACGGGTGTAGGAGTGATTAGCGGCGGCGGTTCCCAAACAGACTATTTCCCAGGCACAGTACGCGCGTTAGCTAGTCATGCGGCTGCTGGTCAGTACCAGTCTTCCGTTCCAAAAAAAAATCGTAAAATATTAACAACTTAAATTAACGTATTGACGTACGTAAAAAAAAAACTTATTCTCGATTTCAGCTCTTTTCCGCCGCCCTCGCACAATTTATTGCAATATCTCTTCTCCACCCGTACGACCGTCGCACGAAACACTCATTGATTCATCGATTCTCAAACTAATATGATTCGATTCACGTGGCACGGCTTCCTAGCCGTGATCGCGTTTACTGCGATCGCATTCCAGCAGCACGTGACCGCTAAAAAAGAATTACCAGTCAGCGGATCCACGGCTTCGGCACCAGACCCGCCGGCAGCCACGTACCGGCCGAAAGACCACGCAGAGCCGATAATAGAGGAAGTGACCGCCAAACAGCTGGAAAGGGTGTTAAACGAAAAGGACTACGTTGCCGTATTTTGGTGTAAGTAATGCGATGACACACATTTTTACCAACTATTTCTAATGAGAAAAGTTTATAATATAATTGGTGTGTGGTTTACGATGTACAAACAAGAGGTTAGGTTACTTACACCACGTGCACAGATTATCATATTATTCTTATTTTATTTACGTCCAGGTGTATAGCATAAAAATAACCTATAAATTATGTTTAAATAACTTAATCTGGAAATATAAGTAAAGAGAAGAGCAGAATAACTGGTAAATCAAAGGATTTCAGTGAGTAGCGTATGTCAAACGGTAGATGTTGATAGAATACTATTTTAGTATTTTACAATACTTTGAGTAAGTATACAAAATACAAATATGATTCAATACTACCTTCACTTTATTTCAGTAGATGATTATGTCGCCTCCATAATTATGTATTAGAAAATGTTACAAGAGAACACTGGAGTTAGAGCAAACTTGTTCAGCTATTTGGCAAAATCTATTAATCTTGCCCCAAATTTTTAAGTTGGATAGTTGGCAGCTGCATATATTATGAGTCACTGGCTGGGATTTCAATAATAGGAAAAAAAATTAATCTGTTTGAATGAATTGCCAAACTATTTTGTTAAAATAACAGAGTTTTGGTTATAATTATCGAAAAAAATTTATAACAACTTAAGCATTAAAACTGTTTAACCAAATATTTTCATAGAAAATTCGTAAAATCAAGGAGGCGAAAAATTCTGTATATATTAATTGTAAAATATGTATGTTAATATTCAATGCCAAATCGTAATATGATACGACTTTTATGACGTACGTTATTATTAAACACAGTGTTTGTTTTTATATAACTTAATGTATGTAAAAATATATGTGTGCGATTTTTTATTTGAATGATTTTAAACAGATTTGGTTTTGGCATGGGATAAAGTCAAATACGCTAATGGAATATCATTATAGTGTCAAAGAACAAAATAGTACACCGTTCATACTGATATAGTATGTATATCAAATATATATATATATTGATGATTTTATTAATAGCCCTCCTATTAAAAACATTATCGTTTATATAAAATGTAACCCAAAAGTTGAAAGCTTCAATACAAAGGGCGCGCGAATTTTGAAAAAAAAAAATATAGCATCATAGAATAGTGGTTTCTATTGTTGGCAGTGTTTTCGAATTGTTTAAGAGCTGACCTTTCTAATGGAAGTATTCCGGTGGAGAAGAGAGAGAAATTTGGATTGTAAAACGCGCGACGGCCATGGTATTATTATGGTTACACTATCCCCTGACTGCTGTTGACGATTTTGCGGAGGCCGAGCGCCGGAGATAATAATAGCACACGCCTGACTCCATCTGAGGTAGTGTGGACCGTTTCATTTCATCTTTGCTGAACTGACATCACGCAACAGCTGTTTTTAAATGTTATAATCGGAAAAACCTCCGCTATGACAATTTATATATGTATAGGCACATATTTATATTTTTAGGGTTTTAAACGTGTACTGTTTTATTGCAATTATTGTTCCTAGTAAATATAAATAATTACCTACTTTCCATATTTACACACGCAGCGTTCTTTTTTTAGACTATAAACCATTGAATACAAATGGAAAAAAAGATCATTTTCCTAATTTCTTACTTAATTTCCAGAAAGTATTCAAGGACAAATGAAAATAAACGTTGAATACAATTTGACACAAATTAACTATTTTTTGGGTAGAACGAACTCTGCTCAGAATATGTAGGTGGTTAGTTATTCCAGTGTAACAATTTATGAACATTTTTTAAGGTAAAAACTAATAATACACAGCTCTAGTACAATACTATTTTAATATAACTTCGGCAAAGTATTGTCATAATTATAGGATTATTGTTAGTTACCCATCATAATATAGTTTAACGTGACAAATTTCTATGGATAATTTATGTAATTAGATAAATAAATTATTATGAACAGTTTAAATGTAATTTAAACCTAGTTATAAGATACAGAAAAATATTACTGCATATTGCAAAATAGTAATATAATATGTATATCATATTTTTGTTTAAATATTTTATTAATATTTTTTAACGACATTATTATACAAAATGATTACTAATTATCCACCATGGTATTATAACGTATTATCTTAGTAAATGTAAGTTATTTAAAAATAAATATTTTTATGTTATTTAAAACACTATAATATTTCATACGAATACAGGTAGTTCTTATCTACCTATATTTATTATTCTTATTTTTATAAAGATTATCTTTGTTATTAACTTATTATAATTATAGTTACCTTATATCCAGGTAGTATCTAGTATCTACCTCCGTATTCTAGGGCACCCTTGTGTTTTGTGAAATATTAAGCAAATAAACATCTTTAGATATAGGTAAGATTTAAATTATTTTAAGACTTTATTTTTCAAAAAAATATAAAAAACAAAAAAAAACATAATATAGACCAATTATTGGCAGGCATTAGTATTTAGTATAATTACAATTAGTACTGAAACTAAATGTTTAATAGCTCGCTGTTGATAACAGTAGTAGTTGTCACTTGTCATTACTTATTATAAATTATGTAAGACCCTTTAGATCTAAAGATAGGTCATGTAGTATTATACTATTATTTGCTTGAATTCGTTCTACGTATGGGTTATGCTAGATTGGTCTATTGTAGGTATATGAATATGATCTAAACAAATTAGTACATTTACGCAAATCGTAATCGCAACATAATTAGAAACTAGAACAACATATTTTTATATTGTGAAAACTGGAAAACAAAATATCAGTATCGCAAACACGAAAATAGATTATAGAAACGCACATATTATTATACGTGTTTATAAGCCCACTCTCGTAAAACGTATATTCGGATTATAAATTGATTGTTTAAAAGTCATATAAGACAAAAAAAAATTATTTCCTTTAAATATGATCATTATTATAATGAACACATATCATGACGTTTGTTATGGTTTTTTTTTTTTGTTGATGTGTGTATAAGGAAGATACAACAAAATGTGTGTAGTTTCCTCGAAATCTAATTAAATAATATTGGTAGGTAGTAGTATTTAGAAAATTTAGACTTACCACTTAAAGTGTAACATTAGATAATTAAATACTATTTGGAGTACATAAATGTAATATTCAAAGACACTTCAACTACAACTGGTCATCTACATCAAAAGTCAAACTATATTAATTTAGATAAATGTTAAATAGATGGGAGCTTATATAAACGAGGACAATTTTTACATAGAACCGTATTTTTCATTGTGGATAGAACACCGATATATATTATATATTATTATTTTTATATATATATATATTTTGGTATCAGCTATTTTGATATTATGTAATAAACTATAAAATACTCCAAATAGGTCACGCTATAGAATACACGCAACACGCTATAAGTACCCATTGTATACCATGTAGGTATCTAATAGGAACCTACCTAATTTTATAAATAATATCTAATATAGAGGTATGTATAAACCAGGAAAATATAAACAATTCTAATACTCAAAATACAATAGGTAGTAGTCAGTAGGTACCTACCTAAGTATTATGAATACAAAAAAATACACCAACAGGACGGCTGGATTGAAATGGGTATTAACATTTAACACTACCAAGTTAAAACGAAAAATGTAAGAAAAGAAATAACTGCAAAATTGATTGAGTTTATTTTGTTATGAATTATTATAATTAAAATTATTTATTAATTCTTAAGGATTCTCATCTTTTTATAAAAATATGTTTTACTGGCATTCTACTATAGGTGCAATATATTTTACTCGTCACCGTATTTGTCCTAGTTTATACACCTCATATAATATTATATAGGGCTTTGAATTGTCGAAATATCAAAACCAATAGAAGCAGAACGAAATCTCAAATTTTTAAGTGCCGCAAAAACATCAACATTGTATTATTTTAATTTTAAATTTGCCTAAACATAAACTAATACTTAAATTATAGTACACAAATAAATAATAATTTAATTATAGAAAATATAATACTGTATATTACAAAGATTAAAATAAAAATGACAATTTTCGGTTTTAAATTCAATTTTATTTATTAATACTATTTTTTCTGATTTAAATTTAGAATAATATGATACTGATTATACAATTTTATGATTTTTATATTATTGCCCAATACGATTTAACTGTTTACTGATTTATAATTAAATTTTGATCGTCATTTTTTTTTTGAATTTAAAATATTACTTACATTTTTACGATTTAAATTTAAATTTCTACCTACAGCAAACCAATCGTAGTTAGTGCTTTCTTACGCATTGTTACGCACGGCTGTGAAATACTGAAATAGACATAAATAAGAAAACAATTTATATTAGTTATTTCCTGCTTATTAGTTTGAGTTATTACCCACTGATGAATAATATTGTAGATATACTTATTAGCTATTGTTTAAATTTAAATTTAAATTAATTTTTTTTATATACTTGAAATTGTTTTCTATAAACATGCACATTTTAAAACGATTTTTATTTTGATATCCTAAATTATAGATTTTAATTGTTTTCAATTTTGATTTTTATTCCTTAGAATATTCTCAATAGAAAATCAATTTCCATATTATTTGCATTTTTGTGTTTATCGACGAGCCCACTAATAACTTTAAATTATTATAAATAACAAATGTGACAATTTTTATTTTTAATTTATGATTTGAAATATGATTCTATTGAATGTTGATCTACAAATATTGAATATTGAACTAATATATTTAAAATTTTAACTATACGTTTTACAGGTGGCCCTTTAAAACTATTATTTAAATTTATCAATTGTATATTTTTTACTTACACTAAGTAGTAATGATTAGAAAATATTCTGCTTTAGGTTTTGAAATAAAAACATAAATTGCTATTTAAAAACCAATAGTGGATTCTCCAACAAGCAAAAATGTGCAAATAATAAATAATAATAAGATCAATATAAAATATTAGAAGCACATCTTTAATTTAACAAAAATATTAACTTTTTGGAAATTGTTTTAAAATAGTAAGTGTTTTTATTATTAAAACTGTAGAAATAGTATAAGTTGGTATAATATTAAAATAATCACCTTTTATATTTAATATTTTTGTATGTAACCATTCTATATGGATATAAACTACTATTACTGAGGTTTATAAAATCAACATTTTGTTTTATTTTTTACCCAAATGATTTTACATCTGAATATTTAATCATTGATATATTATTTTTAATACAACCAAAATATACCCATTTTGTAATTTACTTCATTGTCAATCATAAAATGAACTAGAATAGTTCATTAACCATTGATAATTGTGTAAAATGAGACTATTTATATCATTGACATTCATTGACCATTGTAGGTAATTTATTAATAATAAGTAGGTACGATAGAATTCAAAATATATATATTAATAACATATTTTGAATATGAATAATATTATGTTATAATTATTTTTATTTTGAGTTAACTTATGTGTTGATACGTTTGATATTTACATGTATAGATACCAGAAGCTGTCATACTTGTGACAAAGTACTAGAAGAACTTGAAAATATTGATGACGATACTGACACGTTTGGAGTAGATTTTGTAAAAATTAATGATAAAAGACTAGCTAAACATTATGGAATAAAAAATTTCCCAGCCCTCACTTACTTCCGAAAGAAAGAACCAATAATTTATGAAGGTGTGTACATTTAAAATCATCTTTTTTTATTTAACTATAATAGTTTTGTACGATAATAATTATAGGAGACCTTATGGATGAAGATTCAGTATTAGAGTTTTTGACTAGTTTAGAAGCTTTAGATTTACCAGATCGTATTGAGGAAGTGAATTCAAAAATATTACAGAAAATTATTGAAGATACGGATTATGTAGCTGTTTTGTTCTGTAAGTACAATTTTTCATTAATTTTCTAATACATTATGAAACAAATAAAAAATATGATACAAAACTATTTAAGACATTGAAATCGATACATTACATTGAATTAGGTCCTGAACGATCAGAATGCACTTTAAAGGATATCCGTAAGTGAAATGGTTGTAAGCTGTTGCCCCCAATTTCAGCTATTTACCTCGGCGCCCCCTTTAGAAATGTATAACCTTTCATAGCTTTATCCATGCATTATAGAGAGAGCATTTATCTGCTTTTTAATTTACATAATTTGATCGTTAATATCATGATTGTTGTTTCAGATAAAGCAGGCTGCAAGAAATGTGCAAAAGCATTACAAGAATTGGAAAATATTGACGATGAAGCAGATCAGCTAGGGATTGGATTCGTAAAAATACATGACTCGAGTTTAGCAGACGAGTACAATTTAGGAGACTTGCCGAAGTTGGTTTATTATCGGCACCAAATACCAATTGTTTATGAACGTCAGTGGTTTGTCAAAAGACACATTCATGTTATAAATTATAATATTTGTATCTATATAGTATATATCTATGAACATGATTGTTAAAACATAATATTTCTAAAAATGTAGATGAATTAACTAGAGAAGAAGATGTTCTCGAGTGGTTAGTACAGAACAAGTCTACGGGAGATGAAGAAGATGTTATTGAGGACGTTACATCAAAAACATTAGATACACTTATCGGTTCTGTTGATAACCTTGTTGTGTTGTTTTGTAAGATTTACTAGTACATTTTTATATTATGGATCATACAACTATTGACAATTTTTCAGACGATAATGATGACGAAGATTCTTTAAGAGTTTTGAATGAGCTGGAAAAAATTGATGATGATTGTGACCGTCATGGAATACAGTTTGTGAAAATTGAAGATCCACTAGCAGCTTCTTCATTTGGTTTAAATTCTGTCCCTGCAGTTGTCTACTTTGAAAAACAAATACCAAACATTTATGACGGTGACATTGAAAATGAAGACGCTTTATTACATTGGCTTATTGATCAACTTCAAAAAGATGAAATTGAAGACATTACGAATGAAATGATGGATCGTCTTATTAAAGAAGGAAAAAATATTGCAGTTCTTTTCTGTATGTACTTGGCACGCATAAATAATATAGTTGTACTAAAATGTACAAATTATAATTTATACTTAAACTTGTAGATGATAATAACGATAAAAAATCTCAAAAAGCATTAAATGAACTGGAAAACATTGATGACGAATGTGATACACTTGGAATTGTTTTTGTCAAAATCGACGATGATGAAGAAGCAAAGCTCTATGGAATTGAAGAACTACCAGCTTTATTATACTTTGAAAATGGTGTACCAACACTCTATAATGGTAAATACTATTTATTCATTAAATAGTTAAATATACAATTGAATATTTTAATTTATATTTCAGGCAACTTGGAGGATGAAGACAAAGTATTGGAATGGCTTAGTTACCAAATAAAACACGACGAAATAGAAGATGTAACTGATGAGATGCTCGATATTCTAATAAATAAATTATCAAACGTGGCCGTATTGTTCTGTAAGTTTAAAATATTCAGTACTTAATAAAAATAATATTTTTATACATAAGTTGATTTTTAGATGATAAAAACCAAAAAAAAAGCCAAAAGGTTTTGGTTGAGTTGGAAAATATTGATGATGAATGTGATCAAAGTGGAATCGCTTTCGTAAAAATTTGTAATATTGACGAGGCTCGAGAATACGGCATAACAACAGTACCAAAACTTATGTATTTTGAAAAAAGAATTCCACATCTATATAATGGTGATTTACTTAAAGAAGAAGAAGTTCTAAGTTGGCTAATACACCAAAAAAGACATTCGGAAATACCTGAAGTTACGGATGAAATTGTCGACAAGCTGATTGAGTCTGAAGCTTACTTGGCAGTATTGTTTTGTAAGTACGGTTTTTAAATAAGCTCTTATTATTATATATCACAATTATCCCAGAAAGGGAAGTAATTTTGATTAATATTGTTTGTGGTTTTGATAAGTTACAATTAATATATTAAATTTAACTAAATTTAACTAAATTTAGATATATAGATAAAGGAAAACCGTTGTATATTGTAAACTTAGTTTGGATTTTTACTCCTGTAAAAACAACTTTTCATATATTTGCATATAAGTATATTGTTAATATTATATTATTTTAATTGTTTTATTAAACATGTTTTAAATAGATGATAAGGACGATAGAGAAGATATTCGTATATTAAATGAATTAGAAAATATTGATGATGAATTGGATAAAGAAGGTATTGTGATTGTACGGTTGGATGATGCGAATGAAGCTAAAGAGTATGGCATCGATCATTTACCTACGTTAGTATACTTTGAAAATAAAATTCCCGCTATTTATGAAGGTATTTCATTTTATATTTTGCATAATATAATTTATAAATTTGTACAATTAACATCAAATAATTGCATTCTAAGGTGATCTTATAAACGAGGAACAAGTATTAAAATGGCTCATTGAGCAAAAAACTACTGCGACCATCGAAGAAGTTACTGACGAGATACTTAAAACCCTTATCGTTGACCATGAATACGTTTTGGTTTACTTTAGTTAGTAACTTAAAATAAATAAAGTATATATGTATTTATTCTTTATAATTTAAAATATTTATTTAATTTAGGTGGAAGATGTGAAGAAGGAGAAGAATGTGATAGCATTCTCGATGGGTTTGAAAATATTGATGATGAATTAGATGAAACCGGAATAGTATTTGTAACTACTGAAGATGCATCCATTGCTAGAGAATATGGACTTAGGGCATTCCCTTCACTAGTATTTTTTAGAAATAAAGAACCATTAGTTTATACAGGTGATTTGGAAGATGAAGATGAAGTATTGACTTGGCTCATAGATGAAGAAACTCTTAAGGTGCCTGGACGTATTGAAGAAGTTAATACTAAGATGTTGGAGAAAATATTAAATGAAAAACAATTTGTTGTTGTATTTTTTTGTATGTTTTTTCATCAAGCATTCGTTGTATAAAGACTAGTATAGTAATGTATACATTATTTTAGATAAAGAAGGAGACAAAAAAAGTCAAAAAATAATATCAGAGTTGGAAAACATTGATGACGAGTGTGAGGAAAAAAACATTCAATTTTTAAAAACTTCTGATGAAGGAATAGAAAAAGAATACGATCTTCCGGGCTTACCAACATTATTGTTTTACAGAAACAAATTCCGAAAAATTTACACAGGTGAACATTTATATACATATATATTATATATATAATATATTTAAGAGAGTAATTAAACAATTTAATATTGATTTATTATCTTAGATACTAATACATACATAGTATGATAAGTATGATAAGTGATAAAATAAACATATTATGTTTAACAGGTGATTTGATGCACGAAGAAGCAATTTTAGAATGGGTTCTCGACCTGCACGAGTCTGAACCAGATTTTATTGAAAGTGTTGATAGAAAAACTCTGCAAACTTTAATCAATGATGTTGAACACTTAGCAGTTTTCTTTTGTACGTATAAAATATAATACATTTTAATACATACGTACAAATTATAATAGTTATGGGAATTTCCAATAAATTATTGTTTGAAACCATAATAATATTTAGAATATCAAAATCATTGAACTCCAGCTTTAAGTTGTTTACATATTCACAATTGACTGATTTTAATTTACCCATAGGCTATACTACGTATAGGTATTCCACAAATCGATTAAAATCGCCAAAAGACTTAGGTTTTTAATTTTATGTATATTTATTTTTTCTTTGTCAATCCTTAATAGGATCCCTATTATAAAAGTTGTATGGAATATATAACATAGCATAATTCGTAAGAATCCACTACATTATAGTATTATACCTATATAGCTAAATAGTTGTCAGCAGCAGTTCTATCTTATAGTTTCTTAAATTCAAAGTGGTTAAAAACACTTAATTGAAAAAAAGTTAAATATATTATGTTATTTGAAAAAAACGACAGCCACTTATCAAATAAGTGGTAGAGTGTTTTGTTTTCTGTGATAAAAATTTTGAACAATATTTACTCCTAATTAGATATGTATTGTAAGTATGTAGGTATTTAATGGAAAATGCATAGTCATATTATTATTAAAAATAAATGCGTATATTTGTATAGACGATGATAAATGTGAAGCTTGTCCTAGTATATTGGAAGAGTTAGAAACTATAGATGATGATACTGATAAGGAAGGCATTCAATTCGTCAAATCAACCGATTCAAAGTTGGCGTCAGAAATTGGTATTTTTAGTTTCCCTGCCTTGGTGTATTATGAAACGGGAGTTCCAATCATGTATGACGGTAAGTTGTTATAATTAAATGTGTGTCAATTCTAAATGAAATAATAAAATGTTAAGTACAATTTAAATGTTCGATAAATGTAGTAATATTACTCGATACGATACCTAATTATAGGATGAATTATGAACTCATAATGATAAAATACTTTAAATCGAATATGTTTTTTGATTATTTACTAGTATATAATATTAGGTACCTTTACTACAATATATTTAATTGTATTTTATAATATGTACACTATATATGAGATAATATCTATAAGTATATTGCAATAAAAAAATTAAGTTGAGTTAATTTTAAATTTAGTACTACCTACGACATTATAATAAAGACAAATTTAATAATAAGTGTCATATGATGGAATGATAATATAATGATAATGTTGGTATATAATTATGGTATATGGGTAATAATATAATATATAAATACCTAAATAATTGTAAAAACATTTTATTTTTATAGAAATAACATTATTTACAGTTGATGTACCTACAATGATATAAATAGCTCTGAAAAAATATATTTTTTAAATTATTGATTTTTAAAATTACACTATTTTGTACATAATTTGTGTTTCTATTGATGGTTATGTCTCAAGTACCTACGTATATTATGTTACCGTCAATATCGGGATTTCCGTCAATGTAGGTAATGATTGAGTGTCTGAGCGATGTATGAGTAATGCCAGTGGCACCGGACATTGTTGATAAATGGCGTACCTACCGCATATTTCGGTAATTGATAAGTAAAGTCTTCCATCGTTATTTTCTTGAGTTTATTATCGACTTATCGCTCACGAACCTTAAGACACAATATTTTCCGCTTATTGGACTAACGGTTGATGGACTTATTCGCCTATTGGACTTTAACAGGCTGGTCCCAATTTACACATATACTTATACATATGGGAAAAATGCATCTATTGGACTCACTAAACGTGTTGACAACTACTGGTCAATGGGGTCAATGGGTCAATATTTTGAAGGGCATATTTCCTCAATTTTTAGTCCATTTTTCCGATTTTATCGCTTATATTTTGACGGTTAAGAGGACGCCACACCCGCATGTGTTGTCTCCATCTTACAAACGCGTAACATACCAAATTTACGCTCAGAAATTCAAGTTTTATGCCGTTAGCTTAAAAATTAGAGTGAAATAACCTATTATGAAACTTGATGATAAGAACATTATCTGTGTTTTGTTGAAAGTTTTTTTTACGATAATTCAGTTTTTAAGTGAGTTATGAGCGTTTTTTAATTGACATTTATTATACACACATAACTCACTTAAAAACTGAATCATCGTAAAAAAAGTTCCAACAAAACCCAGATAATGTTCTTACCATTAAGTTTCATAATAGGTCGTTTCACTCTAATTTTTAAGCTAACGGCATAAAACTTGAATTTCTGAGCGTAAATTTGGTATGTTACGCGTTTGTAAGACGGAGACAACACATGTGGGTGTGGGTGCTGGTGCATCCTCTTAATACTATTTCCTTGACTTATCTCATCGATAAATGTTTACGAATTGAAAATATTTATTACAACATTCAGTCGTTATTTACGAAACAACATTTTCGAAAAAATAAAAATATTATATTATTATATCGTTAGGTATCATTTTTGATAGTTTTTTTTATGAATGACAACATTTATTTGAAATACATAATAATGAATATTTATTAATACATAGACAAACTAAAATTGTTTATTATAATGCATATACGCATATACATATATTATGTATATATTTTAAGTCTTGGTCGTTTGCAGATAATGGACTTAAATACTCTGGTCCCAAATTGTTTCCAATAAACGACGACTACTGTATTACCTTTTATACTACCACTTTTCTGGTTGTATTTTTTAATTAGAAATATGAATATTGTAGGTATGGGGATGACATGCAAATTTCGGGAATGTTCAAACGAATGTATTCAAATTGGTTTACATAATTGCCTTCTTAAATAAATATAATAATATGTTTTAATAGAAATAGTAATATTAGATTTAGTTATCAACTAATAACTAGGTACCTAATAAGTATCTATATAATATCATAATACATGATTTGATAAATTTAAGTAATATATATTATATAGTTTTAATATTCTTATTAAATATAGCTCAATTGATAATCAAGTTTAGTCATTTTATGTTATTCCTAAGCAATGTCAACATTGACTAACTGAATTAGCTATTGACACTATTTGACAGTAGGCAACAATGATTAGTCATTAGTCAATATACTCTATCATTACGTACAGAAAATTATTGATTGCCAACGTTGACAGTAACATAATATATTATAATATCAAATATATATTTATATAATTATATACACCAGTATATTGTACATAAAGTTATAGTTTTTCCTTTTTCAGTTTGATCAGTTTGATAGACGTTAAGATTTCCCAAGGTACGTGGTACCCCCATGTGCTCTCTCCGTTCTCTCCGTCTTACAAGTGCGTAACATAGCAAATTGTGCGGTCAGAACATCATTTTTAACTCTGTTACAGTTTTAAAATACTCAAAACTCGTTTTAAAATTATAATATAATAAAAAGCTTAAGAGGTTGCTTAGATAATAAATCTTAGCTTTACATTTTATAAGACGTCAATTCACTCTAAATTTTAAACTAACGGACCTAAACGTGATTTGCTGAGCGTAAAATTTGTCATGTAACGTACTTATAAGAAGGAGACAACACATGGGGGTGCCACGTCATCTTAATACAAAATATCTTTAAAATGTTTTTATGATAGTATATTAAGTCGTATAATTTTTCTCCTAAATCTTAATAATTTCAAGATAAAGTTGACAAAATAATATTATATGAACACAGTAGTCAGTAGGTATGTATCTACTATAAATTATAATCGTAGGTAATATCTATTATAATATACATTAGACGATGGCACGGTATAATGGCGACGTTGAAAGCCTACGAGGAAATTAGAAATACAATTTATTATTAATCGTATTTATATATAATATCATTCTGTCATGTAATAAACTATCGTATTGTATATAAGCTCGTGTTGGGAATGTTCAGATTACCCTAAGCTTTTTTCGGGTTAACGCGAACGTTATTTGTTTGTATTGTATAATATATAGTAGTCAAATGACTGTGTACCTAGGTACGCGGCTACACGCAGAAAATAGTTATATCTATAGTCTATATTATAATAGATAATACACTCAATAGTCAATATTTATATAATTGTCAATACGAATTATATGTAACTCAAGACACTCGCAATAAGTCGATATATTATATTAGTATTTAATAATATTTCATATTTATATACGCAACACCTATAAATGTATCAAATACATAAATATAATTATAAGTATATAAAATATAGTGTGCATAGGTATTGTATGTAATTTGTGTATACAAATAATTATTGTCTAAGATAAGCATTATATTCTATCAACTATAATATTATTATATTGTACTTAGGTAACCTTAAGAATAGCGGGAAAGTGTTAAATTGGATAATTGATCAAAAAAGTAAGCGAAATATACGTGTTAATGTATTTAAATGATTTAAAATAACTGTATAGCATTTGTCCCAATAATCGTGATCGTTCTATCGTATTCAGGTGGTCAAAAAAAAACTCAAGATCCAAAAGCGACTAAATATTTGCAAAAAATTGAACATACAGGTATTTAAATTAAAAAAAAATCTCTCGTGCTTGAATGCGTAAAAAATTTTTAATGTTAAATTAGACATCTGATGCTAATTTTCTAAAAATATAAATAGGCAGCTGTCCAGTAGCTAATTATAATAACAAAATATTTTTAACACGGGTTCTTTCTAATCCTATCTGGCTATCTAGATGGCCTCATTTCTCTAACGTAATGATTTTATAAAGATTTTTTTTTTCTTAAATATCATATTTTAGTAATTTATGTAGGAAAATATAATATTCAAACAATTTCACTGATAAATGCAATATTAATTAAAAGTAGGTATATTATACTTTGTAAACATTGTATATACACATTTGTTATTACTTATTAATCAATCCTATACCTGTATAATGTACATATATAATATTACGTCACATAATAATCCATATTTTATATTACCTACTTAATTTACAAAATTCGAAATACTTGTTGCAATATGTCATAAAAATCAATCCCTAAATAAACTTGTTGATGTTTTTAAACGTATATAATATTTGCCAATACAGATTTGCATCCCACCAGTAGGAGTTGACTGTTAACACAGTTGATCTATATATAGGTGCATTTTCTACTAAAATATAGCATAAATATGGACAGAAATATTTTTTTATTATTTTCCTCGTTAGGTAGATCAATATCCAACACCAACATTAATATTGATTTGTATATTCAGTTATATAAAATGTATGTTTATACCTAGTATGCTACTGTATTTAGAATAATTCTGTAAATGTTGATTTTATTTTTACTAACAGCTTGTCGTCTGCAGCATTTTGTTCCATCATACCCTTGTTACATTAAAGCTTTTGTTTAGCATTTATAATTTGAAATTTACGCATTTGTCACCTTTTTCGTTAAATATTTGTTCAGAATGTCATATAATTAAAACAATAATTGCTAATATAATTTGGATTTTGCTGCAGGCGACAGCTGTTTTTACATCGGTCTGGGAAACACCAAGACCAATACACCATCATTTGAGCCGTACCAATGTTGCCCAAAACCACAATCACCGGCCGAAAAGGAAAAACCCGAAAATAAAAAGGATAAGACAGGGAAGCCAGTAAGAAAAGAAACCAAGGACGATGAACAGAAAACAAACGGCAAGCCGGATAGCAATAACAAAAAAAAAGAAAAAAGAAACAAGAAGGATGGTAACGGAAAAGCTTCTTGGTGGTGGTGAAATGTTACAAATATGCCTGGAATAGGACAAAATAAAAATAAGAGGTCTTCAAATGATATTTCTTAAATTTTTTTCTTACTTAAAATGAAGACTCATAAACATAATTTATTGGTGTTTTAAGTTTCCATTGACCTAACTTTTATTTTAAGGGTATGTGGAATGTTTAAAATAATATAATATTATATATTATCCGATTTATCTAATTTATTAACTACCTACTCATTTTTCTTTAATTAATTTAAAAAAAAACATATTCATTACCCTTGTCCAATATTATATGAACGTTGTAACTATTATTTGACCAAAGGATATTACGAATTATAGGTACATTAAGAGGAACAAACGTGTATTTACTAAAAAAAACTTAAAATTCAACAAATATTTGTAATGAAAAAAAGTTATAATACAGATAATTAAGGTAGCCATTAGTGTTTTATAATTATTGTACAATTTTTGTGGGGTATTTTCAATAAAGGTATTAATGATAAAAATAAAATATAAATATATAATTATACTTAATAATAAATTATAAATAAGCTATAATGTATTATATTAAATGAGCGTAGTTATGCTGAACTTAAATATTTTGTTTTATCCAATTTTGAAGTCTCCGGCAATCCTATTACCTACTGAAGGTAGATAGATAATCATAAAATCGAAGTTCTTTTTTTTACATTTAGAATTAAACTATTTATATATTAAAGACTTTTAAAAATAGTTATTTGACATCATTATGAAGTTCAAAATGTATTGTTCTGCAAAGTTTTTTGAAACAGAACATTTGATATGATGAATGTAATTTTATTTTTTTTAAAGCTGCATTCAACGCAATCTAAATGTAAGAAATTCCTTGTAAAATTATAAAATATCCCAAAATAAGTGTTAATTTTTATAAATAATAAAATAAATAGTATATAAGTAATTTTACTTAGTATAAAGCTTAACGTTATTGAAATCCGTAATGAAATAGTTTAAATATTATATCTTTCAATAACCATAATTGTTAAGTATTTTCCATCATATCTAAAATTCTACTACTGATTCTAGGTATAATATATTATGTTATTTGACGTTGTATTTAAATATGTATGTATCCTCAATGATAAGGTGTAGTGTACCTCGTAAAGATTATATAGATAATCTTTAATCTTTATGGTTAATTAAAGATGAAATTATTTTCCCGATTTATATTTCATTCTGTCTTATTGAAATGTATTACTTATTCAATTAAATTGCTCATTTTATTATAGACTTTAGTTATTTCAAACAATGTATTGAAATATATTTGAATTAATTATGATATTAACAAGAATGTATAAATATTAATATTTAATAATATTAAATGCAATTTGAAAAAGGCTGTTATTTATCCCCGTGTAAATATGTAATAATTTCTCTGATTTTGCTCATGTAGAAACTAAATATAGGTGAATTTTAAATAGCTTGATTTCCCAAATTGTTTTTAACATCGTGTATTTCTAACATTGTTAATTATTTTTTTAATAAAACCATATTTATGTTTAAAGATAAGTAGGTATGTTAGTATTGTTACGTTTAAGTTTTCCCAATAAATTTGATGTGTAAAAAATAATGTATTAATAAAATCATTACTGTTGTTGAAGTTAAAATTTTGTTTATTTGTTTATTCATAATTATTTTAATTGTTGTAATTTAGTTAATCAAAGATGATTTAGAACACCTATAGAAGTATTTTTAATATATATATATATATATAAGACAGCTGAGGTAAACTTATAAAATTAAGAAAACAATTGGTGCAATACATTTTAAATGATTTTAACTTAAAAATCAATGTACGACATAACTATTTACGAGTTGTTTAAAAATTACATAATTTTAATAAGATTTTATATTTTTCTTTAAATTGATTATTTAAGGGGATATTGCTAATGAAAATGAAGTGCTTAGATGGATGATAAAACAAAAGACAGACGAAAGCATTGAACAAATAGATAGAGAAAAATTATTTGAATACATTGATGATCAAGACTTTTTAGCTGTTGTCTGGTGTAAGTTATTAAAAAAAAATATTAACTATGAAAAAACATTGTTAATTATCTATACTTCAAACGTTTAGTCGTCGAAGGCGATCCTAGAGTTCCGAGAATTTTACGACACATTGAATTAATTGATGACGAAGCTGCAGAATATGGTATAAAAGTGGTTAAATGTAATGATAGATTAATGGCAAAAAAGCATGGATTTCGGAGTCCTCCTGGTATCACATATTTCCGAAAGAGCAAATATATAAACTATGACGGTCAGTTAATGAAAACAATTGTGCTTACAAGTTATAATTCGTATTAAAAAGAGTATACATTTTTAAGTGCGATTTAATATTAAAAATATATTATATATTTTTAGGTGACATAGATGACGATGAAGAAGTTCTAGATTGGCTCACAGATCCATCTAACATGGAGTTGACCGAACACATAGAAAAAGTTAACAGGAAAATGTTTTCTAAAATTAGGCAGAGTTCAGAAAACGTAGCAGTGTTCTTTTGTGAGATTATTATTTATTATTTGTTTTTAATATTATAAACTTAGTTAATGACCAAAGTGCCTTGTATTTAGACAGTGACGATTGCAAACAATGCAAACAAGTACTGGTTGAGATCGAACATATCGACGACGATGCAGATGGTGCTGGAATTGATTTTGTTAAAATCGATGACAAACAGATGGCAAAAGAGTGTGGGGTATTTGCCTTACCAGCCATAGTGTTCTTCAAACTCGGGTCCAAAGAACCTACAATTTATGCAGGTATATAATAAAATACTGTTCTTTATTATAAACAAAGTAGTTTCCCAAGAGAATTTCAATAATATGGTATTGGCATCTCAAATTCTTTGTATTAAAATGTTTCAGGAAATCTATATGAAGAAGCAGATATATTAAATTGGCTACTGGTTCAAAAGAACCCTCACGGTGAAATAATCGAAGAAATAAACGGCCAAGATTTAAAGAACGCCATAGCCACTTCGGAATCAATCGCAGTATTTTTCTGTGAGTGTTAACATTTGATTAACAAAATGCCTGTCTTGACTCGTAATTGTATAATATTATAAAACGGTAATACTGTGTTATGGTGTCAAATATGAGTGTGTTGTTGTCCGGCATATAGGGAATGGAACGCTGTGCGAACGCTGTAAGGCGTCCAACACCAAAGCGTTTCGTAGACATCATAAAGCACAACCACAAAACGGTGTCCATAGCGATGTGAAAAAAAAAGAAGCGAAACCTGATATTGTGACGGAATCAGTCACGAGAGAAGATGATAATAGAAAAACCGGTGTTGTTGATGATGATGATGATGATGGTGGTGATGATGATGACGAAGATGATAATGATATTGATAATGATAATATGGAAAATAATAATGATATTCATTCTAATATTCAAGGAAGCAATAACAATGGTATCTCACCTGGGAGAGGATATAGAGGCTTTGATAATAAAGCGCATTTGAGACTGCGAATCATTGGCTTTTTAGAATTTTTGGTGCGCTGAATATGCATGTATGCATTTAATATACAAGCTTGGTTTACAAACAAAATTTAATTAATATACCTTATAAGTTATAGTTTACTTAATCCTCACTCACAGGAGCTTATCATTTTACATATTATTTTGAATTATATATAGATAATAAAGACCGACTTTCATTTTATTATTGATAAAAGTTAAAAATATATGATGCAAAGAATATATAGGACTATTAGCGTTTATTGAACTTGTATTTTATAATATAGTAGGTATTTAGTTATTATACAAAATGAAGGTTGAAGCATTTTTGCTACTATTAGATATTTAGATGTGTCATCAAACAAACATTTGTTTAAAACAAAACAGATATCATTGTAAGACCAAAACATTCACGTTCCACTCAGAATAAAAATAAACTATGATACTTTGTACTTTGTACTCAAAAACAAATGGTCGATAATTAAAATAAATAAATTATAATATATTTACGACTCTTGTATGTAGGGACTAGGATTGATATTTTTATAAAATAATATAAACTTGGAATAAAAAAATCGATTAAAAAAAAAATAGTTATATCAGGAAGTTTATATTAGGTAATAAATATTTATTTTTTTTTTTTGATTAGATAATTTTATTTATTTAAAATACAGTTATGCTTATGACATAAATAATAAATCTACTCTTTTAATCTAAATAGCTTGTGGTGAAGTAGACAGTTATCTTCCAACAAAATATTAATTAATTAATTAATTAATTAATAAATTAAGTAATGTAATAATAAAAATAGAAGAAAAAAAACACAGTTTATGTTTACATGTTAAGAATATTGAGAAACGAGATAACGTGAAAACGGACGTATAGAATAGTACGACAATTGAATACAAGAAAATAAATGATAAATACTAAGTGACAACATGAAATTGATAGTACAAATAAGAACAAAAATGATACAATGAATTTTTTTAGTACGAAGGTTATTGCATTTTTTTGTATAACAGCTAATAATTTATTAGTTATTACCATTGTCTAATGAATTATTCATGATATATAAATTTGGTTACATCATAGGCATTCTCTGTTCCTAAGCCCGGTCTAAAACCGAATTGGTTTTTACACAATAGTTTATTTTTTTCCAGGTACCTACTTAATCATTCTTGCTTTAATTATTTTTTCAAATATTTTAGAAAAATTTGTCAACGTAGATATGGGTCTATAGTTGCCCTTAGTTTTTCGATATCCCCCCCCCCTTATATAGTGGTTTGATTAAGTCTAACTAATATAATATACAATATATACAATATACGTATGTATCCCCTCCAAAATTGAATATTGTAATTTTACTTATAAATAAAATTTTACATTTTGAGAATATAAATGAGTCGGTCTGTTTTGTTATTTTTGACTTAGAATAGATGACTAGATTACTAGATGAATTTCCGCATGAATATTATGTAGATTTGTATACCTATACAAAAGATCACAGCTAAAATTAGATATGACTGCAGTATACTATCTATGTGTCTTATAAATATTAATAATTATATATAAACATAAATATTTGCAGATAGTGAAGATGAATGTGACTCATGTACAAGTATTTTAGAAGAACTAGAAAATATTGACGACGATTGTGAACGACATGGGATTACTTTTATTAAAACACAAGTAATCCAATTTTTAAACATACATTTCTTTTTTGTGTTATTTTATAATCCACAGCAGCAAAATATAATATAATGGCTATTTTTCATGTATATTATTATATGGTCTATACTTTAGGATGTTGACGCTGCTGAGCAATATGGTGTATCAAAATTACCGGCGTTGGTCTACTTCGAGCATTCGGTACCAAATCTATTCGGAGGTAAATTACACATTGTCATTTGATAAGTATGATAGCTATTTTGAATTTGATATAATGATATTATTATTTATATTCTATAAATACAGGAGATTTGAAGGAAGAAGAAGAAGTTCTTCAATGGTTAATAACACAGAGAACTGAGGACAGAATTGAATTGGTCACAAGATCGATGTTAGAATCAATTGTTCAAGAAACTCAATACTTAGCTGTATATTTTTGTAAGTAAAATCAAACTGCATTAATCTTTTGATTGGTATCATATATTGTATAAAACCATTAAAAACAATTCACAATAAGAAATTCCAAATTATTCTATTTTATTTTTGCCTTTTTAATTTCACTTCTTTGATACTACCTACTTATTATAACTAATATTAGACTTGCTATAGAGTTGATTTGTCTTTAAAGTCTTATAAATAAATAATAATTACATCGTATAATATAGCATTAAGCTATCCTTATAAATAGATACTGATCCAAAGAATTTGGTCCAAATTCTTCTTCCTAAGTCGTTTTTCGTATAACGGTGTAATGATTTATATTTAAATAATTTAAAACATTCATTAGTTCGTTACGATAGCCTATTCTTAATAACATTGTATTTTAAAACCTTGCTACACAGCAGAGGTAAATCACGAATTTTTTTTTTTTTTTGTTCTACAGAATTGAGAAATCATAATCATTTAAAACTTCCTTGTATGAGTTAAATCATTATTTTATAAGATTTATTGTTGTTAAACGTCAAAAGTACAGGTACGATTTACAATATAACGAGAAAGGAAAAAATTCAAGAAATAACTAATAAGCCGTAGAAAGTTAATATTATATACTCACAATACAAAATGTCATCTACTTAATATTACATATTATAATTCATAATAAAATGTCTATATTCTTCATTACAATATGTAAATTCAAAACTAAACAATTACCTAAATTTAAAAAATAAACAAGCTGAAGAAGATTGCATTCCCTGTCACTTCCTTTTTATTGTGCTATTATTTTTTTATTTGTCTAGAGCCCGGAAACTATGGCTATTAGCTATTGTAGGGGTTACGGTTGGTAGGTTGGAATGGTTGGTATGGTTGGTACGGTTGGTTGGCCACATGTGGTTGTGTGGCAAGGTTTTTGCCACTATATGGACTCGGGTGGTCACCCATCCGGGAACTAGTTGCAGCAACTGATGCTTACTCTAATTGACGTTGCGTGATTGATTTCAGCCACTGCGACACTAGCGACGAGCCACATTTACTTATTTATATTGATTAGGTGGGCGATCACAAATTGCCTCCTGTGATTTTTTTTTAAAAAGGTTAAGTACTTGAATTGCTTCCTATTTTGAATGTGACCTTCTAGTACTGAGATCGCCTCCGATAGCTAAAATTAATCGATTTCTAACCTTACATTATAGGTAATATTAATACATTTAAAAATAGAGTGAATTAATGTTGATTGATTCAATGTAAATTAAGGTTCGTAAATATTTAAATAAATAGACTGTTTCAAAAATGTCAGAATACATTAAAAAATCAATAAAAACGGCAGTAATAATTAATAATAATGAAAAATAATAAATAATCAATACTTACAGAATATTTTAAACAAAAATTATAATAAAAATAAAAATGTAAGTTTGTACAAAAAGCATACCTATTTTACTAAAATTATCTTTCTGGGAGTTTTTTCTGTTTACAAAAATTTTAAATTACTTATCAGTTATCCTGTACATTTCTACTATGTTAAATGTAATATTTTAATTAACTTATTATTCTTTATTATTCTATGAAGATAAACAAGCATGTCATGTTTGCGATCAAATTTTAGAAGATTTAGAACGAGTAGACGACGAGTGCGATCTATATGGCATACACATGGTAAAGATTCAAGATCCACAATTAGCCAAAAGATATTCAATTAAGACATTCCCAGCACTCGTATACTTTAGAAACGGAAATCCTCTACTATATGATGGTAATCAATATGATTCTTTAGGCGCAAATAGGAGGGTTTAGGGGCTTATCCCCCAAACAATTTAATTAGACCCGCCTACCCCTAAACAGTTTTTATATTTTTTTGAAGTTTATTTAATATTTTTATAATAGGGCTTCATCCCCTACCACCCCCCACAAAAAAAAAATCTTAAACTCTATTTGCGCCCATGATTTTGTGATAAAATTTAAAATATACATATAATTTAGGACGTGTTACTATAAAATATTATACCTAACGTGCTTTTAGGTGATTTACAAAATGAGGAATCAGTTCTTGAATGGCTAATAGATGACGACAATCGTGAACTCGCAGATGAAATCGAAGAGGTAAATAGTCGTATGCTAGAAAGACTATTGGACGAATCATTACTACTAGCAGTGTTTTTCTGTAAATAAACTTCTATCCAGAACAGTATGTTATATTCGCAATAATATATTAAATTCAATTCAACAATTTTTAGACGATGAAAACTGTGAAGAATGTGGTGGTATTTTAGAAGAACTAGAAATAATCGACGGTGAAGCAGATTTATTCGGTATCGACATGGTTAAAATATCAGATCCAGAAGTGGCTTCAAAATACAACATCATAAGTTTACCATCATTGGTATATTTTAGAAAGAGAGTGCCTGAAATATTTGACGGTAAAAAATTACAAATAGCGTGTTGACTGTTGAGTGCATTTTTTTCTAATCTCTTGATAAATTTATAGGAGATTTGAGTGATGAAGATAAGGTGTTATCGTGGTTAACTTCACAGGATGTGTTTGAAATAAAAAATGAAATTGATGAGGTAAACAAGAAAATGCTAACGAAATTACTTAATGAAAATGAATTCGTGACGGTGTTTTTCTGTAAGTACATGTACCTACCACGATCGTCGTAGTATAAAATAGGTTCTCGATGACTCAAGGGGTACCAATAAAATAAAATTGGGTTAGGTTAAAGTCAGCAATTAAAAATACAAAATTATAATTAATCAGTTAATATATTTAAACAATTTACGATAGGTATAATTAATAAAGTATAGGTACATATATATTAATTTATATTGTATACCTACCTACTGTTATACTATAATTATTACTAGGGAGTTTTATATATTACTTATCTAGCTATAGTTACTTATGTAATTACGTACCTACCAACTAATAATAATTAAAAATATATACTATCATAGTATCATATACTTAAGAGTTTAGAGGAGTGAGGACGTGATTCCCGCATGTGTTGGTATCCGTCTTACAAGTGCGTAACATAGCACTTTACGCTAAGTAGAACACGTGTAGCTCTGTTGGTTTAGAGTGAATTGACCTTTTATACAATTTAAAGGTAAGATTATTATCAAGGACCCCACGTAGGCTTTTATCGATATTAATATTTTTTAAAAGTAATTTTTGATCATTTTTATTGTTTCAAGCAGGTCATAACTTACTTAAAAATATTAAGGAATTATATCAATAAAAGCTTACGTGGGGCCTTAGATAATAATCTTAACTTAAAATTTTATAAAAGATCAATTTACTCTAATTCTTAAACCAATAGAGCTATAGTGTTCTGCTGTGCGTAAAATGTGCTAGGTTACGCACTTGTAAGTTGTAAGATGGAGACAATTCATGCGGGTATCAGTGTATTACGTCCTCTTAAATGGTTTACATAGTTCTGATTATGTAGATTAGTGTTGTCGGTCGTCACTACTCGCTCTATTCCGTTATTCATTTGAGAATCAAATATTCTTTCGTCCTACTCTATAAAATATAAATATTAAATTATGTTATATTTTAATCTATTAAACATAATTATTATACTGATGCCTATATTATACCTGATGGATTTTTATAGAACAGACGTAAGCATAATGTGGTTCTGAGACCACGTAATTTCGTGATACTTACACAATATCTGTATACCTACAATCATTATTATTGAATACCTATATGATTATTTTAATTTTAGAAAATCTTGAATTATAATATTAATTATTAACGATGTATGCGTACAAAATAGCGACTTATATTGTAATACCTATAGGACACAAATTTGAAACTTACCTATCGAAAATCCTTGGGCTGTGATAATATATTGTCATATTGGAGTAAAAATTATAATTATTTGTAGAGAATTACAGGCAGACGCAGATTGAAAAATACCTAAAGCCTAAAGGTCTAAATTGTTTTGTTACCCATCTAACTATGTTAGATTTTTTAAATTCATTATCGTAAATATTGTGAAGTATGAGTATCGAGGATCTATTGATTTAAACGTATATAGTTATATTATAATATTAATAGTTAAAACTTAAAACCTATAATGAATTATTAGTTATTACCGTCATTATGAACAACACGCAATACTGACGCAAGTGTTGTCGTATAACGGCTATTATAATGTTGTACGAGTTGTGTTTTGTGACAGACGAAAACGATGTACCCGAAAGTGCCGAAGTGCTGTCAAGGCTGGAGACTATAGACGACGAAACGAACAACATGGACATCACTTTTGTTAAGATGGCCGACGCCCGTTATGCACGCAAATGGGGTGTTACTAAGCTTCCAGCAATTGTCTACTTCCGCAATAAGTTTCCGAGTGTATACAGAGGTAGGTTGTTATTTTAACAATACACAAGAACGAAAAAGTACATATATAATAATATATCAGTAAGTGATTAATTTAACAAAAAACACTCACTACCTATTTCAAAATATATTTTTTCTTAAATGGGTTTAAGTTGACGCAAAACAAAATTTTTTAAGAATTTTACTTTTTTTTAGATAGAAAACGTGACAAGCATATATTACATTTTATATTTAATATTTATTGTATAAAAATTAAATTTCGGATCAGTATAGTCGATTAGTTAGGTATCACTTATAACTTAAATACTTATAAACTATAAGCAAAAAGTAAAAAATTATAATGAAATAAAAATATAAAATGATAAAAATCGGGTAAATGGATGTCATTCTGCTGTACAGTAGGTTACAAATGGATTACTATAATATGGATGGTGTTAAATTTGAATTCAATGAAAAACGATGAAAAACGATTCTGATAGTGGTCTTCACCAGTGGTTTTTCAGCAGTGGCGTCATTTTGGAGACGGGCAACATTTTTGACCGGCCCAAAATAAAACTGAAAAAACCGCTTGCTTACAATTACCTACATTACACTACATTACGTCATTACAATTGCATTTTTATCTCAATACAAATAGCCTTCTTACATAATTTTATACTTACTAGTTGTTACTTGTTAGTATCATAAGCATTAGTAAGCCATTTTTTTGAGAGATAACAATAACTAAATAATTAAAACATATGTAGAGGGATACTTAAATATATTACCTATTAGCTACGTAATATATAAAGGCCCAAAACTAGCCCATACCCGGGCCGACAGCGGCCCGCTAATGACAAGGGCGGTTGACAAATGTCCACCCTGCCACTTCACATCCCAAATGATGCCACTGTTTTTCAGCCAAGGATAATTTATATTATAATAACGATATTATTATTATTAATACGGTAGCCAGTAAGTTGAATTAATATTATTGTAGATAATAATATAATTAATATATACTTGAGAAGTTGCATGTACCCACATATATTTTTTAAATATAACACAAAACTTAAATTGTTCTTCTTTCTTTAGATATCTAATTTTGTCCAATTTTTAACATAAAAAAACTTTTTAAAAAAATAACTGTTTTCATATATTTTACATTTTTTGGTTACAGAATAACCTACTTACGTGGAAAGTTGTTTTAAAATTGTCAATCTTTAACTATAAAAATTGAACATTTTATAGATTATCAATTACAAAATCATTTTTAAATTTTTAATTTGATACGTTCAGTTAAAATTGAAACTTTAAAAACTTATTATTTATACCTACCTGGCTACCTACCTACTTTTATAATGCAAGTGTATAATATATTTTGTACTATTAACGTGTCGACTGTTGTACACCATGCACAGGAAGTCTGGATACCGAAATCGAGGTGCTCGAGTGGTTGAAGAAAACCCGTTTCCGAGAACCAGAGCTCAATCTATTCATGTACGTGATGATCACAATATCGTTGGCGTTCGTACTCTATACGGTACTGCTTGTGTACGGCTTCAAAAAGATCACGATGACTCCCGCCAAACCGACGCCATTGACGGTGTCGTCAACGTCGTCATGATAATATTAATTGTAATATTTTCCCAATGTTATCGGAAAATTATATACCTATCTAACTGGACAATGCACGTATCTCTAATAATATACCTATAATATTATGTAATCACGCGTCGCGGATGTAATACGATCGAAATGTACGAGATCCGTGTATAATATTATGTGTGTAATATATTTTACAAGAATATTATAATTTATTATAATACTGTTATGATTTATGAATTACGATCAATACGAGTATAATATAGGTTGTATAGGTCGGTGCATCCAAATTGCATACAATATTATACCTACATAATATAACACATAATATTATGCATACCCACCTTCAGTACCTTGTTGACTATTATATGTATACCAGCATAGTGCCTGCATATACCTGCACAGTGCACAGACTAGGTATACTATGACTTATGACTATTTAGTATTTTCGTAGTCTGCTATTACGTCCTAATGAAATATACTATATATAGTATATACGATCGTATATAGTATTTACTATTTGGTCCTAACGAGTAACGACCAAATGGTTATAGGTACCAACTTAATTGAACTTATATATTATTATCATGTGTTGCAGTGATAGTGGGAACCAAAAATTAAAAATTAAATATACTGGTTTGGTACCGACCACAAACGGGCCCCGTCTTACCAGTTACCAGCCCTCACATAGTCAAATCCAATATGTCATCCTGTAAAAGTCTTCACGGACCGACCAGAGTCCGCCGCCTTAGACATCTCGTTCATGATGTAGTCATCTTCCCGAGCCGTCCGAAGCCTCTCTAGAGATCGTATTCTAATTCCTCCGTCTGTTCACTGTTTGCCACCTCCCTCGCCTGCTTCTTCTTTCAATATGTTACGATCTCCACAGCTGTCCCGCAGAAGATGATAAACGTCTCTTCTACGCTTTAAAGAATTTAAGTCCTCTGCCCCTCACGGCCTGGTTGGCCGGAAGGTCTTCAAAAAAAGGCCCACACAGTATCCAGTAGGTATGTCGGATATCTCAGCTACCACCTGCAGTGAGTGACCTATAGACACCTATGTAAGGCGTCTAATAAATTACAAGTCTAAAAAAAAAAAAACAGTTGTGGGAGGCCATGTGCGTAGCTCCTCCACCAACTATATAGTTTTTTTCTTATTATTAAATAAAACCAAGGGTCATTTATTAAGTGAACAAAAACGTACTTACAATCACGATTAAAGACCAAAGTGGGTTATGATTATTTACTTTTATTATATATCTATTAGTTATTGCTATGTATATATTATTATATAAGACAACCATTAAATATATCTGGATTTAGACAAAATAATATTGTATATTATGTTGATTTTAATGGAACTGTAAGTACAGTCTGTTTACCAGAAACCTGGTAATACAGTTTGCTTAACTTTTAACTTTATGACTAATTTTCTAATAATAATAGCTTTTAATAACATAGAAAGGCAATATTCAAAAATTATAGTTATACCTTTTTTTTTTTTACCAATTTTTAGGCTAAAATAATTCTAGAATTTGTGTTATATATAAGTACTAGTATAGTATAAAGTGTTGATACGTAACATGTTTCTGTAACTAAGATAAATTGCTAAAATGCAATATATATTTTAAATTGTACTTACTTCAGCAGTACATATACTAAAATTGGAACGATAAATGTATTATTATAAAAAGTTAACAATAATTAGGCTTAATATTATATATACACTAAAACAATGTTTACAACATACCTATTCGATTATTAAAAATTTAAATTAAAAGTATCTATTTATGTTCAAATGTAGAATAAAGCAGAGTTATAAATATTATTCAAACATTCAAAATTCTCTATAACAATCAAATGGAATACTTATGTAAGGTAAAGATATAGTAGTATCATGCCTTTTTACATAAAGAGGAATCTATTAAATAATAACAGTAGTTTTGAACATATTAAAGAAGCAAAAATATTACAATTTACTATAGCCAATTGGTCAAATAAGTTGGCATATGATATGATATGAAATTAAAGATGGTACCATGTTATTGTACTAAATCATTGTAAATTAACACAAATTAGTATTAATATTTGCTATTTAGTATACCCAACAAAAACAATTAAAATAAATAGTATACCTAATATGTTATGTAAATGTTTATTATATCGGTTTTTTCTCTTAAGATTTTACAAAAATACATTGCGTATGTACATATTTAACATTAAAAACTGAATACTTATTTTGAACATATTTTTTTTATTATAAAATAATCCTATCATTTATAGTATAAAAATAACAATTAATTTTAGATTAAAATAAGTAAAAGGCTTTAGTTGCCATCAAGTATATTATACTTTATATATTAACTTTAGTCTGTATATAAAATGCAGATCATGTAATTAAATAATATATAAATATGTTATACATAAGAAGAGCATTATGCCGGCTTAAACTTTTTCTCTGGAGGGGGTCTCATTGATGGCGATAAAGAGTTAGTAGGCTGAGGTTCTTGTTTAATATTTATGTCTTGAATCATTTCCTGTTTTATTTCTTGTTTCACTTCTTTTTTAATTAGTTCATCTGTAAACAAATAAAAAAGATATCATTTTATTATTCAAACTTTATCATAAACAAACCCCAATTACCAACATTATTTTCATACTAATATCACAGATTATATAAAATCTGTACATATATAAATATACAAAATAATATAAAATCTGTATATTTTGAAATAAATGATACAGTTATAACTTATATTTGATTATAACAATAAAAGTGAAAGAGTTCATTACATCCCATTCTTAGTATTTCATTTTGGTAGGCAATTTAGAAGGGTTAAAAAAAAGGATTTTCTGTTTTACACAGAGTACACTACCCTCAAATCAAACACTGTACATAATAAGTACTCAGTAGTTACTTAAACTATTTTAAATTATATAACTTAATTTTAATTCTAAAAAATGTATTTACTTGTTTGTTGATTATTTATAGTATTTTGAGGTGTTGCTGCAAGAGCTGGAGGTAAAGGTAAAGGAAACTTTCTTGTTAATTCAACTAACAACATGTCTACTCGTAATCTTTGAAATTGGGAACTAGCTTCTTCAATGTCTCTCTTGCCGGTAACCTTAACTGGAGATGGTGGAGGAGCTGTTACAGGACCAGTTGGCTGACCAGGTCTACGATTTTCCCATGAATAACCTTTAGATGGATGAAATCTAGCTAATGAGTTTAGTTCTTCAAATGCAGTCTCTAAATGGTATGCTGAAGACATCTAAAAAAAAACATTTTTAAAAATTTTAATAAAGTTAAAGTATGTACTATAAAAAAAATTCAAAAAGAAGCAGCTATGTTCCTTTTTTCCAGTTCATTAAAAAGCATACTACAATATGTCTGTTCTCTATTAAAGTTTAGAAATACATTTGGCGGTGACCAAAGTTCACTAGACGGTAGTATGCTTGCTGTGTATTGAACCATGCTCTTGAGCTCCACTAAGTACATTTCTTAAGTTGAATAGAGTATATTATATTGTAGGACATTGATTCGACATAAAGTCTATTGATAAAAACAAGTTGATTGCTTTCCTCCATCTGTCTCCTACAGATGGAAAGCAATCCCCCCAAAAAATTAAATGTTTGAAATTATAATTTAGCCTAAGCATCTAATTGATATAACTTGGCTATCTTGTTGTATGTGATCTACCGGCAACATTGATCTACAGCAATATTTAAGTAGGTAATATTATATTCGAAGTAGATGACGAAAAAGTGGTTTTAATGACAAATTAAATAATACTCAAAATTTAGTGTATTTAGTGTATTTACTAAAAATTATTATGAATACATAATAATATATCATTAAAAATTTGAATTGCCTTGGCAATTTATGAATTGTACAGTGCTTAGTGATTTATCACATTTTATAAAATGTCTAGATACTAAGTATTAAATATATTATATAATAAATTATTAATAGATTTTATACTTTAACTTTAACACACATATTGTACCTAACCCTAATATAGGTAATATTAAATATTAATATATAATGTAGTTATATAAAAAAATATATATATTTATATTATATATAATGTTAATATGTTATCAAAATCTTACATACCATGTGAGAATTAATAATTGAAAGAAGATCTGGAGCTTGATAAACTATTCCAGCAACAATGTAAAAATCGGCAATTGGTGTAGAATGTGTTGGAGAATGTCTGTGTTGTTTACGTACTACATACAAAATTGGTTCTTGCACATGAAGAAGGCAATACTCCAGTCCAATCATATTACTAAAATAAAACGTTTATAAAGAAAAGAAAAAGTAATATTAAAATATTCTTATTAGCACTCTTACTTAATAATGCATTCTTTGACATTTAAAGCACTGGGGCCAAGTTTTTCAAAATTCTAAGCATTTAAGCATTTTTTTAAGGAAATCTAGCCTATACAATGATGTTTTGTTGAATTAGTCCAAAATGTACATTGAAAATTCTTCAAATAATTAGCACATATCAAATTTTTGAAGTCCTGTAGAAACACTTTGCATACAAGTATAATAATTGTATTCTGATTGAATGTTTATAAATTATTATTAAATCAAAGCTTTATGGCAGAGAATAATATTAAAACATAAATCCATGTAGCATGTATATATTTCAAAATACATGCATACAAATTAATGATCAATATTAATAGATGTTAATGATTAGCCAATATTGAACATAATGAAAAATAATTTATTATTAAGACTTTAGTACTATGTTACGACTTTACTCGTTATGACTCATGGAAAACACGTCATCAAACCTAACCAGGAAACTTATAGTTCAAATCAAAAAGGTTTCAGTCCCTGACCAAAAAACATAATTTCCAAAAGTTACTAGTTAGCTATTTCAATAATTTAAAACATAAATATTTATTTCTAACTAGGCAATTATTTTACAAGTGTCAATAACTAGTATTGATGTAAAAAATAAAAATACATACATTTGACTAGGGTTCTTACCTCAACTGATCCATACTGAGCCGTTGCATTTTAATAGCTTCATTATTACAACTCCGATCGTAAAATGGATTACTACGTTCCGAGAAGTAGTCCAGTATGTTATTAGAGTTGAGCATCGGAATCCAATTACTATCATGCCAAGAGAGACCCAAAGGATTATCTGTGAGATAAAATGGTAAGGTACAAATTAATGGAGAAAAGTAATAATAATGAATGACTAATAAATTATAATTTCAGTATAGACATAACATCATGTTTTGATAAAGACTTACCCGGCAAACAGCCCACTCCACGTCCCGGTAGCATTATTCAACACGTTAACTTACACAGCTTATAATAAAAATGTAGGAAAAACCTTTAAGAAAGCTTACAAACTTTCTGAGAATGCGGACATAATACACTTACATCGATAATAGTTCAATAAAATCAAATACTATACATTAATACTATTGCATTAAATAAAGATGTAAAAATGTAAATAATATATTAAAGATTATGAACTTTAAAATTAATCAACTAATTAAAATTAACTTTAACTTTTAACACTAACTATTGACTAAACCATAAATAATAATTCATAATTAAGTTAATATTTAATAGTTAACATTGTTTATCACTAATCAATGGTTAGTCAGTGACTTCGTGTTTTCATTTTTTTCATGGCTCTAAGCCGAGATTTCTTTTTTTTACAATTCGTTAAGGATCGCGATCAATAAGGATCTTGTCATAGATTTTCTTTTTAGGAAAAATATCGAGTAAGTACCTACCTGTCCTGTCCTATCATCCTATGTTTTTTTATATTTAAACATGATTTGAATTTATCAATATTATCACAGTTTAAAAAATCAATATTAGCCGTATCTTAGAACATTAATGTACTATGACCGTACTTCATAGAGTATTTAGTATTACTCTATGTATTACCTGCAAACTTTAAAACGTTTATAGGAGAAGAGTCAAGTATTTTTGTATTTATATTTTTATGTAGAACCATGATAAATTTAAATTAATTAATTTGTCATATTGTGTAGAAGAACAAAATATTTAATATATTCTTTAACTCTTTATTATTATTTATTATTATTTGTCGTCATGATTACGATTACGACTACAATTTTTTATTTTTTCCCACTACGATAGCACCACTGCAATTTAAAGATAATAACATTTTGAGGTTATGGCGTTTAGCTAGGTGATCGTGATATCAGCAGAAAATCAACAATCATTGTAAACGAAACGAAATTACGTACAGAACTTATCATCGTCTTATATTCTTAATATTTATTGTTATTTATTATTATATTTATATAGTATTACAGAGAGTTGCAGGTTCTACACTCGTCAGCTTAAATTAATATACTTCATATTCTTGTATAAATCTAATTTCACTAAAATATAAAACAGATTCACAACATGACTGAAGAAGGAACCAGTAAGACATTAGAAGATCCATCAGTTTGGGAGGATAGTGTAAGTTCTGTTTTTTAATTAATTGTATGCTAAATAGTCTATGCTTACAAGTACACTACATTTTATAATATATAAATGTTTATACTTAACCAATTGTAATTAATTATAGGACCGGGTAGAAGATGAGATTTTGCTCATGTCCAATGAAGAAATAACATCACGCACACGTCTGCTAGACAATGACATAAAAGTCATGAAAAGTGATGTTATGCGTATATCACATGAACTGCAATCGCAAGCTGACAAGATTAAAGAGAACACAGAAAAGATTAAAGTCAACAAGACATTGCCTTATTTGGTATCTAATGTGATAGAGTTATTAGATGTCGACCCACAAGATACCGAAGAAGATGGTGCTGTAGTTGATTTAGACAGCCAAAGAACAGGGAAATGTGCAGTTATTAAAACATCAACAAGACAAGTAGCAATTGTTTTAAATATTAATAATGTAGTTTTATTATTGTCTCATTCCTTGTTCTAAACATGAATTATTTTTATTCCAGACTTACTTCTTACCTGTTATTGGTCTAGTAGATCCAGAACAATTAAAACCAGGTGATCTGGTCGGTGTTAATAAAGATTCGTATCTAGTATTAGAAACATTACCAGCTGAATATGATGCTCGCGTTAAAGCAATGGAGGTTGATGAAAGACCAACTGAACAATATGTAGATATCGGTGGCTTGGACAAACAAATTCAAGAGGTAAGTTATCAGTTATAAACTTCTGTTTTTCATACTAAATCCTGAAATCGTATTATTTTAGCTTATTGAAGCTGTAGTGTTACCTATGACACACAAAGAGAAATTTATTAATCTTGGTATACAACCACCAAAAGGAGTTCTTTTGTACGGTCCACCTGGTACTGGAAAAACCCTTTTAGCTCGAGCATGTGCTGCTCAAACAAAATCAACATTTTTAAAGCTTGCTGGTCCACAATTGGTACAGATGTTTATTGGTGATGGAGCAAAATTAGTACGAGATGCATTTGCTTTAGCTAAAGAAAAAGCACCTGCAGTAATATTTATTGATGAACTGGATGCCATTGGTACAAAACGTTTTGACTCTGAAAAAGCTGGTGATCGAGAAGTACAAAGAACTATGTTGGAACTTCTTAATCAATTGGACGGTTTCAGTTCAACAGCCGATATAAAAGTGATTGCAGCTACTAACAGAGTAGATATTTTGGACCCAGCATTGTTGAGGTCTGGCCGATTAGATAGAAAAATTGAGTTCCCACACCCCAATCAAGAAGCTCGTGCACGTATTATGCAGATACATTCAAGAAAGATGAACAAATTTGATGTTAACTTTGAAGAACTTTCGAGATCGACTGACGATTTTAATGGGGCACAATGCAAGGCTGTTTGTGTTGAAGCTGTAAGTTGACTTTTAACACCAGTTATATTCAAGGGCACCCTTGGTTATATTTATTACATAGTAAAATTGTATTTTTAATGTTTAGGTAGGTTAAACTGTTAGATGTAACATAGAAATATACCCTTCTATATTCTGTTTTATATAAGAGTAACCTCAGTCAGCATTTGATTTTCACCGCTCCTCTCGATTATATTGATTTTTGTGCGCAGAATCCCGCCTGAGGTTACTCTTATATGAGACAGAATATACATTCATATTATAAATATAAATTATGTATAATTCTTTTTTTTTTTTATTAATTGAACGCGTGGCAACTTAGGTAATTGGGTGGTTTTTAACCGTGGAGGAGGGTTTTGTATGTTTAAACACGTTTGGCAGATTTTTTAGTGGGCACCCGTAGGTATCTGCCATGCCTGGGAGGGGGATGGCAGCACTTCTCTCCAAACACCGTGACTTGCCCGAAGAAAAATGACGCCCACGGCCGAGGTCAGTGCGCAGCGTAACTGACGCCTTAGTCTGCTCAGCCACTCCGTCCCCCTATGCATAAATTATTATTTATTAATTATTGAAATTGTTCACTATGGAAGTTGTTTATTTTATAATAGTTATTTTCTACAATCATATTTTATAAATTATAAGTAATCTCAATAGTTAACTTGAAATTGTATTTCTTATATTGAGATATGTTTTGTTTACTAAAAATTTGTTACACACAATAGGTATTCAATAGTAAAATTTAAAATTCAGATTCTGTTTAATTTTATTTAACCATATTTAAAAGTATGGTGTTAAATAACTGAATTATAAAATGTTTACACTTCTATTAATAGTATTATTTTTAATCTAAATTAATTGGTCATGTGTTATTCATAATTAAAGAAACCAAGCCAAATTTAATCGAGGGGTTTGTGGGAGACTTGTAAAATATTTATTATAAAACTGAGGAAGTCACTGCTGTATAGTAGATTTAGAATGTAACTTACTACTGTTATAGATGTGTTAAGGCCCCAGCAAACCCCGTCAATTGTTCATCAAAACGACCACAGCGACTGACAACAATTAAAATACTTGTAATGGTTTGATTTAAAAAAAAATTTAAAGATTTGTGATTTGCATTAGCCAGAGCATGTATTCAATATTTTTATTAGTTTTTGAAAAATTGATAAAATTAAAAAGGTACTCTGACCGATGCAAAGTAATCTTGTTAATGCATTCAAAAATCTTTACATTTTTTAAATTTGACCTTTGGAAGTACTTAAATTTTTGTTATGCGTATAGCCATTTCACATCCATAAATTGATTTTGAATATTTTTATCTAATGAATAAATGATATATACATGCGGTTGTGTAATATGTATAATGCAGGGGAGTTGTGGGGAGTATTTACACACTATACTCTGTTCCATCTAATAGTGAACCGCCGAACAATGCCTGAGCCCACCCATGCGATGGCTATGGTTCTGTGATTAGCGGACAGTCATCGTCGTCGGGTGCTTGTGTTAATGTTCTCACCAATGTCTGGACTGTGGTGGGAATGCGCGGAAAAAACGTGTTTTGGTCAGCCGTGTGGTTCACTCTTAGATGGAACAGAGTATATATTCATTTACTACACACACAAAGACGAGCCGTGACCCCAAGGAGTGAAAGAATTGCGCAAACACAACTTCAAAATGACATGTTTGCAGGGGCCTTAAATTTGAATTCAATGATTCCTTACAAAAAAATAATTTGATCATACCGTCTCTGACTATTTCCAATGATATTTTATATTTTATTGGTAATATGGTAGGTTAAACTAATTTTTTCCAAAAATATTGCACATAGGTACCTAATATTATTAGTTATCAGTTATTCAGAGATTTATTCTAATATTTTCTTATTTTGTTTTAAAAAACATGCGAGTTCTTGTATGGTTCTTCTATACTTTTAATTTGTTGTTTCTCCATTCATATTATATGTTTCAATTATCTTTGTTTTCTTACTATTCATGTTTACTAACAATATTGTTTCCTTAGGTATGTGTATTCTGAAAAATTTTAATTTAACCCATGATTAAATAAAATGATTTATTTTAATTTTTAGGGTATGATTGCTTTAAGAAGAGGTGCGTCAACTGTTACTCATGAAGATTTTATGGATGCCATAATGGAAGTGCAAGCTAAAAAGAAATCGAACTTAAATTATTATGCTTAAAAAATTAACAAAACGTTTGTTTATATCTTTTACTTTGTATGGTTTATTTTCATCTACTAAAATAAATAAATAATTTAATTATTTCTATGCCACTGTCCAAATTACATTTTCAAGCAGTAAAATGATTTCTTTTAGTTATTTTGTTTCTTGGTGTTCACATTTTTACCTAAATTGAATAGATTAATGTTATTAATTAATCTGAATTATGATTTTTAATCAGTACACATGAGAAACTACCAATTCAATTAATTGATTTAAAATGTTTGGAGTGGTTGGGAGTACAAAAATAAAATGTTATCTTAAAGGTATTTATGTATGAGAAGTTTTTTTTTTTTAAATAATAATAATATTTATTTATTTCCAACTATTTTTACAATTTAAAAGAAAACATTTTTAATTACAGAAGTTGGTCACTTCCAAGCCGTTGGCTGTGTAGAAGTGAGAGTTCCTAACAGTATTAAATTAATAATATTAAGTCATACATTATACACAGTGTTCGGATTAGATAAGTAGTTTTTTATCTAGATAAAGATAAAGATAATGAAACTCTAATGTATCTAGATAGAGATAAAAGATAACTTAACTCATATTTATCTAGATAAAGATAAAGATAAATATTTTTTTATCTAGATAAAAAAAGATACAATTTTTTTTTAAATGGGTTTTAAATTTAGGTATATTTTAGTTGGGCACTAGGAACATAATAATAATAATGATGATATAAATAAAAATAATTACATTATTTATAAACCATAAACTTGGTTTGAGAATGTGTATAAATATTTAAATGCGTTTGTACAATTTTGTGATTTTTATCAATAAAAAATTTATCTAGATGAATTCATTTAGATGAGTAAAAAAATTATCTAAGATGAACGTTTAGGTTCCTTGTAACTATTTATCTAGATAAGATAAAAGATGAACAAATAATTATCTAGATAAGTCCAAACACTGATTATACATATGTGAAAAAAAGTATTAATATAAAATAGCATGGCATTCAATATACCAAAAAAAACAACGTTTTTCTAACTTGGGGGTCTAGTGAAATGTACCTACATATTTCTCATAAGTAGCTCATATTGTAACCAAAAACTTCAAAAATATATATGCACATTTTTTTTGTCTTATATATTTTAAGTTAAAATTTGGATGAAATTAAATATTTAAGTAAACGAAGAATAATTATTTTAGTTATTTTGTTGTAATTTAAAAATACTATTCATGGGTACTTGAAACCTTTAAAATACCTAAATTATTGTGTATGCTACCGTTGAACCCCGAAATCGATCAAATTTAGTTTTAACTAGACCAAGGGTGGCCAATCTTTTTAAATATTGTGCCAAAAAAAAAAAAATTGAGTATATAATATTATGTGCCATAAAAAATTAACACGGCAATAATAACATTATTAATGTTATTTTAACGCAATAATTGTTGTGCAATACAATATTTACGACTTATGATTTATTTAATATTGAAAAACAAATTTTAGAAATACTTAAGAGGACGCCACACCTGCATGTGTTGTCTCCGTCTTACAAACACGTAACATACCAAATTTACGCTCATAATAAGATAATACCCTGGACTCAATTCAAACACATACAAGTAGCATGGACTCAATTCAATATCATCGGTTAGAACATTATCTGTGTTCTGTTGGAAGTTTTTTTACGATAATACAGTTTTTAAGTGAGTTATGAGTATTTTTAATTTACATTTATTATACACGCTATAACTCACTTAAAAACTGAATTATCGTAAAAAAACTTCCAACAGAACACAGATAATGTTCTTACCATCAAGTTTCATGATAAGTCGATTCACTCTAATTTTTAAGCTAACGGCATGCAACTTGCATTTCTGAGCGTAAATTTGGTATGTTACACGTTTGTAAGACGGAGACAACACATGCGGGCGTTACGTCCTCTTAAGAATTATATTTTATCTGACGCTAGTGTGCCATTGTTTTAATAACATCAAAGTGCTGCAGGTTGGCCACCCCTGGACTCTAGTAGGTAGGTACCTACTCTACCATATACATACAGTCTACAATTTACTACAACTCATTAATTCTATGCTTATAATTTATTTATACTGGCTTCCTCAGCTTCCTGGCTCTTCTTTTTTCATAAGCTGAACAAATAGAACGGAACTTGTACAAATTTAAGATACGTTCAATGATACAATAATGATATTACCTATATCATTGAATTCAAATTTAATACCATCCATTATACAGTGACCCGCTTGTAACTTACTGTACAGCAGAGTGGCTAAGCATAATAATTAATAAATAAGATTCATACGATATAATGGCGGTCGATGTGTAAAATTTGTTACCTATTATTTATGGAAAGCCGACTTAGGTAAGTGTAATATAATAACTACAGGTAGTTTACAAGAGCTACCAGCACATTTTTGTAAAACGTATCAGGACATCCTACCTAGATTTAATACCCCCCCCGAAAAAAATATTTTTTACATTAAATTATTCATTATAGAATATCGTTACAAATATAGTAGACGTTAGATATCTAAATAAATAATAAATAAATAGTTATATAAAACTAAAATATATCACTATTTAAATAATAAATCTAATAAATAGTTAAATTATTATTACGTGATAAGGACGTACGTATACGTATGTATACAAATAAAATTGCTTACTTGTGTGTAAGGAAAGAAAGAAAATTCCACAAAAACAAAAATCCTGGGGGTGCGCCTGAAGGGGCCTCTTGCATGATTCTGCCCGGGCCCCAAAATATATCTGAACGGCCTGATTACGCCAAGGCTTCTTTATCGCAATATTGCCGGAAGAAAAGATTTTACGGGAGTTATCTCGCAAAATTCTAGTTTTCGAAACGTTGTAATATTGAACAGTGGCGAGTATAGGATTTAATTTGGGGTGGATATGGTTTAGAAATCCTGAGTCGGGATCCCCGACAGTATAATAAATAATTATAATTCTACACACACTTACTTTAATTTTCGTTGGGGGGAGGGGGGGGGGGGCTAACGTGGAAAGCTCATATGTGGTATGCTATGGAAATCTGCTTTCATAAAAAAATGGAATAGGTCATTATTCAAAAATATTATTTGGCTTATTTGATACTTATTAATAATAATAATATAAATAATAACTGTGCATATTTAATTTTCTTTGTATGCATTAAATGCCTACCTATATTATATCACTAGTCGATCCTGTGCACTTCGTTGTCCTTAAAAAATGACAACCCTTTAAAAAATTGTGATTGTTCAAATCCATTTGGATATAACTCGCAGCAATTAAGTGCAATATTCAGCCACCCTTAAGGTAGGCAATCCGACTACATCGGATCGCGGACATTGTGCGACAGCATATTAAGTAGATATGTAATTATCTAATATATCGTGCCACAGTGTTTGTTACTGAACTCCTCCGAAACGGCTTTACCGAAACTGTTATAATTATTAATAGGTGTATAAATCTTTAATGAAATGTATCAAGTACGATAGAGAAAATAGGAATAAACATTTACCAGACTTAATGGAATACTTTCGGTTACCAATTGTTTCCCATGCATTTTTTGAGTGTACTGTTGATAAAGTACCACTTTTGAAGTTAAATAACAATAATTGTAACTATATACCTACCTAATATTTTAGATTCTGAGCGAAGCGATGAATGTATTGATTTTACAATGATGTGTGTTTTTTTTTTTATTTTTTTTTTAAATTTTTTTTTTATTATATAAATTATAATACAAGATTTCTCATAAGTTTGTCTACCCTTATCAAAAAAAATGTCAACAAGAAAGTCAAATTAAATTTTTATGAGCGTTTGAAATTCATATTTTTACAACATTTGATATTCACTCGATTTCTCATGTAACGATTTTCTTATTTTGTTGTAATTAAAAAACGAATGACTGTAGATACTTGAAAATTTCATTGAATGTTTATATTAGCATTTTCTATACACAATAAAATTTTGAAAATATTTTGACTCTTTTTGAGCTGTTTACGGACATTGTCAGTTTTTAATTTTTTTAGTTTTTTTTTTTCTATAAATATCAATAAAATTTTATTTGTTGAGTAAAAAAGCGTGAAAATTTAATACCTATAAGGCTCCTGATATATCGTTCTAATAGCACTTGAAAAATATTAAGAATACATACCTAGGCACAATTTTTTTTATAAGCATTTGAAGTTCAAATTTTGACAAAATTTATCAAATTTAAACTTTAATAATTATTTTGTAGTTAAAAATTTATAAAATGTTCAACTTTTATAGCTAAGGATTGAAAATTTAAAACAAAGTTCCACGTAAATAGGTTATATATAAATTTAAATAATTTATTCACAATAACATCATCAAATATCATGATAGCTAACTGACCGTTTTCACTCAGAATCGTTTTTCTTATACAATGATATTATATCATTGAATTAAAATTTAACACCATCCATTACAGTGACCCACTCGTCACCTACTGTACAGCAGAACGATATCTACCTACCCACCTTTTTTATATTTGATTTTCTTATTTTTTCAAAATATATTATGTTGGTAGGTAGAAAATATTTTGATGAAGCGTATGCTGTTCATACAGTTCTTGGTATTAAATTAGAAGCAGGCGCGTATACAAGGGGGGGTCTAGGGGTTCAACTCCCCCCCCTCCGAAATTTCAGGAAATGAGTTTTATTATTTATTAGTTTGGTTTTATTTAATTTCCCGCATTGCCATCGTAATATGAATTACATTCTCGTTTAGTGCTCGATCAGTATCTACTATCGTCAATCGGACCACTACATGACCACATCAAAATAAATATAGATTTCATATGAAACCCCGATGCAAGCCGATATCATTTTTATAACAATAGCAACGATGAATTAAGTTTGACGGAAGTGCCGATGCGATAACGATAATATAATATCTGAAATTCTGAAATGTCTTTTATCAATTTAGTATACGTTTGACACTCGTCAGTCGTCTTGTCGTCTTTGACCTTAAACGTGTATTTGGCGTTCGCAAGTGTAAGTTTGAATATACCTGGTAAAATTTTATAAAAATGAAAAGAATTAATTCTAATCAATCGACATTATTAAACTTTGGTGACAAAAAATGACACGACCGACTGGCGACTGACAGGATTAGCGCTGATGAATATTTATAGAAATGATGACATTGATATTGACGAAGTCATTGACAAATTTGTAAGACTATCTCAAAAATTAGATTTTATATTATAAAAATACATGTTTTTAAAAATTATTAAATTTTTTTTTTAATAATGACGTTTTTATGAGAAATAAATAGTATTATGAAATTGTGTAAACTTCTTGTTAGGTTAGATTATATAAGTACAAAAATGTACAACCAAACCCCCCCCAAAATATTTGTTTAATTGTTTGTGTACGCGCCTGGTTAGAAGCACCAAATTTTACTTGTTGTAGTATGTTTTAATTATGAGCAAAAGAGCCAAACACCATCTTCATTCTTCCTCTTTTGTTTAAGGGGATTCCATACCGTGATTTTCTTTTTTTTTGTCTAACACACGCGCGACATAGGATTTTTGACGGATTCTTTGCCATACATATCAATTGATCTAATGAAGTGATGAGAATTCTGAAACAGATTTGAATTCGTCGTCAAGTCTACTTGAAATCGAATTTCCCACAATTTTGATTTTAGTTTCTCCAAAAATTGAAATACAAAAATGTTTAAATACTCTTTTTTAATACGTCGATTTCAAATCTGTTTTCAGAATTCTTATTGCTTCAATAGATCAATTGGAATGTTTGGCAAAAAACACGTCTAAAATACTATATCGCGTGTGTGTTAGACAAAAACAGAAAATTACGGTATCGAATCCCCTTAACATAATGACAAATCAGTGGAAAACTATACCAATAATTATACCACTACATAGTTATGGTGAAACTTATTTTTGTACTCGATGATGGTTTGAGTCAAAAATATGGCAGGGTTTAAGAAAATATTGAGAATTACTCTTAATACCACCAAGATCAAATATAGAGTAGGTATAAATATAAAGAATTTTCGAAATCGGTTCAGTAGTTACAAGGTCCAGAGATTACCCTCAACAACGTCAACTATTACTTCCTCTTTATATAATAAGTATAGATAATTTTGAAAATGTTTATAAATTACATAATATTAAGATAATATTACAATAACACTTATAACAGATTATTAAATTAAATTTTAAAATTATGGTACGCATGGTAAATTGAAATCATTTAGGTAGATTCAAATTAAAAATAATATAGTATACCTATAGTATACCTGTATAATATAGACTTGTGAAATGTGGTATAAGACCGTGGTATTTGAGTTCAGGGCACGATTAGAGATATCGTGATCATGGACTTGGGTTGTGGTCTAAGATCTTGATCTACGTTGCCACGACATAGATTATATGATATTATGATATAATCTGTGGCCACGGGCCACTTATAGGGTTTAGCACGGTTTAAGATAGACTTATCTTAGATAGCCCGTGGGACCATGAACTACTAGTAGTTCATGCAATCATGCGTGGGGCTACAACTCCGCGATCACGATTTAAGGGGGTTCGATACCATGATTTTCTGTTTCTGTCTAACACACGCGTGACATAGTATTTTAGACGTGTTTTTTGCCAAACATTCCAATATTGATCTATTGAAGCCTTGGTTTCCTACAATCACGCGTGCGTGATTGCGCGGTGCGCGATGCGTGATGCGTGATCGCGCAAAAGTTGAAACCACGAAAAACTATGTAAGTGTTTATTAATAATTCACGCGCGTGAATATTCGCGCGCGCGATTGTCGATCACGCACTCCAGTCACGCAGCTGTCGCCACGAAGTCAACTTCTGCGTGAAACGCATTGCGGGATTTCATTTATTTTAATATATTATTTAATTATTATTTAATATAATATTATTGTATTATATGTTTTATTTGATTTTATCAATATCAAGTCAAATCAAACGGCAGGTAGAAGTAAGTAAGAATAATTTTCAAATATAAGCTGCTATATAAATAACAAATAATTTTTTTTTTGTAAATTATTACAATTTTCAATGTTTTTTTTTAAATTAGTTTTGGTGAACTATGGAGTCGAGGGCATTTAATGTTATGGATGACGAAAAACTCATAGAAGTTGTTCGTAATTATCCTGTAATTTATAAATTGAGTGACAAAAATTATAAGGATAATTGCATTAAAGATAATGTTTGGAAAGAAATTTCACAGTCTATTGGAAAAAACGGTATGTAATGTCATTAGAAAATTAATATAAATTATAAGTTAAAAATATAGTAAGATAGTAATATGATATAAGAAAATATTATGATTTGTGATTCAAATTGTTTGTTCTTGAATAACGAATACGAGACAACAGTCAAGAAAATTTGATATTTATAGAATATCAATATGTGACTGAATAAAATCTTATCTAAAATTAAATAATTTACTTACATTTCTAATAATACAGAATGTTTTAGTTTAATTATATCTATATGTGATAATTTATAGTGACCGAAAATAAACTTATATACATATAATGTTTGGTTTTATAACTTAAAATAATATGTTAGTTGATAATAATAAACTTAATTTTACATTATAAATAATATTACACTGAATATAATATGAAAATAGTTAATAGTAAAATCATATTTGGACTACTAATAATTTTTGTAAACAGTCAATATAATATATAACAACACTATCTTAATTAGTACGAGTCACGTGTTTTTGCTGCCAACTCACTGATCCTGACCTACTGTTAAAATAATCTTTAAAAGTTTCCCTAACTCGAAAAGCTTCATGAGTTGCGTTTCCTCCAACTGCACCAAATTGTATCATGTTCGTGTTCGTTTGAACGTCTGTTATGGGATCTCTGTCTGTCGAATCCATAGGACACACCATTCGTTCTTCTCGTAACATGTTATGGATAATACATGCGGCCATTATTAAATTGTCGACTGTGTCAGGCAGAATATTAATTGGCGTGAAAAATACACGAAAGTATTGACACATTATGCCAAACGTATTTTCTGTGGTTCTTCGAGCTCGACTTAGGCGGTAATTAAAAATGGCTTTTTTTGGATCTAGTTTTGATTGGTTTCGGGGATAAGGCCTCATCATTGTCTCCGTCAATTTAAATGCTTCGTCACCGACAAATACATGTGGCAAGACTACATCAGTGTTTGGTAAACATTTTGGTTCTGGAAATTTGAATTCTCCGGTTGATATTGATTTGCCCAAATTAGATTTAGGGAAAATTCCTGCATCGCCTTCTTTACCATACGATCCTATGTCTACCACCAGAAATTTGTTATTCGCGTCGACTAAAGCCAATAACACAATTGAAAAAAATGACTTGTAATTAAAAAACAGCGATCCAGAGTTATCAGGGCAAACGATCCGTATGTGCTTCCCGTCTATGGCGCCGCAGCAATTTGGAAAATTCCACATTTCATAGAAATCGTTGGCTACTTTCGACAAACTACATTGCGTTGGTTCAGGTATTGCTATATTTTTTAAACGATGACAAATAGCAACTAATACTTCCCTTATAATAGTACTTATCCAACTGTGAGATATTCGGAATTGAAAAGCAAGGGATCTATAACTTTCACCGGTTGCTAAAAATCTGTAAAATATAAATAATACACTAAAATTATTTTCAGTAAATGATTGTAAGACAAGATGGCGCACAATAAGAGATTCATATAAAAAAAATTTAAAGAAACGAAGATTAGGTACCGGTTCAGCAGCTACAACAAAATCGAAGTACAATGACGATTCATTAAGTTTTTTAGATAACATCGAAAACGAAAGAAGGTAAACAATTATTATATGTCGTATATTATTATGTATTATATTGTATTGAATTTTTAAACCTTAGATAAGGATTATAAAAATGTTATGAATTTTTAACTACTAAGGTTACTTGTACATTTTTTTTTGAAAATAGAAAACAATTAAAAAACGCAGTTGTAAAATCAATACATTTTATATTTATGTGTATTTTTTATGTGTAATTATTTTCAGAACTACATCGAACATTTCAGTAGAAAAAAAAGCCTGCAATGACAACACAAACTACTCAGAAATGGCCGTAAATGATAGTTTTGACCAAACTGAAGAAATCGAGCCAGAGAAGGAACTGTTACTTAAAAGTTCTGAACCATTATTAGATATGCCCATTGATGACAAACTACCAAATACAGAAATAAACCATAGTTTGATAGATTCATTTACAAAACCGTGCGAAAAAAAAACAACACGAAGAGCTCAAGATAAAATATTAGATGAAATTAAAAAAGGACGAGAGGAGCGATTGGCAGCGTTAAGAGAAATGAAACAACAAGAATCTATTGATCCAATTCAAACTTTTTTTAAAAGTATGGCGTCAACGGTTTCAATGTTTCCTCCAGAATCAGTTGTGGAAGCCAAAATGAGGATATTTAACATTGTTTCCGAAATGGAATTACGCTTATTAAAAACAAAGGCTACCACGAGTACACCACCTGTAGAAACAATGACATCAACATCAACATTTTCATCGAATCTGCAAGTTCCTACAATACTTGCCGATGAATCTTCGTGTTCCACTACGATGTCAAGTGTTTCGGACATTTCAAATCCTACTCCATCTGCGAAGTCCAATTTTTCTTATTTAAAATATCTCGAAGAATATTAATTTTTTTATTTTTATTAAGCAAGTTTAACATTTTTCATGCACAGTTTTATTTTATTTTATTTTGAAAAAAAATTATTTTTTGATATTTTATAGTTTGAAAATTACCAGATTGGTACGAAGTTAGTATATATATTATTTTATTTTATTAAAATGAAATCTCCATATAACATTGGTGTAAATTTAAATATTTATTATTTTTTGTTGCTTTATTTTAATTACTATTAACGCTCAGTGGTTAGGACTTAGGTTAGATATATTCCAAGTTCTAAATAAATAATATGTATGTATTTTTTAAATGAATCATTCTATCAATATCAGAATAATATAATTGAAATGGAAAATTACCCAAATATTTATTGTCACTTTCTTATTTTGATAAATATACCTATAGTACAATAATTTTACTTACCTTAGAGTGACGCTAAGTTTCTCTTCTGGTGATATTGGTTTCTTAATCCGATTACTTGGACGCCTTCTTATATCTTCTTTAATAGCATTTAGTATATAATTAAATAATTCAAATGACACTCTAAAATATGCCCTGAATCTAGTTTCATTGTCAATTAGGCGCCTTTGAATTAAAGTACTGAAACAACCCTCCCTGCTCCGTTGACTAAACATTTCATCATTTTCATTACGGAAATGATTCGCAAGTAGCAATAGTTCTTCATCTGCTTCATCCTCCAAAATATTGTAAAGCATAACTACGTCCATTTTGATGAAATACTAAACATCAACTGACGAAGTGACGACACTTTTCTAAACTCCAAATCGCGCAGTCGTAAACACGCATCGTAGCAAAACACTTCCATCACGCATCACGCAAGCGTGATCGCGCAAACGCGCATCGCGCACCGCGCAATCACGCACGCGTGATTGTAGGAAACCACGTCTTGAAGCGATATGAATTCTGAAAACAGATTTTAATTCGTCGTCAAGTCTACTTGAAATCGACTTTCCCACATTTTTGATATTATCCCCCAAATTCCAGAAAACGTCATATTAAAAAAGAGTATTTAAACATTTTTGTATTTCAATTTTTGGAGAAGCTAAAATCAAAAACCAAAATTGTGGAAAAGTCGATTTCAAGTAGACTTGACGACGAATTAAAATTAGTTTTCAGAATTCTCATAATTTCATTTTGATCAATTGATATGTTTGGCAAAGAATCCGTCAAAAATCCTATGTCGCGCGTGTGTTAGACAAAAACAGAAAATCACGGTATGGAATCCCCTTAAGACATCGTGTCCTAGATTTTAGATGGTATTATCTTAAATCGTCGGCTACTCATGATCGTGATTCGTTAGATCAGAGCGGTAGAGCTCGTTGGGGGCAAAAAACCAGAGGGCGCTGTGCCCGTGCTTATGTCATCTTAGCTGATAATAATATTATAATATTTATATTATACATCGTGATAATATTATCTATGGACTATGGTTTTTTTATAGTTTTTGTCATAAACATAATATTATTCAAATCATGACTCAATAGATTTGGTCATGATGTTATTATTATTATTATTATTATAGTCGTTTTGTTTATCTATGATTTTTGTACATTAATTGTCATTAAATAGTAAATACTATACTATCGATCATTACAATAGGACAATGGCATCATTAGCCGTGCCGCCGTGGTTCAAATTCTAAATTCAACCATACGCCATTAATAAAAGGTCTATTAACTCAACTGATTGTCCAGTCTCCAGTGATTATTCTGATTTCATTAGTAATTCTGTGGTTGTATGATACCTATATACTTATACATTTAGTTGTTGTAGATTACATTTATAAATATTTTTCACTTACCTATATGTTATAACTTAATTATCATCAATTAAATATCTACCTACGCTAAAAAACCTTTATTGATTGTGAATTTTTCAAAGTAAATTTATTGTTGTATCGTTTTTGATTTCTTGTTTCAATTTATATGTTTACAATATTATCGGTTATAGGTAATAATATAACATAATATTTGTTAAAGTAATATTGATTAAGTAAGTGAGTATTTAGTTATTAATTGTAATAAATAAGACTAAATTTTTTCATATTGATCAGAACGTTTTAAAAATTATAAATTAAATTTTTTTTTTAGAATGTCTAATATAAACACTAAATCTACCAAGTTAAGAAATAATGAAACATCAAAAGTTCGTACCCAAAATCGACGAAATCCTGATTCTGGCTTGCAAGTAGATTCTATAGCATCTGGCTCTTTACAGATTTCAAAAGTAACTATTACTAAATTTAATGTTTTATTGATTTTATTAAGATTATTTAATATATTTTTCATGATTTATTGAATAGCCAACAATAATTTCTGAACCACGTCGACCTAAATATGGAGGTAGAGGAATAGCCATTCAACAACTAGCTGAATCTATGTCTTCAAAAGACAGTATGAAAAATTCAAATATGGTTTGTATGATTATTATAACTTATAAATTATAATGTATATTATTATTTTATTATTATGTATATTATTATTTTATTATATTTTTTTATTTAAGTAGAGGAGCTCATTCCAATGATTTAAAAACTGTGTTCCAAGAGCAATATTATTAAGCACAGACTCGTTGAGGAATGGGGGAAGGGGGGGGGCATTAATTTAAAATTCCTAAATTTTAAATATTACATTTCAGCTTAGTTAGAGCATTTTAGTTTTATTATATTTCAAATATTATATAATATGTAACTATGTAACATGTAAGTAAATATACGTACTTATATAAACCCAATTTTTCAAAAATGTTCAAATTACATTATGTACATTCAGACATTCAGTCACTTAAAAACACATTTTTTATATTATTATAATTCCTATTTTTATAGCAATGCATACATGTTTCAGTAGGAAATAAAAAATAAATATTATTAGTGATAGTATCTTAATTTGTGGTTCAACACTAGTCCACCAGTGGTAGTATAATAGTTTATTTTACCTAATGTCCTAATACCTATGTATAATATATCTGTGACCTGTGCATTATTTCATTAAGCAAAGAACAGGTGTGTAAAAAAATAAAAAAAAAACTTAAATACAAATAGCAAGGTGTTAGGTAGTTTAAACCATAGAAAAGATAATAAGCTAATATCATGTTTTCCGCATTTCAGTAAAAATTAATTTGGGTAAGCAAAAAATAAAATAAAAATAGTTAAGGAGCTCCATACCCCCAATTTGAGCATTGTTGGTGACTAGCTGGTTCTCTTCTTATGTTATTTAGATTCTTCATATACTTTTTGTTTTCTTAAACTCTTACTGATGTATAATTAGTTTATTAGTAAACATAATTAGGTATCCGTATTTAACAATATATAATTACTTAATGCTTATAGAACTTTTCAAATTCAAGCATAGAACAGCATTTCAAACGTCTTAAAGAAGAAAATTTAAAAAGTAAGTTTTAAACATGAATCTTGATTACATATTTTTGTACTAGTTATATTATTTACTATCGCACTTAGGTATTATGTCTAATAATAATATTAATTTTGTTATCTGTAGGGCAGTGAAGTTGTTGAATTTGCATGTTTTTTGTAAATGCTTATATTTATTGCTGAGTGAGATTAAAATATGTTTCGTTAAACTTAATTTAATCAAAAAAAAAAAATTGTATTGCAATAAATGCAATTTTAACTATTTTTCATAATTTTTGTTTACATTTAAGATTATATAACTTAATATATGAAATAAAAGCAAGTAAAGGTAGTAGTGCACAAACTTCTATATTTGTTGTAATACTTATTATTTTATTAATATTTCTATAGAGCGATTATCGCATTAGGGTCGCTAAGAAAACTTAAATAAATCATTTGTTGGGTAATGCAATAATGTAAGCAATATTCATATTTAATTATTAATATTATTATTTACTAATATTTTTGATTTTGTTGATTATAATTTAATTTTTTCGATGCAATTTTTAATATATTTTATGCAATAATGCAATCAATTTAGTGAGTTTTTTTAATGCAATAACTTCATTGCCATAGTTATCAGTAACTAAGTATTTAAATGTTCAATTATGTTATGTAGGCAATTAAATTGAAAATTGAAATAGATACAGAATATAGATTATATTATATTACTATTAGTAAACAATTACACAAACATATACACAAACAATTTAAGATAGACGGGCTTAATATATAATTGATAATCAATTTTTTTGCAGAACTTAATGAAGAAAATGAAAAGATTTGGGGAAAATGTATACATTCTAATAAGAATACATAACATTTAAAAGGTAAAACAAATAATTAAAATGTTTTTATTGTGTAATAGATTAATGTATATACATATGTACCGAAGAACCTTGATAATCTGAAAAAAATCAAAGTTTTTTCTAGAATAGCAATTATTCTGGATTAATCAAGGTATTTCAAGAGTTCTCAATAACTAAGAAATTTAAATCTTCCAACTTTATTGATGAGTTTTGACGAGTAACAAATTAAAAAAAAATGTTAATTAATTTCCCAAAAGGGGTTAAGTTAATTTGGATTGAATTATTTATTAGTAAAAAAATCAGTAATTTTTTTTATGTGATGCTCAACTTTTATTTAACTTTTTTTTAATGTTGAACAATATACACGATACACTAAGCAGAAAAGGGGTGGAGTAGGTCCTAAATAATGAAATTGTTGATAAAGTTGTTTCATAGATTGATTATGTTCTGAGATTTTGGACAAGTTATCATTAATAGATAATTTGTTGTCTGGACTCTGGACTACCACATTCCCTGGACTTTCTAGGTTCTTCTATAGTATAATTTTAATCCTTAAGAGGGCTCTTCACCTGCATACATGCTCTTTGTTTTACAAACACATAACATAGCAAATTGTACTCTCAGCAGATCACATTTAGCTCTTTTAGGTTAAAAATTAGAATTAAGTGACCTCTTTAGAATTTAGAAGTGAGAATATTATCTAGTCAACCTCAGGGTTTTTTATATTTTAATTTTAAAGCAAGTTGTGAGTATTTTAAAATTTAAAATTGTTTGTGCATTTTAAAGTACTCATAATTTGCTTTATAATTAGAATCCATAAAAAAACCTATGAGGTTCTCAGATAATAATCTTACCTTTAAATTTTATAAGAGGTCAATTCACTCTAATTTTTAAACTAACAAGGCTAAACGTGATCTGCTGAGCGTACAATTTGCTATGTTATGTATTTGTAAGACAGAGCATGCATAGGTGTAGCGCTCTCTTAAACATACTAGTCAAATGGCATTAAGTTTTTCCATAATTGGTCCACTGTTTAAGTACCGATATTTATTTGCTTTTCAATGTTGAGTAATAAAACTTATTTCTTGGAACATTTTAAGTAGTTCAAATTAAGTTAAATAAATAGACTAGTTATACTTTTTATACTTTTTATACTAGATATATTTTAATTTTTAATGAGTTAACGAATCATGCCTTTATATTTTGATGTGGTGAACTAATATACTACTTATTTGAATAGTTACCTTTAGGTTTATAGTAAAGCAGTAATTTTAAATTTAAGATAATATTTAGTTTTTCCTTAATTATGGTGAAGGGTGTATTATGCTAAGTTATACTTAATTTGTAATATTGTCTCTTTCTGTGTATATAAAAATGGATGTTGGTATATCTGAATTATTAATAGACTCAAAAAATTACTGAATTGTTTTTAATAAAACTTATATAAATAGATTCCTTGTCACTTGGAGGGTCTTTATAGCTTATTTTTTCGACCCCTATAGGATATACCTATACACATGAATTTTTTTTTTTGCTCACAAATATTTGACATTATTTTTGTTTATTCATAGAGTAAATAGTAATTGATGGGTGGTACGGGCAGTTTTAAATCTTAATGATAACTTATATTATGTAAAAATGTGTTCACATAAAATGATAGTCATAATGTATATTCTACAAACTATACTATATTTTATTAATACATTAATTATTATATTTATTATATATAATTATTTTATAATTTAATCTAATCCTCTCTAATTTTTTCAGGTATTTGTTTAGTATATGAAAATAATAGTTGACGATTTGCAGTGACTTATGCAAGGACAATAAAAATTATATGAATATGCATATAAGATGTATATATGTATTTATAACTTTAATTTACTGTAAATATGTGATGGTATTGTATTGGTAATTAAAATAATTGTATTGTAAAATTATACAAATTTTTTGTCTAAAGATCAGTTCTGTATGAAAACATCAAGTTAATTAATAATGTTTTTTTTTTTTTTTATTCAGCTTGAGCCCGGCAACTTAGGCCATTAGCTATTTTGTTTGTTTGTAGGTTGTTAGTAGGGGGTTGAAAACACGTTTTGTATGTGTGGCAAGGATTTGTTGTTAAAAATCCCGGGTGGTCACCCATCCGGGAACTAGCAACGCCGGCTGTTATGTACACTCAGTGCGTTTCCGCAGTTGAGTGTACGCACTGCGCCACACCAAGCCACATTATTGTTTCTGTTTTATTTTATAATATATTTGTAGTATATGATTTACCTATTAACACAACTAAGTTATAGAATATTTTTAATTAATACATTTTATATTTTTATTTTATATAGTATTTACATGAAAATAATTAATATTAATTAAATAATTAAATATTTGAATAATGAAATTGCCAATGTATACATTTTAAATATAAAAAAGCGGCAAGTGGGTACCGCTCTGCTGTACTGTATAGGTGTCGAGTAAGTCACTGTAATGGATGTGTTAAACTTTAAAATTTAATTCAATGATATAAAATTATTGTATACAAAAACGATTCTGAGCGAAGACGGTCAACTTATATACCAAGTATATTTCATGATATTATAACTATTAAACTAACTATGAAGTAATTAATTGTCTTATTAATTATAGAGTTGGTTGAAAAAATTTATGCCAGATTTTATGATTTTGATGAATTTTGTTAAAATTTGAACTTTAAATGCTTATAAAAAAAAATTGCATCGATGTATCTATAATATTAGATTCTGAGCGAAGCGATGAATGTATTGATTTTACAATGATGTGTGTTTTATTTTTATTTTTTATTTTTTAATTTTTGTGTCATCACCTTTTAGGACAGTAAAAGTGCTTGGATTTTCTTCAACAGTAACTTTTCTGATAGGAAAGTGAATCTAGTTGGTACTTTGGGGGGTCAAAAGTAAAAATTTCCTAGTAGTTTTCAAAAGCGACGTGAAAAACAAAAGAAAAATTAAGGAAAAACGGGAATTTTTAAAAATGTTTTTTCATAGCTAACATGTTAATTTTTAATAGAAGGTCCTCAACAAGTTCTTACAACAAGTTTCTACCTATATCAAAAAAAAAAACTTCTCCAAAAAGTAACGCTATTCATAGCCATGGCAAATTTTTTTACATTTTTTTTTAATTAGATTATTATTTTATACAAGGATCATATTTTATAGAAGAACACACTTACCATTGGCTAGCTACCATATTAATAATAAGTCACAACAGCATAAATATAATATAAAATATCCTGGACTGACAAACCATCTCAGATCAGAATCGTTTTTCTTATGCAATGATTTATCATTGAATTCAAATATAATAATACATCCATCACATGCTCGACAACTACCTACTGTACAGCAGAGTGGTACCCACGGCCAGGGGTTCCTGAGAAATGATTAAGGAGTGGGGGGGGGGGGAGTCATAATTTTCTGAAAATATCTATTAAAATGTCTAATAACTTATTAATACTTATTCAGTTAAAATGTTTATTGTTGTAACTTACTTTTTATAGTTAATTACCTATCATTGTCGTAATAATCTAATTTTATCTCTGTGTAAAACGTCTTGATAAATGTTTGTGTAAATCAAAATAAAAATCAGTCCACCTATGACTTAAAAAAATATTGACTTTTTTAACTGAGTTAAGTTGAGTTTATTCTTAATCTCAACTTTAAATTTATCTAGTTAAATGTTTTTTGTAATTTTGTTTTTAACAGTATACAATTGTTTATAAATACAGCTTGGGGAGAGGGCGCGGCCCCTACCCCGCCCCTGGAGCCGCTCCTGCCCATATAGCTTGTCCACCTTTTTTTTGTTTTTATAATTTTACAACTTTTCGGCAATAAACTAATAGAGGTTACCTGTTTAAAGAAAATAAATACTAGACAGATGAATAATGATTTTACGTTTTGTATTACTTAGGTATTTCTTCGTTTTGAAATTGAATAATTTGCATTATCCGCGATTGCCACACCGTTTGTTTGCTCCCTAATCTAGATTTTTTTGGAATATTAATACTTCATAATTTAAAAAAATGTCTGTTTAAGTTTGTTTCACAATATCGAGCCACATATATATATTATATTTGGTTTTTCTTTATAAGAATATTGATTAAATATTTTAATGTTTGGAGGAAAATGGACATTATTTTTGTGAAAAAAATCGTTTGGAGGAAAATGGATAATATTGTCCCCCCTTCCCATGCAAATTTCTAATTACGCCACTGGTATTAGTGGTAACCTATACCCACCTAATTCTACGAGGGAATTGTATTTTCGTCTACTACAAAGTACTGCCAGTACGGTACTACGGTTACCTATTTCAAACGTCCTCAAATAATAAAATGTACCTATACAATTTAACTGTTCGTTTATTATTAAAACCTCGGCACGGCGTACATATTATAATTATTAGAGATGTTCTGAGTAGAAAATCTGGTACTAAGCCGGGTACCGAGTACTGACCGAGTAAAATTGCTTATACTAACCAGGTATCCGAGTATTGGCCGAGTAAAAATTTAAAAATCCGAAAAATACAGATTATAGATCAAACGCGTCGCTGTGCAGAGCTCTAGAGTGTAGATTGTAAAGTGATTACTGATTACTTATAGCTGAGAATATTAATTGTATAGTAATAATTTATATTTTATTACGGATTTTGATTGCAGATTGTTATCATATAATTTATATATAAACATTAGACAGTAAACACGAAAATTTATTTTTGTAATTCATAGCAGAAAAACATGATTTATTTATAATCAACTGGCTATTGTCAATCGGTTCAGTTATTCCAATATATACCAACATAAATTATAATTCATTACCCTAGAATTTTAGACTTTTCCCGTTATATTAATTATAGGTATGCATATTATATGTATACATCATGGATTATCAGCGTTTGCCATTGGATATGAGTCGAGTAAAAATGTAGTATTTTGCCGGGTACCGAGTAACGGCCGGGTAAAAATGTAGGTATAACGTCGGGTACCGAGTAAGAGCCAAGTCTTAAATGTGATATCGAGTACCCGTCCATCGAGTAATTGCCGGGTACCCGGAACATCTCTAATAATAAATTATAAATTATGTCTGTATAAATAGGTATCCGAGGTCACAGTAAAATTATTGCACTAACACAGTAACACGCGGTTATTAGGAACTAAATAGTAAAAAATTATAAATACCTACAGTTTATAGTCTAATACCTACTACTTGGAGTATGATTTATATTATAGGTATGAACATTTTAATTAATCCGATTAACCTTTCAAGAATAAAAAAAAAGAAATTTAATCAATAAAACACGCGTTTGTATTATTGAAGTACAGTATAATATGCACGTTAGAATAAAAATGATGCATCTATTATTTAATAACAACAATACACGTTATACACGTTTTTTTTTGTTTTTTTTTTATTAGATTTTAAGGCTTCGACGACTGAGGTCATTAGCCTGTAAGGTTGGTAGGGTTGGTGCAGTAGGGTTGGGACTGTTGGTACGGTCGGTTAGGAACACGTGTATGTGTGACAAGGTTTTTGCACACTACGAACCCAGATGGTCACCCATCCGAGAACTAGTGGCAGCGGCCGTTACTTACTCTTAATCACGTATTTATGAGTCACCGAAATACACGTTTATAGCTGATTAAAATGAACAAAATATGACGTGTTGTACGAATACGCGCTATAGCAAAATGTACTTTTACAAAATATTGATATAATAATAACGACAATATAATATAATATTATAATGTTAGTATTCCATAAGCGCCCAATAATAATTAATATGATTTATGAGTTATGAGTTTATGACTAACGAGGGAAACATAATATTATTATAATGGCTCTTGATAGTTGATACAATTGCGTGTGTTTAGTTGTGTGCCGTTTCAAAATTACACGTTTCTGGCGTATCAACTTTAATCAAGCCCCGAAGAAGTGCCCGGATCAACGGGAACGAATAACATCCACACGTGGACCTGTAATCGTCAGAATGCATGTAATACAGTTGGACGCCTCCAATTTGAGTACCCCGCAAAAATCTACCCTATAAAAACAGTAAACAATGTAGAAAATAAATTGTTAAAAAAATATGTACAAAGCATATTGACATGAGTTTCTTTTAGATTCCGAGCAGAGCGATGAATGTATTGGTTTTAAAATGACGTGTGTGTGTGTTTTTTTAAATATTTATTTTATATTTTTTTTTATTGTTTTTTGTGTCTGTGTACACTGTACACGATAAGTAGTCGAAATAATGCTTCGATATTCAACTTCAGTATCTTGTTCGATGGGAAAGTAAATATTGGTGGTGCAGTTATTTTTAAAAGCACCGAGAAAAACAAAAAAAAGAAATTAAGGAAAACTGTGAATTTTTACGCAAAATCGGTTTTTAACAAAATCGTTTTTGGTTTTTGGTGTAACTCTTAAACAAATTACCGTAGATATAATATTATATAATATTATGCAATTTTCATTGGTTGTTTATATTAGCATTTTCTATACCGGATAATATTTTCAAAAAAATTTGATTTGTTTTGAACTGTTTACGGACATTTTCAGATTCAATTTTTTTAATATTTTTTGTTATACATATACAATTGTATTTGTTGGGTAAAAAATCTTGAATATTTAATACTAGGCTCCTAATGTAATGTAACAATAATATTTGAAAACTATTAAAAATTCCGTCACAATTTTTTTTATTAACATTTAAACTTCAAATTTTGATAAAACACGTAAAAATCACGAAAATGTGCAAATTAATTCGAGTTAGAAATTCATAAACATTTTTCTTTTTAAATCCTACTGAGAAATGAGAATCATAGTTAAATCCTATAGTAGGAATTTTTTAAGTATACGCTCTAAAAGTAAAATATTTTATATTTTTAATTTACCTACCTACATTTTTTTTTGGTTCATAACTTTTATTCAATCTGATACAAAAAAGAGAACAATAAGACCAATTGATGGTAAATAATGGTTAAAATAAAAATAAAAAGGCAGATTAAACAGACTGTAAGAGGCCTCCCAGCGGAGCTACTACGACATGAATAAAACTACCTGCTCGATCAGTTTATAAAACAAAACAATCATTATAATAATTAGTTACCTTTGCCCGATTATCTTCAGGTTTCGCAGCACACCATTTGTGCCAAGTGTCCTTTGGGCTTGAACATAACTAAACACACACACACATTTTATTATTATTTTTATGTTAAATGTATACACCTACAATATATGCAAAGGTGGACATTAACTTGTTAAAAAGTTAAAGTTAAGTTAAAAAGTTAATTTTTTAACTTTTTAACTTAATTAATTAATTATCTTTGTTTTTAACTTATTAATACTTATTCAGTTAAAATTATGTTTATTGTTGTAACTTAACTTTTTATAGTTAATTACCTATCATTGTCGTAATATTCTAATTTTATCTCAGTGTAAAACGTCTTGATAAATGATTGTGTAAATCAAAATAAAAAGTAGTCTACCTATGACTTAAAAAAATATTGACTTTTTTTAACTGAGTTAAGTTGAGTTTATTCTCTATCCCAACTTTAAATTTATCTAGTTAATTTTTTTTTGTGAACTTTTAATTTAACTGAAGACAAATTAATTGAATTAACTTAACTTGCCACAGTTAATTATTGTCGTTAACTTGCCCATCTTTGAATATATGATGCAATTATTTTATTATAACATTATTATTATAAGGTGAGGGATATAAAAAAGCACCTTCAAAATCATATTTTAGTCTCGTGACGCTTGGTCTCTGGTAGTTTATAAAATATATTAGTAATGATAGAATACTAATTCTACAAATTATGATTACTGCTAATGAAACATTTATAAAATATTGTATATATACTTATTATATTAATTTTATTTTTATTTATATTTGATTCTATTATTTGCACATTTAGTGTTTAAACTTCAATATGAAAATAGTTTTTATCGTGGACAATTTGCATATTTTCGAATTGTAATGTTAAATTGTTCACACACTTACCTCTTCATATGTGTATGGGTGTGAATCATCTTCTTTATTTGGAAACAATTGTATACCAACTACAAGTTTCGTCATATCAAATTCGTTATTGTCATTAATTTTCTCGATTAATGTATTAATTGTCATTTTCTAACAAAAAATAAATAAAATTGATAAAACGATTGTATTTTGTAGTAAATTAATTAGTTTTCATGTCCTATAATAGGTACCTACTATAATATTCATCGTAAATATAGTTAATACAATTAACATTTATATTTATGTTTAATTTTCTGAATAAAGAAGGTTTCGAAATAATTATATTCAAAGGTCAATTGCTTGACAATTTAAGAGGTTAAATAAATTCAAAACTTTGACTATAATTTTGTAGATTTTACTATTTTAGTATTTAAAGTAATATCAATTGTAAGTAAAAGTTTGATCAATAGTTCATTAAAATAAGTTAGGCATTAATAATCAAACATGCATTATAAATGTAAAATATTTGTGATAGAAGAATAAAATAAAAATAATAAATTATATGTGTTGTCATAAATAACCATACAAACATGTTATGAAAAATTACATAATATTTGTGTGATTAACGAATCAAACATACAAAGCCCATGTTTCCTTCCAATGGAGAAGTGCTTGTATCCTTGTAATCTGATGAACATGTTACCATGGAAATCGTTTTGAATGAATACCAAGTGACCAGTAAATTTAAATGTTTGAATGAAGTAAAACCTGTTTTTATTTTATAATATGTAAAATACAATAGGTTAGTATACACACATTTTAAGTGATATTATTCAGTTTAAATTAAAAGTTAAGTTTAATTGGTATTATCTATCAAAATTATATTGATAAAAACTAAAATTATATTCATTTAACTAAAAAAGCTTATGCCTTATGTGATTAAGATCATTTTTAGTATCTGATGAGTAATGACTAATTAACATAAAAGGTAACTCGCTATGCGTTTATGCTGAATAGTTAATTAATTATATTATACATATTCATTAATTTTATACATCCATCCTTAGTATTCACCATATTTGAGTTTAGTTTGTTTTATTGTTGTAATTATATTCGGTGTTAAACAGTATGGATACAATCACAAACTGAGTTTCAATTGAGTTCAAATAGAATTATTATTATTTTTAAATAAAATAAATATAATACATTTAATTAACTATTTTCTGGAAATTAATCAGCTTTCAATAGCTGTCTAATATTATATACAATTTACATTTGATGCATGTTATTTACTTTTTATGATCGACAGACCGTGCATATCGATGGTTATGCCAATTTTTAAATCATGATTCTTTGCTTTTGCAGCATGTTCTAGTTTTTCAAAGAATTTTATTAGATTGTTCATCATGTGTGGATTTACTTCATCGGTTTCCTATAATTATTCACAGGGTCAAAAGGTTTTTGAATTCAATAATCAAAACATATTAATATATGTTTGTAAAAACCATTATACATAATAAATAATAATATTATACACAAAATAATTTTTGAAAGTTTTCTATTATTTTTAGAACACAATTCCAATGTTTTTTTTAATTGTCTAGGCCTTGTAATATGATGTATATATCTACTCTGTTGTATATTTTATTAATATATCTATTATAATACGTACTAAATAATGATGTGAAACAATAAGTATATTATACTCTTATGATTCTATCTAACTTTGTAAGTAGGTTGGTAGTTTTAAAAAAAAAAATAATATATTGTATATAAGTAAATGGTAAAAATAACGCATTTTCCGTTAATATCAACCTTTTGTTCTTTAATATTTTATTAAAAACTTCAAGGAAATTAAATAAAAAAAGATCCTTATTCAATTTGTACCTATTTATATGTCACGCTCTGCTTAGTGGTTACAATTTAAAACAAATTATATTAAAAAAGGGTTTTTTCTGATTATTCTACATTTAGTAGTATTATTACGTTTTAACGACACAGTCGATTGTCGATTCTTGATAATTCGAAGTTGGTGGGACGTGGGACTTATGAAAAATGTCGAATTACAGAAAGTCCGAATCGCTGAGTGGTTTGAAATATCAAGAGGGCAAAAAAACTATTAGAATTACGCTGTTGTGAAAAAAAAATTCGCACCTACGATAATAATTCGATAGTTATTGGAAATAATAATCTAAATGTATATATCACGGTCAAAGTGTATAATCGGGCGTTGTAGTACAATGCCCAATTTTAATGGACAATGTGGAAAATTGTATACTTTGCCCGGGCATTTTTCAGAATGACCAAAAGACAGTGGACAATTACAATTAAAAATATAATATAAATATGAATGTTAATAAAAGTGATTGAAATTTTAATAAAACAATTTTTTTTTCTATCATTAAAAAAAGATAAAAACAGTTTTTGTTTATAATTTATAATTATTTATTTACTATCAATTTTTCTATTTATTTTTGCAACTTAAGCTATCATGGCATTTAGAAATACGCAGTTTTTCGTTTTGTTTTTCAGCATTTATTTCATGAGTGGTCTTTATAGAATTCTGCGTGGTTTCTAAATCTTTATCAGATTTGAGCTTATGTATAATACTTTCTGGTAGATAAGTAGATTTCAAGCCTATTTTGGCCCGTGTACCAAACATAGCCTCATAAGGAAAACACTTAATTCTGTGTTGTAAACTTGATAAACTTACATTGCCCATAGACGATTAAGCACCGTAGTACTGTACACAATGCCCGGCTTTTATATTACAATGCCCGGGCAAAGTAACCAAATTAAAATCAGATTCAGCTTTGCCCAAATATGACGGGCATTGTGCACAATGCTCGATTTATACACTTTGACCGTAACACATGTAAGGTAGATTATTACCGATGAGGTAGTAAGAAATATATTTTGGTGAATATACTTCAAATTGATGAGCGTTGAACTTCGAATTGTTGTGTGTTGATAGCTATAGTTTTCCTTTAAATTTTACTACGAATTATCGAGTGTACTTAAATGCATCGTTTTTATTCGATGTACTGTGATTTTTAAGGGAACGAGCAATTATTTCGAATTACCGACATTTTTTTTGATTGGTCATTTTTATCTACAACAGTTGGTATTTTAGAGAAGTAATTACTATTTTGTACTTGTTAATTATGTTTCTTAAGTATAATTAAGAAACCTAAGAAAATCGGCGTTTAATGATATTGATTTAAATTATATTATTGTAATACTGCAACTCAAAAATACATTAATTGGCCATAATATATAATTATTTTATTACTCGAAGTGAGCTGCAGTAGGTATATTAAATATTTCACATACAGTGGTATATATTTTTTAAATTGGCATTCGGATCACTTTTAAAACATAAGTTACATTTTTTAACAAAATTTTCATTTACGATAAATTTTAAATTAAATTTTAAGGATTTATAATAAACAAAAATATTAAATCATACCTTTTTTGGATGTAAATTTGAAAATTGTATTCCGTCAATTTTATAATGCACGACCGTATGTATTATATCTATAATTAAGTTTTTCATGCCTTTGTTGTTATTTAACGCTTGTACCCAAAATTTATAATTTGGAAATTCCATAATGACGATAAGAAGACTTAAATCTTTGTGTGAATGTATATCACGCAGCTGATCTATATGGATAAAAAAAATTGATTTCATGATGAGCTTTTTTTAATATTATATTTTATTATAATAAATTATTTATATCTTATATATAAGGTACATACCTCTCATGTTTTCGCTCAAGTGTACCCGATGATTTTTTAAGATTATTGGGGCACCAAAAACAATTGCATGACAAAAGTGTCCAATAAAACGTTTTTTTACTTTGTTGTACATTTTTAATACATTTCCCAAAAATGTACAATATATGCGTGCATTTCCTTCTGTAGGTGCAAATTCTTTAAATATGTCTAGAATACAAAATTAAATGTTAAAATAAAAAAAGATTACCGTCTACTATTTGTATGTACTAATTACACAATTTTGGTTGACAAATAAATATATTGTATTATTTAGTATTTATTTCTTTAGTTGTATTTATATAACATGTGTCATATTGTCTATGATGCATAGGTAATATAGAATGCATGGCTACTGTAGATACATCAATGAACGTTTTATCGTTCTAAACTTTGAACGGTAATATGGGCTGAAGTCTGAAGATAATGAAAATAACTGAGTATTTAACTACAATAACCTGACGATTTCGGTAAAATAAAAGAATTTCACCGCCACCACAGCAGTGTTGAACCAAATTCAGTTTTAATAGAGTAGATACGCTCAGAGTTGTTATTCAAATGCGATGATTTAAAATTTGTGTTATTTCGATACAACAACACACACAACTATTACTATCATGTGCCGAGGTAAACAAAATGAAATGAGTACACAAAGAGCAAACTTCTGTTTCTGAATCATGGGTTCTCACCTTTTTTAAACATGTTAAATTGCTGTAAATTGACATTGTGTGTGAAATTTTGCATAATACATTTTTTAGTTTTAAATATCTTAATTAATTTAAATATTTAAGAATTTAGTTAATTTTAATCAGATAAATGATTCCGAAAGAATGAATGTTTGAGAAATAGGTTTTACAATATGTTTTTTTTGTTCTGGAGTTATATTCAAGTGATAATAAAAAGTACTATGTACAATTTCTCTATAGATTGGTAATTTAAATCAAACTATATATAATATTATTAGTACTCATTGCCACTTTAAACAAGCTATTTTTGAAAAGTAATTGGTAATTATTGAAAAAGCTCGTAAGTCAAAAATATAATATACATTTATCTTAACTTCTATAGGATAAATAAAGCTCTCATATATAACAATTTTTGAATGTAATAATTTATCAAAGCAGTCTTTTAAAATGTTAAGATCATTCAACTTTTGTATATTACTTCTTTTCTTTTCTTTTCTTATAGCTTCGCTGACCGGATCTACTTCTCCTTTAATTTTTATGATTCCAACATTCTCGAGTGAAGATAGTGTCAAGTCTTTCGGATTAATTGGCCCCAATGGATGTGGCGTATCTTGAGTATCAGGATTATTTTCTGATTCTATTTTATTATTCTTTTTCTTTTTCTTTTTCTTTTTCTTTTTTTTTTTTGAACTTGTTGTTCTGTCTTCGATATTCTGATAATTTTCTGTTTCTAATTCCTTTTCTTCTGGTTTAAGGTTTCCCGGAGTTATTGAGTCTTCAGGAACTAAGTCTAGCGTCATACTAGCAAATGGGTCTTCTTCATCATCTACTTTCTGATCTTCAATCATATTATTTGCAACACGTATGTTATTTTCTTTGGGGTCAATATTATTTATTTCATTTTCATTAGGCTGTTTTGTGCTATTTATAGCATTCATCCTGTCAAAAATTTCTTTAATCGTGTTTTTTTTTTCTTCCATCATTCCATCTTTCTCCAAATTTGATTGAGTAGGATCTGTGTCTTTGTTATTCTGATAATTTTCTGCTTCTAATTCCTTTTCTTCTGGTTTAAGGTTTCCGGGATTAATTTCTGATTCATTTTTATTATTCTTTTTCTTTTTCTTTTTCTTTTTTTTTTTTGAACTTGTTGTTCTGTCTTCGATATTCTGATCTTTTTCTATTTCTAATTCCTTTTCTTCTGGTTTAAGGTTTCCCGGAGTTATTGAGTCTTCAGGAACTAAGTCTAGCGTCATACTAGCAAATGGGTCTTCTTCATCATCTACTTTCTGATCTTCAATCATATTATTTGCAACACGTATGTTATTTTCTTTGGGGTCAATATTATTTATTTCATTTTCATTAGGCTGTTTTTTGATATTTTTAGCATGCAACATGTCTAAATATCCTTTAATCATGTTTTTTTTTTCTTCCATCATTTTACCATTAATTGTTGATCCTTTCTCCTCATTTGATAGAATAGGAGTTGGGCCGGCAAGTCCATCATCAGCTTGGTTGCTAACGGTAGTAACAATGAGTATTAAAAAAAATAAATGTACCAGAGGATTCTTAGACAACTTAAAAGTTTTCAGTACCATACACATGTTTTTAACTACAACTGATAATTGTTTTGAACATCTGTATAATATAACAAATGGCTATATATTTTATTTAACAGTAGGTACATTATTATAATTTAATAAAGTTTAGTTTACTTTATGATACACAGGCTGTGTTAATATGCTAAAACATGTTTGCTCTTGATTTATTAGAACGTATTCATTATGGTTTAATTTATTAAATCAATGTCCCTATTTTAGATAAAAAATAGTATGGGAATTTAAATAATGAAATACATTTTATGTTTACATGACGCATACCTAGGTACTTACATAGTTAAATTATAATTATTGTGATTTGTAAACAAAAAATATTTCACAATTAAATTGCAACTTATTTACTATTTTCAACCATTGTGTCTCAATAATTATACTATAAAATTAAAACTTATTTGCATTGGCTATCAATATATAGGTGTTTAATCATTCTATAGACCTTAAAAATGCTTTGATTCTTTGACCTATATTGCACAGAAGCTTTTTTTACAAGAATTGTATCTCTCTTCAAATTTTTAATCTACTGTTATATATATAGGTAGTGTGAACAAATTTCATCATATTTACTTATTGTACTATTGTTAACACAGATTGTAAGTTTTCAAATAGTAAAAAAAAAAATAATATTAAAATTGGTAAAATAAATATTTTTTTAGAATATTATTGAGAATCACGCATGTGTCACTATGCATGAAGTGTTAGTACATTTATTACAATTTAAAATATTAACAAAACATGTATAATTCATAAATATACATTGAATACATACATTGAGGCCTGGTGTGGCTCGGTGGTTGGCCTCAGTCACTAACATGATCTGATCTGAGTTCTAGAATCGGTTGGGGGCACTAGGTTCCGGATGAGTGACCACCCGGGTTTTTAGTGACGAATCCTTCACATACACGTGTTCATCAACCAATTGTAATAATAAAAAAAACGGGTAGTTGAGTGTCACTCTGCTGCAGTTACAAGTGGGTGACTATAATGGACGGAGTTAAATTTGAATATCATTGTATACGAAAAATGATTCGGAGCGGAGACGGTTTGTCAGCCTAGGATACTTTATATTATATTTATATTGTTATTATTAATACGGTAACCGGTTAAGTTTAATTGTAATTATTTGTTTATTACATATTTGTATATAATAATATATTTTAGAAGTTTCAAATAGGTACCCATGAATAATATTTTTAAAATATAACACAAAACTTAAATCGTTCTTTAACGCTTTAATATCTAATTTCGTCCAATTTTGAATTTTAAAATTAAAATAACTTTAAAAAAACAGTGTTTATGTATATTTGTTAATTACAAAATCAACTATTTACGTGAAACCTAGTTTTAAATGTTCAATCCTTTGCTATAAAAGTAGAACATTTAATACATTTTAAACAATAAAATAATTTTCAATTTTCAATTTTATCAAATATTATGTCCAAATTTGAACTTTAAAAGATTATAAAAAAAAAACCTTGGCTACGTATTTTTAATATTTTTAGGCTGACATTGTAAAAATGTGCGAAGAGCCTTGTATTAAATTTTGAAGCATTCATAAAAATTCAAAACACTCATAAAAATATGAAATGACTTTTCGGTAAAGATTTTTTTTTTAAAAGTAGACAAAATTATGAGGAATTTTGTATTAAATTTTCAAATCTTAGAACTAAAAAGATAATTTTTTATGAATTTCTATCTCAAAATAATTTGCACATTTTCCGCATTTTTGTGATTTTTACGTCATATTTAAACTTAAATTGCTTATAAAAAAAATTGTGACCATGTATTTTTTGTATTTTTCAACCGCCATTGTATTTTCAAGCTTTTTGACGCAACAAATAATATTTTATTGACATATTTTATAGAAAAAAAAATCTAAAAAAAATTGGAAACTGAAAATGTCTGTATAAACAGCTCATACCTAGTCAAAATATGGTCCATAGAAAATTAATAACGATAATATTATAAATATTCAATGAAAATGTCATAGATACCTATTGTCATTTGTTTTAGAGTTACACCAAAAACTAAAATAGATTTTATCAAAAACCGATTTTGCGTAAAAATTAATGTATTTTTTTCTTTGTTAAAAACTCCTGGTAATTTTAAATTTTGACCTCCTCTGTACACCAACAAGATTCCTTTTCTCACTGGAAAAGATACAGAAGTTGAAAATCGAAGCATAAAAGTGATGACAGACAAAAAAAAAAGGTGGGTAAGTGGATGGATGTCGCTCCGCTGTACAGTAGGTGACAAGCGGGTCACTGTAATGCATGGTGTTAAATTTGAATTCAATGAATATATAATATCATTGTATAAGAAAAACGATTCTGAGCGAAAACAGTCTAGCCATACCGGCCCGCTTGCCGTTTATAAATAATCGGTACGAAAATAATTATGTTGGTGACAGAATTGTTTTCATAACACCCATATCGAATTTTATATTTCGTATATTATTATTATTCTGCTCGCCGTGTTTTACACAAACTAAAAATCTCACATCCTAAAATTGTTAAAAATCGTTTAAAAAAAAGTTACAATTTAAATAATTATTTTTTAAAACTTGTAGAGAATTCGACCAAAAAATTATTTTTTTAACTTTGACTAACAAAAAATGAAATTTAATTCAGTATAACAAAAAAAAACCTTGTATACATATTATGAATAAATGGAAGCCTGTTGAATAAAGTGACCAGCGTAATCAATGTACAACGTAATTCGATAACTTATAATAATTAAATCAGTAAACCCCTAGCTAATTATATGAACTGAAACACAATTGTTTATATAAAGCAGTCAAATACGAACTGTATTTATTTTTAATTAGTTAGTAGGTACATTCCTATATTGTAGATTATTTATTTATTTATTAATTTATTTATTTTTTTATTTAAAATATATTAATATATAAACGGGTTGAACCTAATTCAAAATATGATAAGACAAATTACAAATGACACTGAAAAACATGCATCAAACATTCACAATTTAAAAAAAAAATTATATTTACAATCTATACATACAATAAGCACATTTGATAATAGAATGAGAAGCACGTCATGATAAATCATCAAATTGTAAAAATAATAAAATTCTAGGTATATATTATGTAAAAAACATAATATTTTAACATGATAATAGTATATAGTAAAAATTGTACATATATATGAATATTGAGCGCGGTATACTAATTTTTTTTTGCTGTTTTTATTTTTATATTTTCCAAAATATGTTGAGGATCTAAAATGTCATCTACCAACAGCCTCTTTCCGTACTGGGGATTGGGGATTGACTATTTCTGGAAGTAAGCATTCTGTATAAAAACTGAAAATAAAATTTGATATTATGCTTCTGCAATTACGTAAAAATCCAATTAGGTACTATAAATTAAAAAAATCATGTTCAACTTCTCAATCATTTTTTCGCGCCAGAAAGAATCATCGTAACTAATTATTTGTATCTCTATCCAATTGGCCGAATAAACGACGAAATAACAGGAATATCGTTTTGAAATATGCATTTGTCCCTGAACTTGGTAATAGTAACTATGGTTCACTTTTAATTCCATTTTCCCGTGTTTACTGAGACGGCAGAAAGTTATAACTGAAATTAAATATTATAATAAAAATATTTTACATTTTACACTTAGAGCAATCAATGTATTGATTTGTAATGAAGTACGTTTTTTATTTTTTTATTTTTTGTATCTTTGTGCAAGGTTACTCATAAGATGTTATTAGTGTAATTTAAAAATTTGAGAGTAAATTCACAATAATATTTTATGAGCGTCGAAAGTAAGAATTTTGACAAATTTCGTCAAAATATCGAATGTATGTAAAATGTTTTGTAGTTAAAAACTAATAAAATGTTAATTGCTTAGTAGTGACAATTTTAAACACAGTTTCTCATAATTAGTTTAAACTGTAGGTAACCAAAAAATTTAAAAATTGTATAAAATAAAAACAATTTTTTTTTTAAATAGATATTTTAAGTTAAAATTTGGACGAAATTAGATAATGAAATGGAGATTAATGATTTTAATTATTTTTTTTAAATTTAAAATTAATATTCTTGGCTTGTTATTGGTACTTGAAAATCTTAAAGTATATCAATTGAAATATTTTAGGAGAATCGTTTTAAACACAATATAATAAATAATAATACTCTTACTTTTTTACCGTTTATAGCTTTTAAAAATATTTTAGTGTCTTTTACTGCATATGGACATTTAATTTCAACTATAAAATCATTATTGACATGACCGTCTATAAATTATAAAAAAACTAATTTAGTAGTATTGATTTAATTAATACTTATAATTAAGTACTAAAATATATTTTACCAGGAGAAGCTGCTAAATAAGGAAAATGTTCATCAATAATAAGTCCACGTTTATTCCCTGTGCAATTACATTTTTTTTTCCAACGCGACGATAGCTTGTGGTTCTGTGGCTTTACCTGTTGCTAATGAAGAAAATGTCCTATATAGGATACTATAAACAGTATTTTTGCTCGACGTAGTTTTTCAAAGTAAGTTTACAAACCCAGTCAAAATTTGACAATGTGAGCCGATTTCTACGTTCAACGTGCCAAATTTGAGAGTTGGTCTGTTCCCCTGTTTGCTCTTCAATGGCTAACTGTTCACGTCTGACCAACTGTAATATGTAATTATAAAATCATCTTTTGTTTTTCCTAATATTTCTATTGAAATATTGTCTTCCGGTAATGGTTCAGCTAAACCATAAAGTTGATATGGGTCACTATTACACATTCTTTCTCAATTTCCCGAGAAAAGAAGTTTTTTAGATTTTTGCTGAGATCTTTTAGATTCTGAGCGAAGCGATGAGTGTATTGATTTTATAATGTGTGTTTTTTTATTTTTTTTTGTGTCTGTCATCACCTTTTAGGACAGTAAAATTGCTTGGATTTTCTTCAACAGTAACTTTTCTGATAGGAAAGTGAATCTAGTTGGTACTTTGGGAGGTCAAAAGTAAATATTTCCCAGTAGTTTTCAAAAGCGACGTGAAAAACAAAAGAAAAATTAAGGAAAAACGGGAATTTTTAAGCAAAATCTGTTTTCGAGAAAATCGATTTTGGTTTTTGGCGCAACTCTTAAACAAAGACCGAAGGTACATGAAATTTTGACGGAATGTTTATATTAGCATTTTCTATACACGTTAAAATGTATAAAATAATTTGACTCTTTTTGAGCTAAACAGCGTAAACACGGACATAGTCAGTTTTAAATTTTAGATTCTGAGCGAAGCGATGAATGTATTGATTTTACAATGATATGTGTTTTAGATTCTGAGCGAAGCTTAATGTAACTCTAAATACATGTTTTTAAAAACTATTAAATTTTTTTTTTTAATTATGACGTTTTTATGAGAAATAAATAGTACTATGAAATTGTGTAAACTTCTTGTTAGGTTATAGGTTAGGTTAGATTATATAAGTACAAAAATGTACAACCAAAACCCCCCAAAATATTTTTTTGTGTACGCGCCTGGTTAGAAGCACCAAATTTTACTTGTTGCAGTATGTTTTAATTATGAGCAAAAGAGCCAAACACCATCTTCATTCTTCCTCTTTTGTTTAAGGGAATTCCATACCGTGATTTTCTGTTTTTGTCTAACACACGCGCGACATAAGATTTTTGACGGATTCTTTGCCATACATATCAATTGATCTAATGAAGTGATGAGAATTCTGAAACAGATTTGAATTCGTCGTCAAGTCTACTTGAAATCGAATTTCCCACAATTTTGATTTTTTGATTTTAGTTCCTCCAAAAATTGAAATACAAAAATGTTTAAATACTCTTTTAGATTTTGAACGAAGCGATGAATGTATTGATTTTACAATGATGTGTGTTTTTTTTTTATTTTTTATTTTTATTTTTATTTTTGTGTCTGTCATCACCTTTTAGGACAGTAAAATTGTTTGGATTTTCTACAACAGTAACTTTTCTGATAGGAAAGTGAATCTAGTTGGTACATTGGGAGGCCAAAACAAATGACCGTAGGGACATGAAATTTTGACTGAATGTATATATTAGCATTTTCTATACACCATAAAATTTTAAAAATATTTTGACTCTTTTTGAGCTGTTTATGGACATTGTCAGTTTTCAATTTTTTTAGTTTTTTAATTTGAACTTCTGACCACGCCAAACGTTTGTGCATCGTTTGTGCAGAAATGTGCACCAAGTCCAATCGTTTGTGCACAAAAACTGAAAGCTCTATCCCTAAAACAAAGTGGGGGGGGGGGGGCATTGAAACGAGACACCCTCTTTTTGGAAAATTGAAATTTTTAAGGTGCCAAACGTTTGTGCAGAAATGTGCACCAGGTCCCGACGTTTGTGCACAAAAACTCCCAGCGCTATCCAAAAAACAAAGTGAGGGGTATTAACACAAGGGTCCCCCTTTTTTGAAATTTTAAATATTTGTCATATTAATAAATGTTGTTTACGTACCTAATAGGTTTAATAGAATTTTACTATTGCCATGTAAACGTCTAGAAATAATAGGGCAGTAAGTTCATAATATATTATATTTAAATATTGTATTATAATAATATGAATACTATAATAATATTATGTTTTAAATATTCCTAGGTTATTTAAAAATTAAATACCAGTGTTTCTAAAATACAAATACAAAAATCTTAATTTAAAATATCTAAAAACATAACTACCGCTTATAAATTATAACCACAGGTTAGCAATACTAACTTAAAAATAATAAGTTATAAATTAATATAATAATTACTTAAGTCGTATACAACCGAACGCAACTAAACTCATAACTTTTAAGGAGGGTATTGGCACCCGCAAGCAAATGCATTTTATGAAACCAAAAAAAAATCTTGAAAAAATTTAACTGTAGGAATACACATTACAAAGTACAAACTAAAATGCCCAGAATCTTAAACAAAAAAAACCATTCAATATATTTAGTTCATTAAAGATAAGGATTATTCAAGGGTACCCGATTGTCAAAGTTTAAAAAATTTGGCTAGAGGTAAAATCATAAAAAAAAAATTGAAGGAGGGTATTGGCGCCCGCAGGCAAATGCATTTTAGGAAACCAAAAAAAAATCTTGAAAAAATTTAATTGTAGGAATACACATTACAAAGTACAAACTAAAATGCCCAGAATCTTAAACAAAATAAACAATTCAATATATTTAGTTCATTAAAGAATGATTATTCAAAGGGCACCCGATTGTCAATGTTTAAAAATTTGGCTAGAGGTAAAATCATAAAAAAAAATTGAAGGAGTATGTTGGCGCCCGCAGGCAAATGCATTTTAGGAAACCAAAAAAAAATCTTGAAAAAATTTAACTGTAGGAATACACATTACAAAGTACAAACTAAAATGCCCGGAATCTTAAACAGTAAAAACTATTTAAAATATTTAGTTCATTAAAGATAAGGATTATTCAAGGGTAACCGATAGTCAAAGTTTAAAAAATTTGGCTAGAGGTAATATCATAAAAAAAAATTTAAGGAGGGTATTGGCACCCGCAAGCAAATGCATTTTATGAAACCAAAAAAAAAATCTTGAAAAAATTTAACTGTAGGAATACACATTACAAAGTACAAACTAAAATGCCCGGAATCTTAAACAGTAAAAACTATTTAAAATATTTAGTTCATTAAAGATAAGGATTATTCAAGGGTACCCGATTGTCAAAGTTTAAAAAATTTGGCTAGAGGTAAAATCATAAAAAAAAATTTAAGGAGGGTATTGGCACCCGCAAGCAAATGCATTTTATGAAACCAAAAAAAAAATCTTGAAAAAATTTAACTGTAGGAATACACATTACAAAGTACAAACTAAAATGCCCGGAATCTTAAACAGTAAAAACTATTTAAAATATTTAGTTCGTTAAAGAATGATTATTCAAAGGGCACCAAGTTATCAATTTTCAAGTCAATACAAAATATTCAACTAGAGTTACATTACTAAAAAAAAAATTGAAGGAGGATGTTGGCGCCCGCAGGCAAATGCATTTGAGAAAACCAAAAAAAAATCTTGAAACAATTTAACTGTAAGAATACACATTACAAAGTACAAACTAAAATGCCCAGAATCTTAAACAAAAAAAACCATTCAATATATTTAGTTCATAAAACAAGGATTATTCAAGAGATACCAGATTGTCAATGTTTAAAAAATTTGGCTAGAGGTTAAATCATAAATAAAAATTGAAGGAGTGTATTGGCGCCCGGTTTAGATAAGGATTATTCAAGGGTACCCGATTGTCAAAGTTTAAAAATTTGGCGAGAGGTAAAATCATAAAAAAAAATTGAAGGAGGATGTTTGCGCCCGCAGGCAAATGCATTTTAGGAAACCAAAAAAAAATCTTGAAAAAATTTAACTGTAGGAATACACATTACAAACTAAAATGCCCAGAATCTTAAACAAAAAAAATCATTTAAAATATTTAGTTCATTAAAGAATGATTATTCAAAGGGCACCCGATTGTCAATGTTTAAAAATTTGGCTAGAGGTAAAATCATAAAAAAAAATTGAAGGAGTATGTTGGCGCCCGCAGGCAAATGCATTTTAGGAAACCAAAAAAAAATCTTGAAAAAATTTAACTGTAGGAATACACATTACAAAGTACAAACTAAAATGCCCGGAATCTTAAACAGTAAAAACTATTTAAAATATTTAGTTCATTAAAGATAAGGATTATTCAAGGGTAACCGATAGTCAAAGTTTAAAAAATTTGGCTAGAGGTAATATCATAAAAAAAAATTTAAGGAGGGTATTGGCACCCGCAAGCAAATGCATTTTATGAAACCAAAAAAAAATCTTGAAAAAATTTAACTGTAGGAATACACATTACAAAGTACAAACTAAAATGCCCGGAATCTTAAACAGTAAAAACTATTTAAAATATTTAGTTCATTAAAGATAAGGATTATTCAAGGGTACCCGATTGTCAAAGTTTAAAAAATTTGGCTAGAGGTAAAATCATAAAAAAAAATTTAAGGAGGGTATTGGCACCCGCAAGCAAATGCATTTTATGAAACCAAAAAAAAAATCTTGAAAAAATTTAACTGTAGGAATACACATTACAAAGTACAAACTAAAATGCCCAGAATCTTAAACAAAAAAAACCATTCAATATATTTAGTTCATTAAAGATAAGGATTATTCAAGGGTACCCGATTGTCAAAGTTTAAAAAATTTGGCTAGAGGTAAAATCATAAAAAAAAAATTGAAGGAGGGTATTGGCGCCCGCAGGCAAATGCATTTTAGGAAACCAAAAAAAAATCTTGAAAAAATTTAATTGTAGGAATACACATTACAAAGTACAAACTAAAATGCCCAGAATCTTAAACAAAATAAACAATTCAATATATTTAGTTCATTAAAGATAAGGATTATTCAAGGGTAACCGATAGTCAAAGTTTAAAAAATTTGGCTAGAGGTAATATCATAAAAAAAAATTTAAGGAGGGTATTGGCACCCGCAAGCAAATGCATTTTATGAAATCAAAAAAAAATTTTGAAAAAATTTAAATGTAGGAATACACATTACAAAGTACAAACTAAAATGCCCGGAATCTTAAACAGTAAAAACTATTTAAAATATTTAGTTCGTTAAAGAATGATTATTCAAAGGGCACCAAGTTATCAATTTTCAAGTCAATACAAAATATTCAACTAGAGTTACATTACTAAAAAAAAAATTGAAGGAGGATGTTGGCGCCCGCAGGCAAATGCATTTGAGAAAACCAAAAAAAAATCTTGAAACAATTTAACTGTAGGAATACACATTACAAAGTACAAACTAAAATGCCCAGAATCTTAAACAAAAAAAACCATTCAATATATTTAGTTCATAAAACAAGGATTATTCAAGAGATACCAGATTGTCAATGTTTAAAAAATTTGGCTAGAGGTTAAATCATAAATAAAAATTGAAGGAGTGTATTGGCGCCCGGTTTAGATAAGGATTATTCAAGGGTACCCGATTGTCAAAGTTTAAAAATATGGCGAGAGGTAAAATCATAAAAAAAAATTGAAGGAGGATGTTTGCGCCCGCAGGCAAATGCATTTTAGGAAACCAAAAAAAAATCTTGAAAAAATTTAACTGTAGGAATACACATTACAAACTAAAATGCCCAGAATCTTAAACAAAAAAAATCATTTAAAATATTTAGTTCATTAAAGAATGATTATTCAAAGGGCACCCGATTGTCAATGTTTAAAAATTTGGCTAGAGGTAAAATCATAAAAAAAAATTGAAGGAGTATGTTGGCGCCCGCAGGCAAATGCATTTTAGGAAACCAAAAAAAAATCTTGAAAAAATTTAACTGTAGGAATACACATTACAAAGTACAAACTAAAATGCCCGGAATCTTAAACAGTAAAAACTATTTAAAATATTTAGTTCATAAAACAAGGATTATTCAAGAGATACCAGATTGTCAATGTTTAAAAAATTTGGCTAGAGGTTAAATCATAAATAAAAATTGAAGGAGTGTATTGGCGCCCGGTTTAGATAAGGATTATTCAAGGGTACCCGATTGTCAAAGTTTAAAAATTTGGCGAGAGGTAAAATCATAAAAAAAAATTGAAGGAGGATGTTTGCGCCCGCAGGTAAATGCATTTTGGGAAACCAAAAAAAAATCTTGAAAAAATTTAACTGTAGGAATACACATTACAAACTAAACTGCCCAGAATATTAAACAGGAAAAACTATTTAAAATATTTATTTCATAAAAAGAGGATTATTCAAAAGGTACCCGATTGTCAAAATTTAAAAAATTTGGCTAGAGGTAAAATCGTAAAAAAAAATTCAAGGAGGGTGTTGGCGCCCGCAGGCAAATGCATTTTAGGAAATCAAAAAAAAATCTTGAAAAAATTTAACTGTAGGAATACACATTACAAAGTACAAACTAAAATGCCCAAAACAAAAAAAATCATTTAAAATATTTAGTTCATTAAAGAATGATTATTCAAAGGGCACCCGATTGTCAATGTTTATAAATTTGGCTAGAGGTAAAATCATAAAAAAAAATTGAAGGAGGGTGTTGGCGCCCGCAGGCAAATGCATTTTAGGAAACCAAAAAAAAATCTTGAAATAATTTATCTGTAGGAATACACATTACAAACTAAACTGCTAAGAATATTAAACAGGAAAAACTATTTAAAATATTTATTTCCTATTAATTAACCTAACTAGAGTTCAATGAAGTGAAAAAAAAATTGTTTGAGAAATCAGGGTGAAATAACACTAAACAAAAGAATACGCTGGAAGCTAAATATTGCAATACATATTAACTACAATCCAAAAACTTATAAAGGACATAAAATGTCAATATTAAATTAAAAACTATAAAGTCTAAATGCAAATAAAAACATAGTCAGATATCTGTTTTAGTCTTTGTAAATATGTGCGGGAAAAAGTTAGATTTAGTACAATGTAAAAAAATGTGGAAAGGAAACCCTGAGAATTCTTTGACAATAGGATATTAAAACACAAAACCATATATTAAATTAAAACTATTGATTTTATACATTTTCTATTTACAAAAACTCATAAGTATTGAAAATCTTATAAAACCCTAATAAAATAATATTTTGTTATATTTTAAAATACATTTTATAATTTGTTGTGGTAAAAAAATCATTATTTAATGTTGGCTGTATTTAAGTTTTTAATAACTATACTGGTACAACTCTTGCTGACAGTTTTTAAGACCGTGTTAAAAACTATGATAATTAGTTAACATCTAATTTCCTGCCCCATCCTAACCTAACCTAACCTAACCAAATTAATAATATTTAAATATTTTCTTTCATTGTTATGTTTACAATATCGAATACCTTGATAGTTAGTAGGAAAAGATCATCGCAAAGCTCACGACCGGTGATGGTAGTCGTCTATCATTACCATAGCTTCAACTAACCATAGGTTTACCTAACTAACCTTCTTATGACTTATTAGGACACTTTGAATAAAAAGATCCTGATTTGCAGGTTGCTGAACTTAGGTGTTTGATTATCAAGTTGATCCTTAGATTGTTGACTACCTTAATCCATGCTATGGATGAATCCCATAGGTAATAAAGATATGGATAGTCCACGACTATGTAAATACATTTGAGGCCGCGTTCCCGCGGAAGGCAATTGAGGCTTCTTTATATTGATAGTCGATACTCGATATAGGTATACTTTATTTGGCCTCAATTGTTCCCCTCGAAGACCGCTGATAAGACCATTATGTTATATCTTTATTATCTATGATGGAGCCATACCCAGCACACTCGTGTAAACAATTTGAAGCAGTAGCGCATACATACAACACTTGCCCCCAGACTGAATGAGCCGGACGGTATTTTAATACCGCCACGAACGGACATTCTACAGTCTGTCCCGGCATATACCCTCCACCACCGCCGCAGTGAGTCGCGAGGTATATATTGTCTTTACGCTTCCACCGTTACTGAGCATCGCCGTCCGAGCCGAGTCAGCCAGTTCCATCCGACCAACGTACGACCACCAACAGAACAGATTGTAGAAGGTCCAACACCGTTCGCCGTTTTTTTTTTATCAGCATACAGCCATCCGAGCCAAGTCACTGCTGAAGCCGCCCAGCTGTTCACGCCGGTAATAATTATATTACCGTGCTACTGATCCCGTCATAATGAACACCCGACCAAAAACCGTGAGTTTTATGTTCACGCCTTCCCCCCCATGTTTTATGTGATCCTTTATTAAACTATTTTATCTGTACACTCGTAAGAGTATAATTAATTAATTCAAAAGAAATACTGTACAACAAATTATTAAAATTGTGTCTGTATGAAAAATAATAAGTTTTTGAGAATAAACGCAACAACAATTCAACCAAAAACACCCTGCGTTTAATTTTCATTAAAATCTCCACCTTCATATTCTCTATGCAAAAAGTAAATTTAAGACAAATTTGTAAATAAATGCACAGTCTCTCTATTGTACTAATATTTGTGATTTCATTAATTTTCAGTATTTTGTATAATTAGATTGGGAAAACATAAGACAATAACATTTACACAAGACTGTGACTAACACAATCATACTTCGATAAAATTATAGGATATAAGTCTATATTTGAATTAATCTTTTTTTTTCCCGGTACTTTATTGGTGGACGGCACTTTAACAACGGTCCCTCAACCTACTGAGGCAATCTTGATATAATATATGTTATGATATTTATGGACGACACTTGCACCATGGTCCCTCGATATAGTAATGTGGCGACCCGGCACATCTCTTTTGGATAAATGATTAAATACTTAATCATGTCTTCCAATTTACTAAACATTTATGTTTTGTAGATAATTTGAAGAAAAATTTAAAATTGAAGAGAGACTGTGTGAATTAACAAAATTTGTGGTATGAAATGTTTATTTGAACTTAAGTTAATTTTTTATGATGTACTATAGTAAACATTTGAACATTTATTACAATATACGTATATTATACATAGATTTCTAGTATGATTTTTTTTAGTTTTTTTTTTGAAAGTTACCTACCTACTACAATACAAGACACTTTATTTTTATATTTTGAAGCAATATATGTTTTGGATTATTTAGATCTATATAAACTAAATTTCAGACCCATAGTTTAGTATTTAAAGTTTGTATGATCAAAGTCGTGGAACCAAATTTTATTAGACTCTACTAGAATGTTGTAGTTAAATTAAACTATAATAAGTATGTGGAATAACAGTACCTAACCTTCTATGATAATTTGTTATGAATATAATATTTTAAGTAATAGCTCAAATTTAGCACTTTTACGGTACTTAATACATTTTCCTAATATTTTAACAGAAATTATGGAGCTAAAAATATAGATATACCTATATTATGTCACGGTCCATAGTTCATAGTTTTGTTTCATTTATAATAATAATGCTTTTTAATATACTTTTTCATAAATTAATATTTATTACAGTTGGCTTTTATGATTTGTTTGAACTATTAGTACGTATTTTTTTGGGGAGATCCCTATTATTACAACACCGTTACCAATATGCGTTTTTTTTGGGGTTACCTAGTTAATATAATTGCATGTTTTCATGATTTCTTCGTATTTATGCTTATTTTCTTTAAATGTTTTTATATATTCGGTTCATCCGTTACCTACCTACATACCTACCTACCAAGTGTGTAAATAAAGAATTTTTTTTGTAAACCAATTTGAATTATAATTTATTAATTTAAAAAAATGTTTAATAAAAACGTTTTCATTCAGTATTTTTTTGAATTTTAAGAGCATATTTTTGAATATTTCAGTGCATATATTTGCCTGTTTTTAGTGCATACATGCAGGCAAATATTTAACACTTTTTCATTGCATTAAATTCACAGCCCTGCTAATTACTTTTACTTCCAATCATAATACCTACCACAGTTAATGTTAAATGTCAAATTGTCAACAATAAACTGCTTCTTCAACTTGATAACACTAAGAGGATGTCAGATTTTTAGCGCACCATTTATTTCTCTCTCTGACCCAATCATTTTAGTGTTTTCTTAATCGTACATTTGGTATGCTACGCGTGGGTCAAAGATGGAAAACAAATAGTGCGCTGACATCCCAACCGGCAACAAGTTTAAACGGGTGAGCTGGGTATGGCTCCATCATAGATAATAAAGATATGGATAGGACATAATGGTCTTATCAGCGGTCTTCGAGGGGAACAATAAATTGAGGCAAAATAGGCTGCATACTAGTTGCGGTCACGCCAATTTAGGTAATATCTTAGTTGCGGTCATAGCTTATCAAAACTGTCTATAATGCACACAGCGTATATATGTGGGAACACCACTACTTATCTGTAATGTTTATAAATAAAATAGATTAAATTGTATACTCCGATAGTTTCGAATATTTGAGATATCCACCGTCATTATGGGCTTAATGTTCGTCTTCCATAACACGAACAACCAATGCATGTGAAAGTTTTCATTCAAAGCTCAATAGCATGTTTTACCACTCTCATCCTAATATTTTTATATTTATTGACGCTTTAAATGAAATTCAAACGAATGGCTATTTAAAAATGAATTGTACAAAAACCAGTCGTGTTAATAAAATTTCAATAGAAAAAGAGCATTTTTTAGCGCAACAAATACAATATTGTGAAGAAGGTGAAATAAATCGGCTTGAATATCTAAAGTCAATTTCCTTTAAATGTATACCTACAAAATTTTAAAATTTTAAATTATTATTATTATTATACTATTATAAACATATTATATTTTGACACAAGTTTACTATTATATACTATATTTTGACACAAGTTTAACCACGTAATTTAAACATAAGTATAAACATTTTTAACCATACCTACACAAAAAATAAAAGTGTAGACAGTCCTAAGTATGTAACCTTTTTGATGGGTGACCGCAACTAGTATGTAACCTTTTTGAGGGGTGACCGCAACTAGTATGTAATTTTTGATTATGACCGCAACTATTAATTACACACCGCAAATAAAGTATACTTATATCGAGTATCGACTATCGACTATCAATATAAAGGAGCCTCAATTGCCTTCCCTTCCGGGAACGCGGCCTCAAATGTATTTAACATAGGCGTGGACTATCCATATATTTATTATCTATGGGCTTCATCCATAGCATGGATTAAGGTGTCAACAATCAAAGAATCAACTTGATAATCAAACACTTAAGTTCGGTAACCTGCAACTCAGGATCTTTTTATTCAAAGTGTCCTAATGAGTCATAAGAAGGTTAGTTAGGTAAACCTATGGTTAGTTGAAGCCAAAGAGTCAATAGGGCCTTTGCAATTCAAGATCTTTTCCTACGTATTCGGCATTGTTAACATAACTATTCTACCTTTACACTTTTTCTTCCCCCGTCTCTCACAGCTATATACAGGTTCAGCCACTCTCATTCCACACCCCCATATGATCGGTATTCTGTCCATCCACCTCTTCTTCAGTCTTCTCGCCCATCATTTCTCCGTTAAATTAACTTCTATAGCCACTCTCACTATCTCTTATCATACAGTGACCGAACCGCCTAAACCTATTCTCTCTTGTTTTCACTACAATATGTACACTACCCTACACTACCCTTAATTAATTAATTTCTTATTCTATCCTCTTTTGTACCTTAACACCTTACTTATTATTCTCATATCTGCTACTCTCACTCCGCTTACCTACCCTAACCTTACATTTCTTTTTCATCTTTCCCTTTCATACACCAAACATTCTGAAATCCTGTTGACCCATTTCCTTATCTTCGCCAGATCACACACTTCCTAATTCCTATTCACTCAGTCTCTAGTTACCTACAAGTCATCGTACTTGATTATCGGTGAAAATATTTAAATATCATTGAGCGAATTCCCTACTCGAAAGAATTGCTTAAAAAAATATCATACCTCACCAATTTTCTAATTTTGAACACGACTTTATTGATAGCCCGAATAGTGTTATACCAGTATAGTTACAATACAAATATTGAAAATTTTCGGGCAATACATCCCCTGATCAATTAACTATAATAAAAATAAACCTACTGAGAAATAAGAAAATACATACCCCGTGACGGAATCAAAATCTGCTACGAATCTTAGTCTTCGAAACACTGAAACGTTCACACATTTCAATCTGCTTATGATATATTATTCCCAGTTTGAAAATGTTCACTGACGAATACCATTTCTGAAATAACACGCATCTTATGCAGTAAAATGTTCTACAATATTCTAATGACCTATGCGTTACAGTCTACAGATATTATATAAACCTACCAATAAATACCTAATATTAATTTTTATTACACAGAGTTTGTATTTTTAAATGTTGTATTCAAGGATTTATTAGTTTTATTTGTATACCTAACGAAAATTACATTTATTCACAAGTCAGTTATCAACTAGAACTCGACTACGAGTAAGACAGCGTTTGGATTGTTCGGACTGGCGTATAATTTATTATTATTATACATTGCGCCTTTGGTAGGCAGTAGTAAACGTATATGCTTCTACGTTACTTAGTTAACAGATTTTCCGCGACAATAAGTCTAAAAAGTAAATGTAATACCAAAATAATATAAAAACAAACTTACGCATAAACATTGACTCATCCAGTGAAACCTAGCTGTACTGCAGCACACGCTGTCGTCGAAGAAACAGCTATCTTCATCCGTCTACATCTCGTTCCATCTCCATCTCTCTCTACATCTCGCTAATTGAAACTTATCTAGTATACAATACTAGTATCTTTATGATCTGTAATATATAATGGTGTTCAATAAAAAAGATTGAAATAAGATAAAAATACATATTTTTTTGGTTTTGAATATGAAAGCTGTGAGATGATCGATATGAATTTTGTGAGAAATCTAGAGGTACTAGAAAACTGAGACGATGAGTGTGTTGAATGAAATAAATTAAAAAATTGATTAACACAACAATCGCTTAAAAATTAATTTAATTCAAATAATGAGATGAACCTTATTAGATCATTTAAATTTTCCAGAACAGTCCCCCAGTTGTTGGTCGCATGCCAATTTTAACCATATACTAAACCACAAATGTATAGACATTCTATAATGCATTCTGCTGCTGGTGGCCCTAGACACTGTTGGGGAAATTATATTTCTTTAGTAATTAAATTACGATACGAATTATAAGTTACGTAGGTACTTGTCCAATACTCGACTACCAGAATTTAAATTAAAGAATGTGATATACCTAGGTAACATATCGATCGATTCTAAAACAGAAACTTAATCTAGGTACAAATATTATCACTATATCAAATAGTGAAATGTGAAAATTTGAAGGAATATTCCCTTAGGTATATCCCGTAAAACCCCCAAAAAAACGTACGTTTGAGGTGTCCTCTTAAAACCCAAATATTTAATGCCCGTATCCCGTATGCATAGAAAATTTATGTTTCACATTTAACGAAAACTAAAACTATCGTGACGGAACTGAATCACGAAGAACGTATAAAACAAAAATAATCGTCACCAAGTGATAGGTATAATCTGCTATATACTTACAAATCATATTAAATAACATTAATCATTATGTATTTTCTTATTTTGTTAGGTAGGTATAAAAACCTACCTTCCTACTTATAAAAGCATTACCTAATCATTGATTTAAAATTTTAAAAATTATTCTACTATAACAATAAATTAACAGTTGTAGGCAAAGTATTATAATTTAAGGTATTTTTCATAATATCCTAATTTTTGTACACCTATAACAACTGGATTTTAAAAACTACTCTACGTCTAGCGGGTATATAAGTTTGTCTGACAATAAATATTTACATTAGGTCTACCGCGTCAACAGAGTAGTAGGACAAAACTTACGTAATTATTTATTCTTCCGGCGAAACGCGGTCCCTTTGAGTGTATAATATTGTCTAGTATCAGAGCTGTGCGTCTCCGCCAAGCAAAATGCAGCGCGCGTCTTCATATCTCCGATCCAAAAGTTCAGTCTGGAAGTATTGAGATTAATGACATTTATAAAAATAGACACCTAGCTTAATAACCAGAATGGAACGAAATATGTGAGTACGTATTGGAATCGCTGTTCGTCTCAGATGATTGTCATTTGCCATAGATTATTTATAATTATAACCTAACCGTCCCAATCATAGAAAATATATATATGGTCCTAACCGATGATGGATATTTTTACATTATCTTCAAAAAAACATTTATTTGTTTCTACTAGACGCAAATGCGGTAAATTGAATTCAAATTTATAATATAGATAACGGTTTTTTTACTTGGTAACCATTTATTTATTACTTGGTTTATAAACAAATTCTAATTGATATAAAATAGTAATTATATAAAAATAGTTTTATTGATCCCAATATTTAAAAATAATGTTTCAAATAAAATAATAAAAAAAATTTAAGAAATACCTATTAATTAATATGTATTACCTAAATAACAAAATAACTAAATAAATTCGTGTTTGTTTTTAAACATTTTCAAGGCCTTCCCCCCCCATACGAAATTGTGTCACTCCTCCTTAGAGTGGTGCGCCCCTTAGGTTAAGAGCCCTTGAAATAGTGCATGTTAAAAAATTAGCCATATCCTCTCCCCCACCACCTCTTGACAAAATCATTTGACTCATTTAGCTACTTTATGAATTAAGAACGATACATTGAACGTACAAAACTGTACCTACCTACATAATAGTTATCAACCTATTAACCACCCATCAATAATATTATATTTTTTATTGTGTACACTAATCGATTGGTATATACAAAATAACGTTAAGTTATAAATAGGACGTGGATTTAAATGCATTAAAAATAAGAAAAATGCCTTAAAAATACGATTTAATGCGCTTATATTACAAAGCTTAATAAAATGGCCAGAAAAATTAAAAGTCCAATTTAAACGAATATAAAATAGAATTTAGATAAGTGTATAGGTAGTGTATTCGTTATATTTTGAGTTTCATTATAGCACATCAGTCGATCAGATGCTATTTAATATTTTAAAATAAAAAAATTCGACAGTAATTCCATATTGGCAAGTGTTGTTTTCTATAACTGAAGACTGAAGTTATAGTATCGAACATAATGGGTACGTAAAAAAATTGAAATATAAGAAAAGAAATTACCTTTATTTAATTGTATTTAATTTTTTTCTAATAAGTTTTTATAAAATTGACTATCTCATATAAATGTTCTAATTTCATTTTTCAATTCGTTGATAATATATAAAACGAATTCTTTGCTTGGAAAGCAATGTTTTAGAAAATTCAGAAAATGCAGTTTATATTTAAATATTATAAATAATAATTTCTGACGCATTGATGCGAAAGAGTGAGGGGGTGGACAATCAGCCGAACCGAAATCTAACATCTTAAACACTTAATATAAACATTTTTCACACACGCGTCATGGTATGAAAATAAAAAAATATTTATAATTCATGTTTATACCGATTTTCTACCGAAAAAATAAATTACTTTAATCTCAATATTATTTATTAGTCAACGATATCTTTGCTCAGAATCGTCTTTCGTTTGTTCGTTTTGTATTTTAATAATTTATACGTGGATATATTATTATTACTAATAATTATAGTAGTTGTGTTTGTTTTATTTCATTAATTTATTTAGTACTATACCAATAAATTATATATTAATTAATAATTTTTAAAACATTGTGTTCAAAAAAAAAAAAAATGTGATTTTAATTAGAGTCTTGTAATGTACCTACCTATATTTAAAAAATAAATAAATATAATAATAACTGTTGAACTTTTAGGGACATAATAGGTAACACATTTGTGTATGTAGTATTACACTATTTATATAGGTATATTTATATACCTATACGAGTATATGAGTAGGTATATTATTCATAAGTGCGCACACGTCAGGATAGGCAGTTGACCATTCCGTGAATATACTTTTATGTGTACATGGTTATACATCCCTAATCCCTATGATATAGAATATAGATATTAGGTGAACAATAGAAGTTAAGTATGTGACACTAAATTATAGTTACCTATAACTTATAACGTTGTAATTGGAAAAAAAATTACCAGTTATAATTTAAAATTGTATCTTATGACTATTATCAGTTATAAGTCATAACATATATTTCTATAAATTAAACCAAAATATTTATATATTTATATTAAGTACCCTGTATAGGTATGCACCTATTAATTATAATTATTCTACAAACAGGGACTGGAAAAACGACGACGGCGTTTATATCTCGCGTATTTTATACATTTCTAGTCCAGAACTAAAATATGCGGCTACAACACTTGGATAGCACATTTTTCGTGACATTAAATATTTGTTTTAAGTCTTAAAAGTAAATTTAAGCCCCAAAAGAATATAAAAACAAACTTACTTTAATTATCGACTCCTTCGGCGGAATCCGTGACGTGTGTGAACTGCGACGCCCATGAGGAAACGCTCCAGAATACAGCCAGAACTTAAAATATTGTGATTTATGAAAAATAAAATTATACGAAACGCAGTAAGTTTTTTGCTCATATCTTCTTTGCTTATTGAAATTTTAGAATTTTTAATCGACTGTGTCTTCTGCAACGACTTTGAGATTTGCCATAGATTAAATAAATAAATGATAGATATCATACTAATTACGTCAATATCATGAATCCACGGATGTAATATAATGCAACTTTTTATATCAAAGAGTTCTGTGTTAAGAACCAATTTGTTCATTGAAATTTGATATGACAATAAACCAAAATAGTTTATAATTTTGAATTTGAATTATAATAATATGATATAGGTATTATTTAAATTATTATTTTCGTTTATCAATTTAATTATTGATTAAGGTGGTGAATAGATATCAGAAGCACAAGAATATTTTTATAAGAGTACCTATATTGTATTTTATGAATTATTAAATAAAAATGTGATTACTGGATTTTAGAGTTAACATCAAGCCATAAACGTATATAGTAAATTCATCAAATACTATAATACCAACTATATTTTTACAATGATGTGTGTTTTTTTTTTAATATTTTTAATTTTTTTTTCTTGTGGTCTGTGTAAACGATAAGTATTTGTAATAAAGATTCAATCTTCATATATAATATTATATTATAGGCACTCAGTATGTAATCATATGTTTATTTTTAGTTGAATTTAATTGTAGGTATTTAGTAAATAATAATAGGTATACGAAATTGTGTTTTCGAATATCAATTTATTGTTTGTATTAATAACTACACCATAATAGGGAACTAAAATTTTGTAAATGATGTACAAATGTATTTTTGGTGTTTTAAGGCTGCTGTAAGATCAATTTATGAGAATCCTTGCATTAAATTGTTAGGATTATTTGATATGAATAATTATTTTATGACATATAGGTTTATTACATATTGGTAAGTCGATCAGAAACTATATTTACACTGAATGTTAATAGTAAAAAGCTATTAAAAAATCTATTATTTGTATTTATTTGTTAATAACAATTAAGACTTAAATATTAGCAGTAATCTTGTTCCTTTCACAAAATATTTTAAAATTATTTTTAATTTAATTTACATTTATCCCAAAGTGATCTCTGAATAATCATTCAATGATGAATTTAATAGTTACATTCTCGGTTACATTAATTGGATTATAAATTAAAATAAACTACAGTTTCCAGCTTCTACTAAAACATTATTTTATATTTTATTTTATGTTTTTAATTTTTTCAACGCAGTCTGCACCTTTTGTTGGTGATTTTACACGTAATATAATAAAATTGATACTAGTGATGAGTAGGTAAGTTAACCTTACCTTATTGTTTAATCAAATTATTTACACGATTATTAACTAAAAAAATATCTATGAAGTATAAACATCCGCATTTCCATTAACTATAAATTCATAATTGTATGAGCTATACATGTTACATATATTTTTCGAAAAAACTATTTAAAAAACAAGAATAATTCCTATTTGATGTCAAACGGGTTGATCTAGCAACTGACTGCTACGACAACTGTGCAATTTTTTTTAAGCATAATACGTTTTGAAAACGTCCAGAAAAGAGTTTGTTTTAAGACTGTCTGTCTTGATAACAACTAATTTAATTTAGAGTGTATTGTTATATTATATTATAATGGAATTAATAATTATAGTAAAATATATAATTGCAAGACATTTAATACCCATATCTATAGCCATCTAGGGTATAAACTACACTAAAAAATGTGTAAGTATGCTAATAAAATATATGAGGTGTATAATGTATTTATGTATATAAAAATATAAAATATAAAGATTAATAACATTATATTGTTTTAAATACTTCGCGCAAACCTAAGGTGATACCCGGCGTATAGTATAACATGCAAAAAGGTGCGTATTAAACTTGGCGTGGTGAAACGAAGACGGTCTCGCGTATTTTATACATTGCGCTATTGGGATTAAACTTATAAATGCTTCTACGTCACCTAGTTAACAGATTGTCCGCGGCAATAAATATTTAATTTAAGTCTAAAAAGTAAATGTAAAATAGTAGGTAATAATATGAAAACAAACTTACTCGTAAACATCTACTCTTCCGGTGAAACGTAGCTAGAGTGCCGCCATCGCCGAAGAAACAGCTATCTTCATCCATCTTTATCTAATCATCTCACTCCGATGAGCTGAAACTTGAAAGTATCGAAATATTTTATGAAAATAACCTGATCAAACGAAATTTGCGAGTTTGTGTTACAACTTATCTGGTTTAACGAACTGTCCGTTTATATTTTTGGCCTATTATTTTTTTGTTCACTGATATATTTATAATACAATAGTATTGCTGAAATTATTAGAATTGTTAACCGTCGCCGACGAATTTCGACAATTGACGATTGCCATAGATATCATAAAATATATTATATACTATGATAAATCCAAAGAACTTATATATTATTATATAAGTACTCAGTAAACCTATACGGTATATTTATAAATCGTATGTTCTTTTACAGAAATCTTTGTGATCTGCAATGCACCTATTCTGGTTTTCTATTTCAATTATAGTTCGCATGCCAAATTTAACTATACAAACTGGTCCGCAAGTTTATAGACATTCTAATACATTCTCCCGCCAGTGCCAATAGACAAAGTGTTTGAGAAGTTATATTTTTTTGGTACCTAATTAATTTACAATATGAATTATTATAAATTACCTATGTAGGTACTTGTCCAAAACTCGACTACCTGCAAATCATTGGTTTTTATGGTATAGCCTTACGAAGTTCACGATTTTCGGTGTTTTACGCACCTGTACAACGCTTAAAGTTAACCGAGCTTAAGTATTACAAATTAATTTTTTTTTTAATCTAGGTAAATAAACGTTTTAAAATTGATGATGCAAAAATCCAATGCAAATATCCATAATAGTCACCCACTTGTAACCTACTGTTCAGCAGAGCGACATCCACTTACCCACCTTTTTTGAATTGACCTCCCTTTTTATTTAATTCCTGATAAACGAGTTTTGGATAAGTACCTACCTACATAATAGGTACCTGTCCTACCTATATTAATTAAAAACTATTTTTAACACGACGTATTTACTTATTATTTTTGTCTTTTAGTTTATCTAATTTTGTATGATTAAAATATGTTTTCTTTATACCCAAATAATTTTTAAGTACCTACAAATAATATAGAACTCGATTTTATTTTAACAATAAATACTTTTATTAATACAGTGTTGACTTTGTAGATGAGTAGTAATAAATTAACTGTACATTCAGGATTACATGCATTCAGGGGAATAATTATAAGATTGCAATGATAGATGTAAGATGTTAGATGTAAGATGTAAGATGTATTGTTGATTCATCAATACGATGCTGGGTGGACTTGAGGACTTCCCATTTTCAACGACCGGCGTCGACCCGTTTTGTGGCACAGCGGAAACTTCGTACAGCTGACTGTTCGACAAAGACACTGTAATATTATTTGAAAAATATTATTTCTACTTAATCGTAATAACTGGCTATAATGAGTTTAATATTATATTATATTACAATATGTATGTAGGTATGGTTAGGTATATTAAATTAATTAAGTAGGTACTATATTAATATAGTCTATTAATTATTTTTTTACTATGCTTTTATTGTATTAAAATATACACAATAACTTATAACTTACATTATTAGACCGCGGACATACAGCAACGTCGAGTTGAGGTACCTGTCCATAAACACATTTTCATCAGCAAAATATAATATAAAATATAAAGTAAAGAAATGCATAAAGAAAAAACTGTATTTATTCATACAATTTTGAAATCAAAAACATTAGAACAAGATAATGCTTTCTTGATAAATTAAAAATATTTGAAGTTTTTATTAGTCATACGTTTACATGGCAATAGTAAAATTCTATTAAACCTATTAGGTACGTAAACAACATTTATTAATATGACAAATATTTAAAATTTCAAAAAAGGGGGACCCTCGTGTTAGTACCCCTCACTTTGTTTTTTGGATAGCGCTGGGAGTTTTTGTGCACAAACGTCGGGACCTGGTGCACATTTCTGCACAAACGTTTGGCACCTTAAAAATTTCAATTTTCCAAAAAGAGGGTGTCTCGTTTCAATGCCCCCCCCCACTTTGTTTTTTGGATAGCGCTGGGAGTTTTTGTGCACAAACGTCGGGACCTGGTGCACATTTCTGCACAAACGATGCACAAATGTTTGGCACATTCAAAAATCCAAATATTCAATGTGGGGGGGGGGCTACCGTTTCAATGACCCCCCCCATTTTGTTTTAGGGATAGAGCTTTCAGTTTTTGTGCACAAACGATGCACAAACGTTTGGCGCGGTCAGAAGTTCAAATTTCGAAAGTGGGGGGGTCATTGAAATGGACCTTAATATAATTATGCTTGTGATTTAAACTTTAATGGCCGTTATTGACGAGAATAAGAAAAAAAAATAACAATAATATTGTCCTGGAAAATGAATTCCTTAAGGTCACTATTAGGTATAATTTTCAGTCACGCTATTCCAAAATAACTATCTGTCTATAATGACAGAACACAAGTGCACAACATCAATATTATATGATATTATTTCATTTACAATTTTAATGAGTGATAAATTATAATATTTACAAACTCGTACATAGGTAGGTACTACCTACTGTACATGTAATAATAAATAAAACGCAGGCATTTTGTTCCTATAGTAAAATATATCATCTGCATAATCATATACATTATGACTTTTACCGCGTATATTTAATATATATTATAAAGCTTACATATTATAAAAAAAAATTGTTGAAATAAACGTAACGCTTAAAAAGTTATGATTATTACGGCATGTCAGCATAATAATATAGTGAACGACTTTAATTCACTAGAATAATTCAGGTGGGAATAACGAGTCCGCATTATTCGATAATAGGTAGTATAGGTAAACATATTATACAACAGTCAACTAAATCAAACATTTCATTTGTATTTTCTTAGTTCTTACGACTGAATCTTTATTAACATATTAATTAGCTACCTAGCTATTTTGAATAATAAAAACGTTACCTATCTATTTACTTGGCACTTGCAATCAATTATTGAGTTCCGAAAAGTAAATAAAATAATAATATTGGCTAGTAGGTACCTAGAAACATTCTATGAACCGTAGGGTGCTCGAAAGTAAATTTCATGGGATGATAATGTAATATCCATGTTTTAAATTTTAATTACTTGCTCATTTTTATATTATTATTATTATTATTATTATTACGAAATCCCACGTTGGTTTTAACGTCAAATCAAACAATAGACAATATTATATTCAAACGCATCTCTGAAACAACATTCGTTTTCATATTTTTCAATGCGTATTATACATTGGTAGACTAAAATATTATATAATGCATAAATACCACTTATCATGTCACTTGGACTGCATCATTAAATTTGTTCTAAAGCAGCATTATAACGATACCTATGTTACTTTTGTTTTTCGTGAGGAAATATCAACAAAGTAATCATTTTATAAATTATATACTTATATAATGTTTGATAAAATATTAATATAGTATTAAAAATTAAAAAAATCGAGTGATAAAATTACATAGCCGTACTTATACACCATTTTAATACTATGTGCCTTCTATAGTAACAAGTTTCCAACAATAATTTCCAATCCTGGAAAAACTATAGAAAGTACAATGTAATACCTACGTTGATTATAATTTATAACTAAAACGTTATATAAACTATAAAGAGATATCAACTCATATTATATAGGTACCTGCTTGGTTATTGGTTATATACTTCATATTATAAATCAACTTCAACGCATATAACATAATATTATATATAAATGTTTTTTTTAAACATAATTAACCTACATTTTAACGAAAATCAATTAATATTATATAGCATATAAAATAACCATTAATTATCAGTCAGGAAACATAATTTTATTCATCAACAAGATTGACCGTAGAGAACGTCATGTTCGTTTGATCCATGAGTTCACAGTTTATAATAAATTGCATTGTTACTTGTTAGGTATGAAAGGTTATAGCCTTATAGGTATAGCAATTAATATTAATAAAAAATTAAATTTTGTTCTGAATATATTTGCTTGTTCTAAGGCTTTTCGATAAAAACGTTTTTTTTTTTTAAAAGCGAAGATAATATCTTGAAAGTACATATTTATTCAGCATTATCCCCATGCCTCAATGTTTCTACACAACAGCGTTTCCCAAACTTTTTATCAGACGGACTACTTACACGTAGGACAAATCTTGCATACCTCTTATTACCTAACAAATAAAATAAAAACATAAATAATTAATCATAATAATAATAGTTTTATTACAAATATTGAAAAACGAGAGCCCTCTTTTAGTACATTTATTTGAAAATCATACTTATATATTACCTACTTAGGTATATAGCCCGTCCAGTACCTATATTGAAACTCCATAATAACGTAATAATTTATTGTTTTGTTATTTGCCATTAAAAATTAAAATAAACCTTAAAAATAAATAAATTATCATTATATTATCACAGTGGCGGCTCGTGGCTTGGACGACGGGACGATCGCACCACCTACTAAAATTAATTGTATAATATTCTTAATTTTACATTTTTAAAAAATATCGCAAATTTTTAAATAGTAAAACAGTTATAAATTACCTACTAGTTACTGCCTACTCCACATTTGTCGTGTGCGAACATTAAATTTGTTTCTCTCAGATACCAGGAGCATATGGGTACACACGATGAGCAGTGTTTAGACGACCGGCAGCGTCGCCCATACAGTAAAATATTTATATATAACTATATTCAATATAGTTTATTAGTATATAGTATATTGGGTAATTTATTTTTAAAATTAACAGCGTTGTTGTTGGTGGCTAATCGCTATTATTATTGTTTTAATTTCCATCTTCTACTGTGATCTGCGACTCGGACGACCGCGTAACGAAAATAATAATGTTAAAACAACGTATTTATCCGAAACGGCTCGACCGATTTGAATGAGATGTTTTTTGTATATTTGGTAGAAATGAGAATAGGTCAACAAGTATTTTTCGCTCTCCTACCACCAACCTGGGTAGGTGCTCAAACGGGGATTTTAAGATTTAAGGGGGAAATTTTTTGTTTATATACGGTTGTTATTGGTTATATAGGAGAAATAATAAGGAGAAATTAGTATTTATTATTTGGTTGCCACTGATTAATCAGGCCGATCAAGTGCAGGCATGCAGCATCAAATCAAATTTTCGTACATTGCCTACGTGATATGCTGTGGCACATTGTCCGCGATCTGACGCAGTCGGATTACCTACCAGAGAGGCTGAATCGCACCCAAAATGAGTTGAACGATCACAATTTTTTTTCAAGTTGTAATTTTTTACCGACAACGATGTGCGCGGGATTAGCTAGCATTATTATAAAAAGGTAAAGTTTGTGAGGTTTTTACCAATAGAAAGCAACATTATTTATGATGGTCATAGGCTAATTTAAAAAGGGTAAATTAAAACCAGGAGAGGTGCTCCAACGGGGATTTAGAACACTGTGTGTTTTATAGGCAAATCATATAATTTATATAAACACGTACCTATAGGTATACCATTTTGAAAACATTTGAATAATACATTCAAACAATGTAAACATATTATATTACCTAGGTACTTATATATATTACCCATTATATATATATTTTTTATTGTTTCAGTATCAACTACAAAGTTATTAGCTTACAATTATTTAAACAGTTTGGACTTATTATTATATATTAAATGCATAGACAGTTGTTTTACATTTTATGGTTGAGAAATAATGATAATTTTATTATTATTGAATATTGATAGCTATCAAATTAGTCTTAAAAAGCGTGTAACAAGTTTCACAACAACTCATCGTTATTATAGTATAATTCTATATACCATACCACATAAATCGTGTTAAAATATAAAACCCGATGTGACCTCTAATGTATGATTATGTGAAGTCAAGGTAATTTTAAAGTCAATATTAAAATAGGCATCCTAAAGCGTGATCATTTAAAGGAAAATGTTGAAATATTTTTTTTTTTTAATAAATATCGACAAACGCACGGTCTTATTAAATATTAAAGAACAATATTGATTGGCGGTAAACTGTAAAAATATTAATGCATTTATTGTATAGTCAGTGTTGTGGAATAACTTAACATTAGAAGTTACTGATATATATATACTTTTTATGATAAGTAATTTATATCTAAGTACCTAATTGTTAATTACTTTTTTTAGTAAAATTACTAAACTATTCGTTATTTCATTTTGTTTAATACATTTTAAGATTGATAATATATGTAAATATATCATATACCTAAGTTTGATTTTCTGATAATAAAATGTTTGTAAAAAGTTTTTTTTTAAAGTTTTAATTTTAAATTGATAATATTTAAAATGCGTTATTATTTAAAATATATTTAAAGAAGGAGAAGTATGTCGAGTGTACGTCATTACTCATCAGTCATCAGTGTCGTACGCAGCCCCCCTCCACCATTGCCCCATTCCGAATGATTATTACTTTTTTTTAAATATTTATCAAGTTTCAATGGACTTTGTGAAAAATGTGTCATATCAGTTTTTAAAAATTTAATTAGTACACTTGTTTTTTCGATAATTTTTCGTCGGGTCGACTTGCGTCATTGCAATTCGGCTATCTCGATAGATAATATTTTACACGGATGACCAAGGACTAGGATATTCAGGACTGGACACGACACGATTGGAGGGTGTGGGGGGTTGACCATGAAATGTAGTAAAACAGGCGGAGTTTGGGGGGATATTTTCCTTTTAGCATTACTAGCGCCGTCTTAGTGGATACTTATGGAACTATAACACATCATACAAATTCCTAGTTCCATAAGTATCCACTAAGACGCTAAAAGGAAAATATCCCCCCGAAATCCGCCTATTTTAATACATTTCGTAACCACAATATTCATCTCGTGTCCAGTCCTGTATATCTTAGTCCGTGCGGATAACCGACCATGATTTAATATATACAGCACGTGCATGGCTATAGAAAGTATGGTTTCCCATCGACCATGGCTGAAAATAAACTTAATCTTTAGCCATGGTGACGGGGAACAAAGATTCCTCTGTTATCATCAACACTCTTTTTCAACGTTCTCAGCGCTACCAGTGGTTTTTATTATTATTATTATTTATTTATTACCGGCAGTGATCCCAATATAATTTACAAAAATATATATTTTTAACCTAAGTGGGTGTTACACTTACCCAACTTTATAAGTAGCAATTTTAAAGTAAAATGACATGAAATTCCATGTGTAATATAATAATGGAGATAATAGTAATAGGTAATACAAAACACATGATATAAGATATAATGAACAATATAAATTGTAGGTACATAATAGTAATAATACAATATTTATTAATATCTAATAAACAAGTGAGGGTGCACATTGCCAAGACGCATCATCCTATCAATTGGTTGGTTTCTGCCGTAATTAGTATTGTGTGAAGTATTAGCGAAGGGAGCGGATGACCTAGTTTGACGGGAAGTAACTTTAAAACCATCTTGTGCGAGTAGGGAAGGAGCATCAATAAATCCATCAATTAATTTGTGTAAAAAGAGTAGTTAGTCTCAGCTAAAGAGACAAGACCTAGTTTGTGCATAACTGGTTGGTAGTCGTGAGGTGGATGATTAATTTTCAGAATAAACGCTGATGAGCTTAAAAATCTTCTCTGGACACGTTCTATAAGAGAAGAATCCACTGCTTTACAGGGGTCTCATAGTACTGAGGCATACTCAAGATGGGATCTCAAGGGAACAGTAAATAGACTTGAGTGAAGCAGACAACTTAAACTCTTTAAATAATCGTAGCACAAAACCAAGTGTCTTTAGAGATTTACAACACATTGCTTCGATATGAGGATGAAAGCTCAGTTTAGGACTGAGTATAACACCTAAATCTTTTTTCATACTTACCGATTCAATGATTGAGCTATTGACGAGATAGGTATATTTGATAATAGACCTACTTCTAGAGAATGACATACTGTGACATTTATCTGTATTGAACTGCAATCCAATAGAATTGAACCAGGAAACCATGGAAATAACCTTACTTTGTAAAGAATAACAGTCACTTAATGTGTCAACACGACTAAAGATTTTAAGGTCATTTGCAAACATGAGGAACTTGGTGAAGGGTATCACATTTTTTAGGCCATTAATAAATAGTGAAAAAATAATAGGAGACAAGTGGCCTCCTTGAGGAGCCCCGAGCGAATTTCGATCGCTTTGGGCGTATGACCAAAAACTCTGACCCATTGGACTCTACCCGTTAGGTACGATTTAAGCCATGAAAGAATAGGCTCACTAAATCCCGACTTGTACAAAACATCCATGAAAATTTGGTGATCGACTCTTTCGAAGCTTTAGCGAAGCCCGTGAATATGACGTCAACCTGAGAGTGCTCTTTGAAAACTTTAAGTATGTAGTTGTTAAGTATAATTAAGTTCAATACAGATTAGTGGCCGGGTCTGAAGCCCTATTGTTCGTCAATTAATATATTGTTAACCGATGGTTGAATATTCCGTAGCACCAGTAGCTCAAACAACTTGGAAAAATGACTTAAGATTGAAATTGGTCTATAATTTTTTACATCGGACTTTTCCCCGGATTTGAATATTGGGGTCGCAGAGCTCATCTTCAGCATCTTGGGAAAGACACCCAAATCCATAGAACGCCTAAATAGCAACCATAGAGGATAACATAAGGCCGACTTGACGTTGAACAAAAAAGTACCTGTAACGTAACGTTTTTTAAAGCGGAGAGACCAACATCAACATCATCAACAGAAAATATATTTATTTGGCGTTATACATTCTTAACTATGAATCATGATCGTGGGCTAATAAAAATTCAGAAATATTTATTTATTTATTTAAGTAATGCTGCGAGGAAACAGTTTTAAACCTTTTATGTACTGAACATTTTCTACCTACCAATATAATAAATACCTTTTTGCTACCCCCCAATGTAAGTATTACATTATTATGTACCAACCTACTTTCATTTAATTTTGTTGATACATAATTATTTAATTGTTTTATGCTATAGTATTTCGGCAACATAGATTTAGTTAGATCGAAACAGGGGATTATTCCTGCCATTTTTTCTTCTGTTGACAAAACAAGTGATGACATTATATCTACCGTCAATAATTTGAATTCTGATCGCAACTATGTCAAGTGTTTTAGTAAACAAGACTACAAATTGGTTCAGAGAACATAATTCAACATCTTCATTGAACATTTAGATAATATTGAGTCATATATATGTTGAATGGAGAGCCCATGAATAAACGTTTAAAATTATTTGAAGTGTAGTTTTTAAATTAATTATTTTAATATTAAATAGTATAATATTTTTTCGTTTAAACGATTTTTCAGGACACTATTGATGAGGTATTCATATTTAATGACCTGAGAATACATTTTAAAAGAACCGTATTACCAGGAGGATTTACAACACATTTTACTCATCATGATTTTGTTTTCTATAAAGTAGGTACCTACAAATGTGCAGAACACTTTTGATTGAGCTATAATAGTTAATAAAAATACACCATTAAGATTAATTACAATGTATTATAATTAATAACTTAAATAAATGCTAGAATTCATAGAAAATGCGGATAACCAACGTATAATATTATACATGCCATATCTACATATCATTATCAATGTAAAAAGGGCATAAGTAGTTAAGTGTATAAAAATGAAAGAAAATATAATAAATAACATTATACAATTAGTTTACGTATTTATTTTGCGTTGTTATTACAATTAATAAAAAACATACATGTTTTTTCAAATTGGAAAAAGAGTGCTACAGGTATGGAAGCTGATGGTTTTAAACAGAATTTAGAAATGCATGGTCTAAAATACAATAAACTAATAGGTAAGTAAGTTACCTAAGTTTTTCAATCGTGCACAGTTTATCAACTACCTATATATAATATTAATAAATTTAGTTAATTTTTAATCAATAAATAGTATGTATTTGTATGTTCACAGTCAGCTTTACCTAACCTCCCAAAGTACCAACTAGATTCACTTTCCTATCAGTAAAGTTACTGTTGAAGAAAATCCAAGCACTTTTACTGTCCTAAAAGGCGATGACAGACACAAAAATAAAAAAAGTAAAAAAATAAAAAAAAAACACACATCATTGTAAAATCAATACATTCATCGCTTCGCTCAGAATCTAAAAGGTGGGTAAATATGGGTCACTGCTATGGATGGTGTTAAATTTGAATACAATGATATAATATCATTGTATAAGAAAAACGATTCTGAGCGAAAACGGTCAGTCACCCTATGATATTACCAAGTATATTTGATGATATTATAGTGAATAAAGTAATTTATATATAACCTATTTACGTGGAACCTTGTTTTAAATTTTTAATCCTTAGCTACAAAAGTTGAACATTTTATAAATTTTTAACTACAAAATAATTATTAAATTATAAATTTGATAAATGTTGTCAAAATTTGAACTTTAAATGCTTATAAAAAAAAATTGTGCCTATGTATTTTCAATATTTTTCAACTGCTATTGTAACAATAAATCAGGAGCCTTGAATTAAATTTTCACGCTTTTCACGCTTTTCAATTTTTGGTATTTTCATATGTACTCGGTGTACCACACTGCGCTTGCTCGAACAATTAAAATCAAAAACATCCCTCGACTTGTTATGTAAAACCACCATGGGTGGGTGTCAGAATGATTTTTGCATCATCAATTTTAAAACGTTGATTTATCTAGATTAAAAAAAAAATTAATTTGTAATACTTAAGCTCGGCAAACTTTAAGCGTTGTACGGGTGCGTAAAACACCGAAAATCGTGAACTTCGTAAGCCTATACCATAAAAACCAATGATTTGCAGGTAGTCGAGTTTTGGACAAGTACCTACATAGGTAATTTATAATAATTCATATTGTAAATTAATTAGGTACCAAAAAAATATAACTTCTCAAACACTTTGTCTATTGGCACTGGCGGGAGAATGTATTAGAATGTCTATAAACTTGCGGACCAGTTTGTATAGTTAAATTTGGCATGCGAACTATAATTGAAATAGAAAACCAGAATAGGTGCATTGCAGATCACAAAGATTTCTGTAAAAGAGCATACGATTTATAAATATACCGTATGAAATACTGAGTACTTATATAATAATATATAAGTTCTTTGGATTTATCATAGTAAATAATATATTTTATAATATCTATGGCATAATATATTTTATAATATCTATGGCAATCGTAAATTGTCGAAATTCGTCGGCGACGGTTATATTTCGATACTTTCAAGTTTCAGCTCATCGGAGTGAGATAATTAGATGAATATGGATGAAGATAGCTGTTTCTTCGGCGATGGCGGCACTCTAGCTACGTTTCACCGGAAGAGTAGATGTTTACGAGTAAGTTTGTTTTCATATTATTACCTACTATTTTACATTTACTTTTTAGACTTAAATTAAAAATTTATTGCCACGGACAATCTGTTAACTAGGTGACGTAGAAGCATTTATAAGTTTAATCACAATAGCGCAATGTATAAAATACGCGAGACCGTCTTCGTTTCACCACGCCAAGTTTAATACGCACCTTTTTGCATGTTATACTATACGCCGGGTATCACCTTAGGTTTGCGCGAAGTATTTAAAACAATATAATGTTATTAATCTTTATATTTTATATTTTTATATACATAAATACATTATACACCTCATATATTTTATTAGCATACATACACCTTTTTTAGTGTAGTTTATACCCTAGATGGCTATAGATATAGGTATTAAATGTCTTGCAATTATATACTTTACTATAATTATTAATTCCATTATAATATAATATAACAATACACTCTAAATTAAATTAGTTATCAAGACAGACAGTCTTAAAACAAACTCTTTTCTGGACGTTTTCAAAACGTATTATGCTTAAAAAAAATTGCACAGTTGTCGTAGCAGTCAGTTGCTAGATCAACCCGTGTGACATCAAATAGGAATTATCTTGTTTTTTTAAATAGTTTTTTCAAAAAATATATGTAACATATATTGCTCATACAATTATGAATTTATAGTTAATGGAAATGCGGATGTTTATACTTCATAGATGTTTTTTTAGTTAATAATCGTGTAAATAATTTGATTAAACAATAAGGTACTTACCTACTCATCACTAGTATCAATTTTATTATATTACGTGTAAAATCACCAACAAAAGGTGCAGACTGCGTTTAAAAAATTAAAAACATAAAATAAAATATAAAATAATGTTGTAGTAGAAGCTGGAAACTGTAGTTTATTTTAATTTATAATCCAATTAATGTAACCGAGAATGTAACTATTAAATTCATCATTGAATGATTATTCAGAGATCACTTTGGGATAAATATAAATTAAATTAAAAATAATTAAAAAAAAAACACACATCATTGTAAAAATATAGTTGGTATTATAGTATTTGATGAATTTACTATATACGTTTATGGCTTTATGTTAACTCTAAAATCCAGTAATCACATTTTTATTTAATAATTCATAAAATACAATATAGGTACTCTTATAAAAATATTCTTGTGCTTCTGATATCTATTCACCACCTTAATCAATAATTAAATTGATAAACGAAAATAATAATTTAAATAATACCTATATCATATTATTATAATTCAAATTCAAAATTATAAACTATTTTGGTTTATTGTCATATCAAATTTCAATGAACAAATTGGTCCTTAACACAGAACTCTTTGATATAAAAAGTTGCATTATATTATATCCGTGGATTCATGATATTGACGTAATTAGTATGATATCTATCATTTATTTATTTAATCTATGGCAAATCTCAAAGTCGTTGCAGAAGACACAGTCGATTAAAAATTCTAAAATTTCAATAAGCAAAGAAGATATGAGCAAAAAACTTACTGCGTTTCGTATAATTTTATTTTTCATAAATCACAATATTCTAAGTTCTGGCTGTATTCTGGAGCGTTTCCTCATGGGCGTCGCAGTTCACACACGTCACGGATTCCGCCGAAGGAGTCGATAATTAAAGTAAGTTTTTTTTTATATTCTTTTGGGGCTTAGATTTACTTTTAAGACTTAAAACAAATATTTAATGTCACGAAAAATGTGCTATCCAAGTGTTGTAGGAGCATATTTTAGTTCTGGACTAGAAATGAATAAAATACGCGAGATATAAACGCCGTCGTCGTTTTTCCAGTCCCTGTTTGTAGAATAATTATAATTAATAGGTGCATACCTATACAGGGTACTTAATATAAATATATAAATATTTTGGTTTAATTTATAGAAATATATGTTATAACTTATAACTGATAATAGTCATAAGATACAATTTTAAATAATAACTGGTAATTTTTTTTCCAATTACAACGTTATAAGTTATAGGTAACTATTAATTTAGTGTCACATACTTAACTTCTATTGTTCACCTAATATCTATATTCTATATCATAGGGATTAGGGATGTATAACCATGTACACATAAAAGTATATTCACGGAATGGTCAACTGCCTATCCTGACGTGTGCGCACTTATGAATAATATACCTACTCATATACTCGTATAGGTATATAAATATACCTATATAAATAGTGTAATACTACATACACAAATGTGTTACCTATATTATGTCCCTAAAAGTTCAACAGTTATTATTATATTTATTTATTTTTAAAATATAGGTAGGTACATTACAAGACTCTAATTAAAATCACATTTTTTTTTTATTTTTTTGAACACAATGTTTTAAAAATTTTTAATTAATATATAATTTATTGGTATAGTACTAAATAAATTAATGAAATAAAACAAACACAACTACTATAATTATTAGTAATAATAATATATCCACGTATAAATTATTAAAATACAAAACGAACAAACGAAAGACGATTCTGAGCAAAGATATCGTTGACTAATAAATAATATTGAGATTAAAGTAATTTATTTTTTCGGTAGAAAATCGGTATAAACATGAATTAAAAATATTTTTTTATTTTCATACCATGACGCGTGTGTGAAAAATTAATTATATTAAGTGTTTAAGATGTTAGATTTCGGTTCGGCTGATTGTCCACCTCCTCACTCTTTCGCATCAATGCATCAGAAATTATTATTTATAATATTTAAATATAAACTGCATTTTCTGAATTTTCTAAAACATTGCTTTCCAAGCAAAGAATTCGTTTCATATATTATCAACGAATTGAAAAATGAAATTAGAACATTTATATGAGATAAAGTCAATTTTATAAAAACTTATTAGAAAAAAATTAAATACAATTAAATAAGGTAATTTTTTTTCTTATATTTCAATTTTTTTACGTACCCATTATGTTCGATACTATAACTTCAGTCTTCAGTTATAGAAAACAACTCTTGCCAATATGGAATTACTGTCGAATTTTTTATTTTAAAATATTAAATAGCATCTGATCGACTGATGTGCTATAATGAAACTCAAAATATAACGAATACACTACCTATACACTTATCTAAATTCTATTTTATATTCGTTTAAATTGGACTTTTAATTTTTCTGGCCATTTTATTAAGCTTTGTAATATAAGTGCATTAAATCGTATTTTTAAGGCATTTTTCTTATTTTTAATGCATTTAAATCCACGTCCTATTTATAACTTAACGTTATTTTGTATATACCAATCGATTAGTGTACAGTGTACACAATAAAAAATATAATATTATTGATGGGTTAATAGGTTGATAACTTTTATGTACGTAGGTACAGTTTTGTACGTTCAATGTATCGTTCTTAATTCATAAAGTAGCTAAATGAGTCAAATGATTTTGTCAAGGGGTGGGGGGAGGATATGGCTGATTTTTTAACATGCACTATTTCAAGGGCTCTTAACCTAAGGGGCGCACCACTCTAAGGAGGAGTGACACAATTTCGTAAGGGGGGGGGGGAGGCCTTGAAAATGTTTAAAAACAAACACGAATTTATTTACTTATTTTGTTATTTAGGTAATACATATTAATTAATAGGTATTTCTTAAATTTTTTTTATTATTTTATTTGAAACATTATTTTTAAATATTGGGATCAATAAAACTATTTTAATATAATAACTATTTTATATCAATTAGAATTTGTTTATAAACCAAGTAATAAATAAATGGTTACCAAGTAAAAAAACCGTTATCTATATTATAAATTTGAATTCAATTTACCGCATTTGCGTCTAGTAGAAACAAATAAATGTTTTTTTGAAGATAATGTAAAAATATCCATCATCCATCGGTTAGGACCATATATATATTTTCTATGATTAGGACGGTGAGGTTATAATTATAAATAATCTATGGCAAATGACAATCATCTGAGACGAACAGCGATTCCAATACGTACTCACATATTTCGTTCCATTCTGGTTATTAAGCTAGGTGTCTATTTTTATAAATGTCATTAATCTCAATACTTCCAGACTGATTTTTTGGATCGGAGATATGAAGACGCGCGCTGCATTTTCCTTGGCGGAGATGCACAGCTCTGACACTAGACAATATTATACACTCGAAGGGAACGCGTTTCGCCGGAAGAATAAATAATTACGTAAGTTTTGTCCTTCTATTCTGTTGACACGGTAGACCTAATGTAAATATATATTGTCAGACAAACTTATATACCCGCTAGACGTAGAGTAGTTTTTAAAATCCAGTTGTTATAGGTGTACAAAAATTAGGATATTATGAAAAATACCTTAAATTATAATGCTTTGCCTACAACTGTTAATTTATTGTTAAAGTAGAATAATTTTTAAAATTTTAAATCAATGATTAGGTAATGCTTTTATAAGTAGGAAGGTAGGTTTTTATACCTACCTAACAAAATAAGAAAATACATAATGATTAATGTTATTTAATATGATTTGTAAGTATATAGCAGATTATACCTATCACTTGGTGACGATTGTTTTTATTTTATACGTTCTTCGTAATTCAGTTCCGCCACGATAGTTTTAGTTTTCGTTAAATGTGAAACATACATTTTCTATGCATACGGGATATGGGCATTAAATATTTGGGTTTTAAGAGAACACCTCAAACGTACGTTTTTTTGGGGGTTTTACGGGATATACCTAAGGGAATATTCCTTCAAATTTTCACATTTCACTATTTGATATAGTGATAATATTTGTACCTAGATTAAGTTTCTGTTTTAGAATCGATCGATATGTTACCTAGGTATATCACATTCTTTAATTTAAATTCTGGTAGTCGAGTATTCGACAAGTACCTACGTAACTTATAATTCGTATCGTAATTTAATTACTAAAGAAATATAATTTCCCCAACAGTGTCTAGGGCCACCAGCAGCAGAATGCATTATAGAATGTCTATACATTTGTGGTTTAGTATATGGTTAAAATTGGCATGCGACCAACAACTGGGGGACTGTTCTGGAAAATTTAAATGATCTAATAAGGTTCATCTCATTATTTGAATTAAATTAATTTTTAAGCGATTGTTGTGTTAATCAATTTTTTAATTTATTTCATTCAACACACTCATCGTCTCAGTTTTCTAGTACCTCTAGATTTCTCACAAAATTCATATCGATCATCTCACAGCTTTCATATTCAAAACCAAAAAAATATGTATTTTTATCTTATTTCAATCTTTTTTATTGAACACCAGAATATATTACATATCATAAAGATACTAGTATTGTATACTAGATAAGTTTCAATTAGCGAGATGTAGAGAGAGATGGAGATGGAGCGAGATGTAGACGGATGAAGATAGCTGTTTCTTCGACGACAGAGTGTGCTGCAGTACAGCTAGGTTTCACTGGAAGAGTCGATGTTTATGCGTAAGTTTGTTTTTATATTATTTTGGTCTTACATTTACTTTTTAGACTTATTGTCGCGGAAAATCTGTTAACTAAGTAACGTAGAAGCATATACGTTTACTACTGCCTACCAAAGGCGCAATGTATAATAATAATAAATTATACGCCAGTCCGAACAATCCAAACGCTGTCTTACTCGTAGTCGAGTTCTAGTTGATAACTGACTTGTGAATAAATGTAATTTTTATTAGGTATGAAAATAAAACTAATAAATCCTTGAATACAACATTTAAAAATACAAACTCTGTGTAATAAAAATTAATATTAGGTATTTATTGGTAGGTTTATATAATATCTGTAGACTGTAACGCATAGGTCATTAGAATATTGTAGAACATTTTACTGCATAAGATGCGTGTTATTTCAGAAATGGTATTCGTCAGTGAACATTTTCAAACTGGGAATAATATATCATAAGCAGATTGAAATGTGTGAACGTTTCAGTGTTTCGAAGACTAAGATTCGTAGCAGATTTTGATTCCGTCACGGGGTATGTATTTTCTTATTTCTCAGTAGGTTTATTTTTATTATAGTTAATTGATCAGGGGATGTATTGCCCGAAAATTTTCAATATTTGTATTGTAACTATACTGGTATAACACTATTCGGGCTATCAATAAAGTCGTGTTCAAAATTAGAAAATTGGTGAGGTATGATATTTTTTTAAGCAATTCTTTCGAGTAGGGAATTCGCTCAATGATATTTAAATATTTTCACCGATAATCAAGTACGATGACTTGTAGGTAACTAGAGACTGAGTGAATAGGAATTAGGAAGTGTGTGATCTGGCGAAGATAAGGAAATGGGTCAACAGGATTTCAGAATGTTTGGTGTATGAAAGGGAAAGATGAAAAAGAAATGTAAGGTTAGGGTAGGTAAGCGGAGTGAGAGTAGCAGATATGAGAATAATAAGTAAGGTGTTAAGGTACAAAAGAGGATAGAATAAGAAATTAATTAATTAAGGGTAGTGTAGGGTAGTGTACATATTGTAGTGAAAACAAGAGAGAATAGGTTTAGGTGGTTCGGTCACTGTATGATAAGAGATAGTGAGAGTGGCTATAGAAGTTAATTTAACGGAGAAATGATGGGCGAGAAGACTGAAGAAGAGATGGATGGACAGAATACCGATCATATGGGGGTGTGAAATGAGAGTGGCTGAACCTGTATATAGCTGTGAGAGACGGGGGAAGAAAAAGTGTAAAGGTAGAATAGTTATGTTAACAATGCCGAATACGTAGGAAAAGATCTTGAATTGCAAAGGCCCTATTGACTCTTTGGCTTCAACTAACCATAGGTTTACCTAACTAACCTTCTTATGACTCATTAGGACACTTTGAATAAAAAGATCCTGAGTTGCAGGTTACCGAACTTAAGTGTTTGATTATCAAGTTGATTCTTTGATTGTTGACACCTTAATCCATGCTATGGATGAAGCCCATAGATAATAAATATATGGATAGTCCACGCCTATGTTAAATACATTTGAGGCCGCGTTCCCGGAGGGGAAGGCAATTGAGGCTCCTTTATATTGATAGTCGATAGTCGATACTCGATATAAGTATACTTTATTTGCGGTGTGTAATTACTAGTTGTGGTCATAATCAAAAATTACATACTAGTTGCGGTCACCCCTCAAAAAGGTTACATACTAGTTGCGGTCACCCATCAAAAAGGTTACATACTTAGGACTGTCTACACTTTTATTTTTTGTGTAGGTATGGTTAAAAATGTTTATACTTATGTTTAAATTACGTGGTTAAACTTGTGTAAAAATATAGTATATAATAGTAAACTTGTGTCAAAATATAATATGTTTATAATAGTATAATAATAATAATAATTTAAAATTTTAAAATTTTGTAGGTATACATTTAAAGGAAATTGACTTTAGATATTCAAGCCGATTTATTTCACCTTCTTCACAATATTGTATTTGTTGCGCTAAAAAATGCTCTTTTACTATTGAAATTTTATTAACACGACTGGTTTTTGTACAATTCATTTTTAAATAGCCATTCGTTTGAATTTCATTTAAAGCGTCAATAAATATAAAAATATTAGGATGAGAGTGGTAAAACATGCTATTGAGCTTTGAATGAAAACTTTCACATGCATTGGTTGTTCGTGTTATGGAAGACGAACATTAAGCCCATAATGACGGTGGATATCTCAAATATTCGAAACTATCGGAGTATACAATTTAATCTATTTTATTTATAAACATTACAGATAAGTAGTGGTGTTCCCACATATATACGCTGTGTGCATTATAGACAGTTTTGATAAGCTATGACCGCAACTAAGATATTACCTAAATTGGCGTGACCGCAACTAGTATGCAGCCTTTATTTTGCCTCAATTTATTGTTCCCCTCGAAGACCGCTGATAAGACCATTATGTCCTATCCATATCTTTATTATCTATGATGGAGCCATACCCAGCTCACTCGTTTAAACTTGTTGCCGGTTGGGATGTCAGCGCACTATTTGTTTTCCATCTTTGACCCACGCGTAGCATACCAAATGTACGATTAAGAAAACACTAAAATGATTGGGTCAGAGAGAGAAATAAATGGTGCGCTAAAAATCTGACATCCTCTTAGTGTTATCAAGTTGAAGAAGCAGTTTATTGTTGACAATTTGACATTTAACATTAACTGTGGTAGGTATTATGATTGGAAGTAAAAGTAATTAGCAGGGCTGTGAATTTAATGCAATGAAAAAGTGTTAAATATTTGCCTGCATGTATGCACTAAAAACAGGCAAATATATGCACTGAAATATTCAAAAATATGCACTTAAAATTCAAAAAAATACTGAATGAAAACGTTTTTATTAAACATTTTTTTAAATTAATAAATTATAATTCAAATTGGTTGACAAAAAAAATTTTTTATTTACACACTTGGTAGGTAGGTATGTAGGTAGGTAACGGATGAACCGAAAATATAAAAACATTTAAAGAAAATAAGCATAAATACGAAGAAATCATGAAAACATGCAATTATATTAACTAGGTAACCCCAAAAAAAACGCATATTGGTAACGGTGTTGTAATAATAGGGATCTCCCCAAAAAAATACGTACTAATAGTTCAAACAAATCATAAAAGCCAACTGTAATAAATATTAATTTATGAAAAAGTATATTAAAAAGCATTATTATTATAAATGAAACATAACTAAGAACCATAGTTCATAGACCGTGACATAATATAGGTATATCTATATTTTTAGCTCCATTATTTCTGTTAAAATATTAGGAAAATGTATTAAGTACCGTAAAAGTGCTAAATTTGAGCTATTACTTAAAATATTATATTCATAACAAATTATCATAGAAGGTTAGGTACTGTTATTCCACATACTTATTATAGTTTAATTTAACTACAACATTCTAGTAGAGTCTAATAAAATTTGGTTCCACGACTTTGATCATACAAACTTTAAATACTAAACTATGGGTCTGAAATTTAGTTTATATAGATCTAAATAATCCAAAACATATATTGCTTCAAAATATAAAAATAAAGTGTCTTGTATTGTAGTAGGTAGGTAACTTTCAAAAAAAAAACTAAAAAAAATCATACTAGAAATCTATGTATAATATACGTATATTGTAATAAATGTTCAAATGTTTACTATAGTACATCATAAAAAATTAACTTAAGTTCAAATAAACATTTCATACCACAAATTTTGTTAATTCACACAGTCTCTCTTCAATTTTAAATTTTTCTTCAAATTATCTACAAAACATAAATGTTTAGTAAATTGGAAGACATGATTAAGTATTTAATCATTTATCTAAAAGAGATGTGCCGGGTCGCCACATTACTATATCGAGGGACCATGGTGCAAGTGTCGTCCATAAATATCATGACATATATTATATCAAGATTGCCTCAGTAGGTTGAGGGACCGTTGTTAAAGTGCCGTCCACCAATAAAGTACCGGGAAAAAAAAAGATTAATTCAAATATAGACTTATATCCTATAATTTTATCGAAGTATGATTGTGTTAGTCACAGTCTTGTGTAAATGTTATTGTCTTATGTTTTCCCAATCTAATTATACAAAATACTGAAAATTAATGAAATCACAAATATTAGTACAATAGAGAGACTGTGCATTGATTTACAAATTTGTCTTAAATTTACTTTTTGCATAGAGAATATGAAGTTGGAGATTTTAATGAAAATTAAACGCAGGGTGTTTTTGGTTGAATTGTTGTTGCGTTTATTCTCAAAAACTTATTATTTTTCATACAGACACAATTTTAATAATTTGTTGTACAGTATTTCTTTTGAATTAATTAATTATACTCTTACGAGTGTACAGATAAAATAGTTTAATAAAGGATCACATAACACATGGGGGGGAAGGCGTGAACATAAAACTCACGGTTTTTGGTCGGGTGTTCATTATGACGGGATCAGTAGCACGGTAATATAATTATTACCGGCGTGAACAGCTGGGCGGCTTCAGCAGTGACTTGGCTCGGATGGCTGTATGCTGATAAAAAAAAAACGGCGAACGGTGTTGGACCTTCTACAATCTGTTCCGTTGGTGGTCGTACGTTGGTCGGATGGAACTGGCTGACTCGGCTCGGACGGCGATGCTCAGTAACGGTGGAAGCGTAAAGACAATATATACCTCGCGACTCACTGCGGCGGTGGTGGAGGGTATATGCCGGGACAGACTGTAGAATGTCCGTTCGTGGCGGTATTAAAATACCGTCCGGCTCATTCAGTCTGGGGGCAAGTGTTGTATGTATGCGCTACTGCTTCAAATTGTTTACACGAGTGTGCTGGGTATGGCTCCATCATAGATAATAAAGATATAACATAATGGTCTTATCAGCGGTCTTCGAGGGGAACAATTGAGGCCAAATAAAGTATACCTATATCGAGTATCGACTATCAATATAAAGAAGCCTCAATTGCCTTCCGCGGGAACGCGGCCTCAAATGTATTTACATAGTCGTGGACTATCCATATCTTTATTACCTATGGGATTCATCCATAGCATGGATTAAGGTAGTCAACAATCTAAGGATCAACTTGATAATCAAACACCTAAGTTCAGCAACCTGCAAATCAGGATCTTTTTATTCAAAGTGTCCTAATAAGTCATAAGAAGGTTAGTTAGGTAAACCTATGGTTAGTTGAAGCTGTGGTAATGATAGACGACTACCATCACCGGTCGTGAGCTTTGCGATGATCTTTTCCTACTAACTATCAAGGTATTCGATATTGTAAACATAACAATGAAAGAAAATATTTAAATATTATTAATTTGGTTACTGGTTAGGTTAGGATGGAGCAGGAAATTAGATGTTAACTAATTATCATAGTTTTTAACACGGTCTTAAAGACTGTCAGCAAGAGTTGTACCAGTATAGTTATTAAAAACTTAAATACAGCCAACATTAAATAATGATTTTTTTACCACAACAAATTATAAAATGTATTTTAAAATATAACAAAATATTATTTTATTAGGGTTTTATAAGGTTTTCAATACTTATGAGTTTTTGTAAATAGAAAATGTATAAAATCAATAGTTTTAATTTAATATATGGTTTTGTGTTTTAATATCCTATTGTCAAAGAATTCTCAGGGTTTCCTTTCCACATTTTTTTACATTGTACTAACTTGTACTAACCTAACCTAACTTTTTCCCGCACATATTTACAAAGACTAAAACAGATATCTGACTATGTTTTTATTTGCATTTAGACTTTATAGTTTTTAATTTAATATTGACATTTTATGTCCTTTATAAGTTTTTGGATTGTAGTTAATATGTATTGCAATATTTAGCTTCCAGCGTATTCTTTTGTTTAGTGTTATTTCACCCTGATTTCTCAAACAATTTTTTTTTCAAATGCATTTGCCTGCGGGCGCCAACACCCTCCTTCAATTTTTTTTTTAGTAATGTAACTCTAGTTGAATATTTTGTATTGACTTGAAAATTGATAACTTGGTGCCCTTTGAATAATCATTCTTTAACGAACTAAATATTTTAAATAGTTTTTACTGTTTAAGATTCTGGGCATTTTAGTTTGTACTTTGTAATGTGTATTCCTACAGTTAAATTTTTTTAAGATTTTTTTTTGGTTTCCTAAAATGCATTTGCCTGCGGGCGCCAACACACTCCTTCAATTTTTTTTTTATGATTTTACCTCTAGCCAAATTTTTTAAACTTTGACAATCGAGTACCTTTTGAATAATCCTCTTTTTATGAAATAAATATTTTAAATAGTTTTTTCTGTTTAAAATTCTGGGCATTTTCGTTTGAAATTTGTAATGAGTATTCCTACGGTAAATTTATTTTTTTGTTTTCTAAAATGCATTTGCCTGCGGGCGCCAATACCCTCCTTCAATTTTTTTTTTATGATTTTAACTCTAGCCAAATTTTTTAAACATTGACAATCGGGTACCCTTGAATAATCCTTATCTTTAATGAACTAAATATATTGAATGGTGATTTCTGTTTAAGTTTCTGGGAATTTTAGTTTGTACTTTGCAATGTTTATTCCCACAGTTAAATTTTTTCAAAATTTTTTTTAGTTTCCTAAAATTCATTTGCCTGCGGGCGCCAACACACTCCTTCAATTTTTTTTTATGATTTAACCTATAGCCAAATCTTTTAAACATTGACAATCTGGTACCTTTTGAATAATCCTCTTTTTATGAAACAAATATTTTAAATAGTTTTTTCTGTTTAATATTCTGGGCATTTTCATTTGAAATTTGTAATGAGTATTCCTACGGTAAATTTATTTTTTTGTTTTCTAAAATGCATTTGCCTGCGGGCGCCAATACCCTCCTTCAATTTTTTTTTTATGATTTTAACTCTAGCCAAATTTTTAAACATTGACAATCTGGTACCCTTTGAATAATCCTTGTTTCATGAAAAAAATATTTTAAATGGTTTTTTCTGTTTAATATTCTGGGCATTTGAGTTTGTACTTTGTAATGTGTATTCTTAAAGTCAAATTTTTTCAAAATTTTTTTTTGGTTTCCTAAAATGCATTTGCCTGCGGGCGCCAACACACTCCTTCAATTTTTTTTTATGATTTAACCTATAGCCAAATCTTTTAAACATTGACAATCTGGTACCTTTTGAATAATCCTCTTTTTATGAAATAAATATTTTAAATAGTTCTTTCTGTTTAAGATTCTGGGCATTTTTGTTTGAAATTTGTAATGAGTATTCCTACGGTAAATTTATTTTTTTGTTTTCTAAAATGCATTTGCCTGCGGGCGCCAATACCCTCCTTCAATTTTTTTTTATGATTTTAACTCTAGCCAAATTTTTTAAACATTGACAATCTGGTACCTCTTGAATAATCCTTGTTTTATGAAGTAAATATTTTAATATTCTGGGCATTTTAGTTAGAACTCTGAAATGTATTTTTCTTCTGTAAAATATTTTCAAAATTTTTTTTTGGATTTCTCAAATGCATTTGCCTGCGGGCGCCAACACGCTCCTTCAATTTTTTTTTTAGTAATGTAACTCTAGTTGAATATTTTGTATTGACTTGAAAATTGATAACTTGGTGCCCTTTGAATAATCATTCTTTAATGAACTAAATATTTTAAATGATTTTTTTTGTTTAAGATTTTGGGCATTTTAGTTTGTACTTTGTAATGTGTTTTCCTACAGTTATATTTTTTCAAAATTTTTTTTTGGTTTCCTAAAATGCATTTGCCTGCGGCCGCCAATACCCTCCTTTAATTTTTTTTTATGATATTACCTCTAGCCAATTTTTTTAAACTTTGACAATCGGGTTTCCTTGAATAATCCTTATCTTTAATGAACTAAATATTTTGAATGGTGATTTCTGTTTAAGTTTCTGGGAATTTTAGTTTGTACTTTGTAATGTTTATTCCTACAGTTAAATTTTTTTAAAATTTTTTTTTGGTTTTCTTAAATGCATTTGCCTGCGGGCGCCAACACCTTCCTTCAATTTTTTTTTTAGTAATGTAACTCTAGTTGAATATTTTGTATTGACTTGAAAATTGATAACTTGGTGCCCTTTGAATAATCATTCTTAAACGAACTAAATATTTTAAATAGTTTTTACTGTTTAAGATTCCGGTTATTTTAGTTTGTACTTTGTAATGTGTATTCCTACAGTTAAATTTTTTCAAGATTTTTTTTTGGTTTCCTAAAATGCATTTGCCTGCGGGCGCCAATACCCTCCTTTAATTTTTTTTTATGATATTACCTCTAGCCAATTTTTTTAAACTTTGACAATCGGGTTTCCTTGAATAATCCTTATCTTTAATGAACTAAATATTTTGAATGGTGATTTCTGTTTAAGTTTCTGGGAATTTTAGTTTGTACTTTGTAATGTTTATTCCTACAGTTAAATTTTTTTAAAATTTTTTTTTGGTTTTCTCAAATGCATTTGCCTGCGGGCGCCAACACCTTCCTTCAATTTTTTTTTAGTAATGTAACTCTAGTTGAATATTTTGTATTGACTTGAAAATTGATAACTTGGTGCCCTTTGAATAATCATTCTTAAACGAACTAAATATTTTAAATAGTTTTTACTGTTTAAGATTCCGGTTATTTTAGTTTGTACTTTGTAATGTGTATTCCTACAGTTAAATTTTTTCAAGATTTTTTTTTGGTTTCCTAAAATGCATTTGCCTGCAGGCGCCAACACCCTCCTTCAATTTTTTTTTATGATTTTACCTCTAGCCAAATTTTTTAAACTTTGACAATCGGTCACCTTTTGAATAATCCTCTTTTTATGAAATAAATATTTTAAATAGTTTCTCCTGTTTAATATTCTGGGCAGTTTAGTTTGTAATGTGTATTCCTTCAGTTAAATTTTTTCAAGATTTTTTTTTGGTTTCCTAAAATGCATTAGCCTGTGGGCGCCAATACCCTCCTTCAATTTTTTTTTATGATATTACCTCTAGCCAAATTTTTTAAACTTTGACAATCGGGTACCCTTGAATAATCCTTATCTTTAATGAACTAAATATATTGAATGGTTTTTTTTTGTTTAAGATTCTGGGCATTTTAGTTTGTTCTTTGTAATGTGTATTCCTACAGTTAAATTTTTTCAAAATTTTTTTTTGGTTTCCTAAAATGCATTTGCCTGCGGGCGCCAACACACTCCTTCAATTTTTTTTTATGATTTAACCTATAGCCAAATCTTTTAAACATTGACAATCTGGTACCTTTTGAATAATCCTCTTTTTATGAAATAAATATTTTAAATAGTTTTTTCTGTTTAAGATTCTGGGCATTTTCGTTTGAAATTTGTAATGAGTATTCCTACGGTAAATTTATATTTTTGTTTTCTTAAATGCATTTGCCTGCGGGCGCCAATACCCTCCTTCAAATTTTTTTTTATGATTTTAACTCTAGCCAAATTTTTTAAACATTGACAATCTGGTACCCTTTGAATAATCCTTGTTTCATGAAAAAAATATTTTAAATGGTTTTTTCTGTTTAATATTCTGGGAATTTGAGTTTGTACTTTGTAATGTGTATTCTTAAAGTCAAATTTTTTCAAAATTTTTTTTTGGTTTCCTAAAATGCATTTGCCTGCGGGCGCCAATACCTTCCTTCAATTTTTTTTTTATGATTTAACCTATAGCCAAATCTTTTAAACATTGACAATCTGGTACCTTTTGAATAATCCTCTTTTTATGAAATAACTATTTTAAATAGTTTTTTCTGTTTAAGATTCTGGGCATTTTCGTTTGAAATTTGTAATGAGTATTCCTACGGTAAATTTATTTTTTTGTTTTCTAAAATGCATTTGCCTGCGGGCGCCAATACCCTCCTTCAATTTTTTTTTTATGATTTTAACTCTAGCCAAATTTTTTAAACATTGACAATCTGGTACCTCTTGAATAATCCTTGTTTTATGAAGTAAATATTTTAATATTCTGGGCATTTTAGTTAGAACTCTGAAATGTATTTTTCTTCTGTAAAATATTTTCAAAATTTTTTTTTGGTTTTTTCAAATGCATATGCCCGCGGGCGCCAACACCCTCCTTCAATTTTTTTTTTAGTAATGTAACTCTAGTTGAATATTTTGTATTGACTTGAAAATTGATAACTTGGTGCCCTTTGAATAATCATTCTTTAATGAACTAAATATTTTAAATGATTTTTTTTGTTTAAGATTTTGGGCATTTTAGTTTGTACTTTGTAATGTGTTTTCCTACAGTTATATTTTTTCAAAATTTTTTTTTGGTTTCCTAAAATGCATTTGCCTGCGGGCGCCAATACCCTCCTTTAATTTTTTTTTATGATATTACCTCTAGCCAATTTTTTTAAACTTTGACAATCGGGTTTCCTTGAATAATCCTTATCTTTAATGAACTAAATATTTTGAATGGTGATTTCTGTTTAAGTTTCTGGGAATTTTAGTTTGTACTTTGTAATGTTTATTCCTACAGTTAAATTTTTTTAAAATTTTTTTTTGGTTTTCTTAAATGCATTTGCCTGCGGGCGCCAACACCTTCCTTCAATTTTTTTTTTAGTAATGTAACTCTAGTTGAATATTTTGTATTGACTTGAAAATTGATAACTTGGTGCCCTTTGAATAATCATTCTTAAACGAACTAAATATTTTAAATAGTTTTTACTGTTTAAGATTCCGGTTATTTTAGTTTGTACTTTGTAATGTGTATTCCTACAGTTAAATTTTTTCAAGATTTTTTTTTGGTTTCCTAAAATGCATTTGCCTGCGGGCGCCAATACCCTCCTTTAATTTTTTTTTATGATATTACCTCTAGCCAATTTTTTTAAACTTTGACAATCGGGTTTCCTTGAATAATCCTTATCTTTAATGAACTAAATATTTTGAATGGTGATTTCTGTTTAAGTTTCTGGGAATTTTAGTTTGTACTTTGTAATGTTTATTCCTACAGTTAAATTTTTTTAAAATTTTTTTTTGGTTTTCTCAAATGCATTTGCCTGCGGGCGCCAACACCTTCCTTCAATTTTTTTTTTAGTAATGTAACTCTAGTTGAATATTTTGTATTGACTTGAAAATTGATAACTTGGTGCCCTTTGAATAATCATTCTTAAACGAACTAAATATTTTAAATAGTTTTTACTGTTTAAGATTCCGGTTATTTTAGTTTGTACTTTGTAATGTGTATTCCTACAGTTAAATTTTTTCAAGATTTTTTTTTGGTTTCCTAAAATGCATTTGCCTGCGGGCGCCAACACCCTCCTTCAATTTTTTTTTATGATTTTACCTCTAGCCAAATTTTTTAAACTTTGACAATCGGTCACCTTTTGAATAATCCTCTTTTTATGAAATAAATATTTTAAATAGTTTCTCCTGTTTAATATTCTGGGCAGTTTAGTTTGTAATGTGTATTCCTTCAGTTAAATTTTTTCAAGATTTTTTTTTGGTTTCCTAAAATGCATTAGCCTGTGGGCGCCAATACCCTCCTTCAATTTTTTTTTATGATATTACCTCTAGCCAAATTTTTTAAACTTTGACAATCGGGTACCCTTGAATAATCCTTATCTTTAATGAACTAAATATATTGAATGGTTTTTTTTTGTTTAAGATTCTGGGCATTTTAGTTTGTTCTTTGTAATGTGTATTCCTACAGTTAAATTTTTTCAAAATTTTTTTTTGGTTTCCTAAAATGCATTTGCCTGCGGGCGCCAACACACTCCTTCAATTTTTTTTTATGATTTAACCTATAGCCAAATCTTTTAAACATTGACAATCTGGTACCTTTTGAATAATCCTCTTTTTATGAAATAAATATTTTAAATAGTTTTTTCTGTTTAAGATTCTGGGCATTTTCGTTTGAAATTTGTAATGAGTATTCCTACGGTAAATTTATATTTTTGTTTTCTTAAATGCATTTGCCTGCGGGCGCCAATACCCTCCTTCAAATTTTTTTTTATGATTTTAACTCTAGCCAAATTTTTTAAACATTGACAATCTGGTACCCTTTGAATAATCCTTGTTTCATGAAAAAAATATTTTAAATGGTTTTTTCTGTTTAATATTCTGGGCATTTGAGTTTGTACTTTGTAATGTGTATTCTTAAAGTCAAATTTTTTCAAAATTTTTTTTTGGTTTCCTAAAATGCATTTGCCTGCGGGCGCCAACACCCTCCTTCAATTTTTTTTTATGATTTTACCTCTAGCCAAATTTTTTAAACTTTGACAATCGGTCACCTTTTGAATAATCCTCTTTTTATGAAATAAATATTTTAAATAGTTTCTCCTGTTTAATATTCTGGGCAGTTTAGTTTGTAATGTGTATTCCTTCAGTTAAATTTTTTCAAGATTTTTTTTTGGTTTCCTAAAATGCATTAGCCTGTGGGCGCCAATACCCTCCTTCAATTTTTTTTTATGATATTACCTCTAGCCAAATTTTTTAAACTTTGACAATCGGGTACCCGTGAATAATCCTTATCTTTAATGAACTAAATATATTGAATGGTTTTTTTTTGTTTAAGATTCTGGGCATTTTAGTTTGTTCTTTGTAATGTGTATTCCTACAGTTAAATTTTTTCAAAATTTTTTTTTGGTTTCCTAAAATGCATTTGCCTGCGGGCGCCAACACACTCCTTCAATTTTTTTTTATGATTTAACCTATAGCCAAATCTTTTAAACATTGACAATCTGGTACCTTTTGAATAATCCTCTTTTTATGAAATAAATATTTTAAATAGTTTTTTCTGTTTAAGATTCTGGGCATTTTCGTTTGAAATTTGTAATGAGTATTCCTACGGTAAATTTATATTTTTGTTTTCTTAAATGCATTTGCCTGCGGGCGCCAATACCCTCCTTCAAATTTTTTTTTATGATTTTAACTCTAGCCAAATTTTTTAAACATTGACAATCTGGTACCCTTTGAATAATCCTTGTTTCATGAAAAAAATATTTTAAATGGTTTTTTCTGTTTAATATTCTGGGCATTTGAGTTTGTACTTTGTAATGTGTATTCTTAAAGTCAAATTTTTTCAAAATTTTTTTTTGGTTTCCTAAAATGCATTTGCCTGCGGGCGCCAATACCTTCCTTCAATTTTTTTTTTATGATTTAACCTATAGCCAAATCTTTTAAACATTGACAATCTGGTACCTTTTGAATAATCCTCTTTTTATGAAATAAATATTTTAAATAGTTTTTTCTGTTTAAGATTCTGGGCATTTTCGTTTGAAATTTGTAATGAGTATTCCTACGGTAAATTTATTTTTTTGTTTTCTAAAATGCATTTGCCTGCGGGCGCCAATACCCTCCTTCAATTTTTTTTTTATGATTTTGACTCTAGCCAAATTTTTTAAACATTGACAATCTGGTACCTCTTGAATAATCCTTGTTTTATGAAGTAAATATTTTAATATTCTGGGCATTTTAGTTAGAACTCTGAAATGTATTTTTCTTCTGTAAAATATTTTCAAAATTTTTTTTTGGTTTTTTCAAATGCATATGCCCGCGGGCGCCAACACCCTCCTTCAATTTTTTTTTTAGTAATGTAACTCTAGTTGAATATTTTGTATTGACTTGAAAATTGATAACTTGGTGCCCTTTGAATAATCATTCTTTAATGAACTAAATATTTTAAATGATTTTTTTTGTTTAAGATTTTGGGCATTTTAGTTTGTACTTTGTAATGTGTTTTCCTACAGTTATATTTTTTCAAAATTTTTTTTTGGTTTCCTAAAATGCATTTGCCTGCGGGCGCCAATACCCTCCTTTAATTTTTTTTTATGATATTACCTCTAGCCAAATTTTTTAAACTTTGACAATCGGGTACCCTTGAATAATCCTTATCTTTAATGAACTAAATATATTGAATGGTTTTTTTTTGTTTAAGATTCTGGGCATTTTAGTTTGTACTTTGTTATGTGTATTCCTACAGTTAAATTTTTTCAAGATTTTTTTTTGGTTTCCTAAAATGCATTTGCCTGCGGGCGCCAACACCCTCCTTCAATTTTTTTTTATGATTTTACCTCTAGCCAAATCTTTAAACATTGACAATCGGGTACCCTTGAATAATCCTTATCTTTAAAGAACTAAATATTTTAAATGGTTTTTTTTTGTTTAAGATTCTGGGCATTTTAGTTTGTTCTTTGTAATGTGTATTCCTACAGTTAAATTTTTTCAAAATTTTTTTTTGGTTTCCTAAAATGCATTTGCCTGCGGGCGCCAACACACTCCTTCAATTTTTTTTTATGATTTAACCTATAGCCAAATCTTTTAAACATTGACAATCTGGTACCTTTTGAATAATCCTCTTTTTATGAAATAAATATTTTAAATAGTTTTTTCTGTTTAAGATTCTGGGCATTTTCGTTTGAAATTTGTAATGAGTATTCCTACGGTAAATTTATATTTTTGTTTTCTTAAATGCATTTGCCTGCGGGCGCCAATACCCTCCTTCAAATTTTTTTTTATGATTTTAACTCTAGCCAAATTTTTTAAACATTGACAATCTGGTACCCTTTGAATAATCCTTGTTTCATGAAAAAAATATTTTAAATGGTTTTTTCTGTTTAATATTCTGGGCATTTGAGTTTGTACTTTGTAATGTGTATTCTTAAAGTCAAATTTTTTCAAAATTTTTTTTTGGTTTCCTAAAATGCATTTGCCTGCGGGCGCCAATACCTTCCTTCAATTTTTTTTTTATGATTTAACCTATAGCCAAATCTTTTAAACATTGACAATCTGGTACCTTTTGAATAATCCTCTTTTTATGAAATAAATATTTTAAATAGTTTTTTCTGTTTAAGATTCTGGGCATTTTCGTTTGAAATTTGTAATGAGTATTCCTACGGTAAATTTATTTTTTTGTTTTCTAAAATGCATTTGCCTGCGGGCGCCAATACCCTCCTTCAATTTTTTTTTTATGATTTTGACTCTAGCCAAATTTTTTAAACATTGACAATCTGGTACCTCTTGAATAATCCTTGTTTTATGAAGTAAATATTTTAATATTCTGGGCATTTTAGTTAGAACTCTGAAATGTATTTTTCTTCTGTAAAATATTTTCAAAATTTTTTTTTGGTTTTTTCAAATGCATATGCCCGCGGGCGCCAACACCCTCCTTCAATTTTTTTTTTAGTAATGTAACTCTAGTTGAATATTTTGTATTGACTTGAAAATTGATAACTTGGTGCCCTTTGAATAATCATTCTTTAATGAACTAAATATTTTAAATGATTTTTTTTGTTTAAGATTTTGGGCATTTTAGTTTGTACTTTGTAATGTGTTTTTCCTACAGTTATATTTTTTCAAAATTTTTTTTTGGTTTCCTAAAATGCATTTGCCTGCGGGCGCCAATACCCTCCTTTAATTTTTTTTTATGATATTACCTCTAGCCAAATTTTTTAAACTTTGACAATCGGGTACCCTTGAATAATCCTTATCTTTAATGAACTAAATATATTGAATGGTTTTTTTTTGTTTAAGATTCTGGGCATTTTAGTTTGTACTTTGTTATGTGTATTCCTACAGTTAAATTTTTTCAAGATTTTTTTTTGGTTTCCTAAAATGCATTTGCCTGCGGGCGCCAACACCCTCCTTCAATTTTTTTTTATGATTTTACCTCTAGCCAAATCTTTAAACATTGACAATCGGGTACCCTTGAATAATCCTTATCTTTAAAGAACTAAATATTTTAAATGGTTTTTTTTGTTTAAGATTCTGGGCATTTTAGTTTGTACTTTGTAATGTGTATTCCTACAGTTAAATTTTTTCAAAATTTTTTTTTGGTTTCTTAAAATTCATTTGCCTGTGGGCGCCAACACCCTCCTTCAATTTTTTTTTATGATTTTACCTCTAGCCAAATTTTTTAAACTTTGACAATCGGGTACCTTTTGAATAATCCTCTTTTTATGAAATAAATAATTTAAAGAGTTTTTCCTGTTTAATATTCTGGGCATTTTAGTTAGAACTTTGAAATGTATTTTTCTTCTGTAATATTTTTTCCAAATTTTTTTTTGCATTTGCCTGCGGGCGCCAATACCCTCCTTCAATTTTTTTTTTAGTAATGTTACTCTAGTTGAATATTTTTTATTGACTTGAAAATTGATAACTTGGTGCCCTTTGAATAATCATTCTTTAATGAACTAAATATTTTAAATGATTTTTTTTGTTTAAGATTCTGGGCATTTTAGTTTGTACTTTGTAATGTGTTTTCCTACACTTAAATTTTTTCAAAATTTTTTTTTGGTTTCCTAAAATGCATTTGCCTGCTGGCGCCAATACCCTCCTTCAATTTTTTTTTATGATATTACCTCTAGCCAATTTTTTTAAACTTTGACAATCGGGTTTCCTTGAATAATCCTTATCTTTAATGAAATAAATATATTGAATGGTGTTTTCTGTTTAAGTTTCTGGGAATTTTAGTTTGTACTTTGAAATGTATTTTTCTTCTGTATAATTTTTTCCAAATTTTTTTTTTGTTTTCTTAAATGCATTTGCCTGCTGGCGCCAATACCCTCCTTCAATTTTTTTTTTATGATTTTAACTCTAGCCAAATTTTTTAAACATTGACAATCTGGTACCCTTTGAACAATCCTTGTTTCATGAAAAAAATATTTTAAATGGTTTTTTCTGTTTAATATTCTGGGCATTTGAGTTTGTACTTTGTAATGTGTATTCTTACAGTCAAATTTTTTCAAAATTTTTTTTTGGTTTCCTAAAATGCATTTGCCTGCGGGCGCCAACACACTCCTTCAATTTTTTTTTATGATTTAACCTCTAGCCAAATTTTTTAAACATTGACAATCTGGTACCTCTTGAATAATCCTTGTTTTATGAAGTAAATATTTTAATATTCTGGGCATTTTAGTTAGAACTCTGAAATGTATTTTTCTTCTGTAAAATATTTTCAAAATTTTTTTTTGGTTTTCTCAAATGCATTTGCCTGCGGGCGCCAACACCCTCCTACAATTTTTTTTTTTAGTAATGTAACTCTAGTTGAATATTTTGTATTGACTTGAAAATTGATAACTTGGTGCCCTTTGAATAATCATTCTTTAATGAACTTAAAATTTTAAATAGTTTTTTCTGTTTAAGATTCTGGGCATTTTAGTTTGTACTTTGTAATGTGTATTCCTGCCTATCTTTATAGCAGCCCACAGGTCATACAGTTAATATACGTTGGACTGTAAGTTTGTCTTATGCTGTTACCACACCTGCATACTATGATGATATACTATTCTTTGATGCATACTATTCTTTGATTATCTGCTGATAATAATGGTGTGAGTGATGAGTATGACCATAGAAAAAAGATTAATGACCTAAGGATTTTGGACTAAATTATCGTAGATATTTTGTTTGTTTTTAAATATTTTAACAATACAATTACCTATATCTAAATGTATCAGGAAAGTTTATTACCTAAGTAGGTACATTATTATCACGATAGTAAACTGTAGCTACATATTTTAATAAATATTTAGGTAATATGGGATTTCAAACATTAATACTGTTATGACGTAGTCTTAAAAATAAAACGCTGTTTATAGACTACAGAGTGTAGACATAATATAGGTATAGTACAATAATATAATAATATTATACTCATTTTACACGGTTTTATATACAAACCATTTCTAGTGAATTCAATTGTACATATAGTATTGACTATAAGTTGTATACGGTAATACAGTATATTTGTATGTACTATTTTGGCCAATATAATTCAACCGGTCTTATAATCGAATGAATAATAGAAAAGTAAATTACTGATATTATAAATTCTCCTAAGAATTAGAGTCTATAACACATAATTTGTGCTCTGAATTGTTGTTCGTACAAATTGAATACATAGGTAGGTAATAGGTAATAGCCAATAGGACAGAATAGGTACTTATACAGCTTAATACAATTTAAGACCTACTATAGTACTAATGTACTATACGTATATTACGTCAGTGTGAGTTTCCTATTATTTTTAGACTCTGAGCGGAGCGATGAATGTATTGATTTTACAATGAGTGTGTTCCTTATTTTCTTATTTTTTTGTGTCCATCATCACCTTTTTGGACTTTTGACTAAAATTTGGCTGAATGTTTGTATTTGCATTTCCTATAAACCATAATATTCTCAACAAATATTGACTTATTTTGAGCTGTTTATAGCTTCCAATTTTTAGTTTTTTATTCTATAAATATCAATAAAATTGTATTTGTTGGGTAATAAAGCTTGAAAATGTAATAGAAGGCTCTTAATATATTGTTACAATGGTATTTGAAAAATATTAAAAATCCATAATTACTATTTTTTTTTATAAGTATTTAAAGTTAGTTTACATAAAATTAGTCTACCTTTATCAAAAATAAATTTTCTTTTTTTGTTGTAATTCAAAAACAAATAACTGTAGATACATGAAAATTTCACTGAATGTTTATATTTTCATTTTCTATACATCTTACAATTTTGCAAATATTTTAACTCGTTTTGAGCTGTTAACAAACAATTTAAAATTTAAATTTTTTTAAAATTTTTTTCTATGAATATCAATTAAGTTTTATTAAAAACATGAAAATTTAATAAAAGGTCCCTGATATATTGTTATAATAGCAGCTGAAAAATATTAAAAATACATGGTCACAATTTTTTTTATAAGCATTTAAAGTTCGATTTTTGACAAAGTTTATCAAATTTAAAATGTAATAATTATTTTGTAGTTAAAAATTTATAAAATACCTATTAAAATTTTATAGCTAAAGATTGAAAAATTAAAACAAGGTTCAATGTAAATAGGTTATATATAAATTACTTTATTCACAATAATATCATCAAATATACTTGGTAATATCATAGGCTGACTGACCGTTTTCGCTCAGAATCGTTTTTCTTATACAATGATATTATATCATTGAATTCAAATTTAACACCATCCATTACATTAACCCACTTGTAACCTACTGTACACCAGAGTGACACCCACTTGCCCATCTTTTTTAGTTTTAACTTTTATATGTAATTTTATTGTAAGTCAAGACCATAAATAGATCGAATTATGGTTGGAGTTAAAATTGTAGTTGAAATAAGTACTTGTATACATCGTATGTATCCTACGTAGGTATACAGCGTATGAGAACAATCCAGTGAAGAATTTCGATTATTTAAAACCATAAAATATTTTGCCTTGTTCATTTTGTATTCATTGTATAATAATTTTTGTAATGAATTCAATTAAATTACGTACCTACTTACATAATTTTAGTTCAATATTCAATGTTTATTATATAATATGGTGTTTCCCACCCTGGGATATATTACATGAACATTTTTTTTTATTTTTTTTTTTTTATATATATCTATTATTGTTGTGTATGGGAAAATATTTAAAATTTAACTTGCAAGGATATTTAGTCAATTAATTCATATTGCAGAATTATTATGTACTTTTAACTAGACTAACCCTTAACTTGTATAATTTTACACTAATGATGTGAAAAAAAAAACAAAATTGTCCTTGTAGAGTAGGTAAGTAAACTTGTATAGATTACGTTTCTGATTAATTTAAATATGAGATATAGTATGTACCTAACAAAGACTTGTACAGGATTCAGAGATCGAACGTCTTAACTTTTAGATAGGATAAGCTATTTGTGTGTAGGATAATGGGGCAGCCGTGACAATGCGACAGGTCTAATGAGTAATGGCACAAATCGACACTGTGAATAAGTTAGGTGTATAAGCGTGGAATTATAAATAATCTTGACTACCTATTCTACTTAAAAATTATTAGAGTACATGTCACTACATATTACTTATATTATTGGTTATTACTACTGCTAACAGTAAAACACCTACCAATAACATTTTACCGATAAAATATATTTATGTATTATGGACTTATATGGTTACAATTAATACGTTATTCGACTGTTACAAACCTTTTACGAAAAAAATAAAAACACATAGTTTCCATTACGGTAAACCAATTATATATTTTATGTACAAGTTTATACCTATATAATAATAGGTAGGTATAGGTATACAATAATAGTCAATACGTAATAGGTACATGAATGAGGACGAAATACACTATATAAACTATGAATAATAAAGTAAAAAGCATAAATTAATGTGATATTTGAGATTGCTTTATATTCAAAAGTTTTATTTATTTTAAGGAGGGGGGGGGGGTCATGAGGTGACTGATTTTATTTTTCACCTATTTTGGGGGTCACGACGTTAAAAAGGTTGAAAAACGCCGCTGGGTTGTAGTATACATTTTAAAATAATAGCTGTACAACATTAATCGGAATTTTTTTCTTCACCTATACCTACAAAGAGACCAAAATATGAGAGATATTTTCTTCATTCACATCCGATCATTTTCACACTTTCATGGGTAAGCTTTCCGAGCATCATATTTAAGTCTATTGTATAATAATATTATATTGATAAACATATCTACGTGACGTCTACAGTGCACTGCCGATTTGATATGGCCGGTCTAGGAACGAACCAAGAAGACATTACCAACATATTTTCTTTTCATCTCAAGACATTTCTTATCCAATATATAATAATGTTCGAGTTACTCGCGGGCAAGGAATATATTGGTATAATATATTAATATAGGTACTATATAACATAGTTCGTGTGCGCTGCAGGTACTAACCAGCCAACCATATAATACCTGTATATTATTGTAGGTATCCGCAGATGGTGGCAGCTTATAGTGATCGTCTACCGCACGACCGAGTGGGGCTATTAAACAATCGGCGCTGTGCGTTTTGTTTTCGTCCGATTAACCCAATCGCCCCGTCGTGAGAACTACAGTGTAATAATTCCGTATGCACTGCAGGCGGCTTTCACTTTCCTCAGCATTTTTCAGAGTTCGTGAGTAAAACGTAACTGGTTTTCAGTGCCGGGATTATGCAATGTTGCAGTAGATAATATGCTGGTCTAGGCCGGGTCGGAGATCGTGTGGTGCTCTCTTAACCGATGCGGTGATACGGCTCCTAGGCCCTAAGTCTCGCGAGACGCAGTGATCCGCCGAAACGCAAACTGGACGGCCGTTTATAAGGTGTAAACATGAAGTTCGTATCTGTATGCCTCGTGTTGATGGTCGCTGTTCTGCGCAGAGGTAAGACAAACGTGATCAATATACCTACGTTTGTATTACGAGGTATTAATTTTATTACCACAATACGCGTATTTAAGTGAAATTTCTCCAAAAATAAATACAATTGTAAGCTACAAAAACTTCAAACAATAAAATATAATATGTTAATAATTAAAAATTAAAATCATACAACAGAAGTAAAAAAAAAACAAATTTAAATAATGACTAAAATAAGCCGATGGGCGAATTGGTTTTCGTACTAATCTTCATCGTCGTACGATTATATATTTATATCAGATAGCCTTGTAGATGTCGTTTTATTTTTAATCAAATATTTGCGTGTAATTTTATTCGGTACTATTTAAGAACATCATTCATTTATAGGAATAATAACGCTGCGAATTCTCACAGTTTAAAGATCAATTTTAACCTTTTAAAAACACAATTTATACATTTTTGTTTAAAAACAAAATCAATTTGTACCGTTCATTTGAGTAATTTTGTTCAAATATTTCATTATTTTGTTCTGTAGGTATTGTTTTTTTTTTTAATACTATTGTTTTATCAAGTGGTTATCTAAAAACAAAACAATCAAAATAATTTTGTTTGGTTCTTGATTACTTGTTAACTTTGAGACTTGTTATTTTTATTAGGTTTTAACCATAAAAACTTATTAGGTATATAAAGGTTTTTTTGTTAATATTTTAACTAATAAATGTTGGTTGTTTGATTGCTATAATATTTATTAGTAATAATATATATTAGTATGCTAAACCATTGGCCTAAATCATAAAATACATAGTTTACAATGGGCTTATATATTTGGTACATTGTCACCCTAAATGCAAGCATCATTGGCCCAAATGTATGAAAAAAAATTAAGATTATTAAGATTATTTGATTTATATTTCAGTAGAAAAAATTATGGTGTACCTACCAATTTTGATAAGGGTTTTCACAATATTTACAACAATGTATAATAAAAAGTATGAAAAGTGGGCTAATCGACGGTGCGTTAAGTTATAGAGTACCCAGTAGATTAATATTATAAAATATCTACTAAACATAAACAATTTGAAAATGAATGCTATTGTATTTTAAAAGTTGAGGTATTATAGGAATGTCATATATTAAAAAAAAAAATAATGATTACATAGGAACTTTCGCGTTATTTTTTTAAACTGCTAAGTAATTTTAAATATTTAAATCTTAGTGATTATTCTGTAGGAGGTTTTGCAAAAGTCGTACATTTTATTTCATTTATTAAAAATAATAATATAATACATTTGAAATTTTGAATTGTTAATTATTTAATTGTAATTTAAGTTACTTTTAAAATGTATTTAATATTTTTACGTTAAAACAATATTTTATACTTTAGTACTTGAAGTATTTGGTAGATATCTCATAATTTATCTTTATGCGTAATTTTTTTAAATTATGTCGAAAATTATTGAACATTTGTAATTTTGAAGAAGGTAGTTTAAGTTATTAAATTGTGAAATTCAATGTTTCTACTCATTATCTAACAGAAACACAATTCAAAATACACCTATTATTTCCCATTACTTCTCAATATAATAGATAGGCGTTAAATAATAATTAATTTACTAGAGAATAATAAGTAATAAGTAATAACAAATAACTATAGTCTATAACCATATACAGTAAAACCTCCTTGTAATGGAATCGCTCGTTACTAATGGATTTTTCCGTTATAAAGGAGTTTTCGTTGTAACTTGTAGGGCAACTAAGATATACGGGGCTGTTGTTATTTTTCAACAGAAGCAGATTTCTGTCTTATAGGTTGTCCGTTATAAGGAGGTTTTATTCTACACCATACATTATAGCAATATACTATTCAATGGTAGGCACTTTTAAATTTAAATTTTGAATTAAATAGAATTAATAGTATCTTTTTGGTGTTTAATCAACGTTTCTGTTTTCAAAATAAAATACAAGAATATTTAAAGAAATCAAATTTAGCAGAAAGCACCCTTAGTTTACTTAAACACTGTTTCAAATCCGGAACTACGTGTAATAGAAATGCATCGCTCAGCAATATTAAACCAATACATTTTTTTAGTTGGTACCTACCACAATAATGCCACAGTTTATCAAGTAGGTACCTGCAGGCTGTAAGTCAATGACACTAATTACTGCAATGATATTCTATAATAGTAATTATTATTTAGCAAACTATAGTAATTAGTATGTCCATAGTAGGTTGTAGGTATCTGGTGAATTTTGTGGTTTAGTTTTTATCGTTGGAACGAAAAAATAATGATTTATTAATTGATGCATATTATAATATTATTATGTATTTTTCAACTTCGAAAGTTGTTCCTGACATAATGTTTGCACGCATAATTTGCTCGCAAGAAGATTACGAAACACGCGTATAAATGCATATACGATGGAAATATATAGGTATACGCGATAAATAAACTAAAAACAAAAACAAAAAAAAAAAATGAACGCGTAAAATATATCATCGACAATAATGGGTGGGGGACACCTCTGAGAAAACTTTTCATTGTGACGTATAATAATATAATGAACTATAATGTATAATTTATACGTTTCTAAAATGCTTACGTCAGAGACCAAATACAGTGTGCGAGCCGTGTACAGTGTGCAGAGTATCATTATCTAAACCACATCACCGCAGTTGTGTGTACGTTAGTATATAATACCTATACACCGTTAAAAACAAATGGTCCGACCCGAGTACTCGACCCATAACACAAACTCGGTCGCCGATGAAAATCGAATGACTTTGCGATGCGCACGCGCGCGCGTCTTCTAACAATGAGGCGACCGCGACGCCCCGACTTCCACTCGTCCGGCGAAAACATGAAAAAGCTCAAATTGACGATGTGGCAGGAGCAGCGACGTGTATATGATGATAACTTCTACTGCAGGGACTAAAATAACGGGTCAAGTATACTCAAGTGATACTTGAGGTGTACGACGGGTATCGCCGTATAATAATATATAAACACCGACCACGGTGTAAACAACGACTATAAGGTCAGACGGTGGAAATACTACGAAATACGAAACGGGTGGGTATACAATTAGTTCGTTTTGACTTTTGGCTGTTTCTGGAGGGGGGGAGCAGTGCTTTCGGTGAAAAACGATATATCACACGTGGAAGAGGCAGAGAGGCCGCGTCATGTATTCTCTATATTATTTAGTATTTACCCTTGTCTGACTGTGAACGAGATCGATAGAGTGAATATAAAAACCGTATTTAATCGAAAACTGGGTCGGGTTAGGTTTAGAACCAGAGTTGCGCGACATGACACTATAATATATTATTACGCGTATACCTGATAGTCAGTGTGTCATTGTCACATGATTAGTTTCGCGTATAAAAAATGCAACGTAAAAAATGTTTTCGACGGCGGAGGATAGTCTAAATGCGTGTACAGAAAAAAAAAACTGGTTCCAAAAAATCATTACGGTTAATTGAACCCGTCCGACTATTGCAAAACCGCGTTGGCTAACTATGATCGAAATTCACATAATAATTAAAACGTAATAAATTTCGTTTCCCTTGAAAATGACTTCCACCTATGCTATTCAAATATATTATAATTTAATAAAAAAAACAAAGGTATATAAAAAAAATATTTCAAAAGCGCGTATGCGGTTAAGTTTGATATTTTATCAGTGAAACATTCTTCAAATAATTAATAGATAACGTAAATACGCGTGTGCACTGTGCATGGAATGTACGAACAATTGTGTTGAAATTCGAAAGGGTTACATTTTTTTTTCAGCAGAAGCCAGAAATCGTTTATTTTCCATTTTTATTTCCCAAACACCTTTTTGTACGATTGGTCATCAATAAGTATAGGTACGGCTTAATATTATATTAATATTTAATTACCTTTGATATTGCGTAAATTGACTTTGAATATTATGTTTTGAAAATCACTTTTATAGTGAGATACATAATTGATAGATGATTCATTTTCGGAAATAAATTGAATTATAAAAGTAGGTACCTACCTGCTATTATTATTACTTTTATAATTACATAAAAGTAAAAAAAAAAAATCTTATTACCGACCAAAATACATTTTCTTCCATTAGTTTTAATTTTTATGGATTTGTAACATCTTTTCATTTCATTTTAAAGATATTACGTTCTTAATATAATATATATTTGGCAAATAATTATTTAACCGAGAATATAAAAAAATTGAATGCGTTTTCGTTCTTTGGCATTTGTATAGAGCAATTTTTCTTGAAGTGGGCGATAGCACCCCTATGTGTGCGTTAGCAGCCTCCAGGAGGCGGTATTGGTATAAGACCCGAAAATTTTTTAGGAGCGTTGAAGAGGGCTAGAGGAGCGTTAGGTTTTAGGTGATTAAAAAAAGCGAGAAAATATGTTAATACTTCAAATTAAAATTAAATACCTACTATATGTCCTCATTATTTCACTTACGTCTGTTTATTAGTATGATATTAGGTAGGTATACCAAACTTGTTAACGAGCATCAGGTTCATCCTTCACATTAGAATATTAGATACGTTTTAATTTAATTTAAATAAAAATCATATTTAAAAGTATTTTTATTAAAATTCAGATTAGTGATTAATGTTTGAACTTGTTTGAACTTTAAAAAATATAATTTTAAATATGATCAAGAATGTATGTTAATTATATTTGTATTGTTCTCATTGAACATGGCAGTTTGAACTCAGATATAAGATAGGTACGGCGTATTTATATATACTTAACAATTACAATAACTGGGTACCTACTGTAAGATGGTTACATATAAGCATAACAAATTTTTTTTGGGGGAGGGGGCTTTAGAAAAGTATTGATTATATGAAAGTGGGAGGTGGATTAAGCTTGAGAACCTGTGGTATAGAGTATACCACTGTACCAAAGTAATTATCTGTCTTCACTTTACATATTAACTTAATACTAGTGATATTCTGAAATTACATTTACTTTTGATGAAAAGTATCGAATTATAATACAAAGTATATAATAAGTAGGTATCATATATTCATATTGAGAAAATATGTTTTCCACTAAAGATGACTAAAAAAAAAATACTCTGTATCCGGAGCTTTGCATTAGATTTTCACGCTTTTTCACCCAACAAATAAAATTGTATTGATATTATAGAAAAAAAAACTAAAATAATTGAAAACTGACTATGTCCGTAAACAGCTCCAAAAGAGTCAAAATATTTTCAAAATTGTATGGTGTATAGAAAATGCTAATATAAACATTCAGTGAAATTTTCAAGAATCTACAGTCATTCGTTTTTTAATTAAAATAAAATAAGAAAATTGTTATATGAGAAATCGAGTGAATATCAAATGTTGTAAAAATATAAATTTCAGACGCTCATAAAAATTTAATTTAAGTTTCTTGTAGACATTTTTTTTTTGATAAAGGTAGACAAACTTATGAGTAATCTTATATTACATTTTCAAATCTTAGATTTAAAAAGAAAAATTTTTATGAATTCTCAACTCAAAATAATTTGCTATTTTTCGTGATTTTTCCGTATTTTGTCAATATTTGAACTTTAAATGCTTATAAATAAAAACTGTGACTAAGGATTTTTAATTTTTTTCATCTGCCTTTGAAACAATAACCTAGGAGCCTTCTATTAAATTGTCAAGCTTTTTTACTCAACAGATAAAATTTTATTGATATTTATAGAAAAAAAAACTAAAAAAATTGAAAATTGACAATGGCCGTAAACAGCTCAAAAAGAGTCAAAATATTTTGTAAATTTTATGGTGTATAGAAAATGCTAATATAAACATTCAGTCAAAATGTCATGTCCCTACGGTCATTTGTTTTAGAGTTACACCAAAAACCAAAATCGATTTTCTCGAAAACAGATTTTGCGTAAAAATTCCCGTTTTTCCTTAATTTTTCTTTTGTTTTTCACGTCGCTTGTGAAAACTACTGGGAAAATTTTACTTTTGACCAAAGTACCAACTAGATTCACTTTCCTATCAGAAAAGTTACTATTGAAGAAAATCCAAGCACTTTTACTGTCCTAAAAGGTGATGACAGACACAAAAATAAAAAAAAATAAAAAAAAAAGACACATCATTGTAAAATCAATACATTCATCGATTCGCTCAGAATCTAAAAATAATTTAAGTCTGAGTATTTAAAATTTTTTACTGTTATAAAAATAAAAAATAAATAATAAATAAATAACATATTTTATAGAATAAGAAAATTGAAAATGTTACAATTATTATCTTTGAAGGTGATTTCTGGTAAAAAATTAGATCTAGTTGGTACTTTGTAGGATCAATAGTGAACAATTCACCGTACAACTACTTTTCTTAATCGAGAAAAACTAAAATATATTATGAAAAAATTAGAATATTTACGTAACATTAGTTTTTGATAAAACCGATTTTATTATTTTGTTGCAGTTAAAAAATAATAACTAGATATTTAAAATTGTCATCGAATATTTAAATATAATAATACTTTTCAATTTAGTATTTTCCATATACATTTCGATGATAATGTTTATGCTAAATGATTAATCCAAGTGTTAAAAATGTAATAGAAGGTTCCACATAAGTTGTACTTAAAATTATTTAAAAATATCAAAAATACATAGTCTTAATGTATGTAAATATTTAAATAAAAAAAAATAATAAAATGTATGTACATAAGTATTAAAATAAAATAATAAAATAAAAATTACGAACACTTGTAAATTATTTTATAGTTAAAAATGCATACAATTTTCAGTTTTAGTTAAGGTTTAAAAATGTAATACTTACTGATTGATAAGGGACACTAGACACCTTTTATACAGCAGAGCGAGTTCCTGGTTTTTATCATTAATGTATATTAATGAGTTTTAATATAAACTAATATTGTTATATAGGTGTGTTATCAGAATCAACTGAAAACAATTACGATGAAAAAGAAGTTACGTTAGAAAGTTTATCGAGTGTTTCTAAAAGGCAAACAAATTTCCAAAATGATAATCTCAACCAACAACAAGTAAAATATTTCGTATAAAAAGTAGATAAACATCTAGCATCCAATTGCATAAATGTTCTTATTTTTCTTTAGATCCCACAAGAATACTTCGATTATATTCAACAGGCAAATTATGATGGAAATTTAGTACCGGAACAACAACAGTTTGGACAGCAAAATGTACAACAACAGTTTGGACAACAAAATGTACAACAACAGTTTGGACAACAAAGTGTACAACAACAGTTTGGACAGAAAAATTTACAACAACAGTTTAGACAGCAAAATGTACAACAAGATTTCGTACAAGGGTAATTTTTTCTACAAAATTATGAATACCGTTGAAAATATTATGTAATTTTATTTTTAGATTACCATCAGATGTATTTCCTCCAACGACAACGACAACACGATCGCCATTCACTGCTGAACAAGTTCGACTTCAAAAAGAATATGCTAGAAGAACACTAGTAGAACAGCAGACAGCGTTAACTAGACCCCGTCAGAGGCCTTTAGCCCAACCACTTCCAACTCAGTTTCAAATCCAACCTTCACCGATCCCCGAACAACAGCAGTCACAACCACTGCAATTTATAGATCAAAATGGTCAAGTACGTCAACAAAACTTTGCTCCTCGTCAAGAAGATTTAGTGTCACCACAACAAACCATTTTCCCAATTTCAAGTGATGAACCGTTTTCATACGCTCAAGTCCAATTTGGTCCAGTGGCCAAACAAGAGGAAACAGTCGTAAGCCGACCGAAAGGTCAAAGATCCGTCTCGAGGCCAAGTACAAACTACGCAATAGAACCTGCCACCCAACAAACGGTAGACTACTCAGCCGTGACTAAGGTGAATCCGGTACAGGTTAGTAGTCGTCTACTACAAAACGTGGTTTACATACAGCCTAACGGTCAGATGTACAAAGCGATCGAAGATACCGAGCCAGTAGTACAAATTCCGCGTAAGAATCACCATTACCAGACGATATCAGCGGTAACTTCCGGGCCCACGACTAGCGCCACGTCTTTTACATCGTCAACTACTACTGCAGGTCCGGTCGAAGAAGAACGAGTGATAGTGATTCCCCGGCCGAAGAAACCTAATCAAAGGTCCAGGCAGGAAAGCCGAAAATCGAGCAGAGTACAACAACAGGCGGTGACAACTGAAAGACCTCAGCAGCAACAAGACCAACAACTACAGCAGTCATCCGAAGTGGAGCCGGACAATTTTCTCACGTCACTTCTGTCTAGATTTCAGCAGACACAACCAGAGACGACAGTCGCCACTTTGCCAAAGTTGAGAGGCGGTCAGAGGCCGAAAAGCGGTAACCGTTCTGGAACATCCAAGTACTTGCCGGACAGAAGTCAGTTGCAGCTATTGCAATTTCCACATGAGCTCAAGGCGTTAAGCAGTGCTGAACTCAAAGTGTTGGAAGAAACCAGCGCGCAGATAGCTGCTGCAAACGACAGATCCGTTGGACAAAAACAGCTCCTAAGAAACAATCCGGTTACTGGTACCGTACCACCTTCACTATCATCAAACGTAAAACTCAATGAACGACTGATCCTTGGGAATAGACCAGTTCCCATGCCCGTCGAACTTAACGAACAACAGCGTCAGTTCCTGGCAGCTCAAGGTATCCGTCACTTGTACCGTGTGGATTACGATCAATCCGGAAATGAGTTACCACTGACTTATGTATTAGCATTGGATAACCGGCCCAAACTAGCAGAGTCGAATCAGAAACTCAGAACCTCCCCATAAAATGTCAACATTACAAAAAGTGCCTATTTATGAATTAAGTGTGTTTAAAATGTATCATTCATTTTTTTTGTATATAATAGTTGGTATAAATTGTATATATTACGGCAATTACCCGTTTCGGCCATACTCTAAAATGTCTGTTTCCACCATCGCCCGTTTCTGCGAATTTAAAAAAAGGTTTGATTCCCGTTTCTGCCAATTTACCTGTTATATGATCAAAATATTGTAAAATAACTGAAAATCAAAGAAAATGTATACTCCATTTTATTTAAATTTAACTCGGATTGTATAAAATCTTCACAGTCTGTTGTACAACTTACATTTTTTGATATAAATTATTAGTTATTATTATTTTTATATAGAAACCATGTTGAACAAACTGAAAAAATATTATGTATTACTATTTATGGTGTCTTTATTTATTTGAGTTGTTAGTTATTATTATATTTTTTTAATATCAAACATTGTCGTACAGACTATGTACAGTTATTTTAAGTTGAAATTTAAATATAGGTACCTTAAAAATAATCATATTATTTTTTTAATATAATTCTTAACATAATATTATATAAATTATAATATTGTCTACACGTGTTTAAATAAAATGCAAAATGTATTCCAAAATATGGAATAAAAGTAAAATAATATTACCAGAGCAGATATTTTGGCAGAAATGGGAATCAAACCTTTTTAAAAATGGCGAAAACAGTAATTTTAAATGTTGGCGGAAACGGCACATGCCTGAATAATTATACACGTCCCTCGTTATTAGTATTATTATAATTATTATTTTGTATTTTTGTGAATTATTTCTTTTTTCATTTCCAACATTTTGACTTTATTGAAATACAATATTATGATAACTAATTTTAAGAAAGTGTACCTATCTATTAAAAAACGTGATTTATAGAATACAGCATTGAAGAATGAACATAATATATATATTTTTTATAACAATACATTTACACATTTGAGGTAATTCAAAATGTATTTTATAGTAGATAATATATTATACTTAAGTAGATAGTTTTGAACAACTGTAATAGAAAATATTATTGCTGTACAAATCTCGATAATATTTTGAAAATTATTTAAACTACCTACCTATATTATAGCTGAAAGAGTAATAAAAATGTTGTAATTTTAAAGTAAAACCAATCATCCTATTTGAAACACGATTTCATAATAGATTATTAAAAATAATTTTGTAGTAATATTCTTGAAGTTAGGAATAATTAATAATTGAAAATCACTAATACATTTTTATACATATATCTTATAATAATAATAAATAATAATATTATAATTTTATCTACTGGTACACTGAACGAAAAAAAATACCAGTCATTTTAACAAAAATATAGATTAAATTAATAATATCATTCTTAATATTCAGTCAACAATAATATGCTTATTGATACTGAGATGAAAAATTTGTTAAAATAAGAATTAGCAAATTATTTGATTTAATATTTTTTTTGTTTAGTTTAACTAATATTTCATCTTAGTATCAATAATAAATTTGATCGACATTTTGTTAAAATAACTCAGAGTTTTGTTAATTTCATCAAAATGGTTATTATTGAACTTAACTAAAATATACTTAGTTCAATAATATTAAATAATTGAACCAATAGAATATTTATGATTTTAAAAAAGTAAGTATAATCAATTTAATAAACAATCAACTAATTTTATAATTGTATATTATTGGATTAAAAAATTAAATTAATTGCATATTTATTTAAATTTATATTTCATAGATACCTATAAATACAATAAAATACCTGTATAGTCTGTAGATATTCTATTTACTCGCAAGTATGTATAAACACAAATTATATATAATCTAGAACCCACTAACATACAAACATACCATTTTTCGGTTATAGTGAAAAAATAACCAAGTATATTATTCTATTGTAATGAATATGTTTATTAATAATTTACATAGTCAAATTTATTTATAAAAATAATAATGATAATAGGTATCTATATAAATATAATTAAAATTACATAAATTAAATAAATAATAATTGTAGGTAAATTGTTATATAATATTAGGTAATGGGAGGGGTGGGGCATTTTCATAATAAAAATAATTATATACAAATCAAATAGGGTTCCTATATAGTATATATATCTATTAAAGATAGAAAAATTATAATATATAATAATACATTACATAAATATAACAAAATAAGTATATATGATTTTGAAAAACTATTAGGTTGGTATCTAAATAAACATTAGGTATTGTGTTATAGCATTATCATATACAAACATACAACATTCAAATTATAAATTATAAAATATAATAATATGTAACTACATTAAAAAATAAAAATAAAATAAATGTAAATAGGTATATTTACATGTATAGGTACCTATATAAACATCATATTTGAAAATTATAATTTATTAATTATATTTAAATTTATTAACTTAGAATATTAAGATTAAAACTAATTTATCTTAGTTTTGAAAGCACAGTAGATACAGCAGAATGTTGATTACTGCTAGTATTCAATGTAACTGTGTAAATCCAGTCTGCTAACAGAAATGACAATTTTAATTCTTTATTAATTAAAAAAATTTAAATTATCCATACAAAATATAAGTTAATTAATCAAGTAGCTTTTGTATTGAAAAAAAATATGGTTTGGAGAAAAATAATATAGGTAATGGAAATAATTTTGGATTAATTATATTATTCAGTATTTTACAAAATACCTAATTGTACATAATATATAAAATATTCTATTAAATTTAATTATTTACTATAAATGGTGTTATATCTTATATAAACCAATAAAATTATTATCAATTCTTGTAGAAAAAAAAATGTATAGTTTTATAGCACAACCCGGGAGTGGGGAGGGGAGGGTCCAAAAAAATCTACAGAAAATCTATTTAACAATTTTTTAGCAGACTATTAAGATAATATTTTAGATTCTAAGCTAGATATATGTATTGATTTTACAATATGTGTTTTTTCCTGTCTGTACACATTTTTCTAGTAAAAATATAATGTTTCGATTTCAATGTGACAGCAATATTCTCACAGACTATAAAAATTTTGTTATAGTATTATATTGTTATATCAATCTATTATTTAATTTATATTACTGATATCTATTATTCCTAACGTCAAAAATGTGTACGCTATATTATATTATTAGAAATAATTGTATATGATAATATTAGGGAGGCTTTAAAATATACATAAATAAAAATAAATATATAAGTCTTGGGAGGGGGTCAGGGGGTCTACGCCCTAGGTGCGCCACCGGGGTGTAGATAAAAGTTTGAAACATATAGATAGACACATAGGTAGGTACTTACGAATTACAAGCAGCCAATGGGTAAAACAATATATTTACAAATGAATAATTAATTAACTGCAGGCAACAGATATATAATGTAAGTTATACTATAGGAAAGTCCGAAAGTACGTACACGATTTAAAACGGTGAAACAGTGAACAATGAAAAATATATTCGGCAGAGATTGATTCCTCGTCAAAATCAAGAAGGAAAGTGTCCATAATATGAAAAAAAAAGTTGGATAAGTGAATGTCGCTCTGCTGTACAGTAGGTTACAAGTGGGTCACTGTAATGGATGGAGTTAAATTTGAATTCAATGATATAATATCATTGTATAAGATAAACGATTCTGAGCGAAAACGGTCAGTCAGCCTATGATATTACCAAGTATATTTGATGATATTATTGTGAATAAAGTAATTTATATATAACCTATTTACGTGGAGCCTTGTTTTAAATTTTCAATCCTTAGCCATAAAAGTTAAACATTTTATACATTTTTAACTACAAAATAATTAATAAATTATAAATTTGATAAATGTTGTCAAAATTTGAACTTAAAATGCTTATAAAAAAAAAATTGTGCCTATGTATTTTTAATATTTTTCAACTGCTATTAGAACGATATATCAGGAGCTTTATATTAAATTTTCACGCTTTTTTACCCAACAAACAAAATTTTACTGATATTTATAGAAAAAAAAACTAAAAAAATTGAAAACTGACAATGTCTGTAAACAGCTCAAAAAGAGTCAAATTATTTTCAATGTTATCGTGTATAGAAAATGCTAATATAAACATTCAGTGAAATTTTCAAGTATCTACAGTCATTCGTTTTTTAATTACAATAAAATAAGAAAATCGTTACATAAGAAATCGAGTAAATATCAAATGTTGTAAAAATATAAATTTCAGACGCTCATAAAAATTTAATTTAAGTTTCTTCTAGACATTTTTTTTTTTTGATAAAGGTAGACAAACTTATGAGTAATCTTATAATACATTTTCAAATCTTAGATTTAAAAAGAAAAATTTTCATGAATTCAAAATAAAAAAAAAAATTGTGATGACAGACACAAAAAAAAAAAACACACATTGTAAAATCAATACATTCATCGTTTCGTTCAGAATCTAATAGGCATAAAAATCATAATATTCATAATATTATTAGTTAAAGAACACAATACACGATTGATAGCCCTTGGATTCCAAGTATCAACAGAATCTCCGAGTATTTTACAGTTTTTCCAATAATAATATTGCGGATATTTCTTGATATTTATCTTAAGTCTATAAGTACCTGCAGGTACCTATGGAAAATATTCTTAGGAAATCATTATGATTTCCACAATCAATTAATTAGAATACCTACGTAGTGAAATTCTAAAAACAAGAACTACTGCAGTAACTAGAAGCAAAAAGTGGTTAAATATTAAATTCCTATTAATCAATAATAATATTTATAATATAATATAATATATTAAGTTGTATGCTTAGGATATTCATCTATGTTACGACGAAAAATACAAAAAATATTATTGATAAACTATTATAGTTACCTATTCAGTACTTACCTTTTGAAGTTTGACAGTCGTAAATAATAAGTAACATTAATATATTATGATTCTCCATTTCACCAATCACCTTGAATATTAATAGGTAAATTATAAATGAAACAATAAACTATTCCACTTGTCTAAATTCCATGTTTATCACATAACAGTAAACAAATATGTTGTCTACACTAGAAGGCACACTGGAAAAAATACGGGTATCAAAATATTGTATAGGATTTATTTTTAACAATATTATGTTGAATTTAACATTAATATTGTTAATAATAAATATTAGTATGGTTATTTCGATAAAAATATTTTGTAATTTGTACAATGTAATATTTATTACATTTATTAAATTTTTAGTAAAAAATTAACAAAAACCTTATTGATTTAAAAATGCTTTTTATAAATTGAATGACCTGTCTATTAATTCAATGCATTTCTTTCTTAAATAAATGTTTGTGTGCATAATTAATTATACTGATAGTATTTGTTGATTTTACCTATACATTTTCTTAACTCAATAATATATTTTTCAAATCAAAATAATAATTCTTATTTTAACATATTACTGTTTGTTAATAAATTAAAATTAAGCATTATTGAATTTACTAATGAATTTTCGTTCAGTGTAGGTAACAAAAAAATCGTTTAATAAGTTTAATTACATCAGATATTAAATCTAATACTTTGCTTGGTTGCTACAGCCTACAAGCTAAAAATTATACACAATATTTTTGCGTATTATGCGTATATAAATAGTATAAAAATTTCACGGTGGCTGAGTGAAAGCATCGATCGGTGTCTCTAATTCCCGGATGGGTGACCTCCTGGGTTTTAATGAAAAACCCTAACCACATATACGCGTGTTAATCCAACCACCCCCTAATAAAAAACCAATCTAAAAATAACCTTCCTCCAATGGCCTATGTTCCTGTAATAGTTATAATAAATAAATAAAAAACAATTGTAAAACGCAGTTTTACAGTGAATTAAAAATAAATGACTATGGACAACAATGGTAGTTAATTTATGGTTTGGCCACGAAATATGATATTAATATTTACTTATACCATTTCTTATGATGAGTATGAATTTTAATAAAAATTGATACAACTTTAAAATATTTATAGTTAATTTCATATATTTTTTGATAAATAATTAATACAAAAAAAAACAGTCGTTTTCTTCAAAACTCATACGACAAATAAATATTTTACTCAAATATTGGTTTAATATAATTAGGATTTGAGTTTATAAAATATGATTTTTTAAAATTGGATATTTTAATTTAAACGAAGCTATGAAACTTAAAAAAATGTCACTGAAAATGTATTACCTATTAAGATTGCCTATGATAAATATTCAACTATTTAGAGAGATAGTGTGTGATGTATAATTTACTCTTTAAATAAAAATTGTATTATTTGATATACAAGGTTTAACAGGAAGACTTGACGAAAAAAAAAATTATGCTAATTAAACGTATGACCAAAATTGTCAAAATTATATGATTAGTAAATAATTTAAGAAATATATTCATGTCAGCAAATTCCCAGAAAAAATATTTAAAAAAAGGTTATCAGGTACGTTCCAAATTCATTTAATCAAAAAAATACTGATATTTAAAAAAATTCTAAAAAATAAGCTACTTGACTTAGATAAATGTTTTTACTATCAAAATTGTTCTTATAATCAGATTCACAAATTGGCTATTTTGAATATATCGAAAAAAATTTTAATTAAATTTAAAATTTTTTATTATCAGTGTTATAAAATAAAAATACTGAATTGTTTGTATAATATATGTGTAGTGCAAGTGACTATCCCGAATTGCAAAGAGTTATCTTTTTTATCAACTGATAATAAATATATACCAATACAATAATTATTAAACTTATCATGGGGGGTGGAGTTGTCGAGTGGACTAAGGCGTCGGTTGTGACGCACACCGACGCTGGTTCAAACCTCGGTTCACGGGTGGCATTTTTCTTCAGGCAAGTCACGGTGTCCGGAGAGAAGTGCCGCCATTCCCCACCCGGGCATGTCAGATACCCACGGGTGTCCACTAAAAAATCTTCCAAAACTACACACACGTGTTACACCTACAGTTCCAACCCCTACAAACAAAAAACCAACAGCCAATGGCCAGCTTCACGACCAAGAACAAAATAAAAATATTTTTATCATGTTTCATATTTTTTCAACACTGTACCTAGGGTACCTATATAAGTAATAGTTAAAAGTAGATAAACATAAATGTTTTGAATTTTGAACATTATAAATAAAGGAAATTAGTTTTGATAAATTAGTTTTAATTATTTATTAATTGTATTATGTAATCCATTTTTAGTTCATTATTTATTACTAACTTATTACTATTGTTATATTCTTGACAAATTTAGTTTTTTCTAATAATAAAAATAATGAACTATAAATGGATTACATAGTACAATTAATAAATAATTAAAATTAATTTATCAAAATGACCTTATAATTTCCTTAATTTATATTAGTAATAACAATCGTATTTACTAATAAAAAATATGGCTCTAAGAAATGTTGTTATTTATCCTTAGATTCTATTTTACCATATTTACCACTTTTTTGGTAAATTTACCGATATATTTTTATGTAAATTCACCATCTCTAGTAATTACATTATATTTATTTATTTATATTTATTTACAGAAAAATTTGTTTGACCCACAATAATTTGTCTTATTTTTAGTAGGTACCTATTTAAATAATACAATTTATAAAAAAATAATTCTTTTTTCAATATTTTATGCCTTAGCAGCAACATTAAAATATACGATTTAAGAATATAATTAAAACAACTCCTGAATGCTAGATGACAAAGTATACATGAAAACGTAGGTTGTAATTAGTTAAATGGGTAAACAATGAAAATATATGATAATATTATCTACATAACAATAAGTATGTCAATATGTACAGGAACTAAAATAATTAAAGTTTTCGTAAACCATAGTAGAATAAAATTATTAAAATATTATAATTCGTTATACCTATATAATTTGTAAATTATGTTTTTTTCAAAGTATTGTACATATTATTATACTAATATTATACGATCCACTTTATCGTACAAGCTTTCATATAGCTTCATTGTATCTTTTATTCAGAGAAGTAAAATGTAGATTGCCATCATTGTTGAGAAGATAAATTAATATACTTTTTACCGCTGCACCTGCTTTATTATATTAACTTAGAGCCGTATAACAAAATATTCTAAGGTTAGATTGTTAAATTACAATTTTAAAATAATGAAAATATTAATGATGAGTATAAAAATAAACTAATGTAAAATATTGTATGCAAAATACACTTTTACTTAAAGATTCGATTAAACTACCGTTGAATTTAGTTTGATGGGTAATAATATAAAAATTACAGCTATTCAAATATAAATAATCAAAGTAGTAGAGTTGGCTTTATTGTTATTAGTTGAATACATTTTACCTCTTTACTAGGTTATTATATGTAAATCGATATATTTTGGTACATCAATTATTTAAAATTGTATTAAGGTGACACACGTATGGGTTGTATCTGACTTACTTTTATTATATTTTACCTCTGTTATTTTAGATTTTGAAAAGAATTGATTTTACAATGATGTGTTTGGAATGATGATTTTTTCTTGTGTGAGCCGTATACACGATACATAGTTGAAAAATGCATAGATTTTAAACTTCAGCATCTCTTCTGGTAGTGAAGTGAATCTTGTTGGTTCCTCTGAGAGGTCAAAATTACAAATTCTCAGTACTTTTCTAAATAAAAAATTGAGGAAAAAATCAGTTTTTCGCAAAATCAATTTTCGAATTTTTTTTGTCATTTAAAAACGAATAACCTTAGATACTTTAAATTTTTTCCAAATGTTTATGTTAGCATTTTCCTATACATGGTATAATTTTTTAAAATATTTCGACTATCTTTGAAATATTTATTTGAAATTGTTATAAATTTTTTTTAGTTTTTTTCAACAGTAGATGAAAAAATTATTTAACAAAAATTAATGTTAAATTATTTAACATTTAATACAAAAATCAAAAATTTGAACCTTATAATTCAAATAATTTTTATGGGTGTCTGAGTTTTAAATTTTATAACGAAATTGGATATTCATCCTTAAAATAACGATTTTTCATCAAACGATTTTCTTACACCTCATTCTACGGACCTACGGTAAGTATAATAAAAAAAGTATACAAAGAGGTATTGACTCAAAATGTAATAACAATAATATATGATATAAATATAATTCTATTAAAATTGTATAGTACTATAATACATAATTAAATATCATTATATCATTAATGTAATAAATGCATTTTTTCGGCAAAATTAATTCAACAGTAACTCAATGACACCAGTATTGTATAGTGTAGCGATTACCTACTTTCCTTCTTTTTAATACTAGATATTTTACTACACACACAACACACAATCACTTGGATCAACAAACGCCAATTCTTTTCATATTGCCTATAGTTGACTCCTTAAAACCCAAAAGTCAACAATCAGCTTAAAAGAAATTAATTGACAATCTTATTTATCTTAGAGAATACTTATTAGTTTAAAATTTGAATTCAATATAATTTAACAACATTTTTGAACAAAATTCTATTAAAAGTACATTTGTAGGTTCATATTTCGAAGCGAAATAATTTTCCGAGAGTTTTTTACAATTTTTTAGAATTATTACAATTGAATACCAGTAGTTAATTTGTTATACGTTTAGCGGAGTAGTGGACCACTCCACCACCAACATAAGCAATGCAAGGAGACATTTTAGTTGTACAATTAATTGTGCTATTATATGTTATTGTTATATTTTATGTTTAAAAAAAATACAATTTGAAGAGTAGGAGAGTACCTAGTTGTTTTAAATAATTATCAATTTTTTGTTATCAAAGCACATTTCAATACATTAATAATTTACACAAATCAGATTTAAAAAAAAAATAACAATAAAAGTTATTTCACAACATGATAGAAAACTTACCTTTTAGGCTATAATAATCAAACGTTGGTTTAAAAAAGCAATTGTTTTTTTTAAAGTTTTTAATAGGTACTCATTGTAGTTTATGTCTTAAGATATACTGTTACGCCAATGTTATCAAAACTTCAATATTAGTTAAAATAATATACAGTCAGTATCATTTATAATGACGCCGGTCGTAACAACGTTAATTTCAAGCTCCCGGAAAAATTTCGTTTATTTATAAATATTATGTACAAAATCAAATTTGGTTATAACGACATCTGGTTATAACGATGTATTTTTTACGGTCTCCTGACCATCGTTATGGATTATACTGATTGTATAACATATTACGGTATTAAAATTTATATTGTTATATTATAATGTATAAATATTTTTCGTCATTATGGAAATTGAGTAGCATTTATTATTTTACTTAGTCTAAGTAACTTAGATTGCTGATTTATTTTTTAGTGATAACGATATTGGCTGAACGATGTTGAGAAAATTGTATTACAATATATGTAAATATTTCGAAGTGACGTCAACGTGTTCAACGGCTGACAAAATTCTCCAAACATGGATTATATACAATATTATGTGTACACATTTTATAAATCCCATTATTTTCGTACGTCATGGTACATATTTGTATATACTTTACTCTCTATAATTCTGTCACACATAATATAATTCTGGAAAAGATGGTTGCCGATTTTTGAAACTTGAGCTGACAATATTCTTCTAAATTACTACTCCTGATTAAATTATATTTGTTTCAAATATCGGAGTACGCTATTATTTTACTTTATGTAATTGTATACATTTTTACAATCGATACTCAAAAATCGAACGTTCTTTTTAAATTTGAATGTTGTGTTCCATATTAAAAATATAACATACATTTAAATTTGCTTTTAATTGTTATACAATAAGCAGGTATATTAATCATCGAGTGGAAAATGTAATATTTGTTCTTTTTTTCACATACCTAACTATTATTGAAATTGAGTTGTCATTTTAAAAGTAAAATACTAACAGAGATATAGGTAATATTAAAGACAATTTGTTGTTGAATAAAAAATCGTTTTGACCAAATAAAATACAATATAGAATTATTCTATAAAAATGTATATAGGTACCTAAAAGGTATGCCAGTCTCGGGATTAAACGTTGTAAATAGAATCAATTATTCTTTTAACGGTTTAATATTTTTTTTTGTCATCGAAACAATTTTATCACAAAATAATGAAATTTATAAGGACATTACATAAGGAAACATGAGTCACTCGAACGTTCTAATAATTTTTAAATTATTAATATGCAAGCCTCGATGTACCTATAAGAAGCTGCACGTATTGTTTTTGTTAACAACCGGATAGTAGTTGATTTTATATTTTGAAAAATGTCTTATAATATTTTGTTATGTATAAATTAATAATTACCTATATTATTTCAAGAAATCGTGCACCGAAAGTTTACTGCAGTAACGGTGCTCATTGAATAAGTAATTAATCACGTAAAATCATATTTGAGTGTCCATTAACGACGTTAGCGCAGTGCGACTCACAAGTTTCTCCTTAAAACCGGACTAATGTAAAAATCGACACTATAGGTCCGATATTTAGATCACGAACTGTATGTTGCGCTGTGGTTTGCATAACAAAAGAAGTTTTTATTTTAAATGGGTTTCCTTAAAATTGTATCAATATGATTTCTATAAAAAGTGGTTTGCACAGCGAGTTCAGTTTCAGAGAAGCTCCTACAGCTATCCTGCTAAGGACAATAAGGATTGCATTCAGCTGCTTTTGGACTTGACGCTATGACTTTTTTCAAAATTAGTGAGTTACACACTTTTATGTTATTATTATTTCTATTGTTAACCTACATTGTAAGTGACATTTTTTTTTATTTCTGAAAAGAGCATAAGGCAATAATTGGTTGTACCTACTACATTGATGTAGGTATTTAATTTGTTTCGTTACTATCATTTTGTTGGGTAATCGAATATGTAATAGTTTAAAATATTTAGATATTTATTTTCAATATAGGACCCAATGGCTTTGTAAAGAGATACTTTGTTGTTTTCACTTTGTTTGTCTTCTATTATTCTAAATTAAATTTAAGGGGATTCTTCGTCTTGGATCCATTGTTACAATACTCAACCTACTTATAGGATTTTTGAAACATCTTATTTTTGGTCACAACACTTTTTTTGATAAAGTCACTAAACTCACGTAACTATTTAGCAAAGTTTTTATTTTAAACTTACAAAATTTGAAATGTTGATTTTCTTATTCAACATTTAAAGTTTTTTTGGATATTTGATTTTATATATGGATTCGATTCTTCAACCTTTTCTTCGTAAAAAACCGATGATAAGCTTGGTTTTTCTAACAATAATTTTTCTTCTAGTTTGGTTTTTTCTAAATCAAATTTTTTTTTATACTTATATACAGATGATTGTTTTATCTTGTCATAATTTGATCTATGTTTTTTTTCTATGTCATCTAGTTTTTTTTCGAACCTCAGACGATAAGACAAAATCAATTGTCGATAGTATTCTTTGAAATCTGCTAGATTTTGTTCTTTAAAATATCCGAATTCCTGTTTTATATAATGTTCCATCCACGTTAAATATTTTTCAATACTTATATACATCATTTTCTCTGCGTCAATTTTATATTGCTTTTGTTTTTCTTCGCATTTATTGTTTAAGTCCATCGTAATAGCTGATACAGCGTCCTATAAACATTCCCAATTATAATAGTTAATTTAGTTTAAATATAATATGCGGTACTAAGAAATTATTGTGGATTATGGTTATTAACAGGTACGCTTTTAAACAAAATATTATTAAAAACACACAATTTTAGAAAAAAATTCAGATACATTTTTCATAATTTTTACATTAACATTACAACAATTAAGAGGATGCACAACTAAAATAAAAAAATATCATGCAACGCCCGAGAAACCAATGCGAATTGTATCTGTGGCGGTGATGGCTAATGGCTATTATAGCAGTATAAAGCCTATATTATTATCAACGCGCAGTACAGCACTTTGTAAGGGTCGACCTTTGGAGTAATAATCACTCGGGACTGTATTTCTAAACAATTTTATACTGTTAAAATAAAATTACAAATAAAATCATCGAAATTGCCAGAAAATTATGACTAGCCCCCCTCCCGCTAACCATGTATCTGGAGCCGCCCCTGTTAGCGCCAATGATAGGTGATCTATCATGCATTCGTGTTATGCATGTCGCGTCAAACTAGGTGATTTCTATAGCCATTACTGCAATGTTATTACTGCAATATTTTCATCGATGTTATTGAACTAAATGTTACCTATATGTATAGAAATACTACATAGATTATACAAATTTAAAACTACCTATGCAACAGCTCGCAGATTTCATAATATTATAATCTAATAGTATAATTAAATACAAATATACAACGCAATTAAAATGTTAATATTAATTTTCCAGCCAACGTATTGCGTCTTTTACGTTTTAGTTATAGTAACGCACTAGTAAATTGTAAAATATATCGTTGAACAATATCGTGCAGTTTTGAAATTTATTGGCCTATTTTAGTGGTTTGGTTAGTACTATTATCCAAATTGTTCGTTGGGGGAGGACTTCTAATTTCACGAAACATGACAATTGTAATTTTTTCTTCATACTCGTTTGTTGTTCATTATAATATTAATGCATCAGGTCTGCAGATTGTAAAATAAACAAATTTGAAAAAAAAACACTTGCTTGTGATATTATTATCAATTACAATAGATATGATAAAAAAATAAATAGGATTTTAATTTTATTGTTTTTAAACATGAAATCATTTGTTACACTTAGTATTGAGCAGTATTAATAGATAAGCTAATGTATCTCTAAAGGTCTAAATATTTAAAAATGTTACCATATATGGAAAATGCTAATATAAATATTTGCTGAAATTTTCAATCGTCTAGGTTTATTAGTTTTTGAGTTACACCAAAAAAATAAGATGGTTTTTTCAAAAATTGGTTTTACGTAAAAAATTTTATTTTTCCTCAATTTTTTTTCTTTTCCTGATGCTTTTGTAAACTACTGGAAATGTTCAATTTTGACCTCCTGAATACACCGAGTACCAACTAGATTCATTTTCTATCTAAATAGATGTTGAGGTCGAAAATTGAAAAATTTTTACCACCCCAAATGTTGATAACAGACATTGTAAATACAATACTTTCATTCGCTAATCTCAGAATTTTATACTACTAAGAAATATGCCTATTCATTTTTGTATGCATTCAAAACAAAAAATTGAAAATATCTATCAAATTATATTGTATTTTACTTTATTTTTATATTGATGAATATTTTGATTGATTACATCATAATATAATAATTCAAATATTCATCTTCATCTGTATCTAGATAATTGTAAACATAATGTTCATAATCTATACCATATTACGTTTATTACATAAAATATATCTATCTACTTTTGTTTTTATAAGAAAATAAGTAATTTATTTTTAAACTGTATTAATTGGTAGAATACAACAGGTAAAAGTTGAGTTAGAATAAGTAAACGTGTTATGCTTAAGGTTATTTAGAGCGAGACGTTTTTTCGTGAAATTAGTACAATAAACGGAAGAAAAATAAATATACTTCCAAAAGTCCAATTTTAACTTTGAAAAAATATTTGAATTTGTTCGCTTGTTGTCTGTGTTTTGAAGGAGATAAATTTATTTTTAATTTTTAGTAACACTAAAATAAATGTGAATTTTTAAAAAAAGAAAATTAATTTGGTACTATACTAATCAAAAAATATGATTGATCGAAAATCCATTTCTTTCATGAGCTAGAAAAGAGAATAAGGAATACAAATACGTTTTCAAAATTAATATCGGGTTTTTGGTACTGGGTTAATTTTTCTTCCGCTTTTTGGGACTTTCATGTTGAAAATTTTTTGAAAGCAAAATATTATAGTGACGTATGATTGTGCGTATGTACAGTTTTCTTTAATTACATAAAGCGTTCGGGGAACTCAGGCACACCAATAATCAGTTACTACACACACAGTCACACATCACTCACTAAGGACACAGAATATCGCCTAAATACGTCCCCTCAAAAATGGTTTGGTTTCAACTGCCTTAAGTGAAGAGTGTCCAGTGACACCACTTCAGAGTTCAGAATTTATCATTTAGCCATTTAGGTATGATTTTCATTTTAAAAATATACCTACCTCCTTTAGTGATAGGCATACATTTAAGGTGTCAAAAATTGTCTTCATTGAAATAAAGTTGAATAATTATAGCAACAGCTTAAAATACACATTAGTGAGAACAGGGAATAATAGTAACGTTTCATAAAATATTGCTTAGTAGTAAACATATAAATACCATGATTTAATTAAATAATCATTAATATTCTAGAAAATTTTGTTTTTTTTTTGGATGAATGTCTGAATGTACAGTACATCAGTACGTATAATATAATACAATTATTACTAAAATACATATTGTGTTCTAATAAATGTACACCGCACACTGTTAATGTTGTATAATGCATCACTGACTAAATCCAAAGGAATTGTCAAAAGGCAACCACAAGCTAACGCCTCGAGATATTCTTAATATCAATGGGTTAAGAGCACTATCAGTGATTAAGTACGGAAAGGGGATTAAACTATTTCAATATAATTTGTAATATCATTATTCGATATAATATTTTGTACAAACTAATACAAAGAATATATTATGAAGCATTATTTATTTTTATTTAGGCGGGAAGTATGCTTGAATAAAATTAAGATAAGAATAAATAATAACTGCAATATAATATGTGAATTAAATTTAAACTATCAATATCTATCCTGTACAAATGTATTAGTGTTACAATGATGTGTGTTTCTTGTGTGTGTGTCTGGCATCCACTTTTGGAGCAGTAAAAATTCTTTAATTTTCAAATTTGGTTCTGGTTTCTATAGTATAGAATTGGATCTAAGATCCTAATTTAACCTAACTTTATAATTTTGGGGGTCAAATGTAAAATAATTCTGGTTTAGAAAATAATGGGTAAACATAAAAATCGCTTGTTTTAATTTATAATACTTTATATTTAAACTTTATATTTTTTGTCTCTAATTAATTTGACATTGATTTTGATGCGCTTATACCTATAGATATACACTACAGTCTTTTTGAAATTGCCCAACTCAATAATCTATAATAATGATTTTGTACGATCCATAATATAAAGTCACGCAGTGGTCAAAGTGCATTAAAGAAACCTCTAAAAAATATATACCTAATATATTTATCTTTTAAGGTTGTTAATATATTTTGGTATTACTAATAGTTACTCAAAAATACAGTATCTATTAATCAATTATGACAGATTATAATATGATGTAAAATTGTCATGTTAAATTGGTCGAACTTATGAATTAAAAAAAATGTACATCGCGCATAGGTTATATTGTTATTTTTTTTAACTTGGTTAGTGATATTATTAAGTCAAAATATGAGAATATTTGTTTCTAAAAAACACAATAATTGTGATTAATTATAGTAATAAATGATAATATCTCCAAAAATGAAAGTTCAAAAATGTCAATTAATATGCCCTTACTATAAATACCAATATCAATAATATTATCAGTTTATAATATACTATTTAGATACTTACAAGTATTAAAATTAACGGAATATATTATATATAATACCTATAATATATAATAATATGTCCAATATACATTATTTGTTGAAACTAATTATTTTACCTAAGCAACTTTCAATATGAAATAAACCTTTGTGATTAACCTAATTAAATAATTAGATTAAAAATAAAATGTTTTACACCTAACCTATGACTTACACAATAAACGAGTATTTTAAGTAAAATGTTATTACTCAATATACAAAGAACAACCATTTAAATAATTATTTTAATAATTTTTCAACAAATTTGAGGTCAAACTTAGTAACAACTTTCCGTTTAAAATACGTTTAAACGTTTTTGTAGACCGAAAATTTAATTTAAAAATTTTTCCAACCATAGACATTATATTTTATCAATAATATTGTAATAATTGTGTTCATGTGTTATACTCTAATGTCAATATACCTTCCTTACAGAAATAAAGATGTAATTTTAGGATATATTTATTTTCGTACTTACGTTAAACTTATTAATCAGATATTTGGTATCCTGTAACAGTTTGTCGTCGTATTCAGTTCGTATAAACACTGAATCTTTCTCGAGTTGGTATTTCATTTTTCCCATTAGAATTTCTGTTTCCTGCTTAAATATTTGGTTAAATGTTTGATGTATGGGTTCAAAATACGTTTTTTCCTGTGTTGAACCCATTTCTGAAATTTGGATTTTTTTACAGTTTAATTTTATTTTACATACAGCAAACATTTGACGATAGCACCTAAAATATATTTGTGCACTTTCGCTTGGATCTGTTGTGCACGTCTCACAGGACCGAGCTTATTTCCAATTTCTTTTCGAACATTTTCTTTTTTGTTGATTTGTTTTTTCGACTTTGATTGAATTGGTTGATCTTTAAAAGATAATACCATCATCAACATTTACTATGCGTCAACCTGATTAAATACTCAGAAAATAAAAATACACCTGTATTTTTTTTAAGATAGGTAGATAATTAAATTCCGATGGATCAAATAAGTAAAATATCTAATAAATAATTCAATTCGTTTTAATTTGAAAATATTCTCAGTATTTGATGAATATAGTTTTCTTATGAAAGTTAAATACTTATAAAAACAACGTTTTATATTATGCATTTTTCGTACGTAGATCAATATAAAATATTGGCGAAAAGTGACAACTTTTGTGTTTATAATTTAACATAAAATGTATACAAACTAAGAAGTAGTAAGTACCAAACAATTGAGCGCTTGGATTACATCCTGATTTTTTCTTTCGAACACAACTCATTTCAATAAAGTAATATATAAAACTAAATATTTTTATACCAAATGAATATTACATTAATAACTACCTAATAATAATCGATATAAATATCTATAGCTAAGCAACAATTCTAATACGTTAAAACTTCAAAACAAATAATAAAGGTCTAATTTTGTGTAATCATACTGATCAAGGATTTTTTTTATCATGTTCGAATTCATGTGAAAATTTTATCGACATATATTTTTCTTATTTGTTATATACATATTTTTAATATTATTTTATTTGTACCTAATACCTACCACGCTAAGACGATTTCATGACAGTAATATGTAATGCCTACATAATAATATATCATCGATTATCGAATATGAGTTGCCTAGCTTAAACTCATATCGGTGCACACAAGGGTCATAGATGACATATTTTTTTAACGGTGATCTGTATTAATCATTCATATGCATAATTTAAGATATTTTTCATTGTATAAATAAAAATAAATTATAGTCTGTGTTTTAGCGATAATCAGTACCATGGTTATTACATTGGGTACAGCGTGGTCCGGTCAGTTTCCACAGTTTTACCACTCGTTTCCTTCACGGACGCCACTACCAATAGCATTTAGGCCATTCTACCAAGAACCATTGCTACCACAACGTTATTTTGTGCACCAACCACAGTTTCGGCAGCCGTTGGAGCTATACCAACCACCGTCTCCATCGCCGACTATGATACGGCCAAATCTGCAACCTTCACGCGTCTTACCTACCGCTCCATTGCCGTCAAACCAAGTGACCACGACCGGCGTTCATCACCACGTGTACTATTATTATTTTTATTTGCCATCAAAAGACGAAACACTGACCGGTCGAAGAGATGACGACGATGGTCGAGTGACACGACACCCATGCGGCGATCATCGTCCCACCACGACTGCCGAATGTCCTCCGGTATACCTTCCGCCTCCGCCACCTCCACCATCACCAACACCACCAACATCACCAACGACTCAAACTCCAACTTCTACCGTATCAGTGCCTCCACCGTTGCAAGGTCCTTGCAACGATGATACTGTAGTTGTGGACAACGTGGACTATTATCCTTTCAGTAGAACACCAATAGTTGTAGCACCAGCAAACGGCCCCCGAGATGGGTCTGAAAACGGAAGTCGAGACAACTCAGAACAAATTAAGCACAGGCATAACACCCAGCCCAACTTCATTTTGGCCAACTATTTGCTGCCACCGGACAAATGAACACCGTCGGTACCGGAATATCCCAAAATTACAGGATATTGTACATACATATCAATATCATAATATTATATACGACATACTTACATAATAATAATCATTATTTTTATACATAATAATATCGTTTTACGTTGATTATTATTATTACTCTTGTCTAGTGGTTGGTTCCGTTAGAATTCAATATAGAATTCCGTTTATTAACTGATTATAATAAAGTCGCTGCAATCGAATGAGGACCAATGTTATATACCGTCCACCATATAGTCATATAGACTTCGTTAATAATGTGTTAGGTTAATGGTTTGTCAAATATATAAATAAAAAATTTACAATAATGGATATTATTTGTATATGAATCAATTAAGTTATACTTATATTAACTGATAAAAGTATATAACGTTTGATATGTATAATGTATATAAAATGGTATGTTTGGTTTTTGTATATTGAACAATTCTTCACATCTTTGTAAATAATATCTAGATTAGGTTATAAGTATATCGAATTAAACATTTCGAATTTAGGTAGGTACCTATTAATGTTTTTGGAAGGATAAAAACTCAAAGTCCATATAGGCACCATGACTATACTCTTTTGTCAATAATAAGAAATAACGCAGCAGTTCTTCATAACTTGGTATTTGGCTTTAAATTTATTCGTGAATGTGTTATGAGATAGTACACCTACCGACCTTCCACCACCTACATTATTAACATCGTAGGTTGTAGTGTTATGAAAACAAAATAATATAAAATATACATAATTAAAATTAGGTTCAAATGTACGATTCTTTTCTTGTAACCCTTATTAAAATAATTTAATATACCTACATTATGATGAGCAATAATTTCTAATCGTTGTATAAGGAAACTAATCTATAAAAACGAAATGTCCAAACAATGTAATAATTTATATTATATAATAAAATATATTTCTACATAGGTAAGTGTATAGATTATAAATTTGATACTTATCACAAAAGTAAAAAAAAAAACAATAATAACACAAATGAAAAGTAATAATGTTCAACCGAGTACCAACGTTTAATAATAATAATAAATATTAATAACATGAAAATAAGTAATAACTACATTCTAGCTAGTTTATAATATCTATATTTAATTTTTTAATTAAATATTAGGTATGTTTTCTCAAAAAAGTTTATTTGTGGACATATAACTGTGTTTTGTAATCCAGAGGGCGTTGAGTCCATGAAGCGTAGTCACGAATTTAGCCATGTATAGAGTTAAATGACCTTAAAATTCACGAAAACTGGTGTTGAATCATCGTATATTTTCTGGCCAACTACCAAAATAACAAGATGAAAGTAAAATAATTCAAAGGAAAGTGACACAACCAAGTATGGCGAAATAGAAAAAAACTTGAATACATTTACGACATGTTATATAAGAAAAAACAATAATACTCGAATATATAAATATCAAATATAAACCATGTCAAATATCATATTATTTCAGAAAATAATGAAAAATGTAAAAAAGATAAGGTTTAGGTATGTTACAATATGTTAAATTTAACTTTAGGTGCTCCAATATCTCATATTTTTAATATTTTTTTTTAATTTACTTATTCAAAATCCGGTTTTTGAAATTCTTAAATATACTGGAATACTTAAAATCTTTTTTTTGGAACATATATAACTTTTAAAAAATGGTTCAAGTATAATAAATAAGTACTAGATCCAATATTACATTTATTTTATATTTTTGTAGAACCATTTTTTAAGGACTATAAGTATAATTATTCTTAGTATAGACATATTTTAATAGCTGAGAAACAACTCGTTCAAATTTCGAATTAGATACATCAAAGTTTTTTAAAAATGATCAACTAAATAATTTACAGTAAAGAGGAGAGGTTCTTATTTGAAAAACAGAAGTTTGTATCACCACAAGACACTCCTAAAGTAGTACAAAAAATCTCAAAAATTTTAAAATAATATGGTCTCGAAATATAATTAAAAATTTTAATAAGCTCATTACTAAAAGAAAAAATGAGATTGAGCATGCTTGGAGAATCATCCAGTATATATATTTACTTGTAAATAGTAATTGATTTTGCAATATAGTATAATCATTTAAATTATTTTAGCCTAAAATAAATAGGTAACTTTAAAGTAAAAAGTGTGTGCCAACTTTTTTTAAAATCAATATTTTATTTTTACTTTAAATAAATAAATAACTTTCCTAACAATTTGTTCAAAATAACTAGAAATTTGAAATAAATATTCAATTTATTTGTGTATATAAGTAATAAAAATGTAAGAAAAGTTTAATATTTAAAAAAAATCAAATCTGGTTTTAGTGTTATTGAACTTGATGTGATTGTATATATCAATTATTCATATACGATTGTAGTATTTTTTGAAATGATTTCTAATATTATACTTTTAACATTATGTATCAATTAAAATTTTCTATTATTTGACTTATGAAGTTATGCACAACTAAACTTGAACACAATTTTAAGTCAAAATACGCATAGCTAAGTCTATTCAAAATTAACGTACCAACTATAACGTATTGGTACACGATTTTATCAAACTTGTTCGTGGTTTTCCCCAACCCTAAACTTTAGATAACTTACTAAAAACGTCAACCTTTTACGCAAACATGTGGTATTGGATTACAGGATTACCTACTGTACTATTTAAACGATTAATAATTAAAATACACAGCAGAATTAATTCATCAAACGTATATACTAAAATATTATTGTTATTTGTTCATTTAACTGTCCAAATGTAAATCAAATCCTCATACGTCACCCACTTGGCGTATTTATAACTGTACAGCATAGGCGTGCGCACGGGTAGGGCTGATTGGGCTTTAGCCCCACCTGAGATTTTTTTATACGTGGCTGGGTTGGTACATTATGAAGATATGACTAAAAGTAGGTATATAGTCCTTTCAGTTTTTAAACGTTTGTGTTTACCAGAGAGACTATATAAAGCGATTCATTTAACACTGATTATTTCAAAAAGTGTAATTGTTTTTGAAAATTAAATTTTTTTTTACATAGTTTCAGTCTACAAGACAAATTTGTTATTAAAAAATTATATTTTTAAATATTTTTTATACTTCTAATTTTTTTAATTTTTTTAATGACAACATAGAACTTTAATTTCATATTCCAAAGCAGAATATTTTTCTAAGTATTTCGATACATAAAAATCGAATTTAGTGCGTGTAGTTTATGCGTTATAAGTATTTAAAGTTTAGATGAGCGGAGTTGAGTGGTGCGAAATGTATGTCCACTACTCCGCTCATCTAAACTTTAAATATTTATATCTCATAAACTAATAGCCCTAAAGTCGATTTTCCATGAATAATTTATAATAATTAATAAATATGAATGTTAATTGACAATTTTAAATATTAAATATTATATTTTAAACGTTTTTGAATAGATTGTTTTATTAGATTATATTTGGTTAACATTTTAAAACAATATTGATGAATTTTGTATGTGTGAAATAATGGAAACTGATTGTTTACATTTTCCAGTCACCAACAAAAGGGTCACTTAAAAGTTTGTAGTGAAAATGTTTATAACTTTTTTCTTGTGTGACCATGACAAGGTGGTGGGTGATCAGATTGAAAATAGCCATACCTGACTCAGAAGTCTGCGCACGCCCATGTTGTACAGTGTACACGAACTATAGTAATATGGTAATCAGGTAATGTACGGTGGAAAGGCCAAATAGAGTAAACCTCAACAATGAAAATTTTCAGAAGCGAATAACATAATAATATAATATGGTTTTATTTAAAACGAATGTTAAATTTATTTGTTAAAATATTTAAGGATTATATTATGTTTGTATTATACATAATATGGGAAATTTGTGTATAGTTCATTATGTTTTTATCAGAGTTAAAATTTCTTTTTTGTGTGGGGCCTGGGTAAATGGGTCTCATAACTTGGCCTTTACACTATTGATATTATAATACGTGATCCGAGTACGACATATATTATTTTCAAACGCTTAGCAAATATAGGGAAAATACCTTGTTGACACCTTTTTGATTTGAATCAATATTAATACTTACCTACTTATTATAGAAATGTACGATACATTTGAAAATTGTTTTAATTTGGATTATTCTGTTTGAATTTAGACAGAATAATTAGTATTTTATTATTACCTATTGTAATTGTTTCTATATAGCTATATTATTAATTGGAAGAAGTTTTGTTACCTATTTTATTGGTTGACACAATATTATTTTTCTTTTATGTTATGATTTTTGGGCATATTTTCGATATAATTCTTTACTAAAAAATAGGTACCAGTCGATGGATTACATTATGACGTCATAATAAATAATAAGTAATATGTTGTCTAATGTCTATGCTCTGTTCAGTGAGAGAACGCGCCGGTTATGCGATGCCCACGCGATACCCCTTCCATCGAGAGTCGAGACTGGTTCCACCATAGATTTATAAATTAAGTTTGATATAAGCTTAGTTTACACTTTATAGTAAGTTGCCTTATGGGTTTCTCTGTCCATTAGTTTCCCTTTACTTATTAGTTTATTATATTATTGTATAATGTTTCTAAAACAAATAGGTAGGGAATAAAACAATTGAATATAAAGGATGGATATTTTATAAAAAGTAATTATATAAAACCTTATAACCAAAATATTATGTACCTACCTACTTAGTATACTAATCATGTCATACAAGTTTAACATTAGGTATGCCAATTGTCATTTTTATTTTTTACTATGACCAACACAATACGCCAGTAGGTATACATTATATTAAAATAAAATAAATAGTAATAATATAATTTGGAAATTCATGAAACAGATCATACATTTCTGTGTAAAAAAAACATTTTTGATTTTATAGAGTGTTCTGTGTGTACTCGTGAATATAATATTGCATAATTATATGGATTTTTATGACATTTCTATTCTTCTTGATCCTATTGTATTATGCATATAAATACATATATTATTATAGAGTTCGTGTAATACGATTATACCGAACAAATTGAATTTTTTTGTGAATTCAGAACATGAATGATGTTGTTATAATATATTTTATACCTTATTATATTGAAATTATGGACATTTTAAATAATTGGAATATGTAGGTTACCTATATTAAAATTATTTTAATATAACCTCCACACATTTTATCCGTAATGTTTACAATCGATTTTTTTGTTTATTTATTTATTAACAAAAATCGGTATTATAAACAAATTGCATCTATAAATAAATTTTTTTTTGTTGTATTTATGTTCTTACAGTTGTTTCTGCCGGGTTTCAAGGATTTATTAAATTGGTAAACGATTTTCTCATTATTTCAAAACTAAAATGTGAATGAATGTGCGTTTATACATTCTATCACATTTTAGTTAACGCATGCATTTGTCCATAAGATCGTGTGCCTACCATTTGTAATGACGCATAATTGATCATTAAACTAATACAGTAGGTACCTATATAGTGTTGCAAATACTTACTAATATAGTATATATAGCATTCGAGGCTTCATTAAATTGGCTATTGCTTAATACACGATTCAAGTAGTCAGATAAGTACCAAGGCGTATTTTTATTAGTAGTGGTTGGTATTGTGGTGGAAAGTAGGACGAAGGTTCTATAGTTGCACTACGACAGTTCCTGGCAAAACGATTCAAACCTTCAACAGTGAAAGTATTATTTCGTTTTAGTACCCGCAAAGTGCCGTATTCTTACCACCCGGTATCGCGTTTATCATAGTTTTTCGCCATATTTTAAACCGGTGGTTGACAGTCACTGAAGTTCTCCAACGGATTTCAGATACTTTAGTAAGTAGTTTTATTGAGTATTATATCATTTTATAGGTAGACTATTATGTGTGTACAAATGTCACTTAATAATATGTTAGAATGTTTGGTATGAAGTATTTCACTATTTAATGATAATCGTTAATATTGTTATACCCTATATTATAGTGTTCACATAATCCCAAAAATTTTAAATTATAAGAAATTCCCAGTAATTTTCTTAATAATTGCGAATAGGTACAAACAGAAAACAATCACAAAACGTAAATATTTACGCAACAATCGATTTTTTTTAACTCTGAAAGGAATAACCGTAGAGATTAGAAATATTTTAGTTCATTCTGAGCTATCCAGACATGATATTTTAAACTTGCTTCGTTTTTTTATTTAAGTTTATGATATCTTTGTTTTTTAGTAATAAACTTGGCAATTTTATACATGATCCCTCATAAATTAATTTTACAATATTTAAAAAATATTGAAAATATGTAGGTATATATTTTGTAAGTGATTTGAAGTTTACATTTTGACGAAATTGGATATTTTAACTAAAAATAAAAGCTATTCATGAATCTATGTTTGTTATTTTGTTGTAATTTAAAAAATATTCATCACTGAGATTTGATATTACTCATAACTAAATGTATTATTATTTTCTGTACCCAATACAATTTTCACATTTTTAAGTTTCATTGGTACTACAAACCTATTCACATTATTCTACATTGGTATTGACTATAATTAATTAATAAAAATAATAAATTACCTATATAAATATATAAATACCTATATAATATTATAATAATTGATATTATAATTTAGGTATGCCAGTAGATTTATTTAGGGGGGGGGGGGGGCAAAAATGTATTTAGTTACTATTTTTACGTGGTAAAACAGTCCGAAGTAAAGAAGTCCTAGAAAAAAAGTCTGGTATATTATATTGTTTACATATAACAATAATTAAATATTAAAAAAAAAATTCAATGATTATAATTATGTACTTAGTATTATAACCTATATAAAAAAATTGAAATAATTATTACATACAAATAAAATATGCATAATATATTATAATGATTTCTTAATTAAATTGAGTATTAACTATCTTCATATAAAACATAATATATTTTTTGAAAAAAAATCGAAAAAATAATATCGCCATACAATATTTAAGAAAAAAATTCAATAATTATAATATTTATCTAGTATATTATGACTTAGCAGTTTAATTAACTAACTGTCGTCAACAAAATAATATTAAAAAAAAAAATTAATTTTGTTTGGTAGGTAAATAGTTTAGTTACAATATAATTTATATTAATACTAAATTAGAAGTTTGATTGTGCATCACATGGTATTTTTCCTTTTACCTAATTATATGTACCGGACTTTTTCACCGTCGACTTTTTATACCTCGGAATTTTTTATTCAGACTTTTTTTCCTAGGACTTTTTTACCTAGAACTTTTTGGTAGTATATCGATGTTTTGTCGAAATAATTAGTCCAACCTAGTCAACCTACCAAATGACTAATAAAAAAAATTAACAACTTATAATAATATAAATAAAATATGTAGCTTTCAAAATAAAGATGGTGAACGTTTCTATTCAGGATCGTTTTTCGCACATATTCAATGATTTACCTATATCATAGAATTCAAATATAATAAATATTTTACAGTAACTAACTACTAGTTCAATGATAGACTTCCTAGACTACCACAAAACAAGTTCTCTGGGGTCTGCTTTATTATTATTATTTAATATTTATATAAGAGAACTAAAAAAAAAAATTAAGTTAAATGCGATCCATTATGAACTAAATGTAATTATTGATTTTACAATGATGTGTGTTTTTTATTTTTATTTGTGTCTGTCATCACCTTTTAGGAAGTAAAAGTGCTTAGATTTTCTTCAATAGTATCTTTTCTGAAAGGAAAGTGAATTTAGTTGATACTTGGGGGGGGGGTCAAAAGTAAAATGTTTCCAGTAGTTTTCAAAAGCGCCGTGAAAAACAAAAGAAAAATTAAGGAAAAACAAGAAATTGTACACAAAATTTGTTTTCGAAAAATTTGATTTTGGTTTTTGGTGCAACTCTTAAACAAATGACCGTAGGTACATGAAATTTTGACTGAATGTTTATATCAGTATTTTCTATACACCATAACATTTTCCAAATATTTTAAGCTCTACATTTTCAGACATTTTCAGTTTCGGACATTTTCAGTTTCCATTTTTTTTTTTTTTTCTATAAATTTCAATACAATTTTATTTGTTGGTTAAAAAAGCTTGAAAATTTAATAGAAGGGTCCGAGGTTATTTTTTCAAACGCAGATGAAAAAAATTAAAAATCCATAGTCACAATTTTTTTTTATAAGCATTTAAAGTTCAAACATTGACAAAATACGTAAAATTTACGAAAATTTGCAAGTTATTTTGAGTTAGAAATCCATAAAAAATATTCCTTTAAATCTAAAATTTGAAAATTTGATTCAAGATTTCTCATAAGTTTGTCTACCTTTATCAAAGAAAAAAAAATGTCTATAAGAAACTCAGATTAAATTTTTATGAGCGTTTGATATTCATATTTTTACAACATTTGATATTCACTCGATTTCTCATATAACGATTTTCTTATTTTGTTGTAATTAAAAAACGAATGACTGTAGATACTTGAAAATGTAACTAAAAGTTTATATTAAGATTTTCTATACAACATACAATTTTGAAAATAATTTGACTTTTTTTTGAGATGTTTACGGAAATTGTCAGTTTTTTAATTTTTTTAGTTTTTTTTTCTATAATATCAATACAATTTTATTTGTTGGGTGAAAAAGCGTGAAAATCTAATGCAAAGCTCCGGATATATTGTTACAATAGCGGTTGAAAAATATTAAAAATACATAGGCATAATTTTTTTTTTATAAGCATTTAAAGTTTAAATTTTTACAAAATTTATTACATTTAAAATTTAATAATAATTTTGTGGTTAAAAATTTATAAAATGTTCAACTTTTATAATTAATGATTAAAAATTTAAAACAAGATTCCACGTAAATAGATTATATATAAATTACTTTATTTACCTTAATATCATTAAATATACTTAGTAATATCATAGGCTACCTTTTTTTAAAAATATAATTTGCATTACAAATTTTTACAAAAAAAATAATATTTTATTTGTTTTATTTTTAACAAACTGAATTGGAAGTAAAACACTTATGTATTATCCAATTTAACTTCGAATGACTTAAACTATTTCTCATTGTATTCAGTATTGTTTTATAACACTATACTTGTTTTTTATGATTACGTAAAAATACATGTAATTGCTGAAATATGCCCATGGGTAATCATTCTTATTGACTAGAAAAATCCACATCTTAGTATATGCAGCTAGAAACCAGTTGTCTAACAGGATACAGGAAGCTTAAAATGAATCGATGCATGTCTTTATAAGTAATTATAACTACTTTCTTTTTTGGTTCAATTCAATCAGAAAAACATTTTTTACGTTTGTTTACTAATGAATGATCATCATAAGCCATTATAATTTTTAAATAATAATGTACGCTACAAAAATTGCAATGAATTATTTATACATCGATTTATAAACCATCATCAGAGGTGGACTTAGCATTTTACTGCTATAGATACTAGAAATATGCCACCCCTATGTAAATATTAAAAGTGAGCACTGAGTATGATATGGTTGATATTATTATCTATACATTTTTCCACTACAGAAGTCAACATTAATTATTTAACTCCATAGGCACTGCATAATAATCAGGTCAATACAATTAAAATGTAGTTTACTTAAATTATTTGTTATACGGTATAATGCAAAACATAAATATAAATTATTTTAAAACTTTAAATATAATTTAAATTTTAAGCGAATGTTTATCATGTGATGTTAGTTGCGATCTATATTGAAAGCACTATGAGCTATGGCTAGTGATTTACATCAGCATACAATATTACAGCCAAATATTAATAACCTTGTCTTTCTAAACAATAAGCAGCTCACGACACACCAAGAAAAATGTGCAGTGTAACATAAAAGTAAACAATATTTAATATTACTCAACATAATGATAACGGCTACAAACTGTGCGCAAAATCGAGCTGGTTTTTTAGAAACAATCTTTTTTTTTTTAAATAATAGGTAGGTATATGGATCTAAATCGTGAGCCATATAAAATACGATTCATGATGAGGACGAATAGATAATTGTACTACTGTACTATAATAGGTAGACCACAGAATAATCCAAGTTTTTATAAAACAATAATTTTTATTTTGTGTTAGTAATTTCTAATTTTCCATTCATACGTAGTCATTTATAAAAAAAAACATTGATTTTTCTCGCTCAGTTTCTACATTATAAACTAGGTGACGTGTTTCGAAAACACGCGGTGTATGTGTGTCAAGTATAAATGAAAATTTGCGACCCTTTCAAGTCGCTATCATCATATATTGCAACCATTCAAACGCAACACAAGAGGTGTTATTTGTCAATTTGAAAATATTCATATCATAATATATACCACGGCGGTATATATTACGACATCAAAGATGATGACGGCACAATACAACATTACAACGTATATAATATACGCGGACTAACGACTAAGGTCTAATGCAGATATTTAAGTTTTAACGACGGTTCTGTTTTCAGACGAACGCTCAACTTTTCCAATAAGTTTTCGATAAAAATGTATAACGGTTTTGTATTTTTTGGGATATGATAATTATTCAGGTGTTCAACTTTTGCACAGAAAAACCAAACGGATAGAAAAAAAAAACGACCTAAACATGTTTAGCGGTGCACAGTGCACTCCTCCGTGGAGGAAAAATGCAGGGTTAAACGAATTTTGAGTATTTGCTGTACACGGAGAATAAGATACGCAAACGGCCACCAAAGACCTGGCCGGAAACTATGCGGTATCGAAATTAAACCAAAACACGACCTTGCGATTAATTTGGCAAAATCGAATGTTTTGCCAGTTGCCACTAGAGATAGGTCGTACCTACGCGTAACACGCACTCTTCTCGTTGTAATAGTTATGTCAGATAATAATACGACTGAATAATATTCATTACAACCATATTATATTATTTTTTAGTATCTTTTTATGTTGTTTTTTTTTTATTTATGTCCAAATGAAATTTCGTGACAACAATCTTTTAATGATTGTTTATGCTTATGATATATTATATTTTATTACTGTGATCAATTAAATAATATATTGATATTATTAATATTATTAATTAAGATTAATTATATAAACAATTAAACTAACGAAATATATTTCTAAATTTAATCAAAAAATGATTCACAAACTAAGTTTGTACCTATTTAAAATAAAAAATAAAAATTTTAAATTGCATACATTTCTGAAATTTAACATCACTAAATATCTTTCATCGACGTACAAGCGTTTTGTAACAACGAGTAGGTATTCCACCTATACCTACTATCTACCTATTAATAAACGCGATAAACAATTATTTGTACTGCACCGCTGTTTTGATGTTATTAACTTATTACGGGGGCAAAAAAATCCGATTACACGAGGTCAGTGTTTTTCTTTTGATGGAATTTTCCCTTTGTTAAAGGTTTAATCGTTTGTATGTTATTTTTTCGTTCAACGATCAGCCTCTTAGGATATTGTCGTAGGTACATGTTCTCTGCTGCAGTCAAGAGCACTGCACAGTGCACACACACACCGGATGCTGTTGGAAAGGTCACCTCTTTAGACTCCTGCCACCCAGAGTTCCGGTAGACCCTCACTCACTCACTTCTTAGTCACAGGAAGTGCGCCGGGGGATTTCCGACTATAGAATAGCCCACGGACGATAAACCCCTCATAATAAATATTGACGTCCGGTAGCCGCGACCGTGGCGTGGTGCTTGAACGAAAACGACTTAATATTATGATTAAATGTACCTATATACCTACCTACTCCACGTTTTTATGTTTATTTTTCTTATTCGCAGACGCTCAAAAACCATACATCGTAACATGTATATCAAACTTCTTTTCTCGGCGTTTACAATCACGGCGTTCACGTCGGCACGCCCTCAGCAATTGCCGTTATCTCTAGTGCCGCCCATCCAACAGCAGGGTTTCGTAGCACCACCACAAAACAACGCCATAAATCCTTCAGTAAGTCCATGCAATAACTACCTGACCTATAATGTGACTAGGTCGATTCTTATATTACTAACACGCGAGTCGTATTTTTTTTTGTATTTTATTTAATTATTCATATATTATACTATTATGAATACTGGGCCCCACTGAAGAAACTCGTACACCTCGACATATAGAAGTACATCCGTCGTATTAACGTATTCATTACCTATACTAAGTATAGAGTATTGATATTTTTAGTCATAGTTATTTGACAACAGAAATTATTTTTACGGTTTTTGAAACGCGTTCCGTTTCGTTACAATACGAAAACGATTTAAAGAAACAATTAATGAAAAAAGAAAGATTTTAAAGTTTATTTTGGCAGTACCTATATAAAAATACTCATTTAAATTATATAATAATATACCATCAAAAGACTACTGCAGGCGTAATGAATACAAATATTGACGTAACGCAACGTTTATCAATATTCAATGATATTATATAATATGGTACACGTACTATTCACAGAAACTGGTATTTATCAATATACTTTCGGATAAAATATGTTGAACGATAGGTTAAGTGCCCCATTAAAATTGTTTTATTTAAATATCATTGTGAAAATGGAACGAAAAATATAACTCGATTTATTTATAATATTGCTAAACTACCTTTAGTTTTAATCGAGTATTTTATTTTTTCATAAATAATGTTAAGGAGGGGCCTGCTTGTGTGTCTTTAATAAGGGGCAATATTTAGGCAATATGCAATTTCGTTGCCGCCGCCCATGGCATTTGTGATAGTCGTCAATGATGATTAGTGTGATTGTATGCGGGTACCGAGTTATCTACGCACGTACTGCATCGTACGCACAATAAGTCATGTCGACGGCACCGCTGACCAAAAATAAAATGCATGATTTTTTGCTCAAAACACGCTTTACAGGAAAAACTCTCAGTCATCGTAGAGTGGTCTGATTTGATCAATTTTTTTCTCGTTATAAAAAGGAGCATTTTCTACAGGGTGAATTGGACTTCGATTTTTAATTTCGTTGTTTAAAACAGACATAATACAAATAACAAAATCTTGTGAAAATTGGTCATACCTATTCAAAATTGTATTATATATGGTTTAAAATTTTGAAAATCCAAGTCCAATGCACGCCGTAAGTAGTATTTCTCTTTCAAAAAAAAAAAAAAATAAAAATTATTGAAATCGGATCACTCTACGAGGCGTGGGAGTTTTTCCTGTAAGGCATGTTTTTGAGCAAAAAACAGGTCACGTGCAGGCCCATCAATAAAAATGAAACATAGTAATCGTTTTAAGTAATTTAATCTTAATTACATAGACTTATTAAGTAATAAGACAACTTTACTAAATACATTTTGTATTTACTGTTTTGTGATTTTAAATATATTATCCATTATTGTAGAGGTACTTATAAAAAAAACTTTTATAATCAAAGATTTGTCAGACAATACCGAGTAATTTTTAATAATAATACAATATAGAGTTAAAATAAAGTAAGATTTCTATTTATATTAACTGTTCACCTATTTAATTTTTAGTTCATGGTTACTTGAACATTATATTATAATATAGGTATGCTTGAATAATGATGGCCGTGTCAGAGGTTAACGGCGAAAATACGTTAATATGCATACTATAGACTCCTTGGACTAAAATGAAGGAAATTCAAAAATTTAATCTGAATATTTATATAATAAACTAATAACCATTAAATAAAAATTGCAAATGAACCGTTAAGTTAAAAAAAGGATCTAAACATACTGCTAGGTTATAACTGAAACATATTATATTTTTCGTCATTTCTTACCTTCTAAAATGGTAATTTAGGCCAATTCGTATTTCACTAAAACAATAGGTACATATTGGCATATTGCATCACCTATACACAAATTGTTATATATACTGAGTTGTATAATACAATATAAGTAACTTAAAAATAAAGTGTGGCGCATATTATATAGTATATAGTTCATTATTGCAATAACGACCATGGTCGTGGTGGAGATTATCTGTATTGATTTTTGGACGTGACGCAGATTACAATGTATACGGTATACCTAACTCATTTTTTTTTGGTGTCATTTTTGACGCAAATTATATACCTAACCCATTCTAGCTTTTATGTGACACGAATTGATCGAATTAATAAACACCTATGTTATATTCAGCTGTAGGAACACACAACTTATATTAATAAATTTATATTTATCTAACCGACGCAATACAATAATAAATACTATTATTATTTTTAAAAAATTTTAACTAAAACTGTTATAACAGTAATTAAGTGTATGCAAAATCAATAATATTATCATCATATTAGTTATAATTCTGATAAAAAACGCAATTAAAATAATTTTTCAAACTTGTTTATATTGTTAAGTATTATATGAAAAATTTAAGTTACTTAACTTCTACTAGATTACTTCAATATTAAGCCAAAATACCAGACTATCAAAATGATAACGATATAATATATCTTTCTAAAATAATAAGCAAAGCAGAATTAGTAATTGACAGGTATAATTGTCTATTCTTCGTAGTAAAGCGTGTCTGAATTTCACTTTATATGTACCTATACCTAAGGGCTGTACATTTTCGGCCCGATCGGGTCCATCAATTTTATCCTCAGGCCCGGCCCGCCCCGGTACAAAAAATATTGTGAAAAAAAGCTTGGGCCCGGTCCGAAATAATGCTAAGCTCGTAAAAAGCCCGGTCCAACCCTTTATTTTATTTCAAAGACCCGGCCCAGTCCAATGTCACTACAAGCCGGGCTTTTTAAGAACCGGGTCGGGCCTACCTACCTATTATTTCTTGGCGAGCGCGTTAATTCCTTAGTGGGGAAGCAAACAATTTTCTATCGTTCATTTATAAACTTTTTAAATATTCTTATCACCTCAGTACAATAATACGCTACTCAAGAAGGACTATAGTTAAAACCTAGTAGTAAGTGTAAGACACTCAGTTCTGACCACGATTTAAGATATACAGGTTGCGTATCGAACTCCCATAATTTGACCGGTGAATTAACTATCTGAAACAGCTGTTCCTGGTACTAATAGCACACCCTGAGGACAAATTTAAAGATTCAATAATACTATAAACTATAGGTATTATTGGTATCAAAAGTAGATAACCGTGGTAAGTGGTTTATATCGTTATGGTATTATATATATATTTAACATATTTAAACCACAACGAGCGCTAGTGATTCTGGGCCCTCAGCTGTTTCAGATAGTTGGTTCACCAGTCACCGTAAAGCACTATTCATTAAAGGCCGATGTTTAACCTGTATATCTTAAATCGTGGTTCTGTCTGTAATGTGGCTAATTAAAACATATACTTTTATACAACGAAATAATCATTAAATATGTAATATATTGATTTAAATACTATACATTGTTATACGATATTATAAAATTATTATGACCATTGGACTGAAACACGAAACAGTGAAAACTGTATAAATATAAGTCTCTGGGGTGGGGAACTTGACTCTCCCGCACTCAGTGAACGCTTGTGTTGATTGGATCATAACAAATTGCTCCGTACGCATTGCTTAAAATCATTTGTAAACTTAACCTAGAGGATTCAACCTTTTTTTTTTTGATGAAACAGGAATCGAATCTTTTTATTATTATTTTTGTGTAAACAGATGTTGTGATGTCCTTTATATTAGTGCAACGTAATGCTTCATAGCTTAGAGTGCGAATCAGTAAAAATTGTTTCTCTGCCTTACACATAGATTACACCGCGTTAGGTTATGGTATCATTTTCATATACGTATACTATAAACTGATATTGGCGATACTTATAATATTTAGTATAAGCCTTGTATATGAACACTATATTGGACAGTATAATTGTTTATTGTAGTCTTTAATAAAATAATAAGTAACTACTTATAATAATACATGAACTTTAAAAACCTAAAATGTTTTGATTTCTTACAGATCAACTCTATCGGCAAGCCAACCAATCCAATTGTGGTGGCCGCGTTCCAGAGGGAGGCTTTGCTGCCCCCACACATGCAAAATTCGTTTTACAAAAACCCTAAGATAGCAGAAAATTTGGCCCAGAACAGTTGGTTCGGTCCTGGCGAGCAGCACGCTGTAAACAGGGAAACGGAAAAGATCCCAAGAGAGAAAATCTTTCTCATTCTAAAAAACGCAGGACTTTTGCCCACGCCTTGACTGGGCATCATTAATGAACATGATTATAATTATTTAATACTAGAATAAGATAATGCGTTAAATTAACTGTACATATTTTGATCACATCTTTTTCCCGAATCAAACGTTATATTCGTGTTTTTGTATATTTTTTCCACTGGATTATATTTTTAATCATAGTAAAATACGGTGTGTTTAATAAACATATATTTTTTTTATTATAAATACTGTATAACGACGTTATTATTAACGATAATTATGACGTAATTACATCACATCGTGTATGTGTGTGTACATTGTATTTTGTAAATAAAAAATAATTATTGTAACATTATATTACAATAAATCATTATATTTTATCTTTGTTTTTGTAAGTCGAATGTTGTTTTTTTATGGATACGTGTGCCGAAGATAATAACAAGTAAATGGTATATCTTACAAAAAAAATAATTAAAATAAACTAATGTTAGAAATCAATATCTTTATTAATATGTACGTGTACCTATGTTATTACTTATTAGGTTATGACTTATGATCTATTATATATGATACTTATACAATAATAATGTTTGTAAACAAGGTATAGGTAGTTTGGAAGTCACAACTTGTTTTTTTATACCTACTTAAGGACTTAAAGACCTATATTCTTCATCATTTTATTTTTATTCTCTACAGCTCATATTTTTACTACTTCTTTTAAACCCAATATTAAAATGTTTATATGTTTGTTAAAAATAATATTATTTTTGGTACATAAAATTAATATGATTTGATGATTTTTGATTGTAAATAAATTATGAGATTTATGAGATTTATGTTCAATAGGTAATAATAATAATAATAATAATCACACACGTGTAAACAAATCTACAGTACCACAGGCTAATGAACTAGTAGTTGAAGCCTTAACCCTAATAATAATAAAAAAAAAAAAATAAAGATAATAAAATAAAGTCTATTCCGTGAAAATCAACAATAATTCGCCGTTTACATCAAATAATTGTTTGTAATCTAAAAATAAACTAATTAAATTCTAAAACCAGTAAAACCAATGAATAATTGGTTGAAAATGGTTTGAATTGATCGAATCAATTGAATGAATCAAATGTTTGTAATTGCCTAGTACATTATGTATAGAAAGATAGCCAAGAATATTTTCAATGTAATAACTATATTAATATATTGTAGACTGATAACTATTGACTGTTGCTGTATACTACCTACTTAGTACTTGTATAAATGTATAATACATTAATACTATTGAAATTTTTTTATTAGGATCGTTTAATACAATAACTTAATTTAATCATCAATATTGACAGTCAATAAGTATTTTTAAAATTTTAAGTAGTACCTATGACTTATGAGTGTTTTTTTCTGTCCATCGACAACATTTGGGGTAGTAAAAATGCCCTAACTTTCGACATCAGTATCTTTCTGATAGAAAAGTGAATCTATTTAGTACTTTTAAATAGTGAAAATTGAAAATTCCCAGTATTTTTAGAAAAAACCTATAAAAAAAAAAGTGAAAATAGTGAAAAAATTGTAATTTGTACCAGGGCTAAATTTAAAATAAATATATCCTTTTTACGTTTTCTGATATTTAAGCGTTATATATATTATTGTATACAATTTTAATGTTTATCATTATTGTACTTTCAAACTTATTTGATTATTTCCGTTTATCGTTTTTATATTTTAAAACGTTATTTTAATTTTCTGTTTAATGTTTAACGTTTGATATTTTTTTTTTATGAATTATATTGTTATTTTTGGTAGGTAATTAACCACACTTTGACATAAGAACTATCAAATTAATAAAATTAGTTATCCAAGATAGGTTATTTTCAATCATCCTAGGATCTTTAGTAAGTAGCTATAATTAACTGGCAAGTTAGTGTTAGTCTAGACCACGAATTAAGATATACAAGATACAAAACGGAAAGGTCTTATCAATGTTTTTCTAAATCCACCCGCTTCTCACAAGTTTGTTTCGTATCTTGTATAGTGTATATTATCTTAATTTGTGGTCTAGACTCTAAGTGTCAAATATTGCTTAAGTATTATCGCATGAATGAAAGATGAAATAATAGATTTTATTGAAAAAAATATTAATAACAATAATACAACATGAAATGGCATAATAATGTTAATGTTATATATAAGTATTTAGTAGGTAGGTAGGTACACTAAACTACGCGACTGTAGTTTTGTATATTATTGAAATTTGAATTACAGAAATAAATTAATATTCTATTAAATTCAATATAAAGGGATAAAAAGTACTTCAAAAATATAAAGTACTGTTAACATAGGTTTAATAGGTTTGCCAACTTTGAACTGTTTATAGTTATAACTTATAAGATTCATACTAATATAGAATACATGATATAAAAACAATAGTAATGTCAAGTTCAACGTAAAAAAAGCACAAACGTTATATGCAATTTTTTATGTTACGTTTATTGTTTATGTTTAATCATTAATTATGATTAATGATATATCATTATGTTTCATGCTATTATAGATTTTTTTCGTTTTTTTTGTTTATTGGTTTCGTTTATTTTTTTTTTTTTTTCATTATTTTCCGTTATTGGTAAAACAAGTTAACGATACACGCTCTGGTGGCATAATCAACTCGCCGATTCGAGATGTATAGATATAATTTTATACTGGTTATTTTATTGTAATGATAATGCTCACACACCATTATAATAAATAAACTAAAGTCTTACAAAATAATAAATAACGGCCAGACTGTCGTTCGTAGAAATTGGTCATCCCCAATAAAACCATCGTCACCGACAAAATTTGTGTGCTTATTTTTATAGGCATTTTTGAATTTTGATATACATATAAACGAAAAATATTGATTATTTCAATAATGAATTTAGTTATTTTGTTGTAATATTCAAAAAATATTAATTAAACATAGGTAACGACAACTAAACAACAACAACAACAACGGTTATTTTACCTAACCATTAATAAACGGTCAAGTTGTTTCGTAATATTTGTTGCTTAGCGCTTTTGAAAACAAACTGCAGAGTTGTGTTTACAGTATAAGCACTTAAACACGTTAGAAAGTTAAAAGTTCGCTAACAGCTCATATAAGTTGTTTTTGGCTGTCGTGGGTATTGCATATTTTATTGTTGTTGAAAAAAGTGCTTAAAATAAAAAATAAAAATATAAAAATGCAAAAACATGTTATTAAGTTAGTATTTATTATTATTTTTGACAGTAATAAATAAAAATACAATTACTGATAAACTGTGAAACTAATCATATTTTAAAAAATCCTATGCAAAAGTAAACACTAGGTTAGGTTATACCTACGTTAATTATAAATATATTTTACACTTGGTATTAATTAGACTATAACCAGGGTTTACGAAATAAAAGATATAGGTACCACATAGTTTTACATATGTATTAACAAAAAAACATTTGAATTAAAAAATGAAATGGATTTTATCACAAATATCAGCCGATAATTTCAAGTATGGCAACGTGGGTATTTTATAAAAGTCATATTGTTTTTCCAACATACTGGTTGAGATAACTATGCGATAATGATTATGAAAATAAATTAAAACTTTCAGAGTACTTGTTATTTGTGCCGGTTCTCAAATATTTTCGATTTATATTTCTACATTCCAACGAAGACGACTCGCGACGGCGGCGACGGAAACCGCAGAGCACACGTCGGGCGGGTGACGAACGACTATGATACTTGTTATAATATTGTGGCTAGGAACGCGGACGTCAGCAGCGCCGGATCCACGAAAACGACGAAACGTTTCAGGATTCGGCGGTGCGCGACTTCACGGCGAGGCCTTTGGATGCGGCTGCAAACACTGCGCCGACGGGACGCTGGGCTAGGATGAAAACCGCGGAGAGTTTCCAGGACACCGGTGCTGTCCGCCTAGATCCTCTCCCTTTTTCGACCAGTGGCCTGATGATCCCGCCGGCCGAGTCGCCGCCGGTTCCACAGTACAAGGTTGTATCCCTGTTTTCACAATTTTTTATTTTTTTTTTTCAAGTTCTCATAACTGTTTTTGTGTAGTTCCCGCGAAACTGATAGTAGCATAAAACAATCAAAGAAGGTCTATACAATAAAATGCAGTTGCTACATGGACAATAAAGATGTGAATAGGACATAATAGTCTTATCAGCGGTCTTCGAGGGGAACAATTGAGGCCAAATAAAGCATACCTATATCATAGACAATAAAGATATGGATAGGCCGCGGCTATGTTAAATATATTTGAGGCCGCGTTCCCAGAGGGGAAGGCAATTGAGGCTCCTTTATCCATAGCCGTGTAGACACTCGATATAGGTATACTTTATTTGGCCTCAATTGTTCCCCTCAAAGACCGCCGATAAGACCATTATGTCCTATCCACGGACTAAGATATAATGGACTGGAAACGACATAGTCGGCGGGGGTCTGGGAACGGCCACGAAAAGGTGTCACTTAGCTGATAATAATACTGTTCTTGAAGTTTTCAGCGCTACCAATGGTTTTATTTGGCTACACAATTTGTATCTTAGTCCGTGTTAAATGCAGAGGGCGCTGTGAAATTGTGAACTCCAGGAACACAGGCGACCCCCCGCACTTTGCCTCTTGTACATACATTCGTGGACGTGATAAGCTGCTCGTTTCTAGTCAATTATATCTTAGTCCGTGGTCCTATCCATATCTTTATTATCTATGACCTATATCGAGTATCGACTATCAATCACGGTTATAGATAAAGGAGCCTCAATTGCCTTCCCCTCCGGGAACGCGGCCTCAAATATATTTAACATAGCCGTGGCCTATCCATATCTTTATTATCTATGAGTTACTACCGTCTTCGCAGAAACTACACAAAAAACAGTTATGACAACTTGAAAAAAAAAATTGTAAAAACAGAGGTACGACCTTCTTCGCTGCGGCGGGTGATTTATTCTGCCACATTAAGCACCTTTTTTTTTTGTTAAAATTATTATTTCTGTTTTTTGCCACATTGAGCAATTTTCCTTAGTATTAGTTATTTACTTTTCGGCATAAATGTTTCATAATTGTAAAGCACTCGTTAATTATATATCAAATATATCTATATCTATACTATTATATAAAGAGGAGTTGTTAGTTATCGTTGTTGAGGGTAATCTCTGGAACTACTAAACCGATTTCGAAAATTCTTTCACCAATATAATATAAAAGTTACGAACAAATTTAATTAAAAACAACATCGAATTAGACTGTTGGTGGCAAAATAATTTTCGGTGTTTTTCGAAAAATTTGGAAAAAAGTCACAAGTCCGAAAATATTACCTCTATAGAAAATTCGCTCGGCACGAATTCCGATCTCGACCTACCTACAAGGTCGACGTCCAGTCTGACGTCCAAATTAGACTGTTGGTGGCAAAATAATTTTCGCTAGAGTTTTTTTTTGTATACTTGCATATAATATAGATAATTATTAATAACCAGTACTAAAAGTACTGCGTACATTATTGTACACAACATAAAATACATATAATATTATAATTATTTTTAATTTAAAAAAAAACGTATTAAACGTAAAATTTTAATTCATACGCGACCCTAAATCATTAGTTGGCGACCCCCATGTTGAGAAACACTGGTCGGGTCGGGGCGTCGTAATCGCGATTCGCAGGAGCGGTACATTATTATTTCACGGACGGTTGTTCAGGACGTTTCGCCTCAATGCCTCAATGCCAGAGTAAACTGTCGCCCATGTATTTCTTATGTACTAGCATAGTAGCATGCGGTGCACAAGACGCGACTTATATTATACTAATTAAAGTTCCCGTTTGCTTAAAAATATCAACCAATAAATAAAGCAAAGAAATTATTATACACCATAGCTGGATTTGTATTTTTAACCCAATTACTTTTTAAAATACATATGAAATAATAATTTCATTGCGATTATAAATAGATTTTTTGTAAATGTTTCGCGTTTTTTACGTTGTAACTTATAAGTGACCTGGAGTACTTTTCGTACGATGGTTTTATCTCCTGTATAGTCATATACACGTATTAGTATAACATTTTAAATAGTTTTGATTAATATAATATATATTATATACTGTATATATTGTACAGAACTATGATGAGAATTTCCCATCATAAATATTCGAACAAGATTTTGGGAAAATAATTGATACAATAAATTAAAGAAAAAATATAAATTAATAATCCTGAAAAATACATCGTTTTAGTATAAATTTAAATACACACCCATGTTTAAACAATTTTATTTTGATTTATCACATAGCACACTTAATTTTTTAAAAAAATGTTAATTTACTTACATGATCTATACAAATAATGTATAATGATAGCGTCAAGTGATATTTACAGATTGATTCAACATAAAAAAAACTTTAATTGGAGAAGCCACCCATTGACAATACACTCTAACACGTAACAAAACATAAAATAATTATGCTTACATGTTTTCAAACTAAAAATAAAAATCTTCAGTCAATAAAAATGTTAATAGTTATTAATATTATTAACATAACATTGACCTAATTTAATGGTCTTCGTGCGTTTAAACAGTGTGTCGTATACCAAAATCTACATTCCTGTACAGATGGATCGTATCTGGTTCCTTGTGGACAAACAAATGTTTCTTTGAACCCATTGTAATGACATAAGTGAAAAGCCTGAAAAATATAAAATATAAGTGGATATGTATATTTATATATATATTGCACCAACTGGAATGGGTGAAAAATAAAATAGTTAAAACATTGAACATACATTATAGGTACTATAATTACGTATGTAGATAAACAGTTAAAAATTATACACAACGCAACACCGTAAGACGTGTAAGTTGCAAGTTACAATTACATATTAAGAATTTTATTTTACATTTCTACGATTAAGTGTGGAGTTTCTATATATAATCGAATTAAACATTTTCATTTAAGAATTTAGTATAATATTATGCATATTGCATATGCATATATTATACGCAACGACACGAGTTCTTAAGAAAAACTGATGAATAATAATAATGATATTATTTTTATTTTATATATCACATTTCCATAGATTTGATTATAAAAAATGGTACTGTCTCTTCTCTCTGCATTATCTACGTGCATTATCTGCATGAAGCAACGAGCTTGAATATTTCAAATTTTTTTTAGATTCTAAGCGAAGCGATGAATGTATTGATTTTAAAATTATGTGTGTTTTTTTTTTTTTTTGTGTCTGTCATCATCTTTTAGGACAGTAAAAATACTTAGATTTTCTTCAACAGTAACTTTTCTGATAGGAAAGTGAATCTAGTTGGTACTTTGGGGAGTCAAAAGTAAAAATTTCCATTAGTTTTTAAAAGCGACGTGAAAAACAAAAGAAAAATTAAGGTAAAACGGGAATTTTTACGCAAAATCTGTTTTTGAGAAAATCGATTTGGTTTTCGGCGCAACTCTAAAACAAATGACCGTAAGGGACATGAAATTTTGACTAAATGTTTGTATTAGCATTTTCTATACACCATAACATTTTCCAAATATTTTGACTTATTTTGAGCTGTTTACGGACATTTTCAGTTTCTGTTTTTTTATTTTTTTTTCTATAAATATCAATAAAATTTTATTTGTTGGTTAAAAAAACTTGAAAATTTAATAGAAGGCTACTAGGTTATTGTTTCAAAGGCGGATGAAAAAAAATTAAAAATCCATTGTTACAATTTTTTTTTATAAACATTTAAAGTTCAAATATTGACAAAATACGTAAAAATGACGAAAATTTGCAAATTATTTTGAGTTAGAATTTCATAAAAAATTTTCCTTTTTAAATCTAAGATTTGAGAATGTAATATAAGATTCTTCATAAGTTTGTCTACTTTTATCAAAAAAAAAAAATGTCTATAAGAAAGTCAAATAAAATTTTTATGAGCGTTTGAAATTCATATTTTTACAACATTTGATATTCACTTGATTTCTCATGTAACGATTTTCTTATTTTATTGTAATTAAAAAACAAATGACTGTAGATACTTGGAAATTTCACTGAATGTTTATATTAGCATTTTATATACACCATACAATTTTGAAAATATTTTGACTCTTTTTGAGCTGTTTACGGACATTTTCAGTTTTCAATTATTTTAGTTTTTTTTTCTATAAATAGCAATCAAATTTTATTTGTTGGGTAAAAAAGCGTGAAATTTTAATATAAGGCTCCTGATATATCATTCTAATAGCAGTTGAAAAATATTAAAAATACATGGTTACAATTTTTTTTTATAAGCATTTAAAGTTCGATTTTTGACAAAGTTTATCAAATTTAAAATGTAATAATTATTTTGTAGTTAAAAATTTATAAAATACCTATTAAAATTTTATAGCTAAAGATTGAAAAATTAAAACAAGGTTCAATATAAATAGGTTATATAAAAATTACTTTATTTACAATAATATCATCAAATATACTTGGTAATATCATAGGCTGACTGACCGTTTTCGCTCAGAACCGTTTTTCTTATACAATGATATTATATCATTGAATTCAAGTTTAATACAATCCATTATACATTGACCCACTTATAACCTACTGTACATCAGAGCGACATCCACTTACCCGCTTTTTTAAATACATAGTTTTTAAACGAGATGAACCTTAATTAACATAATAATTTATTGACAAATTTTAAATTGGTATTTTTTCAAACGGTTTTTGAATATTCACTGTTCTATTATAGCCGTTGATCATTCATACTTTTTCTGGCCCCCCACCATGTTTGGTCCTTATAATATTAATTTATCATGATGGACCAGATTCAAAGGTATTCGATCAGGTGGGGTGGAGAGTGAGGACTGGTAAGAAACAATATTCCTATATATCACCACCCCGAACACGAAAACAACGCAACTGAAGTCGTGTTGACTGCTGATAAAGGAGCATATTATACAGCACTCCCAGCACGGGTTACTCGGGTTACCACTGGGTCAAATAGGTCGTTAAAACGCGTCTAGAGGGCACGATTTCTCTGCCGACATACACCTATGAACTTGCTGTCGATTTCTCTCGTACGTACAAGAAAAGTTATATTTTTCATTAAGTTCGTCATTGAGTAGACGATGGGTAGGACGTGGTGAACTCATTCGTGCTTACTGTCAAATGGCTATTGAATAGCGACTGATATGAGTGAGAAGTGTTATTTTCTAATGTTTTGTACTAATTGCAGTGTTTAGTGTTAAACAAAAAAAGGTCGTGATCGAAGCACGATATCATGCGCAAAACATGCGACAGTTCAAAGCTAATGTTGAATTCATTATACAAATCATGTCACACTCGCAACTCGTTCGTATTTATTATAATGATGAAAAATAGGAATGTATTTTATTTTAATTCATTTATTTTTAACCTTTATCTCAAAGGAAAACCATTACGCGCACACCCATTTTAATAACGCTCATGAGTTTTAAATTGCAGACAAAACCATGCGTTAATAAAATATACATATCATACCTATAGGTACATTGATATAAAATATTTATCTGATGCACAATAATATTCCATGTATGTGAATACTGAATAGAATAATATATACAGTTTTATAATAATAAAATCATAGTTTTTGTACAATTAAACTATAGATACACCACCGCGCATTAACGAAAACAGTAGACAGTAAAATAATAATTTCTAAGCTAAATAGAGCACAACAGGGCCGATGGCGTTGCTTAGATTACATTCTGGCAGAGAGCAGACAGTAATAAAATAAAATATAAATTTAACCTTTTTAAACTAATGTATATTTTTCCAAGGATATGAATGCCGGTTGGACCGAATTTCCCTATCACAAGACCAAAGTATTTATCCACCAGACCGGCTCATAATATACAGTCGTTTTACGGTAAAAATGTCAAACATTTGTTAATTTACAGCAAATTAATTGTTTCATTAAATTTTGAAGTATCCTTGGATTCCCAACTGCTACAATAGGTACACTAATACACTATACATACATGTATTGGATTTTAGCATTGCCGGATTCGAGTAGAGTTGTTAATTTATTAATAACAGCGTACCACACTATCAAAAATTCTCTTGGCTGCAATTTAATTTATTCATGTCCAAACTGGGTATTTTGTTTTGTGTTTGAGGATTGCAAACGCTTTTCCACATATTATATAGTTCCACACACGTCCGCCGGTGCAATAGGTACGTACTACACAACCGTGGAATAGGAAATAGGAACTCCCGCTAAAAGCGCGTATAGTAGAAATATTTTGCGTGGAGTAAAAATGTCTACTGTGCTGTAAGGTATTACTAGACTGGCTAACTCATATTGTCAAAAGTCATGGTCACAGTAATTTTTTTATTTGAACAATATATCGCGTGGCTGACGACAGTTTAAAACTTATCCGACGAACAGAATGACTGTGAAAAATGTTTCGAAATGGTCTATAGTATGCACTATTAATAACTGCCGTATATCAGCTGTGAATCGGAGATCAGAAAATAATAAATTATATGATCGAATGGATTGTTGCAGATCTTCATTGATAATGGTCAATATTACCAATTACCTATTACATTATTATAGTATTTAGTATTTTTGAAAACTATCAATCAATTATGGATTACAATATTTTTGTGTGAAAGTTCAGCTTAAATAAAAATTATTAGCTATAACATAATATTAGAATACGACTTCATTCAGAATGATTCACAACTTGATTTCGGATTTTTTCTTAAACGTAATAAGGTTTAAGTTTATAAATTTGTTAAATTTTTAACTTGAATACCTAACACTAAAAATAACTGTGCAAATAACATTAAATATCATGTTTTAAGCCATATTTTAGCGAGGTCTGAACGTGGAAATAAATAGAAATGCTTTAGTATTTGATGGTGCACGAGTAAACCACTTCAATATATCTATTTTTATAAATAAATGTTTTTCATATAGTTTTCATTATCAATATATTGTATTAAATGTAAAGGTCTTACAATGGTGTATATTTTTTTTGCATGTGTTTTTCTATCATAATTTTTAGAGAAGTAAAGTTTCTTTGAATTTAAAATTTGAGCGTGGTTTCTGTGTAGAAAATTTGATCAAGTGGGTATTTTGAGGGGTCAACAGTAAAAAATTCACATTACTTTTGAAAATACCAGGACACAGAAAAGGTCAAAAGTTTGATGGTTGAATACAAGGTTCCACCTAAGTTGTTCTTATAGAAATATTGAAAATATCAAAAATACATGTCAACATTTTTGTTAAGCGTTTTTAGTTAAAATGTTGACGAAATTGAATATTTAAACTCAAAATAACGATCTTTTCTCTGAATATATTAGTTATTTTGTGGTCATTCAAAAAATATTAATTGGTAGGTTCTATAACTTTTTACTATAACATAATATATTATTATTTTCTAAGAACATTTTCTATTGAAAATCAAAATATTTAGACTTATTTATGCTTTTTATGTTCGAACCTATTTAAACCGTTATATTTTACGTCAGTATTGAATCACAAGTTGATATAACAATAATACATGATAAAATATAATAAAAGTATTACGCGATGGTTTTGGAAAAAATACGTAACCATTATAATCTACTGTATTGTAGATTACAATAATAGATAAATAATATATAAGTACCTATTACTATTTTATAGTAATAATTTATGTCCTTTAAATCCTACCTTGTTTCGCACGAAATTGTTTTTTGTGTGCAATTAATCGATTATCGAATTAAAATTGAACACACTCATTAGAGTTACCTATTCAATGAAGATGTTCCTACACTCGAAACCTACTATACAGCAGAGTGATTTCTTTGGTTTTGTTTTTTTCCTCGTAAATTTTAAAGCATAAAAATTGAAGGGAAAAAACGCATTCATGATATTCCATATTTTGTTACCACAAATTATAATAATCTATAATAGTCAGTAGGTATTTTCAAAAACATTTGAAAATAAGAGAAATATTTTACCTGACACTGAGTTTCTGGATCTGGATATATTCTCCCAGGCCTACCACACGCAGAACTCGTCAGAGGTATGGTGTTGTAATTTTGTTGGAAATTCATGATTTTATTGGCGTTATTGAACGTATCGACGAATGGCCTGTGGGCATCCAGCGAATTCCAACCCTAGGATAGATTAAAATGTAATTAACTAATTGTAAGGTATGTAATATTAAAAATATTTTATATTCAGAAGGTAATAGTATATAGGTATATCTAGTTTCTATATTATTCTATAGTACTATTATAAGTATTATAGGTTAGGTAGTAATAGGTACCTATACAATCGTAATATTATTAAAATAGATAATCTTAGTTATAGGTACCTACTTACACATTAAAATTGTCAAAATCTATTCAAACTTGTTAGTATACTCATGATGTTGCAGTTTTATTTTGAGAAATTATACGGTTCAAGATATAAGATGGGTAATTCAGACTGGTCTAGTTTTCGTTTTTTAAATAATTTTAATCATATTTTGTTTTACTTCAGACCTTTGCCTGTTTATTATATTAAGTTATAACAAATGAACGAATACATATTTTGTATCATACATAACATGTAAATCATATTATTGTATTATAATAAGTGTAGAGTTTTATTTTTTTAAATTATTTAACATTTCTGAAATTAATTTTCTTTTGTAGAAAATTGTAATAATGCATTATATATTATATAGTATATATAATAAAATACAATACCTACTTATGTAGGTACACAATATAGATAATAATATATTAAGTTATCTTATCGTATTCAATAGTATTATATGACATTTTAAGTCGCAATGTGTTGTAGTTCGATCATAAATTTGATTTTCCAATCAAAATTCTACAGCACTATAGTTGTATCCTAGATATACATAGCTGTGGTGTGCGCTGTACATATTGTGTAGTTGATGGGCTTTCGACGTTAATTGTCGAGTTGAAAACCACCTATCAACCACCGCCGCTTAATCCATATTATGTTGGCATGGGTTCTTCTAATTTATATTATATTTGTTCATATTATATTATTATAAAAGCCTACCTTCCTTGACATTTAAAGTTAAGAGAACACCACCCTGAATCTGTTGTCTCCATCATACAAACGTACAACATAACGAAATTTGTGTTCAGAGGATCCTATTATTGTGTGGAGGGAGTATACCACATAATTTCTAAGCAAGTTATGAGTATATAGATATGTGTTAAATATTATAATTTAAAATTTCTCATTAAAATATCCTCGAGAAGAAATTAATGATCTTTGATCCACACATAATGTTCTTACCTATTTCAGTAGAAATATCGATAGATCGTCGACCCCATGTGGTTTATACTTAAGTGAATAATTTAACTTTGAAGTATCAAAGTTATAACAAATTTGTCGTTTTTACTAAATTCAATCGACGGCGGATTAATACAATCAATTAATACAAAATCTTAACCTAGCCGTTCCAAAGTCCGATGAATAAAAAAAACCAAACATTCGTATGTGTAGATAAAGAAGAAAAATAAAAAAGGTGGGTAAGTCGTAAGTAGATGTCACTCTTCTGTACAGTAGGTTACAAGTGGGTCAATGTATAATGGATTGTATTAAACTTGAATTTAATGATATAATATCATTGTATAATAAAAACAATTCTGAGCGGAGACGGTTTGTCAGTCTGGATATTTTTATATTATTATTATTATAGTCTGTAAATTAAATTGATATTATAATATTATAATTTTTTTTTCGTTTCAATGGTGATACACAGCTCGAAATTAAAATCCCATTTTTAGTGGTTTTTTGTAATTTATTGGTGGTTTTCCCCGTGGCATTAAATAACTATAGAGAAAATCGAAAAATAACCTTTTTAAAGTACCATCTTTGTCAAATTTTCTAAAATATAAGATACTAAATATTGAAATCGAAGCACTCCTTTTGGTAGAAATTTTGTATACAGGATAAAAAAAAAAACCATTGTACCATTGTAAAAACAACTAGCTTCCTAGCTTGCTCCACCCAGAATCTAAAATTAAAAACTCATAATGTCCACAAACAGCTCAAAAAGAGTCAAAATATTTTCAAAATGTTATGGTGCATAGAAAATGAAAATATAAACATTCAATGAATTTTTCATATATTTACAGTTATTCGTTTTTGAATTACCAGAAAATATCAAAATCGCTACATGAGAAATCGGGTGAATATCTAATCTTGTAAAATATGAACTTCAAATGCTCATAAAAATTTAATTTGATTTTTTTTGATAAAGGTAGACAAACTTATGAGAAATCTTGTATTACATTTTCAAATCTTTGATTTAAAAAGAAAAATTTGTGTAAATTTTTAACTCAAAATAATTTTTTGTGATTTATCTGAATTTTGTCAAAATTTGAACTTTAAATGCTTATAAAAATAAATGTCTCTAAACAGTAAAATAAATCAAAATATTTTGAAAATTTTATCGTGTATAGAAAATGGGAATATAAAAAACCAGTGAAAATGTCATGTATATACGTTAATTTGTTCTAGAGTTACACCAAAAACCAAAATCGATTATATATACATTATGCATATGCCATGGCTGAAAATTATTCTAAATATTTTGAACATTCAATTGTGTATGGAAATAATACATTTGTATTTTTGATATATTGATTATTGAGATTTCTGTATGAATAACTTACGAGGAACCTTGTACTAAATTCTATGCTACTACCTTTGCTACTAAAATTGGAAATATTATACTTTTTTGGTAAAAAAAAATTTAAAATTTTCATAATTTTGATATATTTTGCTAAAATTTTAGCTTCAAACGTTTATAAAAAAAATACCCACGTGAACTCGATAAATTTAATTTGCTGTAGTCTGTAAGAACAACTATCTTGGGTCTTGTATTACATTTCAAGGTTTTTTTCACACCATAAAAATTATTATCAACACCGTAAATTGGGGTGACATTGATAATGACGGGTAACTTTGATATACCTCTTTCATTAAATTGTATACTGTGGCTACACTCCATGGAAATTAATAATTTTCATTGCATATATTGTTAATAAAGAAATATAGCCATATAATTATAACGGCATGTTCCGATTTCTTATCAATTATTAGAACTGTGAGTTGTGTATTATCACATTGTTATTTTGGATGAAAAATAACGACATTTAATAATTAGCTGCGCATAGTAAATATATAAGTGATTTAATAATAACTTAATAAGTAAGTTGTATAGCACTATATGATTCAAAAATGTCAAATGCCTAAATAGCTTAAAAATGTCATGTTTTTCGATTTGCTCGGTATCTGAAATGAATACAATAATGACGGCTAATCAAATAGAGTAAAAATGTACTCTAATTTTGTCAAATTATTTTGATTTCTTGTTCGCATTCTTAACAAAAACATTTTTGTCTTCAAAAATGCGATAACCCGATGAACAGTGAAATGTATAATCATTATAAATGATACATTTTATAAGGCATTGCATTTTCTGAAATAAATTAGTTTGTCTCGAGTGGAGCATAATATAGAACTGTGTCAAATTTGATACAGCTGTTCGTAACATCCTGTAATTATTTATAAAAATATGACAAAACGTTTTGTATAGAAACAAGAAATAAATACAGAATGTCATAATATTTAGTGACTGCTTAAAAAGCAGAGCAATGGAATTCCCATATTCATTTCCTGCTCAACCAGATAAACGGGACACCTGGTGATCCATCAGTTGCATGGTTCAAGGTTCAACCAGATATTTTCTTTATGAGTACTTATCAATTTGAAAGTTGTAAATTGTATTTTCGAATTATTTATAGTATGTTAACTACTTATAGTTGAAGTCAGTATATTGCCTTGTTTAAATTAATAAAAAAAAAGTGCGAAATCTTAATAAATTGATTTCAAATTACATTCTAGGATTTGAATATCAAAGGCACAAATTAATTTTCACTCTGGAGGTGGGAAATGTAAAAGGACTGCGATCTACCTACACTCACCATTGGTAATAGTGGCGTAAGTGGGATTTTGTATTGGGGTTTGGGGGAGCTGATAATTTATAACATAGAGGCCTAACTAGAATCTCTGATAAATTTGGTATGTTGATTGCTGATGCCATACAATTTTAGACTTTTGCAGAAACCATCTACAAATCACAACATAGTTATGTCTAACTGATTAATACTTTCACTGTCCACAGTACAGAAAATGTTCTTGAATTTCGTGGAGGGCACATTAACACGCCACTGATTGGGTTCCTATTTTTTTTTCATGGATATCAAGTCCAAACCAATTATAACTGCACGTAATACGCTATATGTTTATTGTAAATAATACATTTACGGATTTAATAAAAAAAAAGTACCGTTTTTTATATAACTTAGGTACCTGCCTAAATTATAGATTTAATAATTTTCTATATAAGTATAACATAAATACCTAAAGTATATAATATTAATTATTATTGAACTTTTTGTTTTGGTCGAAAATAAACTCGGCAGAAAAGGAAAGGGTACGATTTTGGACGAAAAGAAAAGAGTAGGTTTTTAGTCGCCCGTTCATGTACTTGAAATTTTCATCAAATGTTTATTTTATCATTTTATATTCTCTATAACATCATTTTGAGTTATTTATAGACATTTTCAAATTTCAATTTATTTAGTTTTTTATTCTATACATTTCAATAACATTATACTCATTGGGTAAAAACTAAAAATGCTTGAACATTTAATACAAAGTTCCACATAAACAGTTATAATAGTAGTTGATAAATATTAAAGGTCGAAATCGAAAGGCATAGTTTTTTTTTAATACCTAAGTATTTAAAGATCAAATTTTGACAAAATTTATCAAATTCTCGAAAATGTTCAAAATATTTTGTAATTGAAAAATTTTTTTAAAATTTTTATTGTTAAGGATTGAAAATTTAAAACAAAGATTCCCATAAATATTTCATACTGTAACAGAAATATCCAAAAAATATATAAACACAGTTATTTTTTACAGACGTTTTAATTTTAAATTTGGATGAAATTACATATTAAAACCAAGAATAATGATTTTAGTTATTTTGTTGTAATTTGAAAAAGAAATTTTGTGGATATTTGAAACTTTTAAAATGTGTTATTTTTTTTTTTTTCTACAACCTACCTACTACTAATAGTAGTAAAACAGTAGTAAGTTATAAAAAAAAATTACTTTAATCACAATAATATTATAAAATTTACCTACTTAGTACTTACTTAATATTATAGGCTTATATAGACCGTCTTTATTCAGAATCGTTTTTCGTATACAATGATTTAATATCATTGAATTCAAATGTAACACCATACATAACAGTGACTCACTTGTAACCTACTGTACAACGGAATGACACCTATTTTTTGTTTTGTTTTTCCTAATTATTTCGAAATTAACTCGACATTTTTAATTTTGATCCTTATTTCCCAACCAGAAAAGATATTGAAGTTAAAACCAAATAATTGTTTCAAAACTGAAACTAAATATTATAATTTAAATCCTATACATATTAATATCCTACGCTCTGTAGACTATAATATTTAAATATTTCTCTTTCCCTCGATGGGGGGGAGTTGTATAGTTTTAATCTAACAACTAGATAGGGCTACACAATACACGTGGACAATTTAAGGATATTTATGTTCCAGTAGTATTTGTTATTCAGTTACTTTCTTAAATGTAAAATGTATATTATCGTATGTAAGACTTAAAAATATTATGAAAGTGGTATAAAAATGTTCAAATTATGAAGTAATTATATTGATCACATAAAAGTCATTACAATAAAATATACAAATAGAAAATATAGTTTGTGATATATTTTATGCTAAAATATTACAATTTTAGGTGATATATGACAAACATGTAAGACACAAATTAATTAGATAATGTTTCATTATTTATTTATTTTTTCAATCAATCCTTAGTATAAATACATCATTATTAATATTTTTACAATAATAATGGTTATAATGATAGAATCGATTATTTCATAAATTAATTGAATATTATTTTGAATGATGGTAAACAATTATTTATTAAATTATATAATAGCAAAAATTGCATAAAAAAAATACACGAATCAATAGTACATTACTTAACGATTTTTTTAACAATCTATTTAATACTATATATTTTACATATTACAACAAAAATTTAAAAAATATATTAACTCTATGAAGCAAAATCAAACGTTTTAACATAATGCAAGACAAATAATATAGAGCTAAGGCATTTAGAATAATCTAGTTGGATAGAAATAAATTAAAATGTGATTTATAGTTATACAAATATTAAATATTAAATTAGTATGAGAAGTGCGAGTATAAGCAAAGACCACGTGAAATCATATTATACTTTGTGAATATCCAAGGGTTTCTACCGAATTTGTTTTTTTCAATAAAAATGTAATAATTGCAGTTTGCTTTTACAAGAAATATACTGTTTATTAAATGTCAAGTGTATTGGTTTTATTTTGAGAAAACATAACATAGAGTTCTGTAGAAAATTGTTGTATACTTGTATATATGAGTTAAACTAAACCACATACTCGCAAATATGCAAGGCTATAATCCATAATGGGTATGTAATATGCATGGTTGATTACGGCCATTATTGTTAACAGATTATGGATAAATCAAACGTTGTGGTGGCCATCTGAATAATTGTGTATTTATATTTGCATGTAGAAAATTTCCAAAACTTAAGAGACATGGTTATAGCAATATTATACAACTACAACATATGTGATGTGGTATGAGAAATAATGTTCAGACTGAAATCAAATATAAATAGGTGCTATATATTTAAGTCCCTTTTTTAAGTTTTCAAGAGTGCCCATGCGGCCATGCGTAAATATACCAATAAAAATTGTAGACTCGATAATAGATATATATATATATATATATATATATATGATGTAGGTGATTCCAAATCAATTAGTCATGCAAGTCTGTTTCTTGGAACACTTTTTCAGTTTTTTTTTATTTTCAAAGACTGTTAACTATGACATTATAGTTTTTAGAAAACAATTGCAATTTCTCCTTCAGTGAACGGAGAAAATTTAGTAGATTTAGGGGTATATTATAAGTATTTATTAATTTAATATGTATTTTACTTTGTATTATAATTACCATTTTTTAAATGCATAGACAATTAATCAATACTTATAAGAATCCATAGGTATCTAACTAAAGTGCTAATGTGCTGCATACCTAACTCATATTATAGGTAGTTGAATAGTGAGTATATCATGTGTAGTAGTATATTTTAGTACTTTTTAGTTTTTATAACATTTTTTCAATACAATAATGTTCATTACGTAGTATTGATATGCGAATATTTTAGAATTATTATTATAGATAGTACAATAAATTGTAGCCTGTAGGTATCCACTGCCCACTAATTATACTCAGGGAATGGACCGTTTTGATGAAACACAATTCTATCTTGAATTTAGTATCTTGTAATAATATCTATAGTAATATCTTGAATATTTATTTTTTAGAACTATTTTAAAATTATTTTTTAATATATTTTATTTACAAAAAATAGATAAATATTTTATTTAGATAGAAATCATCGTATCAATAATATCATTGAATTGTATTAAGGTCTTTTGAACTGTACCTATGAGTGAACAATTATTATGGTTGATAGGTACGTGATTAAGTAATATATTAAATAATTTTAAAAAAATGTAATTAATTTCCGTTAGAAAAATTTGATAACTTGCACGTTTTTTTTTCTCAACCATTAGTTTCGTTACAGTACAAATACATTTTATTCAATTGGTTTATGGTACGTTCGTATATTATATTATATTTTTCTACTAAACGCGAGATAACTCTGAGAACGATTGAATTGATTTGATATTAGTTTATTATAGAGGGTGATACCGTTTTCGACCAAAAACATACCCTCCCTTTTCGGCCGATTCACTTTTCGTCTTTTCGACCAAATTTGAAAAAGGTCGATTTTCCTTTCGACCAAAATCGTAACCTTTCCTTTTCAGCCCAAACAAAAAGTTCAACAATAATTAATATTATATACTTTAGGTCTTTATGTTATATTTGTATTATTATATTATTTACTTATGGAAAATTATTTAATATATATTATACCTAATTTGAAAAAAAAAATATATAAATGAATTCTATTAATTCTCATAATATAAAATTGTTGTCAATGATTAATATTGTGTTATCATATAATGTTGTCAATTGCCTTTAATTAATATAATAATAATTTGTATAATAAATAAAATAATAAAATAATATACAATGTTAATTGTAAAATTATCGCAAATATAATTTTGAAAATTATTAAAAGTATAAGTTGCATAAAATTTGTAAAATATATAAATAAAATATAATCATAATTATTATATTTAGGTATAATTATTAACAAATTCTAACTTAAACTTTTAATAATTTTCAAAATTATATTTAAATCTAATACTATTATATTTAATAATAATTGTCATTAATTTCATAACCTATCAAACGATTGAGAACGTTATACCTTTTTGGCTGAACGATTGAGAGCACTTAAAAATAACAAAGAACTTACCACTGACCCCCTAAAAAAACCAAAAAAAGAATACAATTGAGAACGAATTTACGTGCAACGTTGCCATATCATTTATATATATATTATCAATTATGGCTATTGAAAGATACATTCCCGTATGCATAAAATAAATATTCTTGAAAAATGTCATCAATTAATAATTTTTAAAACAGTTAAAATATTCATACTAAGGATAATAATCCTTAAATATGGTTTTACAAAAATATAAACTATATGTAATATTAGATGTAGGTAGTATTCGTTATGCTCCAATAATTTTTACAAATTATTTATATTGATAGATCATTAGTAATTACTAATTACTAACATTTTTAGATCATCTAAGACCCCAAATCTACTCAACCTATTGGCTATTGCCATAGGGCATAGACATATTGTTCTTAGTACCTTGACTCTAAGTCTCTAACTATCGTATAGCTATTTTCAATACTATTTCTGCTTGAGTTTCAGTTAGAATTTTAATAACAATTAACATAATATACTGCTAATTTAATATCAACAAATTATCGTGCTCAAATTATCATTTGATTAAATTTGGCAACGTTGGAAAAAAAAATAAAATATCGAGCGTTTTCAATCGTGTTACCCAAAAATTTCGTTCTCAATCGTATTAAACCGATTTCATATTGCCTAATATAATTATTATTATTTATTTATATATTTTTTTATACATTTTAGGCATAATAAATATTTTATAATTTTCTATATAAGTATAACATAAAGATTTAAAGTATATAATGTCAATTATTATCGAACTTTTGGTTTTGGCCGAAAAGTGAATCAGCTGAAAAGGGAAGAATACGCTTTCGGTCGAAAACAGCGATGCCCATTGTAGATACCGTCGGTTTTGGTCGAAAAGTGAATCGGCCGAAAAGGGAAAGGTACGTTTTTGGTTTGAAAACGGCGATGCCCATTGTAGATACCCTAGGTCTTGTTACATAAAGAAATGCCGAGGAGTTCTCGGAACTGCAATGGTGGAAAGATGGGAATAAAATATATTTGGGATGGATTGTTATTTTTTCGGCTACCCATTCAATTTTCCGGTGTAGGACTTTGCGGGTGATTGATAAATGATTAATACTGGTTAACTGTAGTTGTTGTATTGTCATTGTGTTGTTTTTCTCATTCCCCCCACCCCAACACTGCAATAGCATTTATTATTTTTATATATAAATATATGTATTATATCAACTATTTTATTTTTAAATGTCCACAGGAAAAAGAAAACTATACCACGGCAACGACTTACGATACGTATTGGCACACATAGCACTTGAAAAACAAATCGAACGGTATAGGCTTATAATTTATAAACCGTTAGCCACACTCTTTTGGAAAATGACAGGCTATGTATTGCGTTTGTTATTGTTTTCTATTACACAGACGGTTTATAAACGACACATCAAAGACTGCAGGTTATGAGTTTGTCACGCTTGTGCCGATTGTTGATTGAAGTGAAAATATTTGTTGATCCATTTTATTAACAAAAGTACAACTATTTACAAACCTATACAGTGCCTATTTACTATTTAGTACTCCACAGTCCGATTTGACACTTGATATAGGAAATATTGAGTATTGAGTCATTCATCAAATAATAATTATAACATTTTATTTTTTTATATTTACGTGTGTGTATTACATAATAGAACATGTTAACTTAATTATTTGTTATTATTTTGTAGAACATTTTAATCAATAGTTAGCCGCAGGGGCGTCCCTAGACAGTTTTAAAGGGGGGGAGGCGAATCTATTTTTTAAATCAATAATTACCCTATGCGTATTTTTCAATAATTTGGGCGACCTTAAGTCAATTTTACTGACTATTTATTTTTCTAATGTGACTACATTACTAATAAGTTTAAGTAACAAAGTATTGTTTCATAAATTCACCTTTAATGTTTAATTTTTAGTGCTGTTAATATAATTAAGTACAATTACTTATTATTTTTATCTAAACAGTAATGGTTATTCATAGATAATAATTATTATCTTCGTGGTGATTAGTTTTTTTTACTTAGGTATAACGGTAAATTAAAATGTTGACCATTTTTATTTTGTTGATAATGAGAGTAATTTTATACATTAAAAAATAAAAATTGTTATGGCGGGGGCGAACGTATTTAATGTATTGTATTATTACTAGCAAAGTACACACGATGAATATATTAGATATTTAGATGTAAGTACTGTAAATGATCTGGATTAAACTTGATAAAATATAATTTTTATTTAGTTCATAACTTAGAGTTAAAGTAAAACTAAAATGTTCGTTGTTCAGTATTTATATTTTAGACAATTTTAATTGTTGACAATAGATTAGGTAGTATTAAAATATAAAAGTATCCGTGATGAATTGTTAATTTAAATAAACTGGAAATGAGAAACTCGTTAAAATGCGATTGTGTAATATCACAAAACGATGGTTTAATAATGCTAATGGTAATCATGGCAAATGTAATGCATCCATCCGTACAATGTGTCGAGCGTGCATGGAAAGAAACACGAAGATAGCGAAAAATATATAGTATAATATATACATATTTTTGTTAATCTAGATGGGTATATTGTTCATAGAAAATTATATAGTACAAACAATTCATATATAGGTATAGTAGGTAAACAATACGTTTCGCATAAGTCACCATTTTTGAATGAATTAATAATTATACTTTCTATAAATAATATTATTTTAATTATAAAATATAAAATAATGAGCTAAAATCGTATACAATTTATCGAGGGCTTCAAACTAAAACAAATAAATGGAAAAATTATAGTTTAATTTATTTTAAAAATATCATAAGTTAATATTATTCAAAACATTTTTAGTACATTTTATAGTTTTGATAGAAGTTCAGAAAAAAATGTATTTAATCATTTGAAATGTTTTCAACTTAATATTATTTATTTACATAATGTATTTATACAACCTTTAAAATATTAAATTATGATGGCGACGTGTATTTTATAAATATTTATAAACCCGTTTGAGTGTGCAGAGTGTAAAATAAATGAAAAAGGTATAAATTTGCAAATAGTTTAAGAGTATAACTTAAAGATTATAATTTATAATATTAACTGTTAATTGGAGTAAGAGAACTATTGGAAAGGAAATATCGTAAAAATTAAGGCTTTATTAAAAATGTATGGGATAAGGAGAGGTATGTCGGTGGAAGGCGGAAGTAATAATTAAAAAAAAAACCATACAGGATAATTGAACATTATTTTACAGATGGTTTACCTTTGGTATAGTGTTGAAGGGAATTCCTAGTTGTCCCCTCAAGTTGGCGATTGACAATCCGCTTTCGAATACCTGCCGGACTGGTATTTGAAACGTTTCTGATACCGGCCTAAACTTCGGTAGCTGGTAATTTTGCATATATGTGGGTATTGAGATCTTATACGTTGTTTCCACTTCATTATTACCATCGTACTTTCCTTCCGAAGGAATATACCTAATTTCAAGACATAAAACTTGACTTGAAACGCTACACCTGATTATGGTTCAGGATTGTCCTGAATTCATAAAAAAATTGCTATTTTAGTAGATGCCTACAATATTAGGTATTTATTATTTATACAATTAAAAAATTCTTCTATGTACAATGTACACAGGGTTTATAAATAAAAATTATAAATTATTTGGTGTTGAGGAAAGTTAAATGTCTTCTAATACTGAATGAAAAACGTTATAAGACTTAGTGTTTAAAAGACATTAGGCAACTGTTTTAAAAATTATATGTTTTTAATACACAAAATAGATAGGTAGGTATTTAATTTTAATAATAATTATATTCACCCAAACAAATAAATAAATATTTATAATAGCTCGTATGGAAATTACAATTTAAAATGGTACGAAACGGCTTTCAGAAACTCTTGTCTTGTATCAGGGTGTCGAAAAACCACTAGAATATAATAGACAATAGTGCTACACAGACCAAATTTTAATTGGAAATAAAGGATTGGTCGACGGTCGTATTAAGCTCTTAATATTTCTAAAACACATTCTATAAAGCTTAAATATTAATACATCATTTTGATGAATTATATGTTTTTTGGAAAATATGTCATGTATTTAGTAGACATTCAGATGCTAGAATAGATATTGATGTACATGGGTATCCTGGTAGGTACTTTATGTTTTTTAAGAATAATATTATGTAATGTGTTGGTACTGTTGTACTTTATGTTCTATTGTTTACCTGCCGTCTGGCGTGTGGATCATTTTGAGTATTGAGTTGGATAGTTCTGGATCGTTCCGTGGACTTTGATGAAACGATTCTTTTGGTCGGGCTTCAAACAGTATACCATCGGGCACGGATATCCCTTCTTTGTTCAACATATTTAGTGCCAAGCGGTCTGCTTGGAACGCAGACTCAGGTATTTTACCACCAAAGTATGGCAACAAATTTTCATGGAACAGCTGACGCTTTTGCTGTGGAAAAAACCACTCAGATTTAAAATAAAGATGTTGGATGTAATTTACTATAAATATAATTATATCTTAACTCTAAAAGAAGTATGTGTAAGTACTAATGAATAAATTCTATGCCATTTATGTCATGCTACCAACAATTAAGGGTATTTAGAACAGGCGTGTAAACAAAAAACAAAATTCGGTGAGGGGGTCATAGCCTATATATATATAAACATAAATTACATAACTATAAGTTTTCGTTACAGGCATGCGTTACAGGTATGTATATAAAGTACATATTTACTCAAAATTAGTTGAATTTATAAATTGACTATGTTCCAACCACAAATCAATTATTTGAATACATTTTGAGTAAATTTGACTGAAATTTTAAAAATTGTGTAATTGTTTCATTGGAAGTTAATTTTGTATTAATATCGTCCTTACAACTAATAATAAGTAGTATATAAGTCACAAGTTATTTGTGTATTTCTCAAAAGATATAGGTAGCCCAGAGGAAATGCTACCCATATGATCATGCGAGTTCTACGATAACAAAAAAAAATCAGGTGGATGTTACACCCGAATGTGTTGTAAGTTGTAACCGTCAAGTTACAAACATACAGAATTATAGTAAAATATTTACGCTCAGCAGGACCAATTTTCTACTACAACGACAAGCTAGTAAAGTCGTTTCATGAACTACTATATAGCGTATATATTATTTGTTACTTATTGTATACTTATAGTATTGAGCAAACGGTTCACCACCATGTGACACTAGCGATACCAAAATAAGAAAAAAAGGACCAAATTTGTCGTGTTGGCTTTATTTATAGTCAAACTTATGTGTATATGTGTCTAAATATATGTGTGCTGTGTACAATGTACATACACATAATATTATGTTCTTATCTTTGATATTTTTAATTAAAATAAATTCGTTGTTTCTGAATGCAAATATGTTATGTATAATTATGTACGTTTACATAAGACGAAGACAAAACATGCGAGTTCATATTAAGTCTATTAATGATTATAGAAAAATTATACGTTTTAGATAAGTATATGGATATTCAACAATCAGTTTTTCATAGCATAGTTAGGTATAGTAAGTAAAGTTTTTTCAAACTTGCTTAGTATTCTGATATATGATAGCTTAGATAATCGTTAGGTACGTACCTAATTTTATTCGCACAGATACGATGATCTTTTGTCGACCAAGTTCTAAATTGTTTTGTTATTACATCATTAAATTTATAATATGTACTATTGTACTCTTACCTATTCTAAGACTAAACGTATCTTAAGAGGAAAAAGTATAGACAAATAACGAATAATTGGGAGTGAATTATAAAAAATATATCGAATGAAGGAAAAATGAAGAAAAACAAACGGGTAAAAAATTCTAAATTGAACATCAAAATGTATTGTATTGTGATTCTCACGTGAACCGTAGACATGTTATAGCGTTATACATGTATACTACCTATATATTATATTGTACATTACTACATTAGTACTTCATTATTATAATTGGGAACTAATGAACAATTGAACGTGAGTGAGTTTTATTGTATTTTTTACTACAAACAAATAAAACAAAATCACCACTCAGCGTCTCTGCTATCGCTCATCTTTATAAGTCTAATTATATATTTTTAAATTTTAAAAAGTTACCTGTATTATTTGTTTACACTAATTATACAAATGTATACAAATTTGAAGTTATATTTGTATTCATTATGAATTATAATAAATGTATTTCAATATTTATACTTACATAGATAATTATAGGTACTACTGAAGAAAAATATGCATTATATTGGCGATCTGATGATATTAAAAATAAATAAATAAATCAGAATCTAAAAAATAATTCAAAAAACTATTGCACGCGATAAAAAAATATTATCAACACTGGTAGGTACGTAATAATATGTAATATTAAAACGGCAATATATATTATCTACTCAATAGAAATTGAATAATATTCTACTATTGTATTATGAAGTTACGTTCGTCTTTATCATGTAATCGCACTACATGTTATTGTGATTATATATTTTTAAAAATGTTACAGTGAAATTAGTTGTGATGAAAAGTAACGGCGGGACCAACAACCGTCATCCTGACGAGACGCCATATTTTCTTAAATGCTTTAACTCATTTTCCTTATGTAATTTTATACCATTTTCACACTGAATCCCAGATTTGGTTTTTAAACAATAACAAGGTAAGAAAAAACTGTTGACACATAATATAAGATAAATATTAATAGTATAACTAGGTATTAAGTAATACCTACCTGACTGTTACAATATTATGATAACTTAAGAAGAAATTAATGTTTTTTTAAATGTATTTTTTATTATAATAATAAATGATCATACTTTATTAAATGCAAATTATAATTTCAAATATATATTAATAAACAAATTTAATAACTGTTTTATTCTATTATATATTAAATTTGTGTAATGTTTATTTTTGGAAACTAGAAAACAAACTTATCAGGTTCTCGTAATAGGTAGGTATACTTAGGTACTCATTACTCAATAAAGTAATTAATTTAATAATCGGTCTTTTTGAGTCTTATTAAACAAAAAAAAACTTTGGAAATAATATAATATGAACCAATATATTGACCAGGTAATCGTTTAATAAATAAATTAAATTTCTATCAAAACTAGTAATGACGATTAGAAATATTATTCATTGATAAACTAAATAAAATAAGCTCAAATAAAGATTTATACGGGTGTAATATTTTTATGGGTTAAATATCACGTATTTACGTATGTCTCACATTTGAGTGCATTTTTCGTTTTTCAACGAACAGTTAAATAACGACAATATTTGCATACATGACCTTACTTTTTTTGACGTATATGCGACGTTGGTGAGTAATAACGTGGCCAAAGCTACGCGGAACGCCGTAAGCGACCTGTCTGCAGGTGGCATGGTCGATCAGGACAAGTTGTACGATGACCGACGCGTAGATGACTGTGTGATATTATGTTCGACGTTTTATCCGTGTGTATAAGTTATCTGTTATAGTTATTACGAATGAAACAAAAAATCCCAATTAAAGTAAAAGCGCAATTGTGTGCACGCGCATTGAGTTGTTATGTTGCGAATTAAAACGTGTATAACTGTGAAAAAAATAATTTATGTATAACGGTCGTTGGACATCGTATACGGTTTCACGAGACACTATCTTGTACGTCTCGTTTTCTTCCGTGCTAAACCGACCGCATGCTGAGACGTGTACGAGACAATTGATGGTCACTCGACCAGCCGACGCAAATTTATATCGCCAACGTTCCACAACGAACGGTGGAGCGGATGACGTCGCGGCGGTGTGACGATAGTGTATCTGCAGTATCGGGGTAGGGGATCGCGTATCTTATGAAGAACAGTAAGTGATAATCCATCGCCTTGTTAAGTCAAAATTTTTTTTTTTTATTAAAACAACAATAAAAACGAAAACGCCGTGGTGACCACTCAACGTCACGTCGTCTTCGAGTGCATGCAAACGCGCGAGGGCGTAATCCTCGCGAACCACTGCTAATATTATAGTATGGTCGTCTTGCGAAACTGCTGACCATAATATTATTATTATGATTTTCGACGGCATTATTATACGGGGTGATTCACCAAGCACTCCCATCCCACTTTTTTCTTCAATTTTCCAGGGAAACATACATGCGAAATCTGATTTTTGGAATTTTTAAATATGCCTAAAAAATGTGAACATTTATATGCGGTATTTGATTAAATTAAAAATTACTATAATAAAAATTTAAAAAATCTGAATTCGACCAAATCAATTATTATTAAAAGAAAAACTGGGGATGAAATGCTTGGTGAATCACTCTGTATATACTCTATCCAGCGAGACAACACCCCGCAGCCTGACGGTAATCTGTTTTTCTGCGCATCCGTATGGTGACACTTTGCCATAATGGAACAGCGTTGTCGATGGCATGGCGTCTCGTGGGGATGCGCGGAATAGGCATTGTTCTCTATCTAGTCGCTGGACAGAGTATAGTCATATAAAAAGTAAGTCGTTACCTAACCTATAACCTATAGGTAAATCGACAGAATCCTGGGCCATAAAATAAGCGTCTATACACTAAACAGATGCAATAGCTGTAACCAAATCTGCTGGTTTTGTGAGGATATTTTGACGACTTGTTACCTCGGCCCTTTGAGTATGAAGTTTTACTGAACAAGACAATACAATTTAGACGACGATTGTTTGTCCCAGCATAATATAAATAACGCCCAAAACAGGAAAAAGTTGTAGCTTAGGCATAGAGGTAAAACCTTTGTTATAGGAGTATATTATTATTAACTACGGTCATTAGTTTTTGAGTTACATAAAAATAACTAAATCGATCAAGTAAAAAATTTGTTTTTTCGAAAATTGTCCTCCTTAATTTTTTTATAGTTCTTCCCAACGTTTATGAAAACCAATACGATTTTTTACTTTTAAAAACCTGACCTACCAGAATAAATGGTGAAGTAAAAAATTGAAGTAATTTTAGTTTTTACTGCCCCAAAAAATGACGATAAACACAAAAAAAAAAATGTAAAAACACACATCATTGTAAGATCAATACATCCATCGCTCTACTCAGAATCTAAAACGATTTATTTACAAATTAATTTCATATTTTATTGTTTAATTATGTTGTATGTCACTTGTAAGTTGTAACAATATAATATTACATTTCAAATGTAATTTATACAATATATCAAATTATAGAACATAGATTATTACTAGGCATAACAGCAATTTAAAATATCTGCAACATAATTAAAACCACTGATTTAACTTATTGTTATCACATATTGTATCTGTAAATTATACTGCATTCTAAAACACAATGTTAGGAACCTGTGTTCAAGAATAAGATATTCCAACTGCTGCTTTCTTAGCTGGAAAAAATATTATGTAATAAATTGTAGACATGACATAAGTTAAATAATATAACATAATATTATTAATGTGATTATTACAAAATGTATTTATTTAATTTAATAATTTTCAGTTGATAATAATATTAGTTGGATAATGTTATTATATAATACGTAGTATTATTAACCAATAACTCTAAGGATATTACTTATATTTGCTAATATACTTTACAAAGAAAAAATACTTATAATATATATTATATTATTATGAATGAACTCGTATTATTTTCTTGATTAGTCTACTGTTATAATTTATAAAATTGTCAATATTGGTAGATTATATTATTATATGTTACAGTACTAAAACTACGAATATAGGAAAAACCAGGTTTGAGTGTTTGACAAATTTTTCTTGGACCTGATATTTTAGAATTTCAACAAGACTTTGTTACTAAATACTACAAAATAGTTTAGTGGCTATACTGGCTAAAGGTGGCTTACTGCCTTACTGGTTTCACGCGTAGGCGTAACTTATGTTTGCGCGGGAAACGTGGTTTAAAATCACAGATAAAATATTTCACTTAATATCAAACAGCTACATAAAAGTAAATAAATAAACTACGAATAATTAATAATCACTCGGATAAAAGTCACGATCAAAGTTATAGAATTTACAGTAAAAAATTGAAAATACCTTACTATAGTAACTAATATTTTGTGTTAAGGCTATTAATATTATGAACAAGTTGGTAACAACACATTATATTCTTTAAGTGGAAAAAATATACCATCTTTGGAAATCGTTCTAACAAATTAAGTTTGTAGGTACCTATATTAAACAAATATTTTCTGTGATTTAATGTTTAACGTTGTCACTCGTGCACTTAACAATTAACAATAAGCAGTTTATAGACACTAAGTTTATACAGACCATAGGATATACCTCTTCGATTTGTTTTAAATACACCTTTTAGGACGCAGCGTTTTTATTATTAGAAATAATAATATACCTAATTCTTTTTAGATTCTGAGTGGAGCGATGAATGTATTGGTATTACAATAATGTGTTTTTTTTTTGTGTCTGTGTACTGTTATTTAATGTTGAAATTTGGAGGAAATTACATATCAAATAACCAATAATAACGGTTTTAGTTATTTTGTTGTAATTTCATAATATTAATTCAACTTACCGGCTACCGTATTTTATAATAAGTAATAATAATATAAATATAATATAAAATATCCACACTGACAAACCGTCACCGCTCAGAATCGTTTTTCGTATACAATCATTTTATATAATTGAATTGAAATGTAAAACCATCCATTCTGCAGTGACCCACTTGTAACCTACTGTACAGCAGAGCGACATCCACTTATCCACCTTTTTTTTATTGACCACGAATAAATTTGATTTCGGCGACCAGCCATTAGCATTACATAAAATGCATATAGCATTAAAAAAATATATATTTAGGATATTAACCCATTGGTAGGTATTTATAAGTATAATTATTATTACTTGTATAAGTAATACGGATTTTAAAAAAACATGATACATTTAAAGTATATAGTTACATATTATATTATTTTACAATAAGATTAGTTTTTTATATGACATAATAGTAGTATAAGTAGTGATGAATTAATAATGATATTAATTCATAATTTTATGATAATATTGATAAATAATAATTTATTAATATTTATAATATTTATCTAGTATTGGTACTTAAACAAAGAACATTACTGAAACTCATTCCTTTCATTCCTCGGATCTGAACCTATAAACTTTCAGCAATAATATGACTTATTTCATGTTCTTTGAAGTACAGTCTGCATTCGATAAATGTATGTAAAATATTTTAGTGTTAGAGTGGATCCGTACGATTGACATTTAATGGCGTCGCTTTTTTCATAAAAAATCCATATTATTTTCTACTACCACAAATTCTAATCTGAATAAATTTTTTTTAATTTGAGATGCTATTGCTAGGGATTTTTATGACCGATTGTTTTATCTGTGGTTTGATCTGGTTGTTTCGACTGTCCCATAATATACCTACATATGTTGAAGTGTACAACGGTAAAAGTGTTTTGTTTAATGTCGGTGCATAGAGGGATTTGTCAATTGATCGTGTGTCAGGTGTAACGATGGGTAATTTAGCTTGTTTATCCGCAATTACGTTACAAACTATGTCAATGTGTCCGGGCAGCCAGCAGGTCCCTATCCAAAATAAAATTATAATTTAGGTTTTTATTATGCTTCTTCAATTCTATATTAGATTTGGTGTGTTATATCGCAAGGATTGAATTTATTTTTTACACTCATTCGTGTACCGGGCTAGTCACAAGATTATAGAATTTCTATTTATATATTTAAGTGCCAGTAATTTAGCGATATCTTTCTTACGAACCCCTGTTTATAAATTATTAGTAATTAGCACAATAAGCACCTTTTTTGCAATGCCCGTCGACGCAATAACGAAATACCGAATGAGCGTCGCCGGCAGTCGTATTTTATATCACACACAGGACTCATGTGAATTCGTATTCAATAAAAGTATTTAGTTAAGTAAATCAAAGACTATTTATTTATTACCGAATAAGATCCTCCGGGAATCAATCTTAAAATAATATAGTCGTTTCCTCATCGAAGACGATCTTACAAACCCGCAACGGATATAACCGAAAAGGGAATACAACAGCTTGAGCTGTATATGGAACATGTTATTGAGCGTTTAAACGATAACTCAACTCCCTCATCACTTTAGAGGCGTCCATATTTATTTTCTAAAATTTAGTATATGAGATTCAGGTATACTTTTAAAAATGTTTTTATAAATATTTGGTGAAGTGTATTATACAATATATATGTACATAATAATTTAAATAATAATATATTTAATATATTATGCTAAAGTATGGATGGATGTTTTAAATTTTAAAATATAAAAAAATTTCCTTCGGGCCGGATTTGAACCAGCGACCTATGGATATCTATGATTTAACGCCACTACAGTCCACCGCTCTACCAACTGAGCTACCGAAGGATGGTGAATATGGAGCATGTTATTTCATTTAAGCGGATTTGTTCGTACTTTCACCTATTTTACAGACACGAGTACACGACATTGGACAGATTACGTAACAGACAATATAATAAGAAAGTTAGTACGGCTTCTTCGAAGTATTGCGCCGTGCGGAACATTCGAATACATCTACTGGACGCCGACAACCGATACGTATATATGATCGCATGAAAAAATGTCCTCTCAAGCCAGAAATAAAATTTTAAAATAAGGTTAAGGTGCCTATGATTACAGGGTGGAAACAGACGACAACGTTACTCTTGTCAGTTTGTATGGTGCAAAATCAATACATTTTAATTTTTAATATTTTATACCTATCTAATATGCTGCCGTTACTCCTTTTGATAGGTTAAAGAGGTAAAAAATGTTGAAAGGCCAAATAACGTTCAAGAGTAGAACAAATGTATGCTTGGTGCTGATTGGGAATTAAGAAGACATATTTTGAATTATTAGATGTCTAGAACTCAATCGTATAAATATACTCATAAACATGGTATCTTAGAATTGTGTACCTATTGGGTTATTGGTGTTGCTATTGTAAATGCTTAGCATAATAGCCCTAGTGCTCAAAGGAATCAACCGTTGAGAGCTGCTTATAAGTTTTCATCAATTTAACATTGCTGCTGTCTAATGTCATGCAGGAGTGTCATTTTTTCAAAATTCCTTAACGTAATGTTGAATCAACATGTTGATGATAATATAGTAATATACAAAATATAATATAATATGATAATGTCTTGTAGTAATCGACGCGATAATTACCTATATAATACTGGAATTGAATGTGAAACGCTGACCATATAATATTGCCCTAAATACTGATTACTAACCTGCAGAATAATCGATAATATTGTGTTGAGTTTGTAGTTTGTAATGTTTGTATTCGTAATATGAATATAATTTCCCCATATTATTCAACTGCTGTACAACATTGAAAATATCACCAAAATAATAAATATTATGTAAATTATGAACGTCTTGACTCTTAACTGTGGTTAAAAATCGGTTTAAACCGTGGTGATATGATCATTATATTATTTTCGTGTGCATAAACATTAAGTTGTAGGTACCTACTGTTGAAAAATAGACTGTATAGGTAAACTCGATACATAAGTACAATGAGCATGGTAAACGAATATTAAATAAATAATTTTTTTTTTTATGTGTACCTACGTCGCAGTCGTATCGTTTACAGAAAGGTGTGAATTGAGCGTGCACTAGCTATTGGTAAATGTCTAATTTTCAAACTTTCAAATTTTTTTAAGTCCATTAAAATAAATTATCAAGATATGTACTTATAGATAACTAGAATTTTATCTAGATGAAGATAAATATAACAGAGCTGAAATTTATCTGGATAAGATAAAAGATAAATAATTTGTATGTAGATAACTTATCTAGATAATTATTTATCTTTATATTCCTACTCCTCAGCCCTCGGATAGCATTATAATTTATAATAGGCAGTCGCGACGGACAAGTAGGTAGGTACCTACTAACTGTACACAACAAATGTATACAAGAACTCTGCACAAGTCACAGTGTGTTTACAAATTGCATTAAAAGAAAATTATGGTCCCCAACGGGCCACGTCGGTAAATATCATATAGGTTATGCAGTAAATAAATAATGCTGTTTCACTATATAATACCATAAACCATTTAAATGGTAAATAAACATTGCAAAGTTAAAAAACAAACACATTATTATTTACTCTTAAATGCCTTAGTTGTTTTGAGTACAATTCAAAACAAAGAAAGCCACTGGATATATGTGGATAAAAGAACACTTTATGCGACTGCGACTTAAACACTTGAAAAAACTTAGTTCCGAACTGTGTTGGTGTGCACTTTGATCTTAAAATGAACTATTTACATTTATCACCAATACAAAACGTTTATTGTGCTTAAAAGGGGGAAGAAAAATGAGTATTTTTATACGGTTATAGTGAATTAGAATGGAACAAAAATAATTTATATCAAGGATACCTGCAGCAGAGGACAATTATAAACAACGCATGAAACACTTGACTATTTGCATCTAATACGTAGGTTATTTATTGTCAAACTCCGCAACAGCGTTTTCTATATTTGAAACTAGAAAATTAATTAGTTTATGATGTCAAAATAATATAGTAATGAGTTAAGTTTAGAAAAGTATCAAAATATAATTAATTAATATACCAATATAACAGAAGTATAATATAGGCACTATTATTTTTAATATTTTAGCTTCTAGGCATAATTTAAGGTAAGTGACAATAAATATCGATTTATACAATATTGGTAGTTTTACATATACTAATAATATGTATAATATACAATATACATATATGTAATATTATACAAATACATTTTTTTTAAATTTATTTAAGCATATTTACAATCTATATAATTTGTACAATAAGTAAATTTGATAACATAGGTAATATTAAAATGACTTGAATGTCTTGTGGGGGGGAAAACCGTCCATCAACAGTACCTCCTATTTAATTTGATGGGTTCATATAATATGGAGACCGTTAGGCAAGAGCATCTCTTGGCCATTTTCTTTTTAACCTCCTCGGAGGATTGTTGGGGATGGTTATAGAGGACATACGGGAAATTAAAGGGTTTTGGTTCGAGTGCAGTTTGGAGTGAAACTTTTTGTAATGACGAGTTGCTATTTCGTTGACTGTTGGGATTTGGAGATCTTTATGTAATGCGTCGTTGGTCATATACCATGGGGCTCCAGTTATTTGTCTAAGACATATAGACTAGAAAGCTTGTATGGGTCTTATATTGGATAGTTTGGCTTGGCCCCAGATTTAGATATCATATGACCAGAGGGGGGTAATTATCGTCTTGTATATTAATATTTTGTTTTTTAAATTCATTAAAGGAGACATTAATGGACGGAGGAGATGTAGACGTGTGTTTGATTGTTTTCTTTTCTGTTTTGTGTGTTGGGCCCAGGTAAGTCATTTATCTAGATGAACTCCGAGATGTTTGGTTACATTTTGGACAGTAATTGGTGAATTATTGAGAAAAAGTTGTGGACATTCGTTTTTTCAGAGAAAAATTTATTTGAACTGATTTGTTTTCGTTTATTAATTTTCCATTTTTGAGTCCAATCGGAGATTAGATTTAAGTGGTATTGTATATCGTGGGTGGTATTTGGGTCTTTATTTTAGTATAGCGGTATCGTCTGCATATGTCGCTAGAGTTGTATGGTTTGTTTTGGGCATATCTGTAGAGTATAGGTGATAGGTCACTTCCCTGGGGTACTCCCGCTTTGATTTTATGGTAGACAGAGTAGGAATTGTTAAATTTAACAGTGAAATATCGGTCTTCAAGATAAGATTTTAGGATGAGGAAATACGAAGCAGGTAGAAACGATTTTAATTTGAACAATAATCCGTCGTGCCAGACGCGTTCAAATGCTTGCGCGATATCAAGAAATAAACCAGGGCAGTGTTCTTTTTTTTCGAATGACGATGATATTTTGTCGGTAATTCTATGTATTTGGTGGATTGTCGAATGATATGATCGAAATCCAAATTGAGTATTTGGGATGATGTTTTTTTCTTTGATAATAGGGGACAAATACATTTACAAAATTTCTGTGGCCTGGTGATAATTTTTATCTCATCTCCTCACTAATTCACTATCTTTATAAATATACATTTTTAACAATAAAAGTTAATTGTATACATTTTATAGAATTAATTATGTAAAACATATTAGAACAATATTATTGTTTATTCAACGCAAATATCAAAAAGTGCCATCCGGGGCGATCGCCTTCCATTACAATTACGTCTCTACTCTATATATATTATATATATGTCATAATTTATGCAATATTACAATATCCAGTAGATTTTATAAAATATTAGCTCACCATAAAACCATAATCCGTATCCAAAAGTCAAAAGTATAATATATTTAGAATATTATCTTGCCACATTATTGTTAGACTATTTATATCGTGGATTCCTATACCTCTTATATTTATGTTTTATATTCCTATATTGACTATTAGGGTTTTAAAATGTCATGAAATTTTTTTCTTGAAATATTTCATTTTGATGAAAAATAAAAATAAAATGTTTATTATACCTAAAAGTTTGTAGTCGTCAACTTCTAAGTGAATTTTTTTAAAAGTTGGTTTATTGTATGAAACAAAAAAATATGTAACATACATTCATATAATTTATAAGTTGTTTAACAAATCTATAATAGTCATAAACTCATAACAAACTATATGATCTGAATATTAAATAATGAGCCCAGAGCACCTTCACATAATCACATCACTCAGCCACATATACACACATATTATACGACTTTTGTACACTTTATAATTACTGAAAATACACTGTTATTTCATTCATTGTTGAAAGTGACTTCAACTTTATAACAAACCATCATCTTTTGGATCGCTGATATACAACAATATTTTAAAACTCATGTAAAAAACTGTTTTTATTCTCAAAATAATGCCAGGAATATTTTTCGGCACTGTATAATATAGAATATACAAATATGAAATAATAAATCAACAAAAATAATATATTTTTTTTAACTCTAAGTGTGTAATCAATGTATTGTTTCTAATCATCTATAACCGAACACGTTTAAAAGAAGAAAAAATATTTTTCATAATTTCATTGAAATATTTCAAGAACAGTGAAATTTTCAATTTTGAAATATTTCAAATTTAGAACCTTATTGACTATACATACGATTTGTTATTATTAAGTAGTAACACTATAAGTTTTATTTTATTAATTATGCATAATTATGGATGACATTTTTCCTTTAAATAAAAGTTAATGATTGTGGCTCATCGCGGCGCAGTGGCTGAAATCAATCACGTGACGTGATTGAGGGTAAGCAACGGCCGCCGCCACTAGTTCTTGGATGGGTGACCACCCAGTTTCGTAGTGCGCAAAATCCTTGCCACACATACATGTGTTCCAAACCGATCGTACCAACCATACAACCATACTGCCCTGCTACCATGAATTGCAGTAACTCCAAAATTGTGAAAAGTGAGGTTATATAATATTCTTATTAATTGAACTATCCCGCGTCTTTTTTTACTAAGGTAAAATGCACTAAAAACCACTATAAACTCCTTGAAAATCGATTATTATTTCAAAGATATTTTGGAATTCAGGTAAAATACTAAGCAAAAGTGCAGTAACGCCATATACTAAGAACAAAAGCAGCAAGTCCATGGATTTACTGCATAATTTCTTAGGAATCGGATTTCTAGAAGTTTTACATGCTCTTACTGTATATTGTCTTAGTAATATTGTGTGTTCAAATGGCTTCTTTGCCGTAACTCCATAAAATAACTTTTTGACATAACATAGGCTTCAGGATCTTTGAATTTAGATAATTCTAAGTTCTAACCATGGTTATACTTCATAATAATATTGTATTTGATTAGATAAGATTGATTATTTCTAATCTAACAAGTAACAACTGACAAATATGATACTATCTCACTGTTTTGGCGGTTGATAACAAATCAACACGAGTGACGAGTCGTCGTTACACGAGTTCCACACTTCCTGAACATCTTTTAATGAAGTTGGTTTTAAATAATATATTGACTGATTTATTGCTTACATTTTAATAACTAAAATGACTTCTAGACAACGCGTTTTAAAAATGTTAAATAAAGTCGTGCCTAGAAGAAAATTAAAGTAATCTTGATACAAGTCAGTATCTAATCACTACTTTTGTTGTTATTAATGTTAATATTATTATTATTTACATAAATCAGATAATAAAGAAATTATGTTTTAAAATGTTTTATTACTAATTAGTGTTTTTATCTAATAAATTTACAAATCAATCAATAATATACTTTTGTTAGGTATAATTATGATATTTTAGTATTTATATTTCTTGTACTTGGGTGATTAATTAATTGTATAAATATAATTAATAGGCTTTTTTTATTGGGAAAAGATTATTAACTTAATCAACTTTATATTTTAGTTTAACTTAATGTTTCAGTAGAAGGCTGCTGCAGAGTGCACATAATATAAAAATTAAGAATCATAGGAATGGATTTACTGCATTTTGTAAATTTAATGTGGGTTATTTTCTAAGTAAAAATGCAGTAACTCCTATAATATGTTTAAAAGTGGTAAAAAACATACAAAAAATGAATAAAGTACAAAAAAAAATATATCAACAAATAACTTGAACATCTATTAAAAATGATTTATAGAAAAAATCATTAAAACATAATAACTTCTGGGTCAAAAATTAAAAAAACCTTTAAACACGATTTCCCAACATTTCACTTTTTGAAGTTACTGCAATTCATGGTAGCAGGGCAGCATACCAACCTACAGGCTAATGACCTCAGTCGTCAAAACCTTAAACGTAATAAAAAAAAAAAGTTAATGATCAAAATTTATTTTACAGCAATTTAGAATTGTATATGCCGGTAAATTAGATATATACGCTTTATAATTTATTTATCCATTACGTACAAATAATTATAATAATAAGAAATAAATAGTAGGTTATTCTTCGAAATAATTACATGATGTTGGTAACTTTATTAGCACTGATTCGGTCTCTTAACAGCATTTGTTCATTGGTTTATTTTGAGTACATTTTACTAAATTCATGTTCACAATGTGCATGGAGTTGAAAGTAGAGTTCTAGGTAATAAATATAATATATATGTTAATAAAGGAAACATATTACTGCAGACATTATACAGTTTTCGTAACAAATTAGAAATTGAGTTAGTTTGAAGTGTCAAACTTTGTTTATTAATTATGTATACAGAGGTACAAGTGCAGTGCAACTAAGGTAATAGTATAGAAGAAAAGTCCAATTTGCTAACCGGAACGATATCGAGAAACCAACTGTGCGAGGGTTATAAATAGAATATAATAATATTCTCGGTACCTACCTATTCCAAGGAATATTTTAATTTAATTCTAATTTGTCTTAAAATTAAAATTTTCTTTGAACACATTTGTTCACAATAAATAAAATTATTTCACAGGTACCTATGTCTATTGTCTATAAATATTATATATAATATAATGTATTGCATTTTACTCTTCCTACCACTTACCAAGTTTATTTTCATACATTTTAGTGCACTCTTAAAGCTGGGTTTCCACTACATACGTGTACGTTTACGTGCATATATGCCGGATACGTTCGCTATGAACGGTTTCTCACAAACGTTTCCCATCGGTTGATATGGGTTAGATCGGTTAAGATTGGTAACATATTAGTTACCTCATATATTCTTATGTTATCAATATAGAGCCATGTACACGTGAAAAGTTGAACTGGATCCAACTTCATGGTATAATTGGTCAAGCCTGTGGTAAGAACGTATAACACTCTGGTATACCAAAAGCTTACCATGTATACCAACCAATCACAGAAAAGTATTTTTATGCACGTACACGTACACGTATTTAGTGGAAACCCGCCTTAACAGTAGTGTGTTGTGAATGGTCTTTCACTCAATATAATATCTATCAAAGAAAATAATATATATTATTCACCTTCCATTGTTGTCACTGAGTAGGAACATCTTATATTATTATTATTGTCTGAAGTATCGTATCGGTATTCCTGGTCAATGTTCAATATTATATTATAATACAATTTAAACTTAATCTCTTTGACGTCAGTGATATTGTGTATCACTACGGCATTGTATCTATACCTAGGTATACTATTTATGTTGGTTGTACACCTCTTTGCCGCCATTCTTTTTAGCTACAACGCCTATATTTTTATTGTACACTTTACACCAGGGCCTTGCACCCGAATCATTTATTCGGGTTTCGGGTTTCGGGTGCTGGATGTATTTGGGTGTTCAAACACCCGAATAAAAAATTTAAACAAACATTTGGGTTTTCAAAACCGTTATTATTCGGGTTAATATTGGTTAATATGGGTGCTGAGAAATCTGGATAAAACAGAACTTTTGATGACCCCCCCCCCCAAAAAAAAACAGAAAGTGTTCATGTTTATGTTATTTATAATAAAATATAAATGTTTTACCCAAATTTGCAACGTTTGTTTTTAACTAAACTAGGTTAATTAATGTACAGTAGTTACCTTTTTCTATGAACTATAAGAAATAAGACAATGGGAAACTAATTATTTAACTACCTATTCGTTTTATTATAGGCATTAGAGTCCACGTAACTCATTTTTTTTTTTACCATAAACAGTCTAAAATCTAAATAGGTACTGGACTTAAATATCATACTAGTATATTTTAAAAAAAAATTGTAGGTACTTATAAAAAATATTCAGAAAAATTTTATTTGATAAGCAAACAAAAAACAGTCATCAAAAATCAAAATGTTTACAAGGCTTTCTGTGGTCAAAAAATAGTTAACTTGCTAGAGCCTAATCCCATTTAAAAGTAAATACAAAAACATAATGAATATATATAACATAATAGGTATATTTTTTCAAAATCAACAGTTACAACAGATTGATATTTTAATTTTGCATAATGTTACGTACCTATTATATAACAGAATAGGTATTGATTATTTTGTGATGACTTAAAAATTAAAAAAATTAATCTTTATAAATATTATGAATAATATTATTATACTATAACTAAAAAGTAATATAAAAAATATATAGGTATTCACAAATTGTACGATGAAATAATAATAAAATTGAAAATTGAGTAGGTACGTATAGTGAGAGGCGCGTCGTAGACTCGTAGACCAAATGTGATACAAATTAAAAATGTACAATTTCCCCCATGCCAAGTCGATGGATATAATAAATAATAAAATATTAAAATGTTTAAAATAGATGGCCATAGGGGCGCTGACTGTTGAGCCATAGACAAATAAAATAAAATATAAATTATGATTTCGTGATTACCGAAAAACTGGTAAATAATAAATATAGCCCCGTATTACGATATTCGAGTTACTAAATTAAATATTATAGGACATAGGTAATTCCGCTTTGGAAGTTCGTCGCAAATAATGAAATAACACAAGTTATTATTAGTTATTGGTCACGGCTGTCAATACTTTCAGTTTTGTTGAGACCACGTCTATTTTATATTGCTATTGGCTATATTTGGATTTATTTTACTAATAAAGTAATAAAGTAATAAATTATATCATATAATAGGTATAAGAAATAATTAAATACTTAATATTTTAATCAGAATCAATTAAATTATTAAACATTTTAATGGATTTAATTTTTAAGAAATTACCTATGATTGTTTGTTAGATTGTTCCTGTTATTATTATTATTGATTATTTAACTCTACAAAATCGAACTCACCACAAGAAATACATACGAAATGATATGTCGCATGAAGAATGAGAAAAAAATTATTCGGGATTTCGGGTTAACCCGAATATTTATTCGGGTTTTGGTTAACACGGGTGTTTTGAAAACAGAATCATTCGGGTTATACGGGTTTCGGGTGTTTGATTTTTTAAAGGTGTTTAGGGGTGTTAGGGGTTCGGGTTAAATCGGGTGCAAGGCCCTGCTTTACACCGTGTCATACTGTCATTCTTGTTTCATTACATAATATTTTGAAGAACGAAAATAAATGTGTCAATGAATTTCAATATTCAGTACGGCATTTTTTATGCTCAATAATTCAATATATTTATTCGTATACTAATATAATTTTGCATATAGCCGCAGTATATACGACCTTATTGTTATATTATTTTTGATCAAACACTAAAATAAAATTGCATCCTCATATTTTATTTATATCATGTAAGGTTCTCAATGAACTGCAGGACTTTGTTGAACATAATCAATTTTAGATTTAGTTGTGAACGGAAGTTTCAAATGTCTGATATATATCCTATTTTAATATTTAGTTCGATCAGTTCTAGAATAGGAAACCATTTGTAATTCTAAGTATCTTACTCAGTGTCTAAAACTAGTGTTACGATGATTATTTCGTAAATCCACTGCTACCTGTCTTACACATTGGCTGTTCTCCACATTACTGTAACGAGTGTAACCCATAGTTTCTAAGTATACTTATTACTTCATCTAAAGCTCTTCATCTCATCGTCGAGTCAGACGTCGAGACAAAGCGTTTACAATCGAAACATCGTTTATAGGTATATAATAATTATAATAATAATAACGCCACGCCAATTCAGTTTCGGTATTATTGCCAGGCATGTGGCCATAGTGTACATTTCTAAAACAAACTTTCGAATAACCGTTCGATTATGACTTTATCGGATTTATTAATTTTCGGAACACGACACATTTCTTTTGTCAAGAGTTCTATGAAATATCACCCCAACATAAATCATATTCGACAGTATTTATCGCCCACGAAAAGCCATTATTTTACAATGCAAATCAAATATCTATAGAGAGTAAATAATTTATTTGACACCAATTTTATTATTTTCTTCCATTGAAGAATTTACTAACGAGGTCTGTGACTTTGTTTTCTCCAGTTAACTTCGAGTGTTATTTTGTCATTCAAATTATAATTTATCGCTGCCACCAGCCCGTCGTCAGTCCATTAATTATTTGTCCCTGTGGCCCATGTGCAATCTGATATCGAGTTCCTATACTGTCGACCCGATATCTGATAGACACCAATATTTTTGATTTTAAGCGGAGCAATGAATGAGGTATAACCTAATACCTATTGGTTCTACAAAATATGTGTGTTGGAAATAATAATTCAATCTTAAATATTGAGGATGTCTTATGGTAGTATATAAGATACAATATTATTTATTATGTGATAATTGTGATATTTAATATATTATCATATTATAATTTTCTTACAAACATTTGAAATTGTTGACTGTTTTTATCCCGAATTTTGGTTAATGTTGAAAACATTTTTGTTTTCTAGTCAAAGAAATTTTAAGTTGTTTTTAATGGAATTTAAAAAATTGTAGTCAGTAAATTAACGTTAATTCTTTATGAGCGTTAAAGTTAGAATTTTGATGAAAGCCGTCAACTTCGAAAATTATTTTGTAGTTTAAAATTTATAATATTTTATTTTTGAATACTTAATACTTGGAAATTTAATAAAATATCCCTTATAAGTTATAAGTGGTTTTTACTAGAAAACATAGTTAGTGGAAAGGTGCATTAATTTTTTATGAGCATTTAAAGATGAAATGTTGACAAAATTGGATATTCAAAGTTTGAAACATAAAATAACGATTTCTCCTGAAACCATTTCAGCTTCTGAGCGGAGCGGAGCTTTTTACAATGGTATTTATTTTTATTTAACTTTTTTTTTATCCTGTATACAAATTGTTTACCAGAAGGAGTTCTACTATATGTCGTTTTAAACAAATAGTACCTCATCTTTTAGCAAATTAAATCAAGATGGTACTATAATAGAGAGGTCATTTTCCTATTTTCTCAATAGCTATTTAATGCCATGGAAAAAACCACCAACCACATACGAAATACCACTAAAAATGGGATTTTAATTTCTAACGCTTTGTTTATCACAATAGCAACGAATAAAAAATTATAATATTTTAATATTAATTCAACCAACAGGCTATAATAAATAATAACAATATAAAAAATCCAGATTGACAAACCGTTTCCGCTCAGAATCGTTTTTCTTATGCAGTGATATTATTTTATCATTGAATTCAAATTTAATACAATCCATTATACATTGACCCACTTGTAACCTACTGTACAACAGAGCAACATCCACTACCAGCGTTTTGTTTTTTTATTGTTATTAAAAAGGGATGCAAGTGGTAGGGACTTTTCATCACCTCGTATTTTATTTTTTACTATCGCAATGACAATTTTTTTATTTTAAATCACTGTTCTATTTAAATGTCTTTATGTGGATTGTCGCCTGTTCGTATTTATTTATAAGTTAATAACAATAATTTATGATATTTTATAACAATATTATAATTTATACAAAAATTAGTTCAATCTATAATAGTTTAGGTGTAGGTTTTTATTCGTATTATTGAAAGTCACACTAGCATAGATTATTGGCTTTTGGTGTTAACAATGTGTTTATTTAGAGATGGTGTTTAGTATAAAGCTTTAAATTTTTACAGAAATATGGCAAGGGGGAACAGTATTATATTGTGAAATTTCAAAACATGTGAAGGTTATTAAATGAAGCTGTATAATTTGGTTAATTTTATATTTTTTTTATATTGTCCAGTTCAGGGCTTATAGTGCTCCACGGAGACAGTCAGCTAATTTGAGGTTGATACTGATGTCACTGTTTTCTAGGCAGAAGCACATGATGTGTTTAACCGAGGGTATTTCATCACATGGGTTGCGTGGTTCGGGATCCGTTCTGGTCATTCGATGTTTACAATGTTTATGAATCAACCATGTGTGGTCTATTCTAATTCCATTAGGAAATAATTTGTTGAGCCTGGATAGTGAAATACCTGGCTAATGGCTATGGCCTATGGGAGAATGCTTGATTTGATTTAATTAAAGCTTAGTGTGTAGGGTTGACCACGTGTGTTACCATTGATTTAGAATATATTCGTTGATGAAGTGTTTTAAGTACTGTATTGTACGTAATCAAAGGGGAAGAGAGTTAGGATAAGTGAGAACGGTGAGGTGTAGTTTTTATATACCGTATTAGTTTATTACTAAAAATATATACTTAGGAATAGTGGTTGAAACGCCGTCTACTCTTTAAATAGTTTTTCTTATAGATTGGCTAAAATTAAAATTTAAAATACACATTAGAGCGAACAAGTCAATTTCCAGATACTGTCAAAATATATACTGTAAAGCAAAGTGACGCGGTGCCAATACCATTTTGTTCTTAAAAATACACTCTGCGGGATTAATAATACCGCCTTGTAGAATCAACCAAATTTCATATTTTTTTTTAATTTCTAGAGGGAATTATTCTACAGCCCGCATCGATCTCTGTTTTTCAATATTTTACTCTCAAACTTTATAATATGTCTAAACAAATACAAGATAAAAAGCATTTTTGACAAATTTTTTTAATACAATTATTTGAAATAAAATACAAAATCAGACATTGATGTGGGCTGTAGGAAGTCTTCTTCTTTCAGATAAAAAAATAGTCATCAAAATCCAAAAATTCTACAAAGCTTGAGAGTTATTCCCGTAAAGTCATTTTTTTCGATATAATACACCCTATCAACCCCCCTCCCCCCTAAATAGGTATCGGGTAGTAGATTAGTGAAAAAGTCTTATAATTGAGGTGACAACTAAAATATAAAATTTAATTTTCAAATTTTATAGAATTGTGGAAAATTTGAAAAAGTGGCACCGGGACCCTTAATGTAGGTACCCACTTTAATATTTATAAGTGTATAATGTGTATAGATAAAATATGTGGACTATTTTTCTTTTAGGTGTATAATACTTCAATAGACATTGAGAACACTTATAGACTTTGAGTACGTACTAGTAAATCAATAATTAAAGATTTATTATATAATTTTATTTTGATTCATTTATGTAACACATTTACACAGTTTATAAATAAATATTTTGTTTTTCATAAACTAAAAATAGTATAAACAAAAAGTACTTTTGTATTTTAGTAAATATTAATATAATTTGTAATCAATACCACACAAACAACTGATATCAAACTGTATTACTATTTGTTAGACAATTTGTGGCTTCTGACACATAATTACTTAGATCTATTTTTGTTTGGATCAAACAATACGTATTCAATTAATAAATTGTACTTGTAAAATAATATTATCTGATACAATAGATGCATTTAAGAATATTATTCGCAGACTTCTATGAGAGTTTAAGTTGAAAACAATTTTAATAAATTATTTTCATATCGACAATTGACTTAATAATAAACCTTAATAAGGCCTGCGCATATCCAGACAGGGAGTCAAGTACCAAAGTCTACATTCCTGCAATGCTGGATTATATCGGGTTCCTTGCGGACAAACGAATGTCTCTCTGAATCCATTGTAATGGCATAAGTGAAAAACCTGCAAATAGAAATTATATTAAGTGCTGTATATGGCTGTATAAATAGACAGGATGAGTGTTCCAAATACGGTTAAATATAGGACATTATAGGTATATAAATTATATATTTTAGGATAATTTGATATATATCAATACATTTTGATAACAACTTGTAAAATGTTTACTGGGAAATATAAAATAATTTTATATTATTGTAAAATCAATTTAGACAGAATCACATAATACTTGTAAATATTCAAATGAAATAAAATTGTATGTGTTATATTGTTATATTATTTTCGTATAATTAATGTACAATATATAAAATGTTCAAAGGTAGGTACATTCATAAGGTACATCTGTACACTAAAATATGAATAGTTTGTATGATAAATGCTAGTAATGAAAATAATTGTACTTTTCTCAATTACACACATATATTATACTAGCTGATCCCGAGCACTTCATTGCCCGTTAAATGTATCAACTCTATATGACTCAAACTTTGTTCAATTCTTTATTTAATATTCGGTGTATTGTGTTCAAAATTTATCTTAACTTTTCCGTTGCCCGAAATAAAAATTCTGATTCACAGTAGTACATTATCAGGTATGCAATCTACCTGCGGTAGATCGCGGGGCCCGTGCTGTTTGTGTGTAAGTGTATGATTATAGTATATAACTCTAAAGTATTAATGTTATACCAAGTTTGTCGTTTTTACTTAATTCCACTTACAGTGGATTAATATAATCAATTTAAACAAAATCCTAACCTAACCGTACTAAAATCAGATGAATAAAAAAAACAGATTTAACCCTTTGTCAATTAACCTATCTTCTTCCCAGAGGTCCAATCTACCCATAAACATTAATTTATATATAAATCTAACTATATAAATACACAGACTATAACTATACAGACTAAACTCTGGAGTTACCTACTTATCAGATCTTCTTGTATATATTATAAATGTCTTAATTTTTTTTTTTAAACAAAAGAATATTTCACGGAGAAGGTTTATATAAAAGAAAATTTTAAGAAAATCCAACTGTGTATAATATATTGGTTGCTATTGGTTAATCGAGCATATTTGTTGATTTGTATTTTTGTCTTTTGTCAATATACATATAAGATCTGATAAGTAGTTCCAGAGTTTAGTCTGTATAGTTATAGTCTGTGTATTTATATAGTTAGTTGGTAGATTATACTTCTGGGAAGAAGATAGGTTAATATTTACAAAGGCTTAAATTTGTTTTTTTATTTATTTTTCGGATTTTAGTACGGTTAGGTTAGAATAGGATTTTATTTTATTTATTTTTTTTTTTTTTAATTTGAGATTTACGATAGAAATTGTTGTTTATTAATGGTTGCTATGGGTTATATGAGTTGAGAATAATACTGATTTATTATTATTATTTATTATTACGTAACAGGCCATTATTTATAATTTGATAACTCCTTTGCTTATTAAGTTAGAGAATCGATCACATGCCATAAACCTTCTCTGCAATGAGTTCTTCAATTTTAAAAAAAAATCATAACAATCGGTTCAGTAGTTTCCGAGAACATAGGCCTCAAAGGTTTTCATTTTCACATTTATATATAAAGAAGATATATTTAAATATTATATAAGTACCTGTATGTGTATTTTTATTTATTTTATGTAATTTATTAAGTTAAGAAATTAGGTAAAATTTTTTTACACTCAGGCTTGCACTTACTAGTTGCTTTCTTTATTACTTTTAAGCTTAATATATAAAAAAATAACGGTTTTCATTTGCTTGTAGATATCATGTTTTATTTTGTTGCTTATCATTATTGTTTTTAAATTTTTTTTTTAATGATTATTGATTTACGTATAATGTAAGTTATAAAATAACAATATTCCAAAGCATTAATGTATCATTCATTTTTAGATGATAATATGATACAGTGTAAGAATAAATAACCGAGTGTATAAATACGCCCAGAACTAATGAGCGTTGATGTATTCTTTGCTTAATACTTAATACATTTTCCAATATAATCTATTGATTTAAATAATATTATATTCTCTAGTATTCAAATGTGTATCAACATGTGTATTTTCAATTTAAAGAGGTATGTATACAAAGTACACTTAAGTTAATTTAAATTAATTTCAAATATATAACTACTAGGTATATTTATAAATAAATTGGTGTGTGCGGAATAAAGGCAACAGTCGTGTCATTAGTCTACATTTAAAATAAAATATTGATGGTTTTAGGCATAATATTGTTTTATATTTTTTAAATTTATTGTTGTGCATTTCATGACAATCGACCAGTGGGCAGAAAACTTTTAAATAATAGCAATGATGCTTAGGGACGGAAAAGTCTAAAGACAGCCATGCTTATATGTGTTGTTAATCTCCATTTAATTTTTTTCAATTAAATTAAATATACAAGAATACTATAAGCGTATAAATAAACTAAAACTATGTAGAATACTATAGGATCATGAAACATTTTTCAAGACTTTTTTCAAAAACAATAAAGTTGATGCGGAAACTCGTAGATCTTCAGTGGCTTTATATTTATAAATCATAATACTTTTTGAAATGTGAAGGGAACATTTTAAAATTTAAATATTTTAACATTATTATTCGGACTATAGCCAACAATATTTTGGATACGCATATTTATACAACTTAAAATCAAATCTCATATGGCCTAGACTCTTTATCATATTTATTTCATGATATTGGCTTTTTTCCAAAACAACAATATTATATGTCCGTAGGTTAAACTTAACAAAATGCATCCAGGCAGGGTTATTTTCAATTCAATTTTTGAATAAAATCAGTAAAATCGTGAATATTGTACCTACTTTTTTAAAGGGGACATATGTTGAATATTGAACGGCTCTAACACATTTTAATGGAACGCTGCGATTATAATAGCATGATACGTCAATAATTTTTAAGATAACCCATCCAAAAATAAATATGTTTATGTAAAATATAAATGTGCAAACTCAGTAGATAAGATATCGTTTTTATTTTTTCCTCTAAAAATGTATAGGCATCTACTGCACATTTTCATTAGTCATACTTGTGGAGTGGAGGGAGCTGGCATTATATAAACCCTTTTTGGGAATTTTAAAGGTTCATTTATGATTAGGTGTATATTTTTTGTTTTTATACGGTGTATTATGTACACTTGTAATACACACAAAACAAGAAGTTGGCTTAATTTTAATAGAACGATCAGAAGTAGAAATATACGATTGTTGAACGGTGACATGGTAATAAATTTGATAATGTAAATAATAGAATACCCGTAAACTATGAAATTATTTCTCATAATCTCAACGAAGTTAATATAATTGATACAGTTTATTTTTATTTATTTATTTATTTTTATTAATTAACCCGCGGCAACTTAGACAATCGGGTGGTTTTTAACTGTGGGGGAGGGTACTGCAGGTTAAACACGTGTATTTGTTAGTTTTGGCAGATTTTTTAGTGAGCACCCGTAGGTATCTGCCATGCCCGGGTGGAGGATGGCGACACTTCTCTCCGGACACCGTGACTTGCCCGAAGAAAAATGCCGCCCGCGGCCGAGGTTTTGAACCTTAGTTTGCTCGGCCACTCCGTCCCTCGATACAGTTAATTATCTAGTGTGTTATTCCAATGTTTTAAAATTATATAAAAATATATTTTATCCTACAAAAAAAGTTAAATAGTTTAAAATTATAATAGTTATAATGGGTACAGAAAAATCCATAACAAAAAAAAATTAGCCATCAACTATTTTTTTTTGTAACTTTGGTATTTCCCGTCATACAAAATAATATTATGTAAATTACGAAACAGAAATAAACTTGTGTTTGTCAAAATTATAGAATGTCATAGTATGAAATATATATATACCTATAACGAAACTTGTATTTGCATAAAGACATACGGTAGTGGAAAAAAAAATTACAGAAGTGCATTTTAAAATTATATTTATAGGAACGTTTATAATTTGTCGGTTTGTATTCAACGTAAAAAACTATAAGCCAATGTAAATAAAATATAATCCAATTTCTATTTTTTCTCTGCCTGAAGCCATTGCACTCAGGATGTTATGGTGATGAATATTCAAATTTGGGATTTAAAAAAATAAAATTGATAATATAATATAAACCATTTAATATATTATAATGTGCTGATGTTAAGGTGTTTAGATATGTACCATGTCGGTATTTCAAAAATTTTATTTAAGTAAAATATTACTTTAAAAAGCACCATAGATGTTATTATGTTTATAAATTATTATATAATTTATTAAATACTATAATAGAGAATAATATATAACAAATTATATAAAAAAGACGAACATTAAAATAATGTGATCTAAAAAGTGCCGAATCAGTAATTACTGTTGCATTTTTGATAATAGTGGATTCAGTGCTAGATTTTTTTAGCGAGAAAGCCTACATGAATAATACTGTGACGTATAGTCAATGGTGATGGGCGGCTGAGAAGGCTGACTGTAACCCTCCACGAAATTTCAGAAAAGATTAAAAATCCCTTCAGTGTTCTGTGAATAATATTATGTAAGACAAGAGTCGTGACATGTGGGTAGAAATAAACGAAACGTTCTATAACGGATTATTATAATATCGTATAATATGTAAAGTAAAATATACGAACATACAACATACAGCGATATTACTCCGGCGTGTCAACGCGTACCTACTGGTTTTGTGCCACTGTCGATGTATATATATATGTAGATACTAATACAAGTACAATACTAATACTATCACTAACTAGTAATTGAGTAACTTATATTTAATTAAAACAATACAATTCGCATATCAGCTAGGTACTCTATACTAACGTTTATTATACGTAACGCTCTACTTGTAATTATCATATTATATTATAACTTATGTTGATAAACCAGACTATTCCTTACCAAAAATTATAGTGGTTACCATTTGAAAAAATAAAGTCAATTATATTATTGGTACAACTGCGTGTTTAAAAATTTTGAAAATTTTATAAAATAATTGCCTGTTAAAAATAAAGAAACAAGTATTTTTTTGTTTTAACGAAATTCCATATCATTGATCCATAATTGTTAAAAAAAAAAAACCGCGTACAATGACATAAGATACACCCTGTATATTTGTTGTATAGTAAAAAATTATACAACAATATAAATTCGTTAATATATAATGATACAATTATTTTGAAGTTAAATTTGAAAGGGGGCCCGTTAAGTGCATGGTGTCCCGGGGCCCAATTGATCCTTAATCCGGGATAATTAGGGAAATATTTTTGATGTGAACACAAACGACAGACAACTAGATATAGTTTTAACGAATGCTTAAAATCAGGTATAAATCCAATATAGTTAAGATTGGTATTGGTATTTATGTGTTAAAAGGGCGTGCTACATAGGTACCCGCATGCGTTCTATCTGTCTTACAAACGCATAGTATAAAAAAATGTATGCTAGGCAGATCACGTTTAGCACTGTTAGTTTAAAAATTAGAGTGAATTGACCTCTTATACAGTTTAGAAGTAAGAATATTATCTAATGAATTTCATAGGTTTTTTTATATTTTAAACTTAAAGCAAGTTATAAGTATTAGTTAGGTATTTTAAAATTGTTAACTGCAGTTTGTGCATTTTAAAATACTCATAACTTGTTATAAAACTTAAATCTAATAAAAAACCTATGAGGTTCACTAGATAACATTCATCCATCTAAATTGTATACGAGAGTTCACTCTAATTTTTAAACTAATAGAGGGAAACGTGATCTTCCGAGCGAAAATTTGCTATGTTATGCGTTTGTAAGACAGAGAGAACGCAGCGGGTGTGCTACAAAAGCGCCCATTTAACATATAAAATATGTCCAGAGTTAAGAAAGCAATTTATAAAAGTAGGTAGTCATTTTAATTGTGTTGTCGAGTGTTTGATTTTAAGATTTGTTTATAAAAAAAATTATATATATGTGTAAACATTTTAACATGCCGTTTTCTATTAATATTATAATAGTAATATTATCATCTGTGACAGACTGTAACCAATAGAAATCATTAAAATAAACAAAAAATCTCAATTTTAAAACTAAATGCATGTGTGAAACTGTAATCCATTCTGTAACACTTATAGGAATTGAAAAAATAACTATAAACACTCTTCGAATCTCAAGTAATCTATTGGTATAACTTGTTTTGAAAATGGTCTAGTAGTTTTTGAGTATATAGAGGGCAAACAAAGAAATATTCAGTCGCATATATATTATACATACATATATAGAGTTCGAAATTTAAACAAACATCGTGATTTAAAGACCGTCCACCACTACCTACACGATATTATTGTTAATTCAATTTATTTAACTTATTTTCAAGTCACAAATGCGTACGGTAGTTATTTGTACGTGCGGAATCTTTCTGGACCACAGTGAATTTTTATGGCATAGAAGGTCAGGATATTACTTTATTAAGTATTCAAGTGAATACACGTGTTTTTTGTTTTATTAATGAATTTTTTATCACAATATTATATTTTTTTTCGACCATCATTGATATAAAATCGCTTGTTAAAAAAAACATTTACAATTTGCACTGAATTCTACCAAGGTTAACTATGACTTTATCATTAAAATACGAAACATTTATGGACGACCTTATTATTTCAAATACATTTTTATTCATATACTTTGATACATATTGTAAGTACTAAGTATACAGTAACATGTTCACTCTTAATTTGTATGTAGGTATATTGTGGAATAATTATAAGAAATATACTGTAAGAGAAAGAGTTTTTTTTTAAATTGTTCACCTCCAAAGTCATACTTTGAAGTTTATTTCCCATTTTTATTTTTTTTAGTTTCAAGAAACTCGCAAACCAACTCAAGATTGTTGATAAAATGTACCTATTTATTTTGGAAAACCCACGGTTCATTGTACCTCAATTAAGATGGGTAAGATAATGTTGATTTACATTTTCACACGTTTCGTAAAGCAATGTCTCATTGAGAGTAAAAAACTAACTTGTACTTTCTCTAAGACACTAAGCAAGTTTTCTTAAAATATCTTACAAAATTGTTTTTTACAAGGTGCTACGAGTTTTCCGGGCCATTTTAAATGTTCTGAAAGAAACCACACACAATAATGATGCTTAGAGATGGTATACCTATGATTTTTTACTTATTTTCATAGTGATACAGATATGGTGATATATTTGTATAATTTTTATATAAATTAAAATTTGTTACCTGACATTGAGTTTCTGGATCTGGATACATTTTTCCTGATCTATCACACACAAAACTCGTCATATGTACGTTTTCGACGTTCGATTGGACATTTATAATTTGATTGACATTGTGATTGAATTGGTCAACGTATGGCCGGTGGTCATCACGTAAATTCCAATTCTAAAATAAAAAGTGGGTGAATAAATTGTACATATTAGTTTTAATTAATTATCACATTTTATTGGAATTTATAATAATATAGTAATATACATTCTGAGTATAAATACATTTTTTCATTAGAAATGTATTTATTAGGTCTATATTCTATATTTATAAATACGAATTTATTATTTTAACTTCAGTATATTCAATAACAAATTATTATTACCTACATAATATAGGTACCTATAATATATAAATATATATATATAAGTACTATTTTTATATTTTTATAAATTTAAGACTCAGCGGAATTGATAGATAGGTAGTATGTTCAGTAGCAGGCGGAGAAATGTAGGTATCTAGCTTGTTTTAAAACAGGATGTCTTAATGGAATCGACAAATAACGGTTATTGTATTTGTCTTTTATTTATTTTATATTCATTGTTAAACTTAATTGTAGATATGGAAAAATATACAGTTAGTATGATACAAATTTGACGATTCTATGCGTAAATATTACGGCACAATTTTTAGCAATTAATAAGAGCTCAATAATTAGGTACTTAAAACGTGCTTATTAGTTATTTATAGAAATCAAGTTAAAATATGACGGTTAAAAAATAACAAACCACTTAATAGTGTCCCTGTTTTAAATTTATAAGAGTGCCCATGCGTGCGTATAAAATATATTATACCAACTCTAAAAACACAATATACATTGTCAATTAGATACGGAAGTAAATAAAAAAATTGCTTTTTAATGTTATGTTTCAATCTTTGACCGTATACAGAACGCTTTTTCAGTATTGTAAGATAATATAGTTTCCTAGTATTATAACTAGAATTTAGAAAACAACTGCAAAAGGTAATTTAATTTCTCCTCTTATGGGGAAAAAAATGTGCAAGAGGTATTCAATTTAAATGTACCTATGAGTATTTATTTCCTTAAATTTTTTTACGAGTTACCGTAAATTGAGTAGTAGGTATATGCCAAAATAAAATATATACATAAAGGCATTAATTATATACTGCAGTAAGAGAATAGAGTTTTCTTGTTGAAACAATAATATCCTGTATTCCTGTATAACATTCAGTCATATCGAAACAATTGTGTTAAGCCCGTACACTACATATAGAATTGTTATGCGAATATACATAAATTATATTATGTATTGTGTACATATACCTACTATATTATATAAATCTGAATGACTGAACGTGACTATAATAATAATTTATACATTTTGCCATTTTGCATTTATCTTAGCATTTAGCGAGCAGCCAACGTAGTGTCGGCTAGTTGTTCATAATAATAATGTAATATAACATAATACGTATAACTTCGCGGTATACGCGTACACTTGAGAAACCGTACACGAATGTATTGTTTGTATTCTAACGTATGGCTCCAATTTGATTTATTAATTATATTATTTAGATTTAGATATGATATAGTTGATACGTACAATAAAATGCGGCATGGGTGACTGCCGCAAATAAAGACTCACCTGATTATAGAAAAATCTATATATAAGTTGAGTTACTTACATATATTTGGTATATGTTTGTGCACGTACGGATGTGTTTTGTCGTTCTCAATACTTACCTACCTACATTGAGTCATTATAACTCAGGTAGCTGATAAAATTTTTATATTATTAAACTTCTGGTTCGGATTTTTTTGTTTCCGACAGAATTCGGAAATAATATCGGGTGACCAAGATTCTCAAAAAATATATAAACATAATGTAATATTGTAAATAGGGGTATATTGCATATAAAGGTGTCACAAAAATGTGATGATTGTTCTATAATTTATTGGGTTTACTTGTTTGTTTGTTTGTTTGATTGATATTTTTTTCCGACTATTACGTTATATGGAGAATATTACATTTCATTAGACTCATCATCACCATTGCCATTTGCTACTCATTTTCTCTTATTACGTGATTTTAAGATTGAATTGATTTTATATAAAGACCTCTGTCTAGTGACATTGCCGAAATGGACTACACGCAATGGCCCACATCGCTAAATCTATAATCTGGACGCAAACAACTAAAATTATATTGCTATAGAGATGGATTAATATATAACGAATCACTTATTGATTGAAGTTAAGTTAAATTATTTTTATAATTCAGTTTTTTGAACTAGTTGAAATTTATATTTTACTTTTCTCAAGTACATACTCAATTGGTATATTTTTCGTTTATACTCAATTAGTATATTATATAGTTTTCTCGTAAAGGTATGGGAATCAATTAGTAGGCATCTATTTATTAACTTTATAGGGATTTAGATTAAATCAATTACATTAATCATATAATTTACCTGTAATATAGGGTATAATGGTATACCTATTTTGCCCATAATGGGTGATATTGACAACCGGCCGCTCTCAAATACATGCTGAACAGACAGCTGTAGCGTTTCTGGTACCGGCCTAAACCTCGGTAGATGATAATTTTGTATATTTGAGGGTATTAATATTCTGTACGTGGACTCTACTTCGTTTTCAGCGTCATACCGGCCTTCTGAAGGTATAAACCTTAAGTTTTAAAATATTTATTAAAAAGGCACACTTTATTATGGCATGTTTTAAATGCATCAACAAATTTATGAATTTAGTACCTATGGACTAACAATAAAATATCAAACGTCGATTTGGGATATTTATTATACATTATAATTTGCAACGATTATAGATCAACGAATTTTGCAATTACAAATTATTGTATCTCTCCTTAATATTATCAAAACAAAATAAATTCAAACAACTAATAGGTATAGTCAGTAGTCAGGTAAGTGTTATTATTTATTTGTATTAAATTTAATCATATTATGTATGCGTGTGACAAAAACAATTAATTTATGTAGAAGTATTTAAGTACTTTGTAATATTATTTATTATACTGCGTGAGCAGAACACTTACCAGCTGTAAAATTAAAATTGTATATTATACTATGTATATAATTATATAATAATTCTATATTGATATACAGGGTGTGACAGGAAGACCTGAAAAAGCCACTTAAATGTATGACGAAAATTGTATTGTGATGGATAATAAATAATTTAAGAAATATAAGTACACATGTCAGGAAATTCACAAAAATAATATTTTGAAAAAAGTTATAACGTTCTAAATTAATTTACTCAAAAAAATATTGACATTTAAAAAAATTCGAATAAAATAAACTAATTGACTTAAATAAATGTTTTATTTTCAGTGTTGAAAATTAAAAATAGGTTTTTTACATCATACGTGTAACGCAAGTGACTATAAATAATAAAATTATAAAAAAAAGTTTTTAAATATTGATCAGAACAAAAGTTATTTCATCTGTCAGGTATTCATGTTACTTTCTGTATATAAACATTTATAATGAATTATGATTACTAGTATTGTCATTTTCTTAGCGCACACACACTTCGGTATATCGGTTTCTGTGTTCGGTATATTATGTTTATAGACGGAGTTATTAGTACGACAAAAACAGTGCTTGTGTACTAAGTACTAACCATAGACTTTATACTGAGTATAAGGTCTATGGTACTAATAAGTGTTATGCCATAGAGAAGATCCGTGTTATTATCAATAATAACGTCATCGCTCACCTGCCATCCGGCGTATGGATCATTTTGACTACCGAGTTGAGTAGTTCTGGATCGTTCCGTTGACTTTGGTGGAACGACTCTTTTGGTCTGGATTCGAAAAGAATACCATCGGGTACAGATATTCCTTCTTTGTTCAGCATATTTAGTGCCAAGCGGTCTGCATGAAACGCAGAATCTGGTATTTTACCACCAAAGTATGGCAACACATTCTCACGGAACAGCTGACGCTTTTCCTGTGAACAAAGTTAGGTAATTCAAAATATCAACACTATACCTTACTATAATATTATTATTATTATATAATACATTTTATTTTATAAAAACTAAATTTTGTTCATGCAATATTAGAGGGATTTGAGTGATAAGTAATGACTAATATATGAAATATAAACAATAAATATATAGGTAGGTAAGTACGTTATATTATATATTTTGTTACATTTTTATGATCAAATCAGCAGTCCATATTCTTGATGTTATATTGGACTATAGTGCTGCTATTTTATCATGAACATAATATTTACACATTTAGTACAAAACATGAAATCATAGACAGCTTTTAATTAATGCTTGATAACACTCATACATAATATAATTGAGTATAGATAGTAATTATAATATATACTCAATGATAATACATATTAAGTATACAAATATATATTCAATATCTAATATATTATTAATATCAAATAGTTAAGTATGCACTTTTGTTATATTTAAATATAATTGTATAAGAAAAACACTCAAGCCCTTGAAACACACACACACACATAATGAAGTATATTCTTGAATATATTATATAATTTATCTATTAATGACGGCAGCATAGATAGTTGGTTGAATTTTCTGTGGTCTAACATTGTCTACACCAAAATAGCTAGGTACCTCACCTATATCTTACATTTTAAAAAATAACTTCTTTTTTATTGGGGAGGGGGGGGGCTAAAATATGTTGTCGTGTGGCATAAAATGTCTGAATACGACCACCATAAATATATGAGTAATTATCTGATCGTAAATTAATTAGTTCGTTAACACCGATATAATATGACGTTGTGAAACTGATTTATTCTCAATAAGTATTCGCCAAAACTTTGAAATACGATTAATTTATTTATAATATTGATTAATATAATTTTGATATCATCATATTAATATGATTAATATAATTTTGGATTGCATATCAATAACTTGTGCATCCCAACCGATTGGAAAACGACGAAGTTCATTCAACACAGTGCATTTTTCTTTTTGATGACAAATAATTACGAGTTAAATTGTTTATCAGGAAGATTTACTTTGGTTTGCGGTGGTCATGGATGAGGTTGTAATGTAGCACATTATCATCGCTATATTATTATCAATATCATCGCAGTGTAAAATGTAAATACTGTACAGACAGACCTACGATGGCTGTGTATAAAGAAAGTACAAAGTGAAATAATAGTTGGAGATCCGCTACTGAAAAACAAAATTACTTCCTAAACAATACATATATCATTTAACCGACAAACCGTATCGAAAAGCGCCCGCAGTGTAACTCGTATAAAAACATATCAAGCAGAAAAGATGAAAAAAAAAATCAAAAGTTTATTATATTATATTATTATTATTGTATTATTTTCCAAGAGTTCAATTCATTGTTCCATCTGGAACTATTATGTCTGAACTACCTAACGCATGTTTGGTATTTACCAGATCAATCAAATACCATACCAAAGACTCAATAATTTTTTACAGACTCTTTCAGCGAAATTAACAATATAAAAACACAAACAATCCATCAAATATTAGACACATATTGAAAATATTGTTTAAAATCATCAAAATCGAAACACCAAAATCGAACTATTTTTGATATTTGGACAATCCAACATAAAATAAATTGAGGAATGCAATTACATCTCCTCTATCCTTACTAACGAAAATCAACCTCACCGGAGTTATTAAAAAAAAAAAATAAGTACAATTTTACTAAAATCAACGAAATTGAACATAATATTATAAAATATTATTTGGACATTCCAATTTGAAATAGACAGACAATTTGAAGTCAATATCACCTGTCTTACAACTGTGCATCCAAATACATTCTTGTAATTGCTAGAGAAGATGCCAATAACCTATCATTTATATACATATATTTAAATCTTCCAGACTTACCCGCCGAAATACTGATAAACTATTCTCAATTAATATCCACCATTATGAAATTTCTAATCATCACCCAACTGTAAACTGTAAATTAATTTTTAAAAAAATGTTCTTGTTTCTTTATTATTTTATTATCATTGTCCCTATAAAAGTATATGAGAATATTTCAATATGACCATGTTCGCCCCTATATGGCCACCAAAATAACTAAATTAATTTTTTTTGCTCGGCGTATGGTTTTGAATTTTCATTTTTCACGACACTGTTTTCTTTGATTTGAATATAATATGCAAAGTAACTTTTAAAATATTTCATATCCAAAAAAAAAAAAAAAAATCGTTCCACAGACTGAATGTTTAATGTACACAATCAAGTACTGAAGCGACAGTAATATCACGTTAAAAAAAACAGTTACCGACTCTATAACAGAGCCATCGGGCAAGTATATACTATTGTTTTCTAAATATCACATTTTTACGAGTTAATCTGAGTATCTGACATTGACATTTGACAAAAATACTCAGTAATTATAAAGCTAAGCGGTGCCGTTGAATTTTTATTTCCACATTATAATATTGTATTTAAAATGTAAATGTCAAGTACACAGTTCAGTTTATAGTAATGTGAAAACGAATTATGTTCAATTTTAATTTTTAGCTGCTTAGTTCCAACAACGGCCTTGGTTGAGTTGGCCATATATTTTAAGAAAAAAAATATTGGAAGACATTCGTTTTGGTTATTGCTTTCCCCTTTTATCCGTTATTAGTGCATTTATCAAGTTCAGATTATTGGAAGTCTTAAGTTTAAATACCTACTCAATGATACTTTTAGATTTGTTATACCATTTAAAAAAGTATTTTGTGGCGATAAAAGCATTTTTTTTATCAAACGATAACCACCCTTATTTATTATAAACTGTTGAGCAAATGTTTTTTTTTTAAGTGTCAGTGTGTGTATACAATCTAATAGTATACGTAGAAGATTCAAGACCTCATAAATAATATATTTAAATTACAAAAAAAAATTAATTTTTTTAGATTTTTTGGTTTCAGTATGAAGAACTTTGTATTACATTTTAAAGTTACGCCGTAAGAACGTAATTATTATATTATGGTCATATTTAGAATACATTCAATATTATAATAATACAATATTTAAATGTTATTAAGTATTATACATTTTGTAAAATGTGATTAAAATAGTTTGATTGGCATATACAAAATAATTAATAGTTGATTATGATGAACAAAAAATAGTTGTATCAATATAATAATGAAGGGATACATTTTTTTAGAAATTTTGATATTATACTATAATTTTTAATTTAATACATTGTTCAAATTTAGTCAAACAGGTATCCAAAAAATAACTCAAAAATAAATATTAACACGGAAATATATTTTAATAAATTATTAGGTACCAATAATTACTTATGAAAAAAGTTTTTTTTTTAAATTGGGAACTTATAATAAAAATGCTTATCGAAATAATATATATTATATTTATTTTATAAAACATATTAATGTATTATTTACATTTCATATATTGTGTTTTGATTAATTTTTATAATGTACAACAGATTTTTTAAATTTTTAAATGATTTTTGAATTCATTTATAGTACACATATTAGCTAAACATTATAATCGTTATAAATAAATTGACAATAACTTATACTTACTTAACATTCCAAACATAATGTATTTAGTTTTAGTGGACGAACGACAAATATTTTACTTTCAACGAACATTTTAAGGGGATTTTCTTATCCCAATCATTTTAGATTAAAATGTTTATACTTAACATTTCAATCATAAATATTATAATTTAATCAGGTAACATAATATAGTTGGATTTTAATTATGAAACATTTTGATTCAATTTTTAATAAACAAAATTGCAAATCACTATTATATTTTAATCATTTATAAATTTAATAACACTTTTAAATTGTATTGGTTTTTTTTTTGGTACTGTTCAATAATACATTTTTTATGTACCTATAGCTGAAATTCCATGGTTGTGTATCTACTTCCGTGTTATATCTATAAAGAGACATAGAAAGTGACTAATCAAGACATTATTTTGTGTTAGGTATGGATGATCTTATAAGCTCTATCTCAAAGTGGAATACTAATCAATATAGATTAATTCTGCACATTTGAGTGAATATTGATCAATGAAAATGTATGTGTATTAGAAATTAGAACATACAAACATAACAAATTAAGATAATTGTGTAATGAATCGTTATTACGATTGTGATACCTTTGATTAGACTCAATATAAGCAACATAAAGGGATTAATCCCACACGGACACTTATGTTAGTAAACAGTATGTTATTTTTGAGTTCAAGTATTTTTATTACTTGTTTATTATTATTATTTTAGTAGTTTATTTTTTATAAAGATTAGACATTGGTATTGTTATAACAATATATAATCTAAAAACTGCAGAATTTTTAGTTAACCATGTTATATTATTCACTCCATTCTCCAGTTAATCTCACTATTAATAAAAATCTTTAGTTGAAATTGAATGACGCCGTATTTTTGTTAGGTTTAACAATCTAAGAATGTTATTTTTTCTTTGATGAAGACTTCATTGTTGTGTAATTTAATTATTAATATATTATATTATTTAAGCATGTTAATACAATATCACGCATAGTTTATATTTACGACTACCTATACTATTATCGACGTGTTCTTATGTTAAAAATGGAAAATTATAAACTATTTTTAGAATTATTTAAGATTTAATATAAGTTTATCCTTCTAAGACCTTACAAGCTAGGGGATGAGGACTTATAACATTTGCATATTTGTTTTGCACAGGAACAAAAATAGCAGAGTACGAAACAAATACTTTTCATGCTTTCATAAAGCTAATTTTGAAATTTTATTTTGCATATAAATGTATATTTTAAGTTTTTTTTTTGTTTTTTGGGCATATTTCTTCCATTTTATACTTTTGGAGGTATATTTCAAATTAATTAATAATTGTATGAATTTTTACTCCAATGACGTTTTTATTTTAAAATATACAAGTTGTGTTATATAAACCAAACATAAATATTTAAAATTTTTTTCGAATAATATGGGTTTTTAACTGTCCACGTGTGCACGTTTTTCCTTTAAACGCCCGAAGATAGATAAAATGATTAGATTCGTTTTCCGTATATTAATTTTATTAATAGATAGATAATTGTTTACAATGTGATGTTATATTGCCAGCATTCAATTTTAGTTTTAAAATTAATATTTTAGGTATATTTTTTATTTCGCCTATAAATGCAAATTTTCACGGGGTACCACTATTGAGTGACTTCCCCCTCCCGCAAATCAAACCACATCCCATTTACTTATTGTATAACTTGAAAATACAGATTGTAAATAAAATTTTTGTTCAATAAAAAAAATGCATATTTTAGTTATTTCAAATGGTTACAATAACTCCTCTGCCCTATTTATAACAAACTGATCTATGCTTAAAATAGCTTTTCAATGACGTATACGTATTACAATATTATCTATTTTCCACACTAAAACGAATGACGGTGTTTGGCATCTGGTACCTATATAGCTTTTTTAATTTGTACATATGGACATAATAATATGATAAATATAATTCAGTAATCAAATATCATCATGTAGCGTGTGAACATTTGATTTGATTAAAATAATTGTTGTATATTATTAATTTCAGTTTTATTGACGAATAAATTATAAACATAATGAAAATTTCTATATATTTCATACAATAGTATATTGTAGATACAAATTGGGTTCAACAGCTCATACTAGTATACTACAAATAGTTAAAAAATATTATTATAAGTTATAACTGTTCGATAAAGATTTTCGCGAAAAACAACCGATTAAGCTATATTCTAACCTATATTAGAACGATGTATTTTTGCCGTACCTAAAAATGTAGAATACATTTTGATAGAATGCTTGGCGTATTCTATGCTGAGAATGTTGTTGCTGACGAATGACGTTGAAACAATGTGGTAACAGAATATTAATTCACGAATAGTAAATGGCACATAATTATATTATACAGTATAGGAACGTACAACATTATAAAATATATTGCATGCATATACGTGATTTGTATAACAATGCCTGGACTTTTTTAAATTAAGAATTGAGAGTATCTTCTCATAAGTATATTATCATAAAATACACAGGTACACAGATTTCGTGTGTTAAGACAAATCGAATGACATATCGTGGCATAATGTCGAGGTTCCATACTTACTTATAATATACTTATATGAGTTATAATATATTTTAATAATGAAATATATTCTTAAACAATTTCTTAAATATAATAATTTATGGACCTATATATTCACTTTGTGCAATAGGAGACTAATACAAATTATAGTATATTTTGGAGCTGAATTCGATTAAGGCAACTTAAATAGTTTTGTATTTATTTTCTAAGCAAAGAAACGTGAAAAGATAGAGAGAGAGAGAGAGAGAGAGAGAGAGAGCATCGTTCCCATGATTTTCTATACCTACCATAACCGTGTATCGCTAATTTTTGTTAATATCACACTATTATTCTAGATTAGTCTGACATGTGCAAAACATGGTTATAACTTATATTTGTAAATTCCTGCCAGCAACGGTGTAATTTAAGCGCTTAAAATATAATTCCCAAATGAACCAGATTTTGAGTTATATGCATTTTCGACAGCTACAAGTCATTTATATTGTTCGATACTAGCCTTGACAGTAATGTAGTAGGTAGCTTTGTTGTATTATATTATATGTTATGCCATTTTACTACTTCCACGTTTTACTTTACTAACTATACTATACTAATCTATTCCATTGCCTATATTTAATGGATTAAATACTCAGATAAACTTATAACACGTCAATCGGGGATTGTGTATGCCATTTGCGCTTGCGTTATTTCAAGAAAAGTGTAAAAAAATGTTTTAAGTTTCCATGTGTAACTGAAATTCAGTAAGTTTATTGCAGCCTGCAGGGATGGCGTTCGACCTCGAACTACTGGAGTTACACTGACCTACCTATCACCTCGCTGTCGGTCTTACTTGATTCTTCACATTTCGACGGAAAGTTCAACCAAAACTATTATTATAGCACTCACTCTTTTCGACGTGCACGCGTTGTCAAGAATCAACGTCACGAACAATGTCACACGGAGCGCCGTCGATGACCAGTCCGGTCGCATGGCACTGCCGCCGCAGGAGCGGTAAATCGATGATCTTCGATGTTGATATGCGATTGGTCAATGTGTAATCCGTTCGTTATACAAAATTAAAATATCAAAACAAAAAACTGCCCGGAAATACGGTCGTTTGTTATATCCGGTCCGCGGATACTGAGACGCGCACTGGGAGAAAACATGAATTTATTATTATTACAATATTATATTGGCATTACACGGGTATATAATAGTTCTCGTCGTTCGTTAGCACCAATACTCAGCCGTACATCTGAACACGGACCGCGCGCTCAGACGTGAACGGGTAAATTAACGGTCGTTCGGACGGTGGTGGCAGATTTTTATCGACGGATGACCTACCGCCCGGAATATAATAATATGGGTAGGGAACGCAATGTGGCGTGGAAGGGGATCGCCGGTTTGTCTTCGTTATCTGCCGAGCACAGCATCTGCCGCCTCGAATATTGCATTATGTATTGTAAATAATTGTAATGTCTTAACTCATATACCTAATTATAATATTGTCATACGGGTAAATCGCATAATATTATTGTGATATTATTATACGTGCACATATGCAAATATGCGCCCGTCGAAGACAGCCCGACGCGACCTCGTGCGAGCTACACGATTCTCTTGGGCCGGAAATGCGGGCCGCCAAGTCATATTATCCAGTTCTGCCGGCGTATGTGACCGGATCACGGCTGGTGACCTACGAAGAAACGGACCGCTGGTAGAGAGAGAGACGTTTTTGGAAAAACATAGCACACATCTTAATCCATATAATATGAATATTATATTCTCAATAAAATAGCAGGAGTGAGATGGGCGCGTTTGACAACAACGATGACAACGCTTTAGAAAAATATAGCATACACATTGGGTCCCATTGTGTTACGTACAGGTGCAGAATATTATCTCTTTCTAACAATATGTTGTCACTTGGCATTTGGCGACCTTAGCAGGGTATGGGAGACGCGCAGTCCATAGGTTAATATATTATATTAATATGTTTATTGGTCCGGATCGTCCTCGAACAAGACTCCATCCGTGATTAAATATCTTTTTTTCGCTTCCGTAACGATTATAGTATGATACGTATTACGTCCACGTGAGACGGTGTTCGCTAAATCACGTGGTGCTTCACGGCCAGAATTCGGCGTGGGTAGCCTAGCAGATGGCCGATGATCGTGGTGCTTGGAGTTAAGTTTTTATATAATTATTATTTATTATGTAATATTTTAATGGTATGATGAATTATTTTATACAAACATGATATTATGTATGAGTACCTATACGACCGTAGCGAAATTGTCACTTATACATCTGGGCTACGACAATAGTAGTGTATTTCTATAGTTGTGTGGCCAAAACGTGTTCAACGATCCCCTTGGTTCGTTTTTTCATGTTACAGCAATCAATATATTATGATGATAATATGATTTTTATTTTTATTATTTTAATACTAATTAGGTACTAAGACTTATAGTTGTAAATTTAGTATTGTTACTGTTATTGAATATATTATAATATAATATGTGCTATGCAACAATTATTATAAAAGGGCTCAAACCTTACCTAACCTAAAAAAAAATACACTGTGGTGAATAATTAAGTTAGGACACATACAAGTTTCAGTGTTACATATTATTTTGTTGGTATCGGAAATTTCACCAAAATATGAATGACCGCTCCCATTTATACGAGAACAATAAAATAAATATCTATTAATACACTACACAATAAAAAATTACAATCGAAATATATTTTTATCTTCAGTTTCTAAGTTTGTTAAATTTTTGGGTGATTTAAAAAAAAGTCACTCTGTGGACCCCCGAGTAATCATTTACGGACCCCCTGGGGTCCATGGACCACCGGTTAAGATCCCCCGTATTAAAGGTTTATATTAATCAACCATATCATTATATATATAAAAATATACGGCCGTATATTGTTTGCGCATTGTCTGTTTACCTACACCAAATTATCGTACATCGTATTATGCGCATCAACATGGTGAACAATAGAAGGGTATAAAAAATCATTCTTGATTGAAAATTCAATGATTGTCATAAATCATTTGTAATAAATAGATAAAAACAATTAAAAATAAATTGCATTAATTCAATTGAATTGTAGTCATAAATCATAATTATATAAATGTACATACATATTATAATAAGTGTTATATAGATAATGAATAATTTAAGATTTTTAAGTTTAAAAATAATAAAGATCAAGGAAAATCAATAAAGGCAAGTCGAGTTCTTGTTAAATAAGTATTTAAAGTTGAAATTTTAGCATAACTCATCAAAATATCGAAAATTTTCGAACTATTTTGTAATTATATTCTTACTCCGAAAAACAAAAACAAATATACATATAGTTTAAGTAAAAATGAATTTATAATAAATTGTGCTCATTTCAATCAGGCGCAGTAGTCATAGTTAAAATACAAAATATATATATAATATAGTTTGAGTAAAAATTAATAAAGAAAAAAAATTATGTTATAAATCAATATTTGGTACCTATATATGGTTATTTCCCATTATTTTTACAAAACGAAACCTGTTTATTTCATCTATACTTAAGCCAATGTTTTTCAATATAGTTTGGTTTTTGACTTCCAGGAGCTCGTTGTAAGTTATAGATACCACTAGAAATTTAGAAAACATCTTGTATTTTTGATATAGTTTTACACCTTTTTTCAGTCCTATTGTTATATAATATTGATGCACGAATGATGTACGACCTTTTAAACGGTCGATGTGCAAACGTTGGGGGTTTTATCGATTCTACCGTTTTATAATTTATTATCAATTCCGCCGGCTATCGATTCCGCCGACTGTTTATTAAATAATAACCGATGCATCTTAATATTATACACAATTGTTTTTTAATCGACACTATAGGTACACGCAGTTTACCATAGTAATAAATGTATTTTTTTAATTTAAATATAAACAATTCAAACATTGTCGTCCACAACGGACAATATAACCCAATTATACATTTATTATGGCTGAAAAAAAAACAATAAAATACAATGTAAAATTTATTAAAATTATAAAATAATAAAACTCAAATACCTAGTGATTATCATTTTTACAAAGTAAAATCGTCATTTTTTTTAATTGATTTACTATAAATATAATACAATATTGGTACAAAGTACCTAAAAGTATGGGTTCATATTATTATCTATTTATTATTTAAATATAACTATCAAATAATTACAGTTACAGTGTGTGCTAAAGAAATAAAACATATTATTTTATATCATAAAATAGCATTAACATAAATGTAAATGTAAGCCTTCTACATTTTGTTATTATTAAAATAAATAATTTTGAAATATTCAGCCTATTGATGGAAGGCGGAATCAATATGTAAAATAGCTCGGCGGAGTTGATGCGTGGCGCAATTGATAGATTTCTTACAGTTGAAAACGTAATTTCAGTACAATTGATAAATGCTCAACTGTCTTACAGAAAAATTAAATAAAAAAATTAAATAGTGTTGCGCTAACGACAACCAACGTATTAGTACATATTAATATGATATAGATATTAGGTATCTATAATATATTATACTTAAAAATGTGCACTGAACGTTGTATTTAAATACGTTGACATACCTAGGTAGTAGGACAGAGTAGGACGATTATTACGATTTATTATATACGATCGGTGATCGTCGACTGTGATGGTTACTACCATAATATATAGTTATATCAGTATAATATGTAGTATGTACCTGCAAGACTGATCGTTATACGTATTGTAGAGAGTCACTATATCTTTCTTAATAATATTATATTATACACATTACTATTAGACTTAATAATTATTGACAACAATTGTATATTATTATGTTATTCTTTTTATAAAATATTATGCACAGTGTGACATATTAACACAAAACTAATGTTAATAATATAATAGGTGTTTTTATATTTAATTTTTTTTTAATATTTTATTTTACAATACTTTATTTTACAACATTTTATGTAACTTATACTTTAAATAATTTTTAAAATTATAATTTCCACAATTTTACAAAAATTATATACCAATTATTTTATTTATTTTACATATCATATAACAAAACGTATTGTTTTGGTCGAAAAGTGAATCGGTCGAAAAGGGAAGGGTACAATTTTGGTCGAAAAAGGAATGGACCTTTTTTAAATTTGGTCGAAAAGTGAATCGGCCGAAAAGGGAAGGGTACGTTTTTGGTCGAAAACAGCTATGCCCATTCATAAATACATTTGTAGGTCAGATAATTTATTTTTTGTACCTGCTATTTCGGGGAGGGAGGAGGGTGTTAACATGCGTTCGCACCTGGTACCTACCCTACCTAGTTTTTACTTTTTCTAAAATAAAACCATCGATAGTCATTAATTAAAAAATGTGTGTTGGGTATTGATGTTGCTTATATACTGACTATTATAGTCACTAGGTACTGTAAGTGAATTTTGAACGTAAATAGTTCTATATTGATTAACTATAAATAATGTGTGTATAATTTAAATAATTAAGACGAATACATTTAGTATGAGCTATGATTTTAATCAATATTAGAAGATTAAATATTCTTTGTTAACGGTAATACAGTATATTAAGGTACTAAGTATGTACTTATATATGCTATATTGATTAAATGTGATAGGTACAAGGGTAAAATGATAGGACAATTTAATAACAACCGTTTGTATAAAATAATTTAATACCATATTGTGTAATATGTATAATATACTTTTTATACATATAATAATACCCACTCACATCTCTAGTTACATGTATGAAAATCTTAGCTACTTAAGAGTTAAGACTAGGGTGTTTTGCTATTTAGTATTTACAAAGTTTTTAATGTATTTACAATGTAGGTACGAAGTACCTACCTATATTTTAATTATAAATTTCAGGATTTTGATTTTTGGTGCTGTTTTTTTTTGTTGAAGGCTTTTTCTAGACTGTTTGGTATGTACTGGTTATTTTGTATATTCTGGTATTCTGGGAAATTAATAATCATGAATATAATCTATATATATCAACTATTAATTATGTGTTGAATTGTTGGTCGGCTTGGCATTTATTGCGTTTGGGTAGAGGATTGTTTGTGATAAAAATGAGTGGGTTGAATAGAAATGTCCGATTCTGAATCTTGCTGGTACCTATATAATGTTTAACTTTAATAATTTTATAATATGCACACAATTTTAGACCAGGCTTTAGTGATATATAGGTAGGTACTTCTATTACACATTTACACCTGTCTATTACAATTACAACCAAACAAACAGTTAGTGTATTATTCCCCATAAATTGAACGTGTTTCATTTTGAATTTAAACTCTTTTTTTACTATTAATATTTTTTTATTTACAGTCTATACCCTATATTAATAATACAGTAAATAAATTGGATATTTATATGAGTTTTTGACATGGGGTAGACATGATTAGAAGAAATATTCATTGATATTACTCTAGAGTTATATAAAATAAATAATAAAAAAAAATTACATTAACTAGGTAGCGATCAGAGTTCAAGGTGTAGACCATTAACGTTTTTTAAATTTTTATTTATTTTTTACATTCTAAAAAATTATTTATCTATTTTGAGTTACAAATTAAATAATTGGCAGTTGATTATTCGTCCATATACCTAAGAAATATTTACGAAAACAACAACAACAATAATAATTGAACTTGAAAGTTGAAAAATTAGGTATGTTATGAGTTATGGCTAAATCCTCGAATAATGAATCAGACTCAACTTTTTCAACAAACGTGACTTGTTTGTTGTACAAACTCCATAATTTCAAACTAAAATATTATTGTTCCATGTTTTTATACAATCAAGAATGTAGAAAATATTAAATTTACTCAAAACATTTTTTTTTTTTTTGTTAATATACGTTAGGTATACTCATGGCATTATAATAATACGGGGGGGGGTCATTTTTTTTTTGGGGGGGAAGGGGGGGGGTCAGGGTTTGCGGTTGTACCCCTTACTTTTAGAATAGTTCCAATTGGCCTGCGCCCTGCTTAAATAATGCACGATTATTAATATGATTAAAATCAAATTGTATTTTAATTTTTTTATTGACATTTATGAATACCGGTATAATGGCGTGGTAACAACTTTAACTTACATTGGTTATAAACAAATATCGTGCTATCAATTAATTGAGAAAACAATAGATAACTTGGTATTTATTGTTCCAAAAACGATTTGTTTCACTGTTTGTATCGCATTTCTCGCAGCACGGTAATAACTGATAAGTAATACCTAACGGTAATAAACTGATGATATTAAAAATCCACATTTTAGATTACATTGTTACATTCTAAACACAAGTAAATACTTATTGTTTTACAATTAATACTGAATTTTTATTATAATTCTGTAAAAATATTTTACATTTTAACTACTAAAATAAGCGAAAAAAGAAAAGGCGGCAGTTTTCGTCGACGAGAAAAAAATAATAAGTTATTATTAGAAGCTAGTTTTTCCAATCAGAATATTTTAAACATGTTTAAAAAATATGAAAATAATTTAGTGAAAAGTATTATAAGTAGGTACTTATTAAAATAGTTTATGATGATGTTTTTATTTAAAGCTGTAGATAGGTATATTCGAAAAAACTTAAAAAGCCTGTATCCGCTTATTTAAATTTAAAATAATTTTTTTTTTGAGAATTTTGCTTTTACCAAAATTGTAAGTATAAAAAAAAAACGACAATTTATAAATGTAGATATTAAGAACTTTTTTTATTTGCTGCTGTATTTCTTCTTCTAGCTTTTTATGCATTAATTACCTATTGATTTTCGCTGTTAACGTAATTCATTATTTATTATAATATAGTTATTAATATTTATTGATTTTTACTATTTATGATGAAGCAATGATTCGGTCCATGATGTATGGAAATATTTGAAAGCATGAAAATGTTTATATACATATATCTATTTTTATAAGTCCTGTTGAAATTTCAAAATCACCTCAAAAAGAAACCTCGAACACACGACAAGACCTGACATAATACAAAATACTCATGGCATTAATGATATTATACAATATATTGTAATATATTAATATTTTCATTGAATTATTCGATGATAGGTTGACCAAAATGACGAAATCATTTTTAAGTTCAAAATTATAAAATATTTACTTAGACTTGAATAAACAAATATCTTAGTAAGTAGTAACTATACGTTAATTGTATATTATAATCGAGATTAATCTCAAATCGTCAAATATTTCATTGAATTATTCGATGATAGGTTGACCAAAATGACGAAATCATTTTTAAGTTCAAAATTATAAAATATTTACTTAGACTTGAATAAACAAATATCTTAGTAAGTAGTAACTATACGTAAATGTATATTATAATCGAGATTAATCTCAAATCGTCAAATATTTGTAAAAATAGAATGACTAAAATATTATAAAACATTTATACTTAGAATCATATTAAATAATCATATTAATATTTAGCTCAAGAATTGTCCAACTAATATGTGGCGAATTGAAGGGTAAAAAATCTCCAAATCTATATCTCACTGTTGGATACAGTTAATAAAAAAATAAAAATATTATAAGAATGATGATTATTATAATATTATTTTGGTTGGACATCAGTTCGCATAAAATAAAAATAATAATTTTAAATATAATAAAAAAAGTTAATCAGTTTGCTTGCGTATGATATTTGACACAGCTGTTAAAAATTCTCCAATGGTTATGTTATTTTCATTTTTTCTATTAACTAACTCTTTTAGATGGGTGTTTACAATTTTCTGTGGCCAATTTTTGTACTACTCTCTTCGGGTTCACCTAAAGCATCTAATACTAACTTGGCTCGATCGGGGTTAACTTCGTTTTTAATTGTTCTTATAAGTTTCCATATTGTGGGATGTTTTTGGACCAACTAGTTTGGTGAACCTATTATTCCATCCTTCAACAATATCGTTGGTTATGTTACAGTCATTGAGGGAAGTTTCATTTACATTCCATGGAATACAGCTGGTGGGTACATTGGTGGTCATTTTTGAAACCTAATATTATTTTCATAATTATCAATTTTTCGATATTTGCCATTAACTTAGTATAAATCAAATAATAGTACAATAGAATAATAGATCCGTGAGATTTTCGGGTAAATTGTTTTTTAAATACGTCATTCTGTCTTCTACAAGGTGTAAAGGAAGGAATGCAAGTGAGTCAACCATTCTACAATGTTTCCGAAATTCTTCATCCCTTTTGTACATTATGGCAAGTCCCAGTTCTTGTACTTTCCAGAACGTTGATTGTGTTAAGAACCCCTGATTAGTACATATTTTATTTTTTACATATCTATATATGTTGTCAACATATATAGACAATCATAATGCAGAGTGTGTGTCGTAAGACGCTGCTACCGTGTGAACCGCTGAATAAGGGTTTTTTTATGTGAGACGGAGCACCGTCACGACAACACACAGGGAGTCAGTCAGTCGTAGAATTACCAGTGTTCGATTAACAGTTTGTAGCTATACTTAAGATTTTTACTACCAATTTTAATAAAAATACATTCATTATTTTAATTTTCAATTGGTGCGTACGTTTTATTTTGTGTTGTGCGTAAAATCCATAACATTTTTGGTGGCAGCGTTGGGATTTGAATCCACGCCTCCGAAGAGACTGGTGTTACGCTTAAAGTAAAAATTTATATTTAAGTGTTTAAATAGCTAAGTTTGATCGCGCACTGCGTCTGTGTACTCAAATACGACTCGCAGAAAATTAAAACACTCCAGATCAACTCAGACATTTCAGACCTTTAACATTCAGACATTCTACCGAACATTCCTGAAAATTACGTAAATAATATTCTTTTTATTATTATTACTATCGGCGTCAGCAAATTCTTGAGCGTGGCATTGGTGCGCCGCCTGAAGCCGACATCGGTCGAACCAGTCCAAGCAACATCAAAATCGATAGTCAAAATCGAAATAGATAATCACAATCGACATTGTTATCAATATTGATAAGAGTTGTCAAAACTGATAAGACTATTGATAACATTGTTTACAACAACAATCAACAATAACAGAGCAATAATCGAAACCCACTACCTCGGGGCAAGCGAACGTCCATTCAACAAGAGCTGTCGAAGAGGATTTACGTCGTTTATGATTCTTTTCATTGACTACACTCAGAGCCAACCCGATTCATCCAGACCCTTTCAACAACACACACTTTCAACGACAATACTCATGGTGGCATCAATACAGTTTGCGGTGTTGTGAGTAACAGAACATTTACTAACATACTAACAATTTAAAATTAGTTATTGAACATTTTTTTTTATTATTATTATAATTGTCATCAAACCTAGTAGTGATAACATTTAATAATTTATTTAACTGTTTAGCAACAGTAGTAGTAGTTTGCATAAATCGTTATTGTTTAACACTTAGTTGATGAGTGATCCGGGAGATAATAACAGTAGGACCCCTACCCCTGAATTGGAAGATTAAAAACGTCACTAGAACCCTAGCGAACCACGCCACATCTATATTTAGAACTCTATTCTATCAAACAGAAGAGTGATGAGGACGTCATGACATATTCTTCGCAAATTGAGGCCTTACAGACACTCATATTATAACAAGAAACAAACGGAAAATCCGCAAAGTCACCACAGCATTGGAGGACAGTTTGAAAGCTCAGACCATTCAAGTCTTTATAGAAGGATTGGGAAAATTGAAAGATTTCATAAAGGCTCGAAATCCACCAACACTTGACAAAGCGATTCAAGCCGCAAGAGAAGAAGAAAGGGTGAGAAAATCGCACGAAGAGTTCAAGTGTTTTTATGAACCTTCTGCCAAACAAAACAATGGAAAAACACTCACAAAGAAACCTAGTACTCCTTGTTTTCATTGCAGAAAAATGGGACATTGGGCCAGAGACTGCAGGTCTCTCCAAGTTAAGCCGAATAATGGGCATACACCTAAAAACGCCCTAAAGGCGATCGTTAATACAATTACTTGTCGTTATTGCAAGAAACCTGGTCACACCAAGGAAGAATGCAGGAAACTAAAATATGTGAATTCAAAGCGATCCGCAGAATCTACAGCGACTACCTCACAAAATTCAAAAAACTCTTCACAGTCGGGTGCCGACGGCGGGCGCACGGCAGGAAGCCTGAAAACAGCCGCAATCTCATTCGCAGAAATATCTGAGATAATACAGCTCGCCAGAAAATTGAACAGGATCATGTACAGTGGCAAAATCCTCAGACCATTCCAGCAGACAGCAAATTTTTAATCGACTCTGGCAGTGACTTAAATTTAATCAAACTCTCATTACTGCGCGATGAAGTAATAGTATACGACCATACCGTGTACGAACTCAAAGGAATAACAGAGAATTTTGTGACAACTCTAGGATCCGTCACTATCAAACTTCAAATTGGAGGTAAAAAAAGACGCGTTGAATTCCAAGTTGTTAAATCCGATTTCCCAGTACCCAATTAAGGAATCTTAGGCAAACCATTTATTATTGGACATAAAACCATAATCAACTACCAGTCCAAAGAATTAATCCTACCTCCTCTTGTAAACTTAACAATACAACCAAGAACAGAAACTCTCGTTGCCTTTCCAGCTCCCAATAAAACAGAGGATTCAAACATTTTAATTTCAAGCCAAAGTATTAAAAATGCCATCATCTGTGGAAATTGTGTAACCACAGTGAGAAATCATCTTATATACGTTCCACTTATTAATCCAACCGATAATCAAGTTCAATTGCAAATCCCTCAACTATCGCAACTTGAGCCCGAAGATTTCAACGAAGCTAACGTGCACCTACCACAAATCTCAGAAACTGTTGATGGAAACAGAATATCTTGCTTACATTCAGCCTTGCGAACAGAACATTTAAACTCAGAAGAAAAATCCTCATTGCTTACTATTTGTGAGGAATACTCTGATGTGTTTCAATTGTAAGGAGATAAAATCACAGCAACAACTGCCGTTACTCACGAAGTCAAGACTTCTGAAGCCGTTCACCCCAATTCATGATAAACCATACCGACTACCCCAACGACATCGGCAAGAAATAACCGAACAAATGGAGTTTTTAGAGCAAGAAGGTGTAATTGCTACTAGTGATTCTCCATGGAACGCTCCTCTTTTGGTTGTTCCAAAGAAACCGGATGTTAACGGAGTAGTAAAATATCGAGTATGCGTTGACTTTCGAAGACTCAATAACGTTACAGTGGGAGATGATTTTCCACTTCCCAATATTACGGACTTCCTGGATCAGTTAGGTAAGTCCAAATACTACAGTACACTCGATTTGGCCCAAGGATATCATCAGGTGCCAATGAACTCGGCAGACCGCGAGAAGACAGCCTTCTCTACGGATAAAGGCCATTTCGAATTTTTGCGGATGCCGTTTGGTCTAAAAGGTGCTTCTGGAACATTTCAAAGGATGATGAACAAGGTACTTTCAGGCCTGAATGGGTTAAAAGCGTTTGTATACCTTGATGACATCATTATTTATGCTAAGGACCTCCCAGATCATTCACAAAAACTCACAGAAATTTTGGAAAGGGTAAGACAATTCAATCTAAAACTACAGCCCTTGAAATGCTAATTTTTGAGGAAAGAGGTCACTTATTTAGGACACCAAATTACTGACGAAGGCGTTAAGCCTGACCCAAAATTGGTTGAATGTGTTCAGAATTTTCCAGTACCCCCAAAATGCAAAAGGTCTTAAATCGTTCTTGGGACTCTCTGGGTATTACAGACGTTTTATACACAATTATGGACAGATCGCTAAACCACTAACTTAGTTACTTAAGAGGGATGTGCCATTCAAGATGTCAACAGTCATTCAAAAACTGAAAAACCTTCTAATAAATTATCCAATCCTTCAGTACCCAGACTTCAATTGAAACACTGTGGTCATTAGACCCCCGTGTCTCATTTAGTCTGGGGGGTGTTAAGAACCCCTGATTAGTACATATTTTATTTTTTACATATCATATGTTTGTAAAGCTTTTCTTTGTAAAATGCAATAAACTTAAGTTAAAAATACATTTTTTTTTTTTAATCCGTATTACGTATAACTGTGAGAACATTTTAGAAGACAAACCAAAATTACAGTCTACATACCAGGCGTCTGATGCTGTAAATAGTCTTAGTTGAGCATCTGTTGTAAACTTCCAAACATAACTATTTCTTCGAGCGGCTCTGGACCATTGTCACTCAATAATAGTCTATCATAATAATTAAATGCCCATTCACCTATAAAAAATAATTAGATATAATATTATTTTATATATCATATATTAATTATATGTATTTTCCAATTTTCCTAAATATTATACAATATTTTATACCATGAATAACAATTTCTTGTATATTTTGAGGTTCTTTTGGATCACGATAACTTTGATGGTTTCTAATGTAACTTTTAATATGAGCTTTCTCAGGCAATTCAGCTAAAATATCTGCAGCCACATATTCGATTGCCTCTGAAAATATTTTGCTAGCTGTATTTTTTGACGCTAAGGCTTCATTTTTGGTCTTTCTTTGAATTTTTATGGCAGCTTTAACTATTAATAATAATTATTGTTAATATTTATAAATAGTTACTTATAATATTATAATATGATATTGCTATATAAATATTTATTTATTTATAAATGAGTAGGTACCTTTTAGTAATAATAGTATAGTAAGTAGATTCTCAATTTGACAAATATGACACTGAGATTAAATAATAAAATGTTTTAAATGAGTTAATATTTTTTAAATAATAGAAATTATTTATAAGAAAAAAAAATTGAAAACTGACAATGTCCTCAAACAGCTCAAGAAGAATAAAAAAAAATTTTCAACATTTTATGGTGTATAGAAAATAAAAATATAAACATTCAGTAAAATTTTCATGTATTTACAGTTATTCGTTTTTGAATAACAATAAAATAACAAAGCCGCTACATGAAAAATCGAGTGAATGTCCAATATTATAAAAATATGAATTTCAAACGCTCATAAAAATTAAATTTGATCTGCTTGTATACATTTTTTTTTGATAAAGGTAGAAAAAATTATGGATAATCTTGTATTAAATTTTCAAATCTTAGATTTAAAAAGAACATTTTTTATGAATTCTTAACTAAAAATAATTTGCTAATTTTCTTGATTTTTCCGTATTTTATCAAAATTTGAACTTAAAATGCTTATAAATAAAAACTGTGACTAAGGATTTTTAATATATTTCAAACGTCATAGTAACAATATAATAGAAACCTTGTATTAAATTGTCAAGCTTTTATATCCAACAAATAAAGTTTTAATGACATTCATAGAAAAAAAAGACTAATAAAATTAGAAACAGAAAATGTTCCTAAACAGTTCAAAACAAACCAAAATATTTTGAAAATTTTATCGTGTATATAAAATGCAAATATAAACGACCAGTGAAAATTTCATGTGTATACGTTCATTTGTTTTAGAGTTATACCAAAAACCAAAACCGATTTTGTGGAGACCAACTTTGCGTAAAAATTCCCGTTTTTCCTTAATGTTTATGTTGTTTTTCCTGGCGCTTTTAAAAACTTTTGGGAATTTTAAGATTTGACCTCCCGAATGCACTAACTAAACTCACTTTCCCATCGAACAATGTACTGTTGAAGAAAATTGAAACAGTTTTACTGCCCCAAACCGTGATAACAGACGCAAAAAAAAAAATTATATTAAAAAAAAAACACACACACATCATTGTAAAATCAATAAGTACATTTATCGTTCCACTCAGAATCTAAAATAAAAAATACTTATTTAAAAAAACTAAAAATTAGGTACGTAAATGGTAAATGTATATAATAAATAAATGTTATTGTATATTAAAATATATTTTACCATTTTGATCTGCAGAATGATTATGGTCGTGGATTTCCATTGGGTTTTCAATTTGATGTGATGTTTTTAAAATAGCTGGACATTTGAACGAACTATATTTTGAACATTTCCATCTAATAAAAAACTTGCAATTTTTTTGACGTACGTACGTATAAGCATTAAAACTAACTTTGTCATATCCATGAGTGGATTTAAATATTTCCATAATTACACAGTCACACAGATCAAAATTACTTAGAGACAATAGGTTACCCTCTATACTGCACTACTAATACTAATACCGTCTAAGGTGTAATCATAATAATTTATCATTAGCAATATAGGCGGCTCGCGGAGGGGTAATAAATAGACACCAATAATATTTTACTAGACTTTAAGCTCAAGAGATTTTGTGCCGATATTTTATCATTTTATTATTTGTTGATCATACTATTATAATGATTTCGATACGTCGATAACGTCTTTATCTGTCTATAATGCAATTAATAACAGCTGTTAGGCGTCCTGGACTCAGACCTGAATAGTGAATGGTTTGTACTGCAGTAAAGTTTGGTCAGTCAGTACCTGACTAACGATGTAATTCGTAATCACGTTTATTAAGCGGACGTTACACCGACATGTGTTGTCTCCGTTTAAGATGTAATATGTATTATACTATTGTGTAATTATATATAAGTACGACTGATGAGGGATGACTTACACTGCATTTTACATTTGCATATTGACGATAACGATTTAATAAGAAAACTGATGTGTTTTTAAATTAAAGATAGAACGACCATGACATAGGCTTAATGTACAGATTCAATATCGTTATAATAATTCTTAATATTATATTAATAACGTTATCATACTGAAAGTATTAAGTAACCTTACAGTTTTATACATATTAAATCTTGAGTAGTAGTTATCTAACTACTGAGCGAATTTGGATTAGGATTTAGTTACCTATACTATTTTTTTAAATACAATCACTAGACATTTAAATTACTCTATTACAATTTACAATTAATATGTTCGAATATCCGCACTGAACAGATAAATCGTTTTAATCTCGAAGATTAACCAATCAACTACTGGGGTTCTGGATTTATAATACATAATTATTAACATCATTACTTTTCGATGAACAAAATATATTTAATTTAATATACGTAGGTATTAATTCAAATAAAATACAAACAATAGGTACTTACTATTTTAGTACTTTTTTTGTAGGTAGGTATTGAATGGAGGAACATAATTAGGTTAAATCATTTAAGCTCAGCAAATATAATATTAATTTTAATTATTGGGTTTATAAGCTAGTTTCAAAACAAAAGGTGGAACTTAAATAAAACGTGAACCAAAATGAAAACGAAAATGAAATGTAATTGTTTTTTCGACAGGGAATTGCTATGTGCAATTTTACACTCGAAAAAATTAAATCACCTCATATAAAATAATTTAAAAATCCAGACAAAATTAGTTTACTATTCATGTAACGGTAGACTGTAATAGTTGAATATAGTTATTTATTTTATTTTTAAATATACCGTAATTTAATGTATTTCTATACAACACACTTATACCCTGCACACATAGTCATTCTAAATTGACAATAATTAATTTTCGTCATGTGTTCAGAAATAAAGTTGTTTCAAATTCATTACCTAACCTTGTTTTCTTCATCTAATTAATTTAAAACAAGATAAAATCTTTTTGGCTTTACGATGATACCACTATATTATTATTATTATTATTATTATTATTATTTTGTTCTTTAATTCCAAAATTACTTTTTCACCCTGTTTCCGGTCACAAACTTAGCATACAGCTTGAAAGATTTTCTTCAGATCGTAATTTAGGGTGCAATCTCCTTGAGTTTTCTTTCATAAGCGAACAAAAAGAAAAACACGGCAATGACAGAATTGGTACCTAGCTAAACGTTGTTTTTTCCTTTGTTTGGTCTTTTAAGGAATACAAATTGACTAAGTAAAATTATTATAAATTTCAGAAAATCGAAATTTTCCCGTCGTTTATAACTACTGTGTATACTACTGTCTATGTTAATAACATAGTTTAGGCTTTTACGGTATTGATATTAATATTTAATATTTTTTTAATAATTTATACATATATTATTTTAAATTTATTTTTAAAGAATCGTATTATTTAAACAACAATCTACTACTGATTTTTTAAAATATGTATCTACATTATAAATTAAGCACTAAAATATTATTGTAATATTATTGTAAAATATTATATTGTCTGGTTTAAGTGAATATTTATGACTTTTAGTTAAAAACGTTTGTATAAAATATAATATCAACAATATTCTTCTATACAAAGATTTATCGAACTACACGCGAGTACAGTATTTGATTTGTTGCATTTGAAATGCAGTACATATTGTATTATATTAACGATCCACGTATAAAATGTATTCTCACGATTATGCCAAATGCCGATGGTGGCATTGATACGGGAAAACAGAAACACGGTCGATCGTAAGTCGTAACCAGTGTTCGGATTAGATAAGTATTTTTTTTATCTAGATAGATATAACTCATATTTATCTAGATACAGATTAAAATAAATACTTTATAAGATAAAAAAAAAGGTACAATTTTTATTTAAATGGGTTTTAAATTTAGGCATCTTTTAGTTGGGCACTAGGAATAATAATAATAATAATAATAATAATAATAATGATATAAATAAAAATAATTTCATTATTTATAAACAATAAACTTGGTTTGAGAATCTGTATAAATATTTAAAATGCGTTTGTACAATGTCGCGATATTTAACAATAAAAAATGTATCTATATGAATTTATTTAGATTAGTAAAAAAACTATCTAAGATAAACGTTTAGATACCTTGTAACTATTTATCTAGATAAGATAAAAGATGAACAAATAATTATCTAGATAAGTCCGAAAACTGGTCGTAACATCCACAGTGCCACAGACGTGAAAAGTTTACACTTAGACGTCATAGTGACATACTAATCTGTATTACTATTTACTATTCTATATTATACGTCCAGTGTTGATTGTCGATATCGTTATAAACTTTATACGCTTATCAGTTATCACATTTGTTATAAGTTATAACTTATTTACTTATATGACTGTTATTAAGATTCAGCGACGGTGATTGACCGCGATTCTGCCTTTCGCCAGAAACACCGCTAAGAGTATTTTGTTCTTCTTCTGCTTTACCGGGCACGCGAACGCTCGCGTTTCCAGTCTATTGTTCGCCTTAGTCGGTCAGAGATTTAAATGAGAAAAAAACCACGGTCGGTGACAACAATAGAGACGGAGGCGTCGAGAAGACGACGACGAGGCGTGTGTCGTAAAACCAATTTCGGAGAGGAAAAAAAATAATGTAATAATAAAACCACTCGGCGGCACACACTACAGACGCTCGTCTCACGACAGCAATAATGATATCGGGCGGCGGCGTTGGGGTTCGGCAGGTATAGGTTATATGCGAAACGCCATCGGCCCAATCCGAAAACGATCCGATTGCGTTTGGACTATTTTTTTTCCAAATTTTTTTCCCCATCACTTTCCTCTATTTTGCTCGATGCGTTAGGTAATCGGACGCGTTCCGATTTTGAGTGGCTCGGCCCGTCCGTTTGCGGACAATCGATCCCGCTCCGCCGCGCCCTCGCCACCCGCACAATGACTCGCACACAACAACAATATGCGCGGTGTATATTTTTTGTGTAATACCACTCGGTCGTATTGTATGGGTTTACAATATACCTACAGCACGCCTATTGTGTGCGAGTGTGTGTGTGTGTGTGTGTGTGTCAATCACGCGCTCCGGATTTGATTGATGTAGGTGGCGCACGACGAGTTACTCGGCAGAAATGTGTATTTTTTCCCCCCGGTCCTAAAAAATAAACGATGGTGCTATACCGTATAATGTATGATAATATACAGACATTTTATTAAATCGTTCGTTTTACTCCATAAGGAGTTGGCGATTTTCACACGCGTAACACGGGCACGACACACCTGCTGCAGCGAGTTGCGAGATCCAAGCGAAATGCGCACGACCGCAGCAGTGCTACCGTCTCAGTGGGCAGACTACTACCCGGTTGCCACTCGTGCGTGGAGACTGGAGAATGGTGACGTCGCTCACGAAATATACGTCATTATTCAAACCTACGTGAGAACCCGTTTCAACTGCTAAGCACTTGCGCTAATGATTTGGGTCTATAGAGTCGAACGCATTCCGTACCACGATTAGAGATATAGAGGTACCTAGATGTAACTTTAATCGTGCGTTCCGTGCACAACGAATACGAAATGTCTACGATTTATCAGTGTTACCTACACGGAGATTTAATCGAACAGTCCCCAAAATACTAAAACCATATTAATATATTATTATCATCTACTAACTTTATTTATTTATAGTTAATCACTATTATTATAAACCGTCCGTTAGTTGACGATTATCATAGCATAAAAACGGTTATTTCCGGTCAACTACACAACTGTACGTGTATTAATCGGTGCAATACGATTGCGCACTTATACCTTTTTCCTGGAAAAAAAACACAACATGATTGCACTAAAAAAAAAAAATGTTATATCGGTGGTTTAAATTATTAGTTATAAGTTATTAGTTACTAGTTATTAAGAAATTCACCTATAGCCTTATAGTACTTAGTAATTTACCCACCTATATGTGTATAATATATATAATTAATAATTTTATATTCCTACCACATCGTAATTTCACAATACAATTATTACAATATAATTTATTTTAGTGTTAACGATTAATTGGTATTTTTGGTAGTGCCGATAGTTTGGTATTTCAAATTATGCACCTTTAATTAAAATATTTTAAGTTAGATTCAATAGGTTCTGAATTTGAAATATGCCACTTTAAATTATTCAATTGAAAATTTCAGTCTTCATGAAATATTTCAATAAAATTATATAGGTACGCAGGATGATTCACCTAGCATTCTTAACCCCTTTTTTCTTCAATAATTTAGTTATTCAAAATGTGATTTTGGAATTTTTATATACATATTGTAATTAAGACAAAAGGAGTGTTAATGTGAATCATTTACGAGGGTTTATATAGATTATTGCTGTTTGTGTTAACGTTAAATTCTCAATGTCACCAGGTCGGACATTCATAAACGTTCAGAATGCAAATTTCGAGCTTTAAGAGTTATCTTATTCCTTTACGATTATAATGTATTGTCCGCAATATGAAAATGATTTGTAAAAATTTGTCGAGATAAAACAAATCTATGATAAACACGATTACGTTGATTATTGCATGTGGTTTCTTAAATGAATAATAGTATATAATATATACTGCATACCTATATACATCATATCTCGTTAAATTATGTAACTATCTTTATGGTCTGAATTTTGTATGTCAGACAATTTCTATTATGTCAGTGAGTAAATGTAGAACAATATTAAGAGGAACACGGTTATCCGTTAGAAGGTTTTTTGACATTACCATAGTCCATAATTACTAAGTGTTTATTAATTTATATTATTGTTATTATTGCACTTCACACTATAATTAAATATTTACTATAGTGGTTTATCATTTGAATACAAGGTTCACACAACGTAATAATTACTTATTATTAAAGTCTGCGATTCAAATTCAATACACGTCGTGGATCTCGAGATTTATATGCTTCGAGTTGGTTTTAAAATATTGTTTTTATGTTTTTGTAAGTATTGTCATTTTAATAGTATTATTCTACTTCATTAAATAATACTACACATATCAATTTCGTAAATATTCAATTAACAAATGTTGATTTAATACAAATGGCTAACACCCATTCAGACAATCAACAATAGTCTAAAAATGGCCAAAAAACTATTTTGGCTGGCAAAAAAATTTATTGATTTTACTGAGATAGGTAACATTATACATAATATATTTTTAAAAATAAAATAAAATAATTAAATCATATTATTACACTATTTGTACATGATACATTTTTAAGAGACACCTTAAACAAATTGTAACTACTGACTTACAATAGTATATTAAAATATAATATTTCAGCAGTGTTGGGTAAATTACTACAGCGTTACTGCAAAAGTAATTTCGTTACAATAATGTGTAATCTGCGTTACGTTACTACCCAACATTTTCAACTGCATTTCAGTTATTCGGTGCGAGAAACAAGTTCCGATTGCTTTAACTAGCTCAATTTAAGCCACAACATATGGACGAATACGTTTAAAATAGTAAATAGGTACTATAGATGTACATACCTCACCTGATCGTACATTATAATTATGGGATTACAGTGTGTAATAAATTGTAATTATCATAATAATGTAATAAGTTATAACTCAATTAATTAAATACATTTTTTGAACAAAATAGATAAATAGTGTTTTGCAATCAATGACTTAATGTTTTTTTTGTTACGAGTGGATCAATTTTCAACTTAGGATTTATGATTATGACTCTCCTAGGTTATATTTGGATAAAACAAATTACTTGAAGAGATAGATGCTCTCGCGACGCCATATTTACGCAATGACAAATGGGACATTTGCACCGGGCCCACTCAAAAGAGGGGCCCGCCGACTTCCGACGTGCAAAATTAATTGTATAACTTTGTATGATACTTTGGGAAAACAAAATAGATTTGGATTTGACTTGGATATTCTGGTGGGTTATAATTTTATAAAGTATGATGGGTTTTCTCCGTAAACGATCGCCTTAATCAACATTGCCGATAACAAAGTCGAATTGCCGTTGTTATCGTCGTAAATCGTAATATTACTATTGACGTTATTGTCTTGCGTAGTTGCGTGATATACGCCAGTCGTATTTATTGTACAACTAATTGTAATTTGTTTATTAATAATTTGTTTTTAATAATTTTAAATAATTTAAAATTTCAAAAAAATACTTACCTAAGTAGTCCAATGAAGAGAAAATTAAAGGATAAACGAGCAGAAGATGCAAAAAACCTACATGGTAGTTTAGATAAATTTACGTCAATTTAGTTCCGAACTAGTTTATCTACTAGCGCACAATCGAAATGTTTGTGAAAGCTGCAGATTAGCTGAAATCAAATTCTACTTAAAACATTTAACTTAAAAACATTTAGTTTGATACCTAACTAATGATAAGTAATGATCAAAAATACTATTTTTTAAAACAAAAAAATAAACGATTGCTTTTTAATTTGTATACTTACTTGAATAAAGATTAATATTAGACACGTTGAAAGTGTTAAGTGTTCTTGTATATTAAATAATCACATTTTTAACGATACAATTTTATCCTATGATCCAACAACTTATATTATATTATATGCAACTAATTACACACGACATTAATTTAAAAATACATTATCCGTACATTTTATTTTAGCAAGAAAATAGATATGGACAATTTAGGAAACAAAATTGTACCTAAATTGTACTGGGCCCATGAATTGGTAAATCAGGCCCTGTGCACACGTATAACAAAGTACAGTCGTGTGCGTGAGAGTAGACACGTTAATAATGACAACTGCAGTTTAAATTCAACTTTAAAGCGCTGTAACCGTACACAACCAACTGTGTAAGTATAAATTGTTGTAGATGAGATAAAAAAAATTTCCTTCGGGCCGGATTTGAACCAGCGACCTATGGATGTCTATGATTTTAGCCACTACAGTCCACCGCTCTACCAACTGAGCTACCGAAGGATGTAGATAATTTTGCTCGTTTAATCATTTAAACCATATTTTTTTCTACTTTCACCATCTCGCCAATACCGAAATGATAGCTTGGCATATACCTAACCAATTATTCGAAAGTATACTCGACATTCGGTAATCACATAGCGCCGTGTGGGAGCGTGGCATACCGACTGACTGACTGATACGTATATGTACGTAGTATGTTGAATTTACGTAAAGGAGTTGGTAACTGTTTTGTTTGAGTATAATATTTAGGTGCAATGCTAACAGTCTATAGTTATGAAGCCTATTTTCCTATACGTACAATATAGGTACTATTATATGTATCGTAAATTGAACATTTCACGATTTGCTCTAAACATTTAATAACATGGCTGGGTTATATTAAATTGTATATAAATAGTACCTAGGTATTTTGTGATTATACATCAGTATATGAATAATATCCAATAATTGGTAGATATATATGACATTATATAATAATACAATTTATATAATTATATCAATCAGTGCCGCAAACAGAGGAGGGGGGAACTGAGGGCACGTACCCCCTACCCCCGAAATTTTTTTTTTGCTTATTTTGCTAGTGGTTTTACAATGGTGTTTATTTTTTTTTATTTTTATTATGTATACAAAATTTCTACCAGAAGGAGTGTTTCGATTTCAACATATAGTACCTTATCTTTTAGCAAATTGGATCAAGATGATACTTTAGAAAGGTAATTTTTCAATTTTCTCGACATTTATTTAATGTCACGGGAAAAACCATCTACAAATTACGAAGAACCGCTAAAAATGGGATTTTAATTTCTAATGCTTTGTGTATCACCACAGAAACGAATAAAAAAAAGCTGATAAGTGGATGTCACTTTGCTGTACAGTAGGATACAAGTGGGCCACTGTTTAATGGATTGTATTAAATTTGAATTCAATGATATCATATCATTATATATGAAAACGATTCTGAGCAGAGACGGTTTCTCAGTCTAGATAGTTTATATTGTTATTACTTATTATATTTCATTATAGCCTGTAAGTTAAATTAATATTATAAATTACAACAAAATAACTAAAAATTTTTTTATTCGTTTTTATGGTGATAAACAACGCGTTAGAAATTAAAATCCCATTTTTTGTGGTTTTTGTAATTTGTCGGTGGTTTTTCCCGTGGCATTAAATAACTTCCTGAGAAAATCTAAAAATGACCTCTCTAAAGTAACATCTTGATCCAATTTTCTAAAAGATGAGATACTACATGTTGAAATCGAACCACTTCTTCTGGTAGAAATTTTGTATACAAAATAAAAAAAATATAAAATAAAAAAAATAAACACCATTCTCAGCTCTGCTCAGAATCTAAAATAGTCTAATATATAAAATTCTCGTGTCACAATGTTAGTTACCATACTCCTCCGAAACGGCTTGACAATTTTTATGAAATTTTAAATGCATATTTAGAGTAGGTCTGAGAATCGGCTACTATCTATTATTCATACCCCTAAGTGATAAGGGTTGTCCAGAAAAAAATAAGAATAAAAATAATATTATTGTTAAAATAATAATAGTGTATTATATATTGGTTGCTATTGGTTAATCGGGCATGTTTGTTGATTTGTATAATTATTTGTTGTCAATATATATATATATAAATGAATGTTTGTGTGTAGATTAAACCTCTGGGAAGAAGATAGGCTAATTTAAAAAGGGTTAAATTTGGTTTTTTTAATATCGGATTTTAGTACGGTTAGGTTAGGTTAGGATTTTGTATTAATTGATTATATTAATCCACCGTAGGTGAAATTAAGTAAAAACGACAAACTTGGTATAACTTTGATACTCCAGAGTTAAATCAGATTGCCTACCTGATAATATACTGCTGCGAATCAGAATTTTTATTCCGGGAAACAGAAAAGTTAAGATAAATCTAGAAAATCATAAACCTAATTTTAAATAACGCATTGGACAAAGTTTGAGTCATATACAGTTTGTACATTTAACGGGTAACGAATTGCACGGGATCAGCTAGTAATGTTATAATATTAATTCAACTTACAGGCTATAAAATATAATAAGTAATAACAATATAAAAAGTCCAGACTGACAAACCTTCTCCGCTCAGAATCGTTTTTCTCATAATATAGTCAAGTCTCGATAACTCGAATTTTTTTTTGTCCTTAGGAAAATTTTTTAAAAAAATTTGATTTATGTAACTCATTAAAAAAATACATAAGTCGAATTAATTATTATCTCCCTTGACATTCGAGTTATCGAGACTCGACTGTACAATGATATTATATCATTGAATTCAAGTTTAATATAATCGATTATACATTGACACACTTGTAGCCTACTGTACAGCAGAGCGACATCCACTTACCCGCTTCTTGTTATTTTATTGTTATTAAAAAGGGAGACAATGAAAGTGAGTGACATCCACTATCCCGGTTTTTTATTATATTCTATTATTTTTTAATTTTTTTGATAAAAATTAAAACTTAAGGCTGTTAAAAGCGAACCATTCTTAAGGAAAATATTGTTAATCCGTCGTTATAGTGCTATGTGACTGCGCGTGTAGTGACTGATCATTAGCGTGCGTGAGTTCCCTGAACGCTTTAAATAATTAAAGATGATTAATGAACTATGGCTAAGATTCTTGAAACCCGAAACGTACATACGCGCAGACAAACTTTACTATATTTTGCGATAAAAAATTGTCAACTCCCGTGTGCCACAAAAGTCCCAAAAAGTCGAAGAAAAATTTAGTCCGTACCAAAATCCAGATTGTAATTTTGAAAACATTGATGAATTTCTTAATCTCTTTTGGTTTTTGTAGGAAATGGATTTTTTATTTGTCTTATTGTTTAATATACATAATATAGCACCAAATGAATTTTCTTTTTTTCAAAATTCATTTTTACTTTAGTATTACAAAAAATAAAAAATTCACTTCCCACAAATCAGACAAAAAGCTTAGAAATTCAAATATTTTTCAAAATTAAAATTGGACTTCTGGAAGTATATTTTTTTCCGCTGATTGGTATAAATGCACGAAAAAACGACCAGCTTTCAACAGCCTTAATATAGTCTTGTATTCTTATTTCTTGTTAGTAAATTGTAATCATTATCGAACAAATAATGAAATATCTTGTTTACAACACATATTGATAAAATAATATATTAATATACTTATATGTATTAACGTATACATTAACCTATGGTTCACAATAATGTTAGTACATTGTTATATACTAATATTAAATGTAGGTAAGTACCATAGTTGTTAACATAAATATTATATGGTCATAAAAAGAGTATATACACATTATGAATAATTAAGTATTCTAGCATTGCAAAAAATACAGAAAAAGTCCCCCTCCCCTTAAAAAGAAATTCCTGGCTATAGCACTGATTTTTTTTTATCACTGCATTAATTTTTAGTTGAATACTAAATAATATTTAGTAATAATAATATTTAGTATATTATACTGAAATTATGTTAATAATTTCTAATGTATGAGCAAGTACCTATAAAACTTTATATTAAGCAGATTTGTTGTTTGGTAATATTTGTGGTTACCTATTATATATTTTAGAATTCTAGATAATATTCTAAAACACGGTTTTGTACGGGTACATACTAGTAATATGCTACTAGTACCTATTTTAATATAACTAAGTTACTTACTTTATTGTTCTGGTTTAATTATAATAATGGAAAAAGTAGTACAAGTTTTAACGGTCGTTTAAAGAGTATCTCACGCACAGATAACTTTTTATGTGTACATACCTACAATATACATCAGTACACGGAGGTTTTATAATTTTAAATAATATTTTGCTCTGCGAATTAAACTAAAAATTGCTATGAACCATACAATTATTGTAGGAAAATTGAACTTTATAACTTATAACTTAATATAAATAATAATAAGTTATTATTATTTATATTTATGATTGTAGGCTAGTTATATAATAGATATTTATTTATAAAACGATTTATTCATAACTCCTCTTATTATATATAATTTGGCTTAACTTTTACTAAAGGTTTTATTTTATTTTATTTCTTAATATTCAAACTATTGTCGCTATTAAAAATTAAATATCTACTAGGTATAGGTATTGTTACAATGACGTATAGTATTTCAAATGTAATACCAGTTTCAATAACACAGTTTAACAGAATAGTTGAAAATATTACTTGATATTGATTATTTGTACCAATATAGTAGGCTATTACCTATATTATAATTCATTCACTACATAATATTTTTTACACAGCACAATCATTTGTACATTTTTAGTAATTATTGTGAAAAAAGTTTAATGGACTTTATGGAAGATGTGTTTTTATACATTTTAAATATAACGTGAAATGGACAATATACTTAATAGAAATTATATGATACCAGCTGTATTACCGACTTCACCTGGGATTAAAATCATTCTACTTTTCTATCGTTTAACGTTCTGCTTCAGTTGAAATATATAATACCGTATTTATTATTAATAGCTACAAACACAATTATTACAATAATAAATTTTATGATTTTCTACTTCTTAATAAATTCTAGACATATTTTAGATTCTGAGCGAAGCGGTGAATGTATTGATTTTATAATGATGTGTGTTTTTTTTTTTATTTTTCTGTCCGTCATCAACTTTTAGGACAGTAAAAATGCTTTGATTTTCTTCAACAGTAACTTTGCTGATGGGAAAGTGAATGTAGTTAGTACAAGGTTCCTAGGTTATTGTTTCAAAGGCAGACGAAATACAAGATTATCCATAAGTTTGTCTATCTTTATCAAAAAAAAAAATGTAATTTAAAGTTCAAATTTTGATCAAATTTATCAAATTTAAAATTTAATAATTATTTGTAGTTAAAAATTTATAAAATGTTCAACTTTTATAGCTAAGGATTAAAAATTGAAAACAAGGCTCCATGTAAATAGGTTATATATGAATTACTTTATTTACAATAATATCATCAAATATACTTGGTAATATCTTAGGCTGACTGACCGTTTTCGCTCAGAATCGTTTTTTTATGCAATGATATTATATCATTGAATTCAAATTTAATACCATCTATTACAGCGACCCACTTGTAACCTACTGTACAGCAGAGCGATATCCACTGACCCACCTTTTTTTATATTAACAATAAACTGGAGACAGATGTAACGAATGCTTAAAAGCCGACATAAATGAATTGATATCATTGATATTGGCGTTCGTCTGTAAGGGTATTTACATCAAAAATATGTCCAGAATTAAGTAAGCTAATCATAAAAAAAATGTTACACCATATTTCTACTAATTATTAATCTGTAACCAATCGACAATTGAAACCATTTAAATTAACAAAAAAATATACGATTTTCGTGAGCAAAAACTAAATTCACGTGTGAGCCACAGCCATTCTATAGCATCCTATAGGGGTTGAACGAAAAAGCTATGAACAGTGAACACCCTTTGAGTTTCGAAGAATCTACTGACATAACTTTTATTGAATGCTGCCCTGTAGTTGTTGAGTATAATATATAGGACAAACGAAAAAACATTTATTTTTATATGTAAATATTTATTAATAATAAACAATAGATAACTTATTATATTTAGATTATTATACCTAAATTGGTAAAAACTCGACTCCAATACAACAAAAATGTAATAATATAGCTTAAAGTATTAAATATGGGAAGCAAAACATGAATGACGTTTCAGCTATAAGAATTAATTGTAATGCAATATAATATTATCCACAATTGTGGTAGAATGGAATAATACAAAGGGTAGTTCGAATGTCGTAAAAATCGAACTTAACATAAATTTACTTATAAATCGTATGACTTATTTTATAAGTAAACTATATTATGATTATGATGTTTGTAGATAATGTCATCAAAAATATAATATAATCGTTAATGCTGTGACCTGCACATGAATAAATTTAAAATAAAAAATACAAATTCTCTGATGTATGCAATTTAACACGAGTATATTATTTTTTCGAAGAAAGTTTGCACAGACATTTTGTGGTAATAACCGAGGGATATTTTATTTATTCATTGCTGTGAGATTAAACAAAGTTGTATTTGACATGAACTAGAATATAATTATTGAGAGATACGTAAATAGAATTAAATAAATATGTAACAAACTCTCAGAAAAATGTGTATGCAAACTTTAATGATTTCGTATTTTATAAGCTTGCGTAAAAATATTGTTTTCATAACTAATCTAGGTCAAACTGTATTAATATCATAAACTTTAGTTAACACTTCAGAAATTCAAACAAAATATATGTATATAACAAGGATTGAACTAATATGATATGAAAGCTTGTATATACAATTTAATCATCAATAATAAAATTAAATATGGTGACCACTAATGCTGCAATAATATAAAATCAAAAATGATCAACAATATTTTTAATGGGTTACTAGACGATAACATTACTCGAATAAAGGCAAAAGGCTGTAAATAACTATAGGGAAATACATAGGCATAACATCTTTAACTGAATATATAAATATTAAAAAATATGTATCTATTTCGTTCAATGTATGTTATATGAATTAACTAACAGAGAAAAAAATTAGGAGATCATAAAGTAACATTTTGTAAATTAAGTACGAATATAGTATAGTATACTATATATTTTATTGTTTTACTACGCATAATACAATGTGGTCACTAGTCAGCCCACTGCTGCACAATTACAATATTATTTTCAACATCAAGTTATTTGACTAAGTGTATTATTTGAGTATGGGCTTAAAGTTTAAATACATTTAGCTAACTATAATAGCTCTAAATTATGACAAATTTTATATTATGTAGTAAAATAATTTAATATTGTTAAGTAAAAAATAATATATATAAAAATGTATAAAAGACTGGTTACTACATAATAATATACAATAAATTATTGTAATATAAATTTTTAATTAAAACCATAACAATAGTATTATTACGATTATCATATTCATAATTATTTAAATTTAAATGAGCAAATTGAAAACTATTTGAAGCGTCTAAGAAAATATTATACGTACCTATTAGATAATATTACCATGTATCACCTAATATACAACGTTTATTTTGAATAATATTATTATATCACAAAAATAGTAAACATCTAAAATCACTAAAACCTATTCGTTACAACGGTATAAGCGTTATACATATTAAATTAAATAATAAATAAAACAAAAAAGTTATTAAATATTTGTGAGACGTCGTGTACATAAACGCGAGCGCTCAAAATAAAAATCTGGCCTTCAGTTTATGTTCGTGGGAATGAGGAAGGGGGTGATTGGTACAAATTACCCATTTCACCTTCGGAATGACACGTTGTCGAGGACTTCGGTGGATGTGGTGGTGTTTGAAACTGACGGACTCGCGACGCCATCGAATTGCGACGAAACGGTAGCGAGATCGGACTTGTCCGTCTCGTCTGACGAATGTCGTGATACGGCGGCGGTGGCTGCAGCCACAGAAGCGTCCATGGACGGTCCAGCTGAGTACGACGAGAAGAACGTCAGTGCCTTCATCAGCTGATAGCTCTTCGATATGGGAATGTTGCTGTCATACAACTTCTTGGACGACTTGCAGTCAACGTAGAACCACCAGTTGCACTTGAGTATGGTCTGGTCGAACAGCGTCGACTCAGGGCACAGGAAGCTCTTTTGCGTCAGACCGTCATCGGTGAACGCGCACACGTGGAACACCTGTAACATAATCATAATATTATAAATTATAATATTGTCTCGTTTGCATCATTCACGTTTAACAATACTATTAAATTATAGACCAAACCTACAAAGACACTATCATGAGAGATAATAAGTCACCATGTGCGCCCACTGTTTATTTTATATTATACTATACAGAACATCTAGCCACAATATATACCTATTAATTATATGAATATACGTATCTATATGAATACTTATCACCTATAAGTGAATAATGAATATAAAATGAATACTTAGAATTGAAAACATATTTTGTGTCTAGGATTTTTGAGAAACTCGAAAATAACAATTTTGATTTTGATTTATCTACCAAACAATATTGTAAGCTATAACAATTATTGTGTCAATTAATACTAATATAATATTAGTTGTGTACAGTTTTATTTCTGAATTCTGACAATTCTGATTTTAGTATTCGCTTATATTTATTTTACACAACATTTTTTATTAATAATTTATCAGGTTAAGTTGATATTGTCTATTATCGTTGTGACTTATAATTCATATTTTGAAATATTAAGACCAATTAAAAGGATATATTTAGTGATCGTCGATAAGTAAACATTAATTTTTTAATTTATACATTTTAAATCGGCAAATACAATTATTTTTTGTCTATAATAATATAATATTATGTTCTTTTAGAAAACACTATTGTGATAAAAATAAGTTCATTTATTTCTTTTTCATTTTTGTTGGTCACAATAATTGGAATATTCCTATCTATATTTTCCCGTGAAATTCAACTATCGGTGCTATAAAGAAAACTTTGTTTACGACCTTGTGAAAAACTATACATTTGTATAGTTACCATGTAGACCTTTATCTCCTGCTATATTTTGTTGTCAAAAAATAATGCAAAACAAATCCATGTTATGGTTTTCATATATTTGTTTAACCTTTCAGAATTCCCTTTAGATTCTCGTTTGAACTATTTCATGCTTAGAATAATATGTGTATAAATGTATAATATATTATACATTGATGTGCGTTTCGAATAAACAAATATTTTGTTAAAAACAATCGTATCTACAAAGGTCATATCAAATCAATGAATAGTGAATATTCACCAACACCACGTCTATGATATGACTTGCAGCTAAATAAATTAATTAGAATTTCAAACCGTTCTTGCGATGGATGTACATTAATACATTGTATAATAAAGAAAACAATTGAAGAATATTTTTAAAAAACCTAGTCCTAAATAAACACGGCGTTATGTATATGCAATTTTGATACTTCTACGTCCATGACATATGGATAGTCTCAACTGTTTCCAATACAATATTGTATTAAGAGGACGTCATACAATAATGTTTCCGTCTTACTAATGCGTAAAAATTCAAATTTACGAACGTTACCTCAGCATCTTATCTAGGGTTCCAAATACGATTTTTTTGTTATATTAACTTTGAAGCATGTCATAAGAATATTCTAAAATTGTAGAATATGATTAATATTACCATAGTAAAATTGATTCGTCTGAACAAAAATTAATATGTTATGTGTTAGATGATGACAACTTATATAACGACGTCATCTTAGCAATAATACATTCATATTTAATACATATAATGTGTCCAGTCATAAAAACAACCAATTATTATGAAATTTCAATGAGTTAATTAAATTAAAATATGAACGTTCCATTTGAATGAACTTTAAATTGGTATGATTACGTGTACTTACGTAATGTATTTAGGTATTTAACGCTTAAATAAAATAACATAATGTAGGTAATTGGAAATTTTTTTGTCCCGTGAATAAAGAATTATTATTATTAATAAGTTCTATGAGATAGCATGTTGTAAGAATATAATAAAAATGAATATACAATGTTTTAGATATATGGTGTGACGATTATAAAATTGAACGTCATCGAATTTGGTTAAAAACTTAAACAATATACCGTAAGATTATGATTTAATAATTATCAGTCCAATAATAATAGGTACCTACTCTAAAGTCTAAATGTTGTCGTGTTTTATATACCAAATGTGACTTTTTGTGATCAAATGTTCGTATACTTGTTTTTACTTACGGTTTGTATTTATTCATGATCGTGAAGAAATACGTAAGTATATTAAGCATACCTTCAATGGCTGATTTTCACATACTAGGATATTAATTATTAGCTAAGTATTGGAAATATAATTAATGAATTCAAAAATAACGGATAAACTATTTTCTACATCATGTAATTTGGACTACAAATGTTTGATAAACCGGTACTATTTATATTAATATATTGTTTGTGTAGGAGCGTTTAAATACAGGAATGCACCGCTCATAGTGCGCATGCGCAATATGGTATCGTCCGCATAACTATAGTAACTGATAACTCAGTGATAACTGATAATGTGATATTATACCTATTGAACTTAAATAAAATTATTAATATTGCAATTTGCGAATTTAGTATATTTTAAGTTTTAACTGAGTTATACTGATACAATTTGGTACATTTAGTCTATGGTAGGTACAACATTTTTTAATAATATAGAAATATAATAGTTTTAGTCAATAGTAATATTTGTAAAAAGATATAATATATCATAAAGTACAAAAAAGTTTTACACTAACTAATATAAATGGAATTTTAGTATATCATATTCAGAAATTCCCACCTATTACGTTTTTATTATCTTACTTCAATCAATGTGTTGGAAATAGAACATGTCTAAATACTCTAAATTCCTATGTCATAAGCGTGTTACTGTGTCAGGTAAAATGTGTTTTACCAGTGACCTTAAATAAAATAGCATCATAAAGATAGCTAAAACCTGTTTGGGTAAGAATTGGTAAGTTTTGAATACCACACCATAATATCGTATTTATTCAAAATTTTAGTTTGCCGCTTAAATCACTGATAATCAATAATCAACATGTTATCTAATATCTATGTTATGCAGACGATACCATATTGCGCATGCGCACTATGAGCGGTGCATTCCTGTATTTAAACGCTCCTGTTTGTGTACCTATAACTTTAAGCTACCATTGGCAGATGGTGAAATGAAAAAAAAACTACCCAGTTAAGCTCGAAACAAAATAATATAATCTCACTGTATGATTTGGAACGATACGATGGCAGCCGTTGGGTATGGCTGTTATTATTATTATATAACGTGACGCGACGTTATGTACAAGTACAGCCACCCACAAAACATGTGTGTGCGGATTTTCGTTATCTGTGCAAAACACACCACCACTGAGTGCTCGGCGTGAATATTTCGCTGCGGCATCGACCCTTGTCTGATTTTCCAGTAGTGGAATCGAAAAGTTCACGTCATATTCGTATATGGTTAGGTTCATATACCGTCACATTTTCATTTGCCCGACGAAAGTAGGTACATAATATAAGATTTGAACGTCCAACCGAAATGTCACAAGCGGTGATTTTTTTTGGTCCCAATCAACAATAGGTATCATAATAGTTATATTTGTGTTATTATTTGCTCATAATACTATGCATGGTAATCAGTCATTACTTATTTGAAATTATAAAAAGCATTATAAAAGCATTATAAAAACCTAATCCATAAACAATTGGATACAATATTATACACATTTAACGTAGCAATAATACGTTTTCTGCAAGTACAGATTTTTTCGGAAAATATTATCCGTGTGATACGCTTAATATTGATTTTAAATTAAATACTAGCTTTACAACTCGACTTCAACTGTGAAAAAAATAAACAAATATAAAATACGCGGCTATATAGTATATAGGTATATCTCGGTCTTAGAGTACCTCAATTCATGAGGAATTGGCGTTCGTGAACCTCCCAGAGCTCCTTTTGTAAATTAAAACTATGATATTTTTTTTTAATTTTCGTATAAGCCAATTTATATGCCAACTCACATAACTTCCAAAAATCCATGAGGTAAACTTCTTAAGATATATTAAGTTACAACCTATTTGCTTCCAATTCCCATTAGTGAATTTTTAATAGGTATAATCAATATAATTTTAAAAGGATAAAATGTAAAAAATTATTCTAATGGACGTGAATCAAATATGTGCCTTGTACCTAGATCTTGATAAAAACTTCTTCGGAGATGTAAATCTATTTCTCCAAAACAAAATCGAATCAATCAATTTGTTCGTGAACGAGCACAAAACATGATTACATTTAGAATGTTCAACTCAGTTACATCCTGTCATCCATTTTCATTATAATATACTATTGACTACTACTGAATAGGTTCCCTATCTCCAAGAACAGAATACACTCGTACACGTATCCATTTATTATTTTATTATATGCAGACAACAATACGTTATCGGTAGGTAGTGACAAATAAATGACCATACATGAACTATTAATAAATTGTCATGAAAGAATCATGTTACAGATTAACCATCCAACGAGAAGTAATGACTTAAGATAATATTAAATTATCATGTGTATTAATTGTTATAGATTATTTAACTAATGTGTAGTGTCTGGATTTCTGTTTTGATACAATTTAAAAACGGAAAATGATTTAATAATAGTATTAATATAAATTGTAAATACGTCTCATTGATTTGTTTTCAATTCACTTAACAAAATTCAAGATACTCAATTTAATTTTTGAATCAAATTATAAAAATTATAGTTATAATAAATTATCAAATCATTATGCAAACTGAAAAATATTATAAATAATAGATAATACCTATTATAATGGTCATATTATTTTAGATTCTGAGCGAAGCGATGAATGAATTGATTTTACAATGATTTGTGTTTTTTTTTTTATTTTTTTTTGTGTCTGTGTCATCACCATTTAGGACAGTGAAAGTGCTTGGATTTCCTTCAACAGTAACTTTTCTGATAGGAAAGTGAATCGATTTTGGATTTTGGTGCAACTCTAAAACAAATGACCGTAGGTACATGCAATTTTGACTGAATGTTTATATTAGCATTTTCTATACACCACAACATTTTCCAAATATTTTGACTTATTTTGAGCTGTTTACGGACATTTTCAGTTTCCATTTTTTTTAGTTTTTTTTTCTATAAATATCACTAACTCGATTTCTCATGTAACGATTTTCTTATTTTGTTGTAATTAAAAAACGTATGAGTGTAAATACTTGAAAATTTTACTCAATGTTTATATTTTCATTTTCTATACACCATACAATTTTGAAAATATTTCGACTCTTTTTGTCGTTCGGACATTGTCAGTTTTCAATTTTTTTAGTTTTTTTTCCTATAAATATCAATAAAATTTTATTTGTTGGGTAAAAAAGCTTGAAAATTTAATAGAAGGCTCCTAGGTTATTGTTTGAAAGGCAGATGAAAAAAATGAAAAATCCTAAGTCACAGTTTTTATTTATAAGCATTTAAAGTTCAAATATTGATGAAATACTGAAAAATCACGAAAATGAGCAAATTATTTTGAGTTGAGAATTCATAAAAATTTTTCTTTTTAAATCTAAGATTTGAAAATGTAAAACAAGATTATCCATAAGTTTGTCTACCTTTATCAAAAAAAAAAATGTCTACAAGTCAAATTAAATTTTTATGACCGTTTGAAATTCGTATTTTTACAACATTTGATATTCACTTGATATTTCATGTAACGATTTTCTTATTTTGTTGTAATTAAAAAACGTATGACTGTAGATACTTGAAAATTTCACTGAATTTTTGTATTAGCATTTTCTATACACGATAAAATTTTGAAAGTAATTTGACACTTTTTGAGCTGTTTACGGACATTGTCTATTTTCAATTTTTTTAGTTTTTTTTTCTATAAATATCATTAAAATTTTATTTGTTGAGTAGAAAAGCGTGAAAATTTAATGCAAGACTCCTGATATATTGTTATAATAGCAGCTGAAAAATATTGAAAATACATAGACACATTTTTTTTTATAAGCATTTAAAGTTCAATTTTTACAAATTTTATCAAATTTATAATTTAATAATTATTTTTTAGTTAAAAATTTATAAAACGTTCAACTTTTATAGCTAATGATTGAAACTTTAAAACAAGGCTCCACGTAAATAGGTTATATATGAATTACTTTATTTACAATAATATCATCAAATATACTTGGTAATATCATAGGCTCACTGACCGTTTTCGCTCAGAATCGTTTTTCTTATACAATGATATTATATCATTGAATTCATATTTAACGCCATACATTACAGTGACTCACTAACTACTGTACAGCAGAGCGACATCCACTTACCCACCTTTTTTTAATTAAAAATGTTGAGTGGATTAAGCTATTTTTCTGAAGAAAAAAAAACGATTCAATGCAGTCAAAATAATAATAATAATATTTATCCTTTCTTCAATCGTAAGAAATTGACTCAACCCCATCTGAAGATCGTCATAATTGTAAATGAATTAGAAAATTGACTGTTATAAATAAATTAAAAAAAATAGAATATCTTAAAATTGTCTTTATTATAATGTACCTATATATATAATATATATATATATATAGGTACATTTTCTTAAAACCGATAATGTATACCCATAGTTTATTAATGAATAATGATATGAATTGATTCTTGAAAAACAAATCCACAATTAACCCAATAAATTTAATATAAACCGAGCACCTTTGTCATATATAATTAATACTTATTAATAATAATCTGGCACTCACCATGCAACCCAAATCCTCGTCTCCGTACAATCCGGGGAAATGTTTCTGGTCACCGCAACTGAATGTCGTGTCGGGCAGGTCCACTTTGGACACAAAGTTGTCGTCGAAGTTCTTGTCGTATCCGACGGGATAGTATTCCTTGGGGGCGTTCATCACCTTTTGGCTGGTCACGTATTTCGACTTGTACGGTTTGATGGCTATTTTCTTAGCGACCGTCTGTTGATCGTCCGAAAAGTATGCTGAGGTAAGTACTGGTGGCGGTAGTGTTGTGGTAGTGGTGGTAGGTAACGTGGTAACAGTCGTGGTTGGCATAGGTGTGGTTATTTCGTCGGTGGCTGTCTGGTAAAACGTCTGCTGCTGCCGTTGTCGGAGAGCCATGGCCAGCTGTTCGACGCTCACGTTGTTGGCGGCGGCCACATTGAACAGCGACATCATCGACGCCGGGTCTACTTCGTTTGATAGAGGCGAATTACTGTCGATTTGCTTCTTTCGGTCGTCAGCCACGGGCGCTGTGGGCATCACGATTATCGGTCGTACGTCTACTGAGTTTTGTGGACTTTGGCTGAACGCCTATTAAAAAAAAGGTCAAACATAAAACGTAAAGATGTATAGCCGTATAGGTAATGCAATGTGTATTAGCATTATATCATCACGAGAGGGGTCGGCCTGAAAATGTATAATAATATTTGAGAAATAACTCAATCTGCCGACAATTTGAGTGGGTAAAAACCTACTTTAATAGACGCGGATTAGTAGCACATACCGTGGTGAGCGGTATGGGGTGGAGTGGGACAAAGTGCGAGCATTATATGCAGAGCGTTTTAACACAAAATGGGTGAAATGTTATACGGTCCTGAAATGATGGGAAATTAAAGTACATGTGATACGGCCGATTACAAAGGACTATACATGAATCTAGATAAATTACTGTTATAGTGGTGCACTAATGGACAATCGCTGGTTGGATTATAATATAATAATATAACATGCATATAATATTATTGTAATATAGTTGATGATATGAAGAGAGGCACGGTACGCGTGTAGTGGAGAAAGGATAGTGTCAACTTTATTAAGCACAGGTATATATCTAATATATTTTTGGAGTAGGGTCACTTCGTCACAAAGCTCATGTTAAAATAGATGACGCGTAATATGATGCCAGACATGAAAGTTTCCAACCTTCAGCCTTCTATTTTCACCAAATTGTTGTTCACTACCGTTACAGTTATTACTTTTTATACACTACCTAATATATACCAATATATAAATATTTATGATTGACTCATAACTCATTAGTGAAAATCGTAAAAATGTTTGTATTGATATTAGCTTATATGATTTCAAGTGGTTAATACCTATTCATTTTTAGGTTTTAGGTGATTAGTAAAATAATAAAAAATAAATATTTTATACACAAAAATCCAAAAATCAAATGAATATACACAGCATTGTTTTGTAACGAAAAAACATAAATATACTATAATTTGTAAATGATAACAGTTAAACAACTTAAACTGTGTGTAAGTTTTAGATATCGCAATGGGTCAAACCATATTATTATGAATAATAATATTATAATACGAGTATGTTGTTCACAAATAACTTATAAAAGAATAATAAGTTAAACCTCAGAGGTCACAAACCACAGATTGTGAAACACTGATCTGTACTATTTTGAATTGCATTTCAATAAAAATTATATTTAAAACATGTACTCGAGTAACGATGCAAAATTAGAACGCGTTGCCTACTTACAAGTTATACATAATATTATAATATTATAAACAGTTCGATGTCGGATGCACTATATTATTATAGTCTATACATTGACCAAAAATATGTTTCTAAACTATTAAACACAATAAGAATATATTTAGTCATATAATTTTACCTTAAAATATATGTATATATTATATAAAAACATTACTATAAAAAGCGACGTAATTATTTACGACAAATAGTTATATTTTTTTTAAATTGATTAAACAGCAAATCACTTTGTTTTTTTATTATAAATTTTATTCCATTTAACGTTACTGGAATAATTGATTCCCAGCTATTTTTGCTGATAGACAAAATTGTGACATTTCCGATGATTTAAAAAAACAGGTAATTTAAGTGGTGTGTTTTTACGAATACTATTTAACCAATAAGTTAAGTTATTTTTAAATGAAATACATAATTTAAAATTATTATTCACATTTCATAATGTTAAACTATAAATGAAAAATGTTTAGGGGGATGTCCGCGCAATATATGTTATCCCTCTCAGACTCACATGCAACATAGATAAAACGTTTTCATGTAAAATCACTGTTTATGATTTTCGAGTAAAGTTACCTGTTTTAAAAATTATAGAGGATTATATTTTTGAAATTTCAACATATCGGTTTAATATTTTATTATTATTTTATTTATTTAAACGTTGTGTTATACTTTTAAAAAACAAAAAAAAAATGTAAATAAGTACTATAAATGATGATTAAATTATTTTGAGTATTTGAGACTATAGTTGGAAAATCGATATTTCATACTTTCAACGATATTATTCTCTATAATGTTTATAATGGGTGATTTTACTCTAAGATGCTTTTAGTAAAAACATAAAACGAAATTATTTTGTTTAAATGCTTTTAGTCTATGTTATAAGAGGTCAGAGAGATAAAAAAAAAACAGTGCGCTTCTCTAATTGAGTATGTAATTAATGTTCATCAAAATCTTGTATGTCGATTTCAAAGAAAATTAATGCATTTTATAAATATCTTTATTTATATTACAATTAATTAATTTAAAATCATTTAATTTCTATGGCCCAATACATCATAATCAAATTAACTTGAACAAAAAACTCTTTGTTAAGTACACATTTAAATTTTAATTAATTTGTAAAGTAAAAGACGTATAATATTATTTTATTTAACATTAGCACTCAATTAATATTATTAACATTGGTTAATTTACTGTTAGATTTCAATACAACAATATATTATAATAAATAATAATCAATATAATAATAAATATAAAAGAAATAGTACCAAATGAACCACAAACAATACCTCCGTGGTTAATGCAAATCAATACAAACACAGAAGCAACAGAATATAAAAAAAATAACACAAACCCTAATATCTATAAAAACCTTTTCCATGACATACTACAGAAATACTATGATAGAAACCATATTTACACTGATGCATCCAAAACAGCAGACAACGTGGGGATAGCAATAGTAGCAGAAAACATAACCATAACATATAAACTACCTACCGAGTACTCAATCTATACAGATTAAGCACTAGCAATATACAATGCTGTGTTATACATACTACAAAACAAAGAAACAACACCAAACAATTACCTCATAATCAGTGACTCACTCAGTAGCATCACTGCAAAAATCCAAAACACAACACACCCATCAGACATATCCGAACTAATCCAAGAGAAAACTCACGAAGCACGTAATATGGGGATAGATATATGCTATGTATGGGTACCCGGACACTGTGGCATACATGGCAATGAAAAAGCAGACTTAGAAGCGTCAAAAGCAGCCTCCTCTCCAGACACCCCATTTCTCATTATATACACATATGAAGACAAAAAGAAACAAACCAAACAAGTCCTAAACCATAAATGGCTCTAACTATGGACTAACCAGAATACAAAGTTAAACCAAATAAAAAACAACATACAAACATGGCATAACCCAGGACTAAAGAGAAAAGAGGAAACTATTCTAAATCGTCTACGAATACATGCACCTCATGGAAAAAAACGATACTCCCATATGCGAAATGTGTGGAGTGGACTACACAGTCAAACACATCATCACCGAATGCCAAAAATACGAAGACACGAAGAAAAATCACAACAAATCGGAGAAGCGCTCGGGACCTGACCCTCAATCAATCATCAACATACTACAATTCATAAAAGAAATTCAGCTATATAACTTAATTTAGGCGGCCATACAATACCATAAGTTAAATATACCTTTGTAAACTAATTTTAAGTTAATGTCAAACTAATGGCCATAGAAGCCAATGTTTTTAAAATCAATAAAAAAAAAAAAAAAAATATATAATCATATATTAAATTAAATAATGTAAGTGCACTTTTAACTTTTAAATTATAATAGATTAATAGTTTATGGATTTTTAATATTCAAACACGTTTTGTTATGCCTGTTGACCATTACTAAATTGTTTCATGTCGATTAGGCATGTATTGCAACTTACAAGATTTATTTCTACATTTAATAATAATTAAGACTATTTTTATTTTAATTTAGATATAAAGAATAAATAATATAAATAATTGTAAATATATTATAATAACCGTTGTTGTTGAAAATTAAATAATAATAATACAAAATAGTCGTTAAATAAATAAATAATTTATTAAATGAAATTAAGAGTATATATATCACCATGAAATAAAAATAACGTAACGTAATCACGTGCAGTCGGCTCTATATGTAAGTTTAAAATAACTGGTTCCAAATACTACAGTAAAATATAAAATAAAACTACTACAGATGTAAAAGTATGGTGATTATATTATCATTTATATTTTTGATCGCCGTATTATACTTACCATAACCACTATTCATTATAATAAATATAGTCATTATGCGATGACTTAGATAAATTATTATAGTTAGTACCTATCCTATCCGTTATATTATAATAATTGTACAAACGATTTTATAATCAAATAAATAACTACAAGCATAATATTATAGAATGTTCATTAAAATAATTATAACTCATATCAACTCTCTTCAAGAATTCAATTACTGTGAAATGTTGAAATTTATTGGGTCATAAACGCCAAAATCACAAGGTATCTAACATTCCTGTAATATGTAATAAATTATTCCACAATAAAATCATTAATATTAAATCACTCATACATTTAAACATCTAAATAAATTAGTTAAGGGGCCTGCACGTGACCTGTTTTTTTGCTCAAAAACACGCCTTACAGGAAAAACTCTCACGCCTCGTAGAGTGATCTGATTTTGATATTTATTATTTTTTTTTTTGAAAGAGAAACACTTCTTACATTGGCGCATTGGACTTAGATTTTCAAAATTATATTTATAAACCATATAATACGATTTTAAATATGACCAATTTCCACAAGATTTTGTTATTTTTATTATGTTTGAAATTAAAAATCAAAGACCAACATCGTGACCTGTAGAAAATTCTCCTCTTCTTAACGAAAAAATAATTAACCAAATCAGACCACTCTACGATGAGAATTTTTCCTGTAAAGCGTGTTTTGAGCAAACAATCATGCCTTTTATTTTTGGTGCCGTTGACATGTGCGCACATGCTCGGTACCCGTATCGTAGCAATCATACTCACACTAATCATCATTGACAACTAACACAAATGCCATGGGTGGCGGCCACGAAATTGTATATTGCCTAAATATTGCTCCTTATTATTATTCCTTAATATTCCTGAAACACAAGTATCCATAACCGATACTACAGAAACATAATTAATATTTTGTTTTGTCCAAATAGTATAGATTTATTTTATCTATATAATTATATTATAAGAATATAAGTTATAATATAATATACAATTCATATTTTATTAACTTGCAATTACGCATCTACTATGTACATTGAGTGGTTTTTAAATTTATATGTCAATTAAAATATATAAAAAGGTGTACATGTGCTGTACAGTGACGAATGGATGTGATGTTTGTGTTATTGTGTTAAATTTAAATGAAATGATATAATATAATTGTATAACGATTTTGAGCGAAGACGGTCTATATTACTTAGTATATTTTATGATATTATTATTATTAAAGTTATATAGGTATTTTACTATTTGTAATACAGCAAGTTGAATTTTTTTTTTCAGAAAACATTGTATTTAAAAAAGTCATTGTGTGAATAATATATTATAATTATTTTATACTTTAGAGTTTAGAAGCTTCAAGTACCTACCGTGTTCGTTTAAATATCTAATTTCATTCGAATTTGAACTTAAAATATCTATAAAATTAAATAAAATATCTGTACTTAAATATAATTTATAGATTTTTTTGATAGTATATATTGGTACTGATGAGAAACCTTGTTTAAATTTTCATCTTTAGCTATATAGGTTGAACATTATATATATTTTTAACTACAGAATGATTTGCATATTTCTGTAATTTTGACGAATTATGTCAAAACTTGTACTTCAAAGGCTTATAAAAAACTCATGCCTATGTATTTTCGATTTTTTGTAAATGGTATATTAATAACGAGGAATCTTGTATATTCATTGTCAATAAATTAAGGAAATAACATTTAAAAATCTAAATCTAAAATGTCTACTGTCTATAGTAAAAATCTCAAGAAGAGACAAATTATTTGGAACATTTTATCATTTACATAGAATACTGATATAGTGGGCATTTTTATTTTTGACCCTCAAAAAGTACCAATTACATTCAATTTCCAACCTAAACACTCTCAAAGTAAAAATCAAAGCATTTTTATTGCTCCAATCGGTGATGACAGACAGAAAATAAAAATAAAATTGTATTTTAAAATCAATACATTTATCACTCCACTCAGAATCTAAAATAACTATGATATCTATTTAACTACGCAAATTTTTATAATGTTCTTAAATAACAATAAAAATGATTTTTTGTTCATTGTATATAATTAAGGGTTTTCGTGAATTTAATGGGTCTGCAGGCCGGCCTGTTTTTTTCTCAAAAACATGCTTTACAGGAAAAACTTTCACGTTTCGTAGAGTGATCTGATTTCGATAATTTTTTTTTTTTGAAAGAGAAACACTTATTACAGGATGCATTGGGTTTGGATTTTCAAAATTCAATTTCTAAACCATTTTGAGCAAAAATCACGCATTTTATTTTTGGTCGGCGGTGCCGTTGATATGTGCGCACATTCAGTGCGTGCGTAGATAGCTCGGTACTCGCATACAACCACACTCAAACTAATCATCATTGACGACTAACACAAATTACATGGGCGGTGGCAACGAAATTGCATATTGCCTAAATATTGCCCCTTATAAAAGACACACGAGCAGGTCCCTTAAAAAAAACAAAAATTATGACAAAATATGATAGGGGTTATTTTAGTGGCTAAATAGGAACATTAATGGTATGACCGTGTTAAAATTGTTTCATTTAAAACAAAATTAGCATTACCATTGTATTATCTACTTGCTATTATGTTGTATAGTCGTATTTACGTAGATATAATATGATGCTTATTATAAAATTATGCCCAACTACATAATATGTATACTATATTATAGTATTACTGATTTAACCACTCATAAGCTAGTGTACAATGCGTCATGACATAGTAAGTACAGTTTGATATGTAGATTGAATTCTATATTATTTACTATTTAGTTCAAGAGTTGGTATTAACTTTATTAATATAGTGGAAAGCACGAGCGGCTGGAAAATTAGACGTGTGACGGGATGGATTTGATGGCCGACATACCCAAGAAGAAGAAGTATATTCAGTAAATTATTATATCAGTAAATACAATATTGTTAGATTGACAGATGTTTTTAATATGAAAACAATATTAATAATAATAATACTTTTTTATATATTTAAGATTTAACTAGACGTCTAGCCGTCTAGGGTAGCTTTTAAAACAGTTTGAAAACATTCTTGTTAATAATGAAATGTCTAGTTATATTTTATTGAACAACTTCTTATAAATTATAATATTTGTATCAATAACTATTTAATGTATTTACAATAATTTACAAATCAGAATTTTTAGCACATTCTTTAAAAAAACGATAAAAGACACACTCAAATAATATTTCACGCAGCATGTTATGAATTTATTTACGGTTAGCTCAAACTATAAAATGATTATATTTAAATAATGTACATTTAATGATTGGCCAGAGGGGATTTCTATAGAAAGCCACAGACACATATGTCATTAGGCATATAGGTGTCCGTTATTGTATAATAAAGCATATTTTTTTATTTACAATATACCAAGACTATAGACTGGTAAACTGATCACATTCGTGTCAATGTACACTATCGACGCTGTTAGGCATAGTCACGTCTAGTATTAATATAAATAATAAGTATATAGATAATCATTACTAAAATGGAGTTGTTGTTAACCGAATAAAAATGCTAATTAGTGATTAAAATAGTGAAAAATATATATGAATAATGACATAAAATTCACTTATAGATGGGCGACGCCCAAAAAGGAATTTGATTCCACCTGGTAAAACGTTATGCACAAGCAGTCATGCATATATAAACATCAGCATTAAGTGTTGATCACAAATGATTCAAAATTTTGTCATCTTATAACAATCATACTTTAACGTATTTTAATTATAGGAATTATGTAGGTACTATAATTTCGTAGGTACTCGGAAGCCTGGTAATATTAATTAGACTTCATCTTACGAAGAATGTTCATTCTATGAATCGGGGTCATACAATTTTTACTTTCTCAACAAAATTCACTAATGCACTTACAAATAAATTATTACATTTTTTGGCAATCTTACCATTAATTTAATAGTGACTGGCTGTGTCCATGAAAAAAACGAATTCTATATTTGTTATTTCCACGGGTTGAAAAAAAAAATATGAAAGTATTATACATTTATACCTAAGTAACCTACTACTACTTATATTCTAATTCTTTAAATCGATTATAGTTTACTAGAATTGTTTATGCATTTATATTTTATGAAGACTCTTTGCTTAAGATATTTAAAAAATAAAGGTTTTAAAATATAAAAATATTTTAATATACCTATATTAAAATTGTTCAAAAAAATTCTACTTTAGTTTTAAATGAAAATTTTGATAAATATATATTATAGTATTATACTATATTATATTAAATATATAATACAAGTTAAACCTAAAACAAGAATTTTTTTGAAAGTTTGAGGTATTTTTAATACAATTTCAAAATTATGGAGTGAAGTAGCACAAGAAAAAATATAATTTAAACTTAAACTTGTAAATGCTTATAATGGGTTCAATTAACAAGCTCTTTATATTTATAATATATTCAGTATGCCTACATTTGTAATTACTTTCATCTCCAGGGTCAAAAAACTCATTATTATTTTAAAACATTTATTCAGTGGTTTAAATTTTTTTTTTAATATTTAAAATATAAGAACATTTTATTAAAACATATTATGAATTCTTCACTACGGTAAGGTTTTATTCTTATGTAGGTAATTGGGAAGCGAGTATAATTTTTATATGAACAAAAAAATGTCTGGAATATGATTTCCGTTTTCTACAACTTACAATAAAATACATCTGATTAGAATTCGAGTAAACGTAAAGAGATAAAAACATAATAATATATTATATTATAACCGCGCATAAAGTAATAATATTCCGAGAAAACGTCGTTTTTGTAATTACAGATCACTTTAACAATAATTATTATTATTATTAAAACCATTTACAAACAAACATATCCATCTTAATTTCAAAATCCCTGTTTCAGCAGCCCCCCCTGTTTAAATTTGGTGTTCCCTGTTTAAATTAACCTATCTTCTCCCCGAGGTCTAATCTATCTCTGAACCAAATGTCATCGCAATCGGTTGAACGGTTTAGGAATGCATAAAGGACACACACACACACAATTATTCATTTTTATATACAATATAGATAATGGTCTAACATAATTTGTAAAAAACTCTTAAAATTGTATTATTTTTGAAGACATATTATAAAGTTTGAGATTAAAATATTGAAAAACGGAATTTGATGCAGCCTATATAGAATATTACCCTATATTAGTTAAAAAAAATTATCGAATTTGGTTGATTTTGCAGAGGAGGATCATTATTCCCTTGGAGCGTATTTTTGTGTAGAAAATTACATTGGCACCGGGCACCTGAACTACAACAAACAAATTATTCTCATGTGAGTTCCCGGGCATACGGACATCAAAGGAAACGAGTTGCCGACGACCAACAGCCTAAAATTGGCACTACTAATGCGGTAAAAACGCTTATACCAGGGCCTACCTACGATGATCACATAAAAGAGATAATTAACAATAAATGGCTCAGCAAATGGAAGCTTCAAACTACTAAATTAAACACAGTTTTAAAGAACTACAAACAGGTGGATAAACATTAAACAGTTATATTAAAATAAAAGAAGTACCGGTTCTGAATTGATTTAGAATTGGACACACGTGACTTACACATGGGTACCAAATGGCCAAGGAAGAAACTCCCACTTGCGAAGTCTTTGGGGTCAAACTGACTGTGAAGCACATAATAACCGAATGCCTCAAATACGAGGGAGACCGATAAAATATCGGGATGGTTCCGATCCTTGACGCTGCATTGGGACCAGAAACCAAAGAGTAAGATTATAAAGCTTTCTTAAAAACAACAGACCTGTACGTACAACACAATATAAAAATAATATGAAAACCTATATCATGAGATATTAGTTACTATAAGAATTAGTCTTTCAATAATATTTTCATTCTACTGATCACCTTTAATGTAATTCATATAAGTATAATAATTGTATATTTGTAAATAACTGTAAAATACCTAACTACAAATAATTGTCACAGATGCCGGGTTTTTTGAAATCAATGAAAACAAAAAAAAATTCTAAATTTGAGTCGTACAAATAATGTAGGTACCTGACTAATCATGCACATCTTACCTCGGCTTTTAATCGCAGGGAAATTGGCGACGTGTTTAAGCGGGCTGGAAATAATGCGGTTCGCAAATATAATACCATATAGATATTAATCATAAAATATAGTAAATACCTCCTCCTATATTATCATTTACCATACCTGTTTAAATATTATAATAATACGTACAAGTTTCGTTCCACCTGAATTAATCGCACCGCACTCAATACATAGTGATATTAATAATACGCATTCGAGGAAGACGACGTCATGACAACGGTTTGATCGAGGATCGAGGGGGAAACAGTCCGCCGCCGCCACCGCCGCCGACGACGGAGATGATCGCGTTTTCCGAGTACAACACTCACTGCACTCATTGCTGACGGTGACGCGAAAATGGTTTGTTATGTTATGTAATCGGACGCAGAACCAACGGAAAACAATTCACTGTTGTCAGATCGCGAGTATCGTAAGCTGCTTTATGATAATCACAAAATAGATAAATGTTATAATACGGACGGCGGTCGCGGTACATAAATACTTTCGCCACTCGCCTCGACCGTGGTATAATATTCAGCGACCCCGGTCCGCTATTTGTATACGCTTTGTTTACGCGGTTATACTTTTGATCGAGCAACCGCGGTATTTTCCGACGCAACCTGTCGAAAACAAGTTTGGAAAACGTGAGTGGCCGCGGATTGATATCTTTGCGGTACGCAGTTCGAATCTCGATCATATCGTTTTCGCGTCAACACCTTCGAGTGCGGCATAATAATATTATTGTAAATAGTGGTGTGCAGTGTGACAAAATTCTACAGTGTAACGGGCTTTGCACGTATTATCATGATTTATTATTTTATTGTATTTATAATTAATAAGGTATTATACATTATATAATATTTACGAGCCACATAATTTCTAGTCCGATGAAACGCGTCACCCATTTCCCGAAGATTAGAAACCGAATGCCGCGGGAAAACTTAAAGGATTTTCAATATAATATTTAAAATATCATTGTAACAATATATTAGGAGCCTTGTATTACACTTTTAAGCTTTTTTACCCAACAAATAAAGTTTCATTGACATTTGTAGAAAAAAAAAACCTAATAAAATTTGAAACTGTCCGTAAAAAGTTCAAAACTAATTAAAATATTTTGAAAATTTTATCGTGTATAGAAAATGCGAATTTAAACAACTAGTGAAAATTTCATGTATATTTGTTATATATGTTCATTTGTTTTAGAGTTACACCAAAAACCAAAATAGATTTTATCAAAAACCGATTTCGCGTAAAAATTCCCGTTTTTCCTTAAGAGGACTCTTTTATTTTTTTATATCATTTATATGAAAAATGTTCTTACTGTTTCAAAAACCATTATTGTTTGTGTTTTTCAAACTTGAAAACTTCTTTCATATAAATGATATCAAAAAAATAAAAACAACGTTGCACAACCAAAGCTCTCCTTTTTATGTGGTGAAAATCTCGTTTCTTAGTTATGACTGTAGCTTTCTCGGTTCTTTCCCGCACAAAATAGTTTTTGCTATGTTGTACATTTGTAAGACGGAGACAACACATGCGGGTGTAACGTCCTCTTAATTTCTATGTTGTTTTTCTCGGCACTTTTGAACACTTTTGGAAATTTTAAATTTTAACCTCCCAAATGCACCAACTAGATTCACTTTCCCATCGAACAAGATACTGTTGAAGAAAACCAAAGCAGTTTTAGTGTCCCAAACGGTGGCGACAGACACAAAAATAAAATAAAAAAATAAAAAACACACATCATTGTAAAATCATTAGGTATATTCATCGCTTCGCCCAGAATCTAAAATTAGATAGAATACGTAAAAATACATACCAAGAGAAATCGCAGAAATAAGATCCATTGTAAAATATAGTTTTTTACATATTATAATATAACTGAAAAATTTGAACAAATTCAACAAATAGGATAATAAATTGTTAATTTCTAAATTTCAATAAGCAAAGCAATATGACTAAAATCTTGTATACTCGGAAGAAATTATACACCTGTTAAATCTAGGCCTAAATTATTAATACATTAATAAATGTAATAATATTTCATATTATTATATATAGGTACAACAGAAATAATAAAATCAATTATTATTATAATAGCTAATATGAATTTCAATTTAATATTAACTGAATCACAGTTTTTTTATTTACATTTGCTATAGGATTATCCAGTGGGTAACTAGGTATTTACTGAAAGGTTCATTATAAATAATAATTAAAAATGTAAAAATGGATTTATTACTTATATAAAAGAAAAAAAATGATTAAAAATGCACGCTACAGTTTACACTATCCATAATATAGATTAATTATAATAGGTATGATAGGGTACATTAAAGAAGGACGAATCTTTATTTCGTGGTAACACACGGGTCATTTTATTCAAATACTTTTTTCCATTAACTTTACTGCATGTCATTATTGCATTTTATACCTACTAAAGCACTCAATTTAGAATGTATTATGCTAATATATACAAGACGCTTATAACTGAAAGTTTAGTATAAAATCAAATATACTTTGGTAGTTTTGGTAATGTATAAGCACATTATAAACTAAGAAACGAGGAAAATAAAAAATGCATAAAATATAAGAACCTACCTACCTATAATATTTAATTATACAATATATTATGATAATACATTAATGAATGTGGCCTGTGACCTTTCGAAGTTCGAAAAACGTAAAAGTGATATTTTTTTTAAGCCAATTGTTTGAAAAATAAATAAAACACGTATCTATTAACGTTTTGAAATGAAGGTAACTTATAAATAAAGGTACCCTATTGTAGTATTGTATATAAGATTTAAAAATAATAAAAAACTCAATCGATTCAGTGCATGTTATTTCAGCGGTTATTCCAACACATGACGTGACGTGCGTTATTCGTATAAAATAGTGGAAACAAAGTTATTTGCTCAACCAAGTGTTTAGACAAACACCCACACACCCTAAGTCTTATGCCTTTACCTCTTAATAACCCCACTAAAACTAACTGTTCAATAATTGTAAAAACTAAATGGCGATGACTAGAGAACAGTATAAATGCATAATGTAGGCATACATCATAATATTATATTATTCAGTATCCTCATTGGCGGACAAAGGTTAATTTATTACTGGTGCGCGTACACATTAGACTATTAGACAATATAAAATTATTTACAATGTCAGTTCTGCAGATAATGCAGTAGTTATGTACTGCAGAGAAATGGATGTTGCCAATATAGGTACGGTTATATTATTATGTTACTTATTAGAATATTCGTAAATACTAATTAGGTACATACAACTTCGCCATTTTCTGCTTCACATGGATAATATTATAATATCTACTGCAAATAAAATATTATTGCTGATAACTGTTTCTGCGTTTCTGTACCAACTGCAGGAGTTGAAACTAATGGCTTTTATACGTCATTTTTGAATAACTGTACTATTGTCATTGCGCAAACGTTTGTATTAGGTACCTTTAAACTTAAAACGGTAAAAATAACTGATTATACCTATAACTTATGAAGCCATTATGGTGGGAATCGGAAAGGGCTTGAGGTGGCTTAGCCCCCCCCCCACCCCTCCCACCACTGAAATTTTAACGGATTTCCACTTATGATGTTAATATACTGCACACTTACGTTGAAACGCCTGTTGGCCGCTTGCTGCATGGCGTTGTGGTAGTACACTGGCGAAAGTTGCTGCTGCTGCTGCTGTGACGTGACCACCGTCGGCTGTTGCTGTGGCTGCTGCGACATGACCACCGTCGGCTGTTGCTGTGGCTGCTGCGACATGACCACCGTCGGCTGTTGCTGTGGCTGCTGCGACATTATCCCCATAGGCTGTTGCTGCGACATTATCACCGTCGGCTGTTGCTGCGGCTGCTGCGACATGACCACCGTCGGCTGTTGCTGTGGCTGCTGCAACATTATCCCCATAAGCTGTTTCTGTTGCTGCGGCTGCTGTGACATTATCAACGTCGGCTGTTGTTGCGGCTGCTGCGACATAAACATCGGCTGCTGCTGCGACGGAGTCATAAAAACCGTCGAAGGCATTGTCTGACGTTGCGCTTGCATCAAAGCGACAGGCACAACAGGTTGCATCATCTGTGGCACGGACAGTCGGCCGACCATCGGCGTCACCACAGGAGCCATCGGTGATTGCCGATGACCACCGGCGAATGGCGATGGTTGCGCTGGCTCCACTGCGACTTTGGCTATGGACTCTGGCAGAGCGGCGAACGCTGGCACGGGCAGTGGCTTCAACAAGTGCTGTTGTTGCTGTTTCGGTTGTGGTTGTTGTTGTTGTATCTGTCGCTGTTGTTGTTGTTGTTGTTGTTGTTGTTGTTGTTGTTGTTGTTGCTGTTGCTGTTGTTGAGCGGCCAGTCTGACATTGCGTACCATATTGTTGGCCGCGGCCATCAGTGGCCGGAAAGGCGGCACCGTGACGACGCCAACAGCAGTCCTGCCGTTCATCTTGGCGTAAGCCGATCTATCTTGATTGTCATTGTTGGCTGCAGCGGTCGTCTGCGGAAAAATAAAACGGAAACGTTTTTGTGTTACAATATTATATTCTTACAATATTATAGTGAAGCGAAAAAGTAATTATCGTGTACACGCATGGGCGAGGTTATAAAAAGAGAAGGACTTTTTTTTTAACGACCTAGGAAAATGTTTTAATTGTACAAATATACACGCAAAGGCGCCACATACATTTTTAACGACATTTTTTTTTCACAATGTTAATCACCGTCAGTGTCGTCACCTGTTACCAGACGGGGTTTTGTAGAAATTTTAATTTAAATTTAAAAAAAATGAAAACTATTCTAGACGTGTTTGGAATAAACAATCATTGCTTGCAAATTTAATTTTTATTTTTTCGTGTCGAATACCTGTGACCATCATGTGGAATAATTGTAAAAGTAAAGGTAATTCGGCAGGGATGTGACGTTTGTAATTCAATTAGGTAGGTAGACAATTGTCAATATGCCGCCGTTATTATTGTGCATTTGTGCATATTTATTGTTTTACTCGCAGTATAAAATCAAAAATCATAATAATATATTTGATATTCATATCATATTATTTAAGTCATCAAAACTAAAAAATATGACGTATTTTACCTACTGAATGAAATAGTGTACCTATAACATTGTATTATTAAAGGTTACCTACTTATTAAATAACATTTAATGTATTTGAAAAAATGTATATATTCGTTTAATATACAAAATATATTATAATATAATAATAATAATAGGTATATCCACGTTGTGAAAATTAATATGATGCAAATATCAGGTGTATCACATCATTTATTAGTAGAACGAAATTTATTTATTGATTTTTTATGAATTTCATTAATTTACAAAGATTTTTATCTCTTTACGTACAAAGTATGTGCTTGTAATTACATATTTGTTTTGTATTATAATATAAGAATAAGATATAATATTGTTATGAAACTCGCAAAATAAAATCTTCCAAACGATTGGGTGGTTTCGTAATTCGGTAATCTGATGCGAATTATAATTGGAAATGGTGAAATCATTATTTAACTTAAAAAAATGTTTTCTTCAGTTGAATTTGTACATTATTTTATCATACATATTTAAACGTATTTATGCAGGTATTCTCACAATATATTATGTACAGTGACCAGTGGCGGATCCAGGGGGAGGTACCAATTGCAGTAGTTTTCCTTTGTCTTACACTGTGTATAGCCTATTTTGTAGCCAATTTTAGAACTTTTTGTACTATTACCCCCCCCTCCATGCCCCATGCCCTTCCTAAAATTCAGCCCTGGATCCACCACTGATAGTGACACAGTGTAGATATATGCGTCACTGTGGTAGCATTACGTCCATGTTACACAACAAACTGAACGGCTAACATAATAAATTGAAAAGTAAAAATACACAGACACACGTACAAAATTAAGATGATATATTGATATTTTTGTATAATACGTAGTGGGTTACACGGAACGAGATCATCAATATTGGTAATACATTTGGGAATTTCTTATTTTTTTCTAGCCCAACAAACGACCGAAAACGGATTTGGAATACGATGCAAGAGATTCAATTATAGGATTGATAATATGAAATTCTCAGAAAATGTGACCATGATCCGTGGACTGCACGTGTCGGATATCCGTTTTTCAAGTTTAATTTTGATTACAAAGTGGCTCTTCGCCTTGTAATATTTGAAGGTGTGCGATCTTTACGAGTTTACGACTTAAAATGGCGTACCACTGTTCATTTGGGAATTCCACTTCTATATGAATGCTGTGGAATCGTGTAAATAAATGGTTTCCAAAAGCTTTTACTTTTTAGACATATACTGATAAACATATTAATATATTATAAAACTAAATTAATAACAATTTAGAATATTATATAATTATAATATTGGAACCTATTAAGACAATATTATGTATGGTAATGTGTCAAGAATTTATTGTGTGTACCGTATTGTTCGTTGAAAATTCGATACTGGCACATGGTCACATGGATAGGTAATCACTCCGTATATTATTGGTCCACTACTTTGCTCATTTAAATTTATTTTAAATTCTTACAACTAATTATAACTACTAGTTCTAAATTAGATTGTGATGTATCGAAGTACTCTGAAAACTATTCTACTTAGGAATATAAAATATAAAAATATATATTATATTGTCACACATATAAAATAATTACGACAAAAATGTTTAGAAAATATCTTTTTTATTTTTAAAAATATTGTTTTGCAATGACATCTCATAATATATTATTTTAAAAAAAGTTAAAATTTTTGGAAATAATGAGTGACTGTACAAACCGGACCGTAAATAGAAAGTATTTCATGATTCATGTCGAGATAGGTTTTTTTTAAATTAAGTGAGCCGAGTGCGTTTGTCATAATTATAAATGGTATTATATTAAATCATCATAATGAATATTCCCTTCAAAGTGACACAATATTATCTTATTTAAATTGTATAATACACTCATTTTTAAAGTACTGATGTCTGAAACGTGAAAGGAATAGGTACAGTGACATCCAGTAAATTATTCACATAACTTTACTATATTAGGTGCTAATGTTCAGTGTATATGTATAATACATAAAATAAAATCATCTAAACAAAAATCACTTAATTCGTTCTTCATTTAATATTTACCGTATCAACTATCAATATAAATGTATAATGCATATTAAATAAAGCATATTTTTCACTAATTTTGTTGTTAGGAATACCGTCAACATGAAATTTATCGAGCATCTTTATTTAATAATTATTACCAATTAGACAAAAACAAGTAAGACTGTTCCTATTCGTAACCTGCAATCCATATAGGTATTCGAGGTAACAAAACTACGCTCCACTTATAACCAAACACTGATGAGGATTACAAATATTTGAAAAAAAATTATAAGCAGGTAGAGTTATGTATAAGAAATATTATACAATAATAGGAATTATCAAAACTGAGCAAAATCATTATTATTTTGCAGACGTGTTCGGTTTTACAAGACAAGTGAAATGTTCATAATAATTATTGTTCAGATATTATTATTATAGGTATATAATCATGAGTCATTTTGTGACTAATTTTGTGTCTTTAAGTATTATTTAGGTTATACTGTACATGATTTACAATTTCGTTCATTTAAGGTTTCTTTCTAAACATTAGTTTGGATTTTTGAACATTATATCCCCATTCACTATTATGCCCGTCTGTCAGTTAGTTACCAGCAACAAGAATATAATTATATAGTTACGATTTTTTGTATTAAGGTTTTAAAACGGTTCTATACTTCTATTCAAACTTCCAAGTAAATTCATACTATCCAGTACCTATTAAAATATATCAAAATGTATTTAATATAGATCCATAGCCAACATTAAAAATAGGTACAGAAATAAAAAGGTTACCAAAATTATTTTTAAATTGTGTAGGTATGTAATTTTAGTTAATTGCGTTGTATTAAAATATGTTTATAAACCAAAAATTTAGCACGTTCGTAGAGTGTGGTTCCTAACTTATGTAAGTTTACACATATGGTTGTAGGAAGAAATTAATCAGGTTCTATATTTATTTTATTCTATATTTGTCTGTGACGATTTTTTATTAGTAGTTACTAGATAGACAGTAATAAAGTGTGTAAGTACTCATTTATAAATTTTTTTTTTTATTTTCCATACATTAAATTAAATTCCAGACCAGAAGTTTCTCACGGATTAGCTGACGCCTGACTACAAAATTTAACATACAAGTTATGTAAATCGTGATTTCCGTTTAATTTTTCTACTTTCGTCACAGATATATTTTCAATTAAATTCATATACGTAAAATAAAACCGTAGGTATGTATCAATAAAATACCAAATTATCACAGTGAAATCAAATAAGCAGTAAAAAATTGTTTTAGGATTTAAAAAAAATGTTGAATGTTTAAGGTTGATAAATCAAAGAATTGTTTTCCTAAAATATACATACTATAATATTATTAAAATATTTATTATAATTAAAATGTGACAATTTAAGAAGATTATACATTAATGTTATTATTTAGGTATATATTATATTATTATAAAATAATTGGGGAAGTCGCTCTGCTATATAGTACATTGTATAAGCATTGTTTGATCCCCCTCACCTCACACTTAGATCTAATTTTCTACCAGAAACTACCCTTAGCGCTTAAGATTGTAGTATTTTTACTGATCTTACTGACAGACCAAAATTAATAAATAAATAAGAACAAACGCCAGTGTATAAGTAACCAAATTCCAAGAAAACATTGATATAGTATTTCATCTTCACAATAGTGAACTTCTGTAGGTGTAGGTATTCGTTTTTTTCCTGTGTGAGTGAAATGTGTCTAAAAACAACATTTGAAAATCAGGCGATATCTCAATTTAAATTTTAATATAATCAGAGTTTTTTTTTTTTAAAGAATAAAAAATAATGTCAGAATGAAAAAGTATAATACAACTAAATCACGATAAAAATATTGTAAAACGTATCGAATAATTTACTATGTTAAACATCGATTGGAGACGGTATTTCCGTGTTTCCGTATAGGTACCTCGACAGTATAACATGCAGTGGTATATAGAACAGGCACTAGTCGTGTTTTTTCATAGCCCGTGCCAACTGAATAATTTAAGACATCCCGGAACTTCGCAGCACCGTGACTGGAATATCGGAAGAGAATATATTATATAAAGTATTAGGGAATAATAATAAAAAGTGACAAAGGATTTGGCGAATGATCGCGTGGCGAATACGACATGGGTATATATTATTATCGTGGTATACGTAAATCTATGTCTACATTTCCCAACCACAACCGTTAGGTAAAATACTATCCAACTTATAATTTTGAACCTAGAAGTATGATAATATTTCATACCTATGACAAATGTGCGTATTGTGTTGTATATACTTACTGCGTGATTATTCTTTTGGGGTACGGACTGCAGAGGTTCGAACGATCCCGGAACTGGAAACCCATTGACTGAACGACGTTTACTATTTTGTTCCAGAGTCGAAAGCGACTCCTTGAATCCTAGTTCGTCGGCCAGTTGTATGCCTGAAAATCATAATGTTATACAATGAGAGTTCGACGTATTATTATTTGCCATTTTGTAAGTACGTGTCAAAAACGCAATGCTGACAATCGAAGTTTTGATAGTATTATAATATTTCAAAAACCGTGTACTGCGATGAGAGGATGTGAGCTTATAGTACAATTGCTAATAATAAAAACACATTTCAATCTCATTCAAAAAATAATCCATATTTCAGTTATTGCCATATTTGGACGATCGATAAACCGTTTTACTTGAATTACGAAACCATGTTTTTATGCCATATTTTGTCACTAGTGCGCACTTTTAAAAGTATTGGATGGTATATAATGGCGTTTAGATGACTCTATCAGTCATCTAGAATATCTCGTATAATAGCTTGATCACATAATATCATATACTATATTTCAACGCAATTAAATAGTTTACGAGGATTTTATATATATTATTATTTTATGCTCAAGCTCGGTAAGTACAATACCTTATACAATATTACAATAATTGTATAAACCAAATTATACCTATTTAGTCGAACTAAAGCCAGGTACAACTAAATTTGAGAGGGGATAAAATTGTCTCTTCTTATTATATTTTACTGATAACAACTTATGAGGATCTCTGTATTAAGTTTTTAAATTTTTTGAATGAGAAAAAATTGTTTTACCGACATTTATAAAAAAAAAATCCAAAAGTCTACTTATACAATATAATCCGAAATATTAAAACGATAACATAATATTATGTAGAAATTAAAAATGCTAATATGAACATTTTGTGAAAATGTCAAGTAGGTCTATTTACTCGAATAGGAGTTATGATCCTTCGTAGGTTATTCGTTTGAACATCGTTTGAATAACAACGAAATCATAAAATCGATGTTTTCAAAAACTTGTTTTGTGTGAAAATCTCAGTGTTTTTCTTTTTGTATTTGTATTTTTCCCAATTATTATTATATTTATCAGTCATTTTGACTTTTGACTACCCAAAATACTATCTAGATTCACATTCTTATCAGAAAAGATGTTGAAGATAAATCTAATAATTTTTACTGCTCTAAAAGTTGATAACAGGCACAAAAAAAGCACATCATTGTAAAATGAATACTCTAATCACTCCGTTTGGAAACTAAAATACCGGCTTTTAAATACGATTACATTAAAAACGTAGGAATTAGATATTTAACATAATTATTTCATACATTCCCGTACGGGTAAACTATTTTTGACGGGTTGCCTATCAAAGTATTTGGTATATACATACTTACAAGTATTTGAATTTCAGAATGGTAAAATTATTTTGAAATCTAAAATGCACGTTCATATTTTTCTTTTAAATTGATGACCCAGCTATAAAAGTTATATAATAATATTTGTTTATAAAACTCAATTATGTTTATTTAAATGTAAAAAAAAAATACTTGATTTTAATCATATATAAGCATTTATTGAAGTTTAATATATAGAAGTTTCCCATCTACTTTTAAATATTTTTAAAACGATCAATTTAAAAAATATATATAGCTCATCATTTTAAGCTGCAAGCACTAACAAAGGTAATAGTTATTCAAATATGTATTTTTTATTTTGGTATTACCTTTTGAAGCAATAATAATTCTTCTACAGTTCTACCTACAACTATTGGACGGTTTCTTGTAAAAACTTAGATCCAGTTGATACTTTAGCGAGTCATAACTCAAAAGTAAGTCAAAGGCACTCAAAGTCATAAGTAAAAGAAAAAAAACGATAGACCGCTGTTTTAGTTATTGATGAAAATGATTTTGTTATTTTGTTGTAACTCAATAAGTAATAATAGTAGATACTTCTTTCTTCAAATATTAATATTATAATAAAATTGTCTAAATATTCACGTGATATAATAGGTATTTAAAATATTTTCTAACTTTTCGAGCAATAATATTTATTGACATTTTAAATTATCGACTTATTTTAATTTATGTCGATAATTATTTTTTTTAAATCATAAATTTTGAAAATTCAATTCAAGATTCATTATAAATTTATGTCTTCCAAAATTTAAAAAAAAAACCTTCTTAATGACTGCGTACACTTCAAACTGCTACGATTCTGCAGAGCAATTTACCTGGCTTGTATTATGTATTTATTTCATTATTATTATTTAGACATATTTATAGAAGCATAATACTTTCTAACGATGTTTTATCTAAAATGATTTTTATATTTCATACTCATAACTATAATTTTGAATTTATATATAAATTTTGAGAACTTATAATATTGATTGATTAATGAAATTGTTTGGATTAAAATATTTGTTAATCAATTAATAATGGCCTATGTATTGACCTCAATGAGTTTGACATCACTATGAATTATTCGTGATACATTGTTCCCGATGTATTTGATGTCAATTTATTTATTTAATTTATTAATTATTGGCAATAGATAAAACTTATAATAGTACCCTCTCACCCTTATTAATAATAGGTTTATTACCTACTATTGCTTGGATAAAATGTATATTTAAAAATTATTTCAAATACATTTATAGGGTGAGTGCGCTTACCGACTCCAACGTATCCTTTAAGGCCTCCAAGATTTCTCACACGAAATAATCCAGACTTTTTTAGACCACAGTTGATTGACAGCCCAAAATCAGTTTCGAAAACACATGTTGATTGTACACATCTCCATGTCATTCCTGCAAACAAACGATCATAAAATACAACATTAGTTCTGGAGTTCTTTAGTGCTTACTACTATTATTATAGTAACGAGATGGCATTCATTATGCTAATACAAAAAATGCTTAAAATTGACATTTCAAACATGATTAAACATTTACGTATCCAATTAATTTTAATTACACCGATAATGTAAAAACGAAAGGACATAATATTATTTAGTTATTATGTTTTATGCGAGTGAAAGCTGTCGTACTCATGACCAGTATGAATCGACAATTTATTATATGATTTTCATACTGTGATCAATTTGTGCATATTATTATTCTACAGTTATACAGTTTCGTAGAATAGTAATTAATGTGTTTTACAATACTGTCAAATACTATGGCATGTATACAATGGGTACACAATTATCATTATGACCCATACAAAATACAAATTCTATATGTGCATCTAACTTTCCACACTAAACTTGTGATTACAATATTTATGTATAAAATACGGTACTTAAAAATAAGTGACTACTGATGTTACCTATCGAGTATCATAATTGCTATAATGTTTAGAAACTATCAAAATATAATGTATAGACTCCTGTAATTGTATAGACTCCTAGGCTCCTATAACTACAATAGAAACTATTATATGTTAACTGTTTTTTTATATATTAACTGTTTGCTTCGATAAAATAATATGTAGATGTTTCAATATTATTATCTAATGTAAGCTAATAAACTTGTAGTTGAAGCTCAATTAATAATAATACAAAAATAAACGAAACAATAACGGCATTGAGACTTCTAAAAAATTACATGTCTGCAATGTCATGGTTACAAATGTTTATATCAGAAGTGTTATTAGTTATTATTTTATTACAAGTATAATATTTATTTTTATTTTTTACAAGTAACATTTTTCAATTTAATATAACCATTTGAAGATAAAATTGTTGATAATTGTTTAACATGACGTGTAGAAACATGATAATTATAATAGAGGTATAGGTACTATTCGTCATTAATCAGAAGTCATGCTTTTAACGTGTACCGACAAAGTAGTTAATAATTATTATTAACCTTAAACTTGCATGCCTACACGGTAACAGTGGCATATTTATGGGAGGGGGATCATGGGGTCAGGACCCCCCAAAATTTGCCCCATAAATACCTATCTAAACATCTAATATATATATATTAATATATTCTGTAGCGAAGCCCAACCACTTGAATGTATTTGGAAAATTAGCTGGACCCTCACGAAAAATTCCTAAATACGCCTCTACGCGGTAACAGACTGAAACGTGAAAATATAAAATATTATGTACAATAAGGTTCAAGTCGATGCAAGTTGAAACTATTACAATTATACATATGAGGAGTGTTATTCTTTTGACCTGCATTATAGCCGGTTTAGCCATATAATAATATGTAGGCTGGCGCAAAACATATTCAACTCTATGTTTTATTAGTATTTACTTTTTATAATGTTTGATATCGTAGTCTGACTCGCACGTTAGACTTCTTCAATTAATCTTTTTTATTTAAATATTTAGCATCGAGCAAAAGTACACGAGTCAATAAAATATAACTCTGCTGTTTAATTCACGCTGAATTCATGTATACTATTTTAATGCTTTTACACTTGAAATGCAAAATATTATTTTTGAAAAATAATTTATACATTGGTATTAAGTATATATTTAAGAACATGCTTGTTTGAGTTAGTACACGACCTGACCCAAAGACGTACACGTGAACCGTAAAATTTGTGGAGTTTGACTTTTTCACACGCCTCGGGACAGGACACGTTTGTTGGTTGACTTGCACACACGTACACACATACACAAAATACAAAATCTTTCTGTTATCGGTTAGGTTAGGTTAGGTTAATCAGACAACATCTGAACAACGTGTAAAAGGTCATTCGTTTTGCGATATTGTACCTATTTACGTAGGTACTAACACTATTTTAGTTCATACGTATATCGAAACCGCGGTTAACGTCTTTATTCGTGTGGAAATCGTTCATATAAAGAATCTCTGGAAACGCTATCGCTATGAATACATACATTATAAATAAGTGCACCGATCCGTGTTAAATCTTGTAGTCATTACTATGGTTATTAATTTTTGGGAATCGCGGTAACGCTTGAATGTAGTCTGGTCAAAACAGCATTACCATTGATTATAAATACTAGTATACTATGGTATTACGTTTATTAATAATACCTACGTAGGTATGTATTTGCAAATTTTACTTAATTCGCTCACAAACAACTATTATACAGGTATAAGATATCCACAACCGAATGATAGTATTTAGAAATTGCATTTTTTCACAAAGTATATAATTTGTTGAGTGCTTACGACACGTGTTATCTTTATTTTCGGCATGTTAGCTGTATTATTTATAACATTGTTACGGTATAAGCATAACATAGCCTCCAGTCACATTCAAATGGGTACATTTTAGCGATAAATAAAACGCATAAAATCGTGCATCATTTAATAATAATAATAAAAATATATTGATGTAGGAAGTTTTTATTAATAGCTAAGTGTCTGTTTGAAAAAAAATTTGTACTAATAAACAAGATGTGGGTTTATTACTTAGAAAGTACAAAAATATTATTATACCTCGGCTTCGCCGACAATGTTGTTAAATATAACTGTTAAATTACCTTGGGTCAGTATTTCGAGATCTTATATTATAATATGCTCAATGCACATTAAAATATTTATAAGATTATTAATCGGTATGGCCATATGGCAATACGAATTAAATACGTTAAGCTCTCTTGAAGTGCTAATCGAAAGTAATAATTTTGGTCTGTATTATGCCATAAACCTAACGTGATGAAACACTCAAGACTGTTTAGTTATATTCAAATATAAAGAATAGCGTCGGGACAATCGAACGACACACAAAAAAATATCAGTGCATTAAAATCCTTATAATAGAATTAGGTTGAATGAACATTGCATAACTTAAACCATTTATCATATTAGTCCATTATTAATTTAATTGTGATTTAACTATTTAAGTTTCGGGTGTTTAATATAAAGTTAAACCACAATAATTACACATTACATTTATACATAACATTACATTTTAGAGTGCAATAAAATGGAATCGCTTCACAAGACAATGCTCGTGCAAATGTAATATTTAAATAATACATTTAATAAAACATTTAGAAACTTACTTTTCTTGTTCGAGTAGAACCGCACCGAAGGACTATTCTCGTAATTGGTGCACGGGATATATGTTGGCCAAGAAATTACAAAAACAAGATCGAATAATTATTCCACGATAAACACAATTCGTGTACGGACTATAGTTATGTGAACATGTTTTAACACTTAACAATTTCAATAAATATTTATTGAATTTTAATCTGTATGTTGAATAAAATACAATTCGAAGCACCTAGAGCTAACAAACTAGTACCTATCTCAATGTTTGAATTGTCAAAGATACGGTCACACTATAGGTCTTACTGCAACAATCGTCTCAGATATTGTGTTCGATGTGGCAAAAACCAGTCGCAGCTTTGTAACCTCACCAAAAGCTCGATACTCTTCACAAAATATGTTGAAATGCATCATCTGCAATGGTAATCATACATTATGGATGCATGGTTATGAAAAACGTACAACAACTTCGCAACCAATCACTATCTCAACGAAAGAATAAAAATGTTAACAAAGACAATCTAAATCCCGATAGGTACTAATATTATGCAAAAACAAATTTCTGACATCACGTCAAATTTAAATCATATTTCCTACTAAACTTATTTTCAAGTTACCAAATCGAACACCAAACACTCAAACAATAAACATTATATTATGCATCATACATATTAGTATACAACTTTTCTGTAAAATTAACAAATTAACAAATTTAGAATTCTTATTAAGTTGATAATATCAAACCATTTATCTCACTTCTAACAAATGTTATCTTTTATCAATATTACTATGGATAATAAATTAATGAACACAAAACCAAAATTGATTTAAATATTCATTGAACGATGTACAAAAACTTATTTAACAATAAATAAATTAAAATCAAATTGAGGTGCTGTACCTATTACTTGTTAGTCAACAGTTTCCTCGCATGAGTGTTTATAATTATTTTTTAATTATATGCTTTCTTTTATGCTCAAAAATTACTCATTTATAATAGCTCATTATGCACCGTTACTATAGATTGCAAATATTTTTTAATAATGATGATGATACAAAGTTGCATTAGATTGCACACACACACAGCAGTTTTAAGTTTGAACTATATGGTAATTTGAAATAATGAAAACTGTCATATCAATATTTTTTAAATGTTCAACAATAATATTGTACACATAATCGTATATAGCGAAAACAGTTTAATATTGTCATTATATTGTGTAAATAATTTTAAACACAAAATATTATAGTGTACGTAAACTGTAAAACTGTCAACAATTGAGTGAAAAACTAAAAAGTACTAAGTACACTATCTCAAAGTGGTCTCATATAAAATATAGGGTAATGATAATTTCCACTATAAAGTTTTTCTTTTCTCCTGATGAGAATCCAAACCGCATGACATGCCATATAATTTCACTCGTTTTGGACGTATCTCACGTGTGTGCGTATTATCGAACCATGGTCACCACAATTGGTTTGTCGAAAGTCTCGTACCACATTTTAAAACTACATTTATAAAACGTGCCCGTACCTGTGTGTGTGTATGAAGTGCAGAGAAAGTATACACAAATGTTTGTTTAGTGGTTAAAAATGCTGGTTTTAGTGAATTTTTTCTTCGACCCCCCTCCTTTTATCCGACAACTTGAAGTGAGGATGACAGATTGCAGTTTGGAATTTGGTTCACCAGGATTAGTTAGCGGGTTGGGCGTGTCCATGCAGTACAACTGTGTACTACTGTTCGTGTGCCCCGTATAGGTTATGCTTATATGAGTACGACGCGAGTCGTAAAAGAAAGTAGCGAGATGGGGTGAGAATAAAAATAAAAAATCAACACCGTACCAGTCGTAGGTATATATACAGCTGGTGTAGGGAAACTGTATGTAATAATAATATTATGTATATAAATATATTGTATAATATAATATGCGCATAGGTGTACATTGGTATACCTACCTACTGACTACATATAGGTATACCATGTAGGTGTAGGACATTATACACTAAGACGGCATTGCAGGCTTACAGCGTCAAAGTTTGTTGATGGGTTCATAATGTTATATTATTCTGTACATTTTTTACTTTCCGTAATATTTTATTCCGACGCAATGTCGACGGTTACGGGAATTCAGTAAACTTCAAACCGATTTACTATATTATAACCAGTTTCCGTAAATCGTGTTGAATATTCAAACGCGGGTCATGTATACTGATGTATCAAGTCATTATTATATTATAATCGTACTACAGTATCGCGATACAGATCATATTTTACACTTAGGTACTTATCGTCTATAGAACGTTCCACCGACAAATTTACTATAAAATATTATCCTATACCTGTCCTATTCGACTTTCCTTATTTAAATCTCACAAGCTCCGTACAAATTTACTTTCTATTGCAAGGACGGTAATAAACTAATAAATCATTAGAAAAACTTGGAAGAAAGTCAAATTTGAAAAATATATAGATTATAATATTTGGTATCTATAAGATAAGCACACTATACTTTAATCTTCTTATGAGACTAATCAAAAAACTTGTTGTACAATGTGCATTAAGAACAGAAATGTTAATACTTTTAGTGAATGTATCATTATGAGGTGAAGCTATATAAGTTCTAAAATCACGTGTATGATTAACAATTAACGCAACGATTCAATTAGCTGACCAGATTACCAGAATCGAAGGTCTAAAAACTGCTTTCACAAATGACGAATACTGTTCAAAAACAAGATAGTTAAAAACAAAAAAACCCGTGTCCGCCAGGAAAATTGAATATTTACACAATCGCCAGAGAATAAAATATCGGTTTTTATTATCAAATTAAAAACGTGACTGGATCAGTAATAGAAAGCTCTGATACAATACCACAGTTTAAAATTACATATGTAACTATATTATAATTTATATTTTGTTCTACAAATATATCGAAACATATGCCTTTAAAATTTGAATGCGATTGACCTTAAAAATTCTATGCTTTGTAAATTAATCATGAGAGAACAAACCATAAATGCTCAACTTCTATTTGTATATTACAATGTAGCGGATCAAATTACAACAACATACAAGTATAATATATTTTATTTATATACGATTAATAACATAACAAATATTCATTAAGTTAATAATTATTATTGAATTTTAATATGAAATATGAAAACCATAATTTATTCAAAACACAATATGTTATTATCATATGGTTAGGTTAACCTAACGCAATTATATATTTAAATATTTTTCTGATATTAAATAATATTGCGATAAATGATAATTTATTTTTAGTTGCGATTTTAAACGTATAAGTATATAATATGATAAAACTATTATAGTGATTATACTTATTAATTAATTTATATGTATTTTACTAAGAACGTTTAAAAAAGTTTTGAATCAGTTTACATGGGTAATATTATCAACTGTTTTAGTTGTACCTACACTCACATGGCAAACCAGTTTAAATCAATTGTTTACAATGTCTCTGTGTAAGCCTCGTTCCGGTTATAACGGTATACGTTCAACAACTCGAATTCCAAATTTCAATTTTTTTTTTCCTTGTGGTCCCGCTGCATGGGGAATTAACTGTTTGCACATTGCTTGGCCCAAAATTCCAATACTTAATAAAATAAAACCTAACAGCTGATGTAAACCTAATATTATTAACAAATACAATTAAAGTTATTTTATTTTTGAAACGTACTTGGTAATATGAATTGAATAAACGTTTATTTATTATTTGTTTTAGCAATATTATATTTTGTACCATAAACTATTTCAAATGGAAGACGAATAATAACATATGCATATTATGGTAGGTATCATATTATATGCACCTTAAAATATTCAGTTGAAGTTATAGTGACTTTATCAATCTATCCTAACCTATTATATTGTATACAAACTGAATACCTATAAATATGAAACTGGTTTTCAAATAACCACAGAGAATGAAAATGTTGTTTTATTTTGTCGAAACACTAGCTTTATGCATTATTTTCATATAGCTATTACAATTCACAGTTAGTTTTGAACACTTAGCTATCGCAAAGCCATGACTAGGTTAGTATTTTGTAAGATGCATCTAGAGAAAACTGTTAACCAAGTTATTGGAGTAGGACGGTGCGTACAACGAAATATCTACTAACTTCAGCGCTGCTTAGCATTCAAATAATATACTAACATAGTAACATACAATACGTATAATATATTTAATTATTTACAAATAGGATATTATAACAGATATAAAAAATCATAATAACTATAATTATTGAATAATATAATTAATAGAATATGTAAAAAGATTATTATAAATTATTTTTATTTTTTTAAATACCAAGTTAAAATATACATCTATAGTAAATCCACATTTAATATTAGAAAATAAGAATTATAAATTTTGTAAATTATAGCTATAAACATTTTAATAATACCATGTACGCAAAATAATGATATATTATAATACAAAACAATAATAATATCATTACTTGTTAATGGTTTTACTTTTGGAAAAGTATTTTATATCGCAATCAAAAATGATTTTTTATATAGTGAATCATATTATATTTCATTATTTTTACACGATTATAGTCTATATCCGAAAACCAATCAGGTCTCGTGTACAATGATGTTGCTTGTGAATTGCTATTAGATTTTCAATGTTGAGTTATTTCCAAAAGACGTGTATTATTGTACAAACATGTATCGATGTATCCAATATTTTCTTTTAAGGCTCATCGTATAAAACTGACTGTCCATATATTCAAACTATACTCCAGTGTACGTTTTACTATTACTCTGCAGTCTGTAGTCATAGTATGAAAAAAATATCCAGAACAACATAACAACATCTTAAAAATAAGTACATCAGTCATGACAAATTATATAGGTATTGTCACAGTTTTACTAGTTTCGCGCAGTATAAGCATCTCCTTCGCCTCGGGCTCATGTCGTAGTTCTCCACTTCTCATTGATTGATTTTGATCTATGTTATACAATAAGAATTAGTGGAAAACTGAAGGCGAAGTAAAGAGCGGAATATATGCGTATCAAAATACTGTAATGAATAATGATACCTATCTTATTTGTCATGATTTATATAATATTATGATATTACTTTTAACAAAATATACTAAAACTCATAAAATTGACTTTAATACAATAGGTCTATATTGTATAGACCTATGTATATATCTATGTAATTTGGAAAATATTATAAAGATTTATGTATATAAATTGATATACACTAGACAGTAACAATAATTGTTGTAATTTGTTCAAAAACATTGTGTTGTTTTCGGACATTTTGAGATAAACAGTGATTATTAATAGGTAGGTACTCTACTAGTTACAATTTTATTATTTATTATCTAGTAAAAGTACTATAGCGGCATTCTATGATATCAGTACCATTTAGGTTCACGAGTGACTCGTGACATAAGTGAAGAATACGATTGTATTAACATTGACTATTGACATTGCAGGTTATAGTATTCTGTTTGAAACATCGGAAGTTCGGGCGATCAGAATACAGGTAAAACGCCCGTGGTTATAAATATCTAATAGGATGCTGAATAGATTGATAAAAAATGAACAGGTATACCTACCACGTGTGGATACCATTTTAAATTACGGTACTTTCTCTTGGACTCCCACTAACTCCTGACACACACGCACACGGTAGGATGTATTACAGCTTATATATAATACTATGTATAGGTATTCACACAAGTCTACCGTGTGTGTGACGTATATGTTCACATACGAGCGAAATGGAACCTTGGGTTTTGCACCGATTTACCTCAAGGTTAATATTATGTACATGTTTTTATTTCGAAATTATAATAATAAATAACGACGACGACGACAAAGACGTGCGCCATAATGGTTTATGTCCATTGACCGCACACGCAATATGGGTCATCTTTTGACAATCGATATCATGTTGGACACGCGTCATTCATACAAACTGTTTTTTAAAGAACGATATTGATTACAACTAACTTCAACCAATTTTACTGCAGAATGGTATTATACCACTATTTAATTTAATATTATTTTTTATAATTTATGTTATTTAATACGATTATAATGAAACATTTTATACACGTAAACATAATAGTATAATATAATTTACACCTACACAATACACATATTATACTATATTATATTACATTATCGTGTAGGTATTATGTGTGTTTAGGTTTCCGCAAGTCAGATACTTGATCTAAATATCTAAATATTTAAGACAGTGTGCACGGACAATGTTCAAATTTATATTTTTCTCTCAATGGTTTATCTTCCAATACGAAATGTACAATATTCAAATGTAGATGACTATCTATAAGTTACCATATACGTGGTATGCAGGTATAGTATGCCACCAGAATCGCATGTAAACTCGAACTTCTAGGACAACATTCCGAATACGGTGACCATTATTAATGTAATATTATTGTCTATGCATTTCTAGACCCCCGAGGAAATGACGAGCAATGAATTCGGTCAAGTCGAATTGTTTAACGCAGTCGTGTTCGGTCACTCGTAGAAGTTTGGAAATAATTGTGGAGTTTTTTTGTGTTAATATTTTGTAAAGGGTTTTTTCAGTCATCATTGTCCCCAAATCGCAATGACCAACATTACATATAGCATTATAGCTACGATCGATATGCGCGAAAAGTGATTTGGGTAGCACGTTCATAAGTTAATTTGTCCACGCGTATAAAATACTGCAAGCCGTCCATATTCTTAAAGCAGTATCATCGAGTAGTCACATCAATATTATCGTGGCAGCTGCACTGATTCATAAAAAAACTAATGTAAATAACAACAATATCCGGATATCCGTTCGAAAATTGAACAATGTTTACCGTATACATTCGATTATTAATTATTATACGCCATGTTAAATTTGTGTTTGCGCGTGTTTTATCAAGTTGATTTATTAAAAGTAAATATTATTAACAACAGTTTCAAAAAATATCAAATTAAAATTCTGAGCATTGTGTATAAACAAAAATACATTCTGAAAATAACAATTTCTTAACTGTAAAATAATTTACAGTTGATTTTTAGAAATAAAACGGATATGAAAATGTATGTTTGCTTTTTATTATAAAAGTTAAAAAAAAAAAAAAAATTAAATACTCTAGTTGCATTCACTAAACATTTGATGAATCAATAGTAAGCTATGGTCACTTAAATAACATGATTTATTAGCCCATGATAGGTCAGCTACATTTTATCGGGCCATTGCATTAATAAATAGTTTATACCACGGCTCGGTATTAGTTATGGTACACCAATTAAAATTGTATACCCACAAAATAATGAAGACAATTTTGGATTTGAATCTATACTAAGACTGAACAATTTTACATTCACATTAATATTCAAAGATGTTTTATTTCTGAAAATCGAGTTAAATTCGTAATGTAACCACTAATCAGTGCAAGTTGACAACAACATTTTGATACAGAAAGTATTTATTAAAATTGTTGACCCTTGATTATTATATAAAGAAATAAATATACAAAATAGATCAATTATATTTATAATTATTCACTCATAATACTATGTACTCCAAAGTACAATCTAATTCAACTTTTCAAATAAAAATAAATGTGCAAATATTACATTATAATCTTAACAAAGGTTTGGCTTGGTGCGATGGCTGCTACCAGTCACGTAATGCGACCAAGAGCAAGTAACGCCCGCTGCTACTAGCTCTCGGATGGGTGACCACCCGGGTTCGTAATAGTAAAAACCTTGCCACACATACACGTATTTGCTTACCTACCGTAACAGCCATAACAACACCTCACCGCACCAACCTTACCAACCATAGTTCATAACCCCCTTAACAGCTAATGGCCTTAGTCGTCGGGTTTAAGATCAATAAAAATAAATTTAAAAAAAATCTTAACAAAATATAAATTCAATTGTGCTCATAATTATCATTTATTTTACGGTCGACATAATATTACGGTAACTTTTATATACATTTTACTTAACAGGGTTTTTTTTTATTGTGATTTTCTAAATTGCAACGTCCTGGCGCGTACTTACATTTGTTTGTTTTCTTCATACAATAATTCAAATTTTATGTCATCGAGCAAAGGTTTCTGACTTATGCGATACAACAAAGAATGCCATTGTTCATGAAGAAAATTACGAGTACTTACAGTGACAATTTTGTATCTTAAATTAAACCATTAGGTAGGTAATGTTGGTTATAAAATTGTCATAATTCAAAACATTACCGTGTTTATTGATTAACATCATTGTCCAAATAATTTTCATGGTTACGAATAATTATGCTATTAATTAAAAGGATATAATAACCATCTATATTTTAGTTAATTTTGTATTTATCCAGTTGATATATTTTATTCTAAAGTTCGATTTTAAAAGAATTTGGAATGAAAAACGTAAGTAATTAAAATAAAAATATTGCTTTCACCCAAGGTCTAGTTAAATTATTTGTATTTCTTTCTCCCTGTTTCTTTCCCTCACCCCTCCTGTACATATTACTGTTGTATGTCGTATATATCTTTCTATCGCCCTTCCCTCACCCACCCTTTCTATCACTCTCTCTCTCTCTCTCTCTCTCTCTCTCTCTCTCATTACCCGTTCAATTGTCGAACATACATATTTTGGAATGCATGCTATATGAATGACCGGTCACTTTCTCCGATGTCTTATCGGACACTTCTGAACCTAATTATTAAATAAAATATTGTACTGCCGATGACGATCACTTAAACTTTATCGTGGGACCACCTACACAATTATTGCAGGTTAATTAGGTACGTTACAAACAACTATTAAAATGTTGATAATATAAATTAAAAATAAATTCTGTATTATTTTAATTAAAAAATCAATCATGCAATTTTTTTCTGAATATAGAACCTATAGTACCTAACTAAATATATGTTTTCATATTATTATAACTTGTAAAATATCTATATTAGGTACCTATAAACATATTATTTCTTGGTAAGGCTTATTCCTTCTAACATTCACGAGTTCTAGATTAAATTTAATATAAGTTCTATTCTAATATTGGTTCTATCTGTTTATACTTTATATAATATATACAAACCCAAAGGCCATATGTAAAATATGTTATATTATGTGGTGATTATGCACCGCCAACGGAATTTGCATGGTTGTAAATATATTTATACATATTTGTAACTTTCTATATAATATATCGGTATTATAAGTCATAACCAGTCGATTACTGTAAAATAACAACATACATCTTAATAAAATAAACAAATAAATCCAATTAGATTAAATAAAAACATAGAACCATTATTATATATTAAACTTTTATATATTCGGCATATCCCATACCGATCATCTATAATCTATATCACAATATCGCACAATATATTATATAGGTAGCCGTATAGGTATCATATTGTGACCACGCATATCTGTTAATTGTTTAAGATGGTGCCTGCTAATTGAAAGATTTAAATACATTTAATACATTGTAAAGGGACATATTTTTTACTACGGGGAATTATAATTATCAGATATTATTTGTGACTATTGACTTAGGCTTTATTGGATTAAACATCCCACCATTAAAATATAATAACTATTAAGTACTTAATTAGCATTAATTGGTAATATATTATATACCTAATTGATATAACTCGGTTTTCATCTTTTATATTTTATTTATTTTTTAACATTTTATTTCGTAAATATATATTTCACGGACATTAGGTACTTCTGAACCGTTTTAAAGCAGTGGACTAATTAGATATAATCAGAAAACATTAATTATAATGATGAACTTATCGTTTGTAGATAGGTACGTCGTGCTACTTTCTATTCAAAATCATTTGGGTACGACATAAATAATCTATTACCTTCTATTTCTACATATATATATATATGTGCACATATTTTGTACTATTTTAATTGATACTATTGTACATTGTAAACGAATCTATAACGCGTGATAATATTATATTATATAGGTGCGTACAAATATAAACATTAGTAGAACACTAGAACGTCAGTATAATTTACTATTATTATACTAAACTTGATGCTTTTAGATTCTTGATATTCATAACGTGTGTTATAAGTCAGATTTGTTCGTGGTTATTTTTTCTAATTCTTAGAGTAAGATAAACTACCGATGAATTACGAAAAAATTAAAGACAGTTTAAAAACATTTTTAAATATTTCATGAAACATAATATCCAATAATAATCAAATTACATAAATAAATATACCTATTTTAAATTTATATTTACATGTTTTATTTTTTTATCAGGAAAATGTAATAATAAAATCGTAGCCATTTTTTCATAATCACATACAATCATGTCTGTCGGCAACATTGAATTTATCCAACACGGAAGATACAAATTGTAGTTATGTGTAGAACACTATAAAACTATTTTATATTTTAATAAGTGATGAATATTAGCGAGACTTCAATAAATAAAATACGTTTTATTTGTTCACAACGTTCAAAATTCTTTTATAATCCATGTCACATTTATACATTTTAACGTTTTAGGTTATGCAAAAGATAATCACTATAGTGACTATGGTAGACTTTGCATGTACAGCATTATAAAATCGTTGACACAGTAAATATTGTGATATTAACAACGACACAGCAGAGAGCACTTATTCCGTTAACTGTACTGGGTCGCTTTTTCTTCACATTACATGTGAACTGAATACTATGCACTTTCATATACGAATTGTATTATCGACCTTTAAATCTAAACTGATAAATGATAATAGTCTGTTAACCTAGATTACTAAAACGCTTCTTAAATTTATTTTAAGACTTTTAGAGGCGGCCTTGATAAAAATCACAAAATACAACACATAACAAAAAAAGATTTAAGAGTAATATTATACGGTTTATACATTGTATGGTTGTATGATAAATTCAGAAACAATCAATCATTTTGTCTGTCGAGGTAAGGTTAACGCATATATTTTCTTAACATATACAATTCCGTTTAATCAATCCTAAAAGCGAGTTAGTAGACTCATTTTCTTTCTTCATAATGCATTTTAAGTGTTTTTCATCTTTATTTTAATAATGAGAGCATTATAAATAATATCAATCTTTGGAACTAGACAAACATCTCTATGACTTTGATAATCGCTGATATTTCTCTACTATAAATCACATCAGCAAACCATCTTCTCGGAACGCTCTTAATGCTATATTTTGTAACGATCGGGTGCTCGTATAATTTTTACTTTTATTTTTCATGACAATATAACAAAGTAATGAATCCAAATGTAGTTTAACTATCATAGTTAATCTTATAGGAAAAATTACAGATTCTATTAAATAAAATTTGTATATAAATAGTAAAATCTTGTTTGAAAGTAGTTGATGATTCATGAACGGCTTATAGAAAAATGATTCTGTGGAAGTTTCAATTCATCGGAACACATGTTGTGGTAAAATAAAAAAATTAATATTTCAAGATTATATTATTACAATATAATTTATTTACCATATAAGTATTATATGACGCTGAAAATTATAAAATACTTTAGTAAATATAAATAACCTGAAATTAATCTGTTACATATACTATCAATCTATCAACAGATATTAATTACGCAAATATTTATACAATATTATGTTCTTATTGTACGAATTATATATCAATCTTATTGACATTAAAGTATAAAATAATTATAATAATAATTATAATTATATATTTAATATTTTAAAACCAATAGAAAATAATTTTTGATTGACAATTATTATTATTACTCTTGAAATCATTAAATTAAAATAGTAATTATTATACAATGGTTCCAATTGTTTACATCATTTGTGTAACTTGAATGTTTTTATTATTGTTGTATGTCATTATTTTATTAACTACTAATAATTGTTAGTCGTTAATACGTTTTTTGTGAGACTGACAAATGATTCTTAAACTTACGAAATATCTATTTCAAAACTTTAAATAGTTATTTTAAACCAGTTTGCATTTTAAATATTTTTTTTGGGTGGAGGCTTTGACAACTGAGGTCATTAGCCTGTGGAACTGTGGGGGAGGGTTCTGTAGGTTTTGAACACGTGTGTGTTTGTTTTGGCAGAATTTTTAAGTGGGCACCCGTAGAGGTATTGCCATGTCCGGGTGGGGGATGGCGGCCTCTCTCTCCGGACACCATGACTGCCCGAAGAAAAATGCCACCCATGGCCGAGTTCGAACCGGTGACGGTGCGCGTCTCAATCGACATTTTAAATATTGTATATGTTATATGTATATATGTATGTATGTATATGTTTATATGAATGTGTATGTATATGTATATATGAATGTGTATTCTATTACTTATGCTTCATGGCATAACTCCTATTCAAATAAGTTAAACATTTTCAGACTTGTATTATAAGGATATACGTAGGTCAAATATTGCGTTAATAATACGTTATTGTTACCATCGGGTATTTTTGCTTTAGGCCCTTACTTAACCTCAAGTTTAGAGTACAGGTCATAATTTATTTGTAATGCTGTACGCGTGCTGTAGTTGATATATCAGGACTATAATATTTTAACATATAATATATGCATTTTGAATATGACATGAACACTGCATTCTAAGTTCTGACTCATCTGTTCAACTGGAGTTCACAGCATGCAGTTTAACCATACCTAATTAACAATTATGTGCATACAAAATATGTATCTCAAAGTATCCCTGTACCTATATTGTTATAATTAAAAATAATATTATGACGGTAAACGCAAAAGGCGTTATTGCAATTATTAGCGTTTCGTTTATTGCATAATGTATATAATAAATAATAATAAACAATTTAAAAAAAAAAAACAGAAAATCGTGAACCAAAGAAACGTCCCACATAGTAGGGCGTGATAGATATTTAGTAGTTATTTCGTTGTTCTGAATAGCCATACGATTTTTTGTGCTAGAATAGAAATAAAAGGTAGACTTAAATTCACTATTTGACATAGCTAACGAAAACAAAACAATATTGCTAATATTAACAATTTTATACATTAAAATTGTTTATATTTAAATATAAACAATAATATTATGTTAAATAGATCGTCGTTAATAAATAATGACGTTTCGTATAGACCACAACTGCTGTATAAAATAACAACCGGTCATAATTCGGTCACCTCCCACCGTGTTTTCACGTTAGGTACGGACGAACATAATATAATATTAGTATGTCTGTGGTATATGAATCGTGTTTCACGAACAAATCGCAATTGTTTACATTTTTATGTGTATGGTTCCGACGGTTCCTTCTTTCAAAATTAACGGATGTGCTTTTGACACTTTTTCAACAGTTTCCGCACAAGAAAGTTCTACGTGATTGAGCGTTTTAGTATATATTATATGCACATAATACGAACATATTATATTTACAGACATTATTACCACAAAGTGTTAGTAAATGTCTGTGAATCTACATAATATTGCACATTTATTATTCTTCGCGGTAGTACACGTCCTGTATAACCACGATCGACATAACGATACCGGGTTTATAATTTACAGGTTAATAATTGCATATTATAATAATTATTTAGTGCTGCAGTGTGCTCATTAATCGAAAAGTTGTGTATATAGTTTATACCTACGTGCATTGATGATGTCAACGCAAAAACGGTGGGAAAACGTTTAGTAGGTAAGTATTTATGTAAAAAGAACGAACCGCGGTATTGGTAATCATCCGAGTTGACTGTACACACGTGTCCACAACAAGTTTCACAACAGTCATATCGACTACCCGGATCAATACGGTGTATTATGTGTTCACACTCTGACTCTCACATTCCACAAGATGTAGTACGTACACAGTCTGTATCTACGTTTTATTTTCTTATTTTCATCGACCTGCTCTATACAAATTATTTTTATATATTTAAAACCAAACACGTATATTAGTTTATTACCCACTCGTGTTGTTTTTAGTGTAAATTTACAAGTACCACGAGTTGTAATCGGTCCAAAATGTACCTATAGGTGTGTATTTAAATTTCTCACAGTTTGGTATGCATATTTTTTAAAAATCCACACCTTGGTTTGTCAACGTTAACGATATTCTGATAACACGGAGAGTAAGAAAATACCAAAATGGCAAAATCACTTCAATTTTGTATAAGTTTTATTTTGAGGTAGAATGTCATCAAACCCTAAAATATAAAGCCTCGAGCGTGAGTCGTTACATTCAGATAATTCCCGCCCGTCAAAAATGAGTTATACCTACGTAATTCGTAATTCGAATAAATATAATATTGGATTTTTAAAATTCCAAATTTGAGATTACAAACAACCAAATAAATCGATAATATAAATTCGGTACTTATAATTTCTGAAATATTAGAAATTCAACCTACATAATACTATGGGTGAAGTATAATTCTCTATTCTGTTTATAATTTATCTCACGATTCGTCACCTGCCAACTGCCGGGTAAAGACTTAAAAGGCCACTAAAAACGCCATTTCATGTAATTATTATTCCATGCATTGCTATATAATCATCGATATGACGTATTACAAACAAATCTTTCTATTTCTAGACATGGTAAGGCGTGTTGTCCGAAAAGCTCGCGGTCTATAATTGCCCATGACATGATAGCGCGTCAGCAATCGTAATAATTCCTATACGTAATGTGTGTCTATATATTGTATGTCGCACACTAAACGTATTATAATATAACATAATAGTATAATATTATATATTTGAGGACTAAGATTCCAAAACACTTGATAAGCGCACCGAATTTTAATGATATCTTTTACACTTAATACGTATAATATACGCACAACGTAAAATGTATAACGTTGCTGTCCTTCACGATTTGCGTGTACGAAAAAATCGTGCATAGTTATCAATGTACCCGTGATCTTATTTTAATAATGGCATCCTATCTATATAGAATTATAACTGTGTAGGCAACTGCACAGAGACTACTAAATAATATTGTATAGATCTAAGCTATACATTTTTTTTTCGGTCTGTTTGTTTGTTCCTTATACGTGTTCTGCAGCAGAAGTAGAAGTGACCATCCGACCACCATCGTTAAACAACTCCTCGGAATATAATTTGCTACGAACGTATTTCAGGTATAATAATATAATATACGAACACTATTATAGGCCAGTGTGCCAAACTATCATTTCCGATAACATCTCTACGGGTGTGGACCGAATACCGGTAAAATAATAAGACCAAAGTCGACAACCGTTGAACTGTCGCCACGAGTTTATTATTATTATTATTATAAAATATCGCTTAATTAATAATGATAAATCTAAAATAATATCTTGTCGCGTAAACGGGTTTAATGTAGTTATTTTTATAGCAGCTGTGATATTTCGGGATATCCATTAGACGTTATAATAATATAATATTATAATATTCATATTATATTATGTAGGTAGGTAGTAACTATCCGAGGTTTACATTTTTTCCCCTTTTTTGATAAAACTGATTTCATGTTCTCGTTTATCTTTGTACGTTGATTAGCTTTCTAATATAATTATACAGCAAAAACCAGTAATGCATTATGTTTCCATATACTTGGTTAATTTTCTCTAATGTTCTCAGAAATAAGCTGTTTTAGAACATCAAAACAACGTTAGTGACGATTATAGTTTTTTTTTTTTTACAAACCGTAAATTATTAAGTATTGTAATTTTTTATTTCAATGAAGTTACGGATTATGTATACATCGTAATATACGTATTATTATACTGTAACATTAAAAATACATAACAAAATAAGATTCTTATAATTTCAGATATACCTATAACAGTATTCTTTAAAAACTACAGGTACATTCTTTATAATACTACTGCATTGTAATAAAACGCTATTTGATAGCATCTTGCTATAAATAGCATGGCTAAGGTTTTTTTTTACAGAATTATCAAATTATAACTTAAAATAAAAATCATGAGGGGGTCGGAGTGACCGATCGGACTACGGCGTCGGTTCGAATCTCGACCACGGGCGGTTTTTCTCTCTGGGCAGGCAACTGTATAGAGAGAGAGGTCACCATCCCCCTACCGGGCATGGCAAAAACCTACGGGTGCCCAATTTGAAATTCTGCCAAAAACCAAAAACACACGTGTTTACCAACCGACAGTACCCTGCCTTACAAACAAACAAAACAGCTAATGGCAATAGTTGCCGAGCATTAATGATCAATAAATAAAAAAAAAAGTATGACTTGTTTATAAAATCAGTAAAATTCAGTATTTTGTAACTTTGTTTATTATATAACATGTATGCGTGATACCTATATATAATATATTTATATATATTATATATATATAGTAATGTTAATATTTTATTTATTTATTTACGGCCAAATTGTCCAATTTCCATGTGTATTTCCAATACCTACAGTTATAATAGAGACAATTGCGAATAAAGTAACAGTGAGTTAAATATACACTAATAATATATTTTAATGATATTCTTACATTTATAAAATATTTATAATATATAGACTAAATCATTATGTCAAGTGAAAATTATAAAAATATTTTTTTGAAAACTATCACCGTCAATTTATGTTAGTTTTTTTAATTTGTTTGACACTGATAAAATATGAGTTAATTATTCAAACTGTAGTTATTAATTATTATTCGTATTTGTAATAAAGTTTAACTTTTAAGTGTTCTTGATACGCTCTGATTATATGTATTATAATTGTATAAGTAAAGTTATAATTATAATTAAAAATCTGACACAGATAGCATCAATATACCACGTGCAGTATATAGGTACAATGGTACAATATGTACTCAATTTTTTTTACATTCATACGCATATACCATACATTTTTTTAAATATTGGCTTACAAGTCACTTTATATTATATGCACAAATTTATATATTCATATAACTTAGAATAAAATATAATATTATCTTAGTTCCGTACACAAATTATAATAACAACTCTGAGCAGCGAGCAGTCCAATCTCCAATTGTAATTGTAAGTGATAACACAAAAAATGACCAGTAATTGATTAGACATTAAAAAAAAACTGGTACCTATTGTTTCCATTAAATTGTATTTTTAGATTGTTTATTTAGAAAATCTTTAATTAAAAAAATTTAATTTTAAATTATATAACTGCGTAATTATTGTAAAATTTGCATATCATTTTAGACTTTTAGAGCATAACTGTATCAATAATATTATTTTGAGATGGACAATACAAATATGGGATATTCTAAGAAATATTTTGTAAAATAAAATTTTACAAAAATTGAAAGATGGGTTGGATAACGGTCTATTGCTGCATTTTACAGTAGTATAATTTGAATAATATTATCAATTTATTTGACCTATATTTTAAGCTTAACAAGTGAGAAACTAGTGTAAATAGTATAGTAGGTAGTCTGCATTCATTATGTGGCGAGGTGGTGAACGATAGTGAACGAACCAGTTTTCAGTTTACAGTTTGACCAGAACAAAATGCATAAAAATTGTCAAGTGAACATAAAATTATCATAAAATAAACAATAATATTATGGTAATAATTTTTATATTATTATATATCTGTGTAACTTAATTAATAATTCAAATAGTTTATGTAAAATACCAATACATATTATAGGTATAGATATAGTTAGGTATATTATATAAAATATGTTATCAGATGAACTAAACAATTCAGGTTTTTACAACATGTGGTATTACTTTTCATAAATAATCGATATAAAGTGTTAGTTTTATTTATTTAAGTTATTTTGACAAGGCTTTACATATTTCTTATGTGGTAGCAGACATTTACGAATTTTTCAAAGATACCGGACCTGCAGTACCTATAATAATATACATATTTGTCCGTATACACAGATGATAAACGACAACTACTTTTGTTAATATCTACTTTCACAAAATATTTTTGATATAGTTTCTCAAACAAAATCTTAGGGACTTCTTTTCAGAAAATGTAAAACTCATAATTTGGTCTTGCAGTATTAATAATGTTACTTGTTTTTGGTTATGTTCATTGTTCAAGCATATTATGATCAATGTTGTATTTAATTTAATCTACAACGGATATTTGAGTAGGTAGGTAGGTATACTTCTATCACACAAAAAATTACGAACATCAAGTTACAATTTTTTTCATATAATGTTATAATTGTTATATTTACTAAACATAATAAGGTTTTAAGCTATTTTTTTAAAACTCAGAATAGTATTCCTAAAATGTGTTTTATTATCTATATCATTGAATACCAAGAGTCCAAGTATGAAGTATGTACATACCATAAAATTAAAATATATACCTAACATGAACATTCATGATATTATATCTGATGTAACTATAATTGTACAGTATACATTCTTTCAATAGAGATGCTATTGTATGATGTGAGATGTATGATTTATCAAAACAGTTGTTTACCTAACATACTGATATGTGATTATCAATCAATTATTAAACATAATAAAACACGTCATAGCATAATAAGATTATTTTTTTATTCATACTATAAATATTAAAAATATAATAGCTAGGTATTAAAATTGAATTCAATGATATAATATCATTGTATAAGAAAAACGATTCTGAGCGGAGACGGTTTATCAGTCTGGATTTTTAAATTTTTTAATTTATTATAGGCTATAGCCTTTAAGTAAAATTAAAATTACAATATTATAATTTTTTATTCGTTGCTACAGTGATAAGCAAATCGTTATAAATTAAAATCCCATTTTAAGTGGTTTTTCGTAATTCGTCAGTAGTTTTACCTGTGGCACCAAAACACTCCATCTGGTAAAAATGTTGTAAACAGGATAAAAAAAAAAAAGCGAGTAAGTGGATGTCGCTCTGTTGTACAGTAGGTTACAAGTGAGTCAATGTATAATGAATTGTATTAAACTTGAATTCAATGATATAATATCATTGTATAAGAAAAACGATTCTAAACGAAAACAGTTTATCGGTCTGGATTTTTTTAATTTTTATCATTTATTATAGACTTTAAATTAAAATAATATTATAATATTAAAATTTTTTATTCGTTGCTACGGTGATAAACAAAGCGTTAGAAATTAAAATCCCATTTTAAGCGGTTTTTCGTAATTTGTCAGTAGTTTTTCCTGTGGCACTATTGAGAAAATCAAAAAACGGCCTCTTTAAAGTACCATCTTGATCCAATTTGTTAAAAGATAAGGTACTATATGTTGAAATCGAAACACTCCATCCGGTAAAAATTTTGTATACAGGATATGCTAATTTGATTACATTCCATCGATGGTACTATTATTGAATTAATCAGTGTTAAAATTAAGTCTTTTTTTTAATTAACTTTTAACGAAATGTTATTACAGCTCAAAAATTACCTACAGCTGATAAAATATAGATAATCTTACAAAGTTAATGATCAGAGCGTTTATTCTACCAGAAAAGTTGAGAAGTTGAAGTTATACAAACATTTTAAAATACCTCAAATAAACGTCTGAAATTATTAGACTCGACAAAATAAAAATAAAATAAAATTGTAATTAATTTACAACTTTACTGCCCCCCCCCCCTTGAAAAATCCTTCGTACGCCACTGATCTTACGCAGTTTGAAATCGTGCATCCTAGTTTACTATGTTTAAACTATGGATCAAATAATAATATATTTTGTTTTAAATAATGTAATGGATAATGCAAATAATGCATGGTAACATTGACGTTTATTAGTTTAAGATAGGAAGTAATACAGGTGCGATCCTAAATTTTATTTAAAAATATTTTTTTAATATTATAGTAGGTACTCTTGATCAAAACCATTAGTCTTGTCAGTTAAATAAATAAATAATTTTAATAGTGCTACGTTGATGATTAAATTTACTGCTTTAGAGGTATAATAATTATAAACTATATTATGAAATATTATATTATATAACATTACAATATGTAATACAGCGGTACGAAAATTAATGAAGTGGTTAAGAAATGGAGCAAGTTCAAAATTAAATTGCTAACTAAGTCTGTTAGTTTGGTTTTTTAAAGAATATAAACTATTGTACAATATAAAATATCTGCTTCCTTATACAATTTGTTTTCACAATAACATAATATAAATATTTGTAATACATGAATAATTATTGTTTTAGTCAAAAGGTCTGCAGCACCGGGTTTGTAATATCACATAAATAGAGTAATTTTTTTTTATATATATAAAATAAAGTTATTTAGCCTCTCATACTAATTATACTGCAAGCGTCAAGATTAGCTCGGCGAAAACAAAGACGATGCATTACATCCAGGTCGGTGGCTTAAGATTTTAAACAGGTACCCCTCGGCGCGTATTGAATTTCTGAAGAAAAAAAGACCAGCCATATTTTTTTTTATAAAATATATAAGATATAATTTTTTTCACGATTCACTGTATTATAACTTGGTGTCTTTAATCGTTAAATTAATTTCAAAATTGTATTTGTTTCAATAATTATTTCAAACAGATACTTCTTCGGAAGCTTATTTTATGACGCGCCGCTCAATATAATCCGACCACCTGACCCGCTAGTTCAACAATTATTATTGTTCGGAAAAAGGTTGTCAACATTATTAGTATACGTATCTGTGCCTGTATTTTATTTCCGTCCACATTTCGTCGAAAATTAGTAGGTACCTACGGTGAGAACACTTTCACAATATTGGAAATCGTCTACAACATAACTTATCAATAGTCACATCAATGATATATTTAGGTTCGGTGATCATGTCATGAATATAGGGAGCACGTGATTCGGACATGCCCATCAACGGTTTTTATTACTTGTCGTGCGTGTGTACTCTGTTTGTATTTTCCTATGATTCCATTCAATTCGTTTTCAGTAGGTGTCTACGATCTATGGTCGATTACGAGATTCTATTATTATTTAAATATCAGCTATTGTATTAAATCAGTTGGCAATGTTGGTGCTGCTCAAGAATCCTTGAAAACTGAAACAATATTTTCACAACTCACCCGAACCACACCCTTCTGCTTATCGTCACAATATTTTCATAACGAGTACCGCACTAGTTTTATGTTTGGCCGACTCCCTTCGACGTTTACAGCTCAGATCCGCCATCCGAAAAATGCTGGTTTCTAATAATTTATTATATGAACATTTATAATGTGCAATACATAGAAATCGATTTGCAGTGAGTAAAAGTCCGAACAATAGATTTCGATTTCGGCCGTTCCCTTGGGCATTGAGTAGGTACCTACCACAATACGCACGTGTATGGTAATAAAGGACAGCTATTATTTATCGGTGACATCAAACGGTAGTCGTTTTACCATTTCTCAAACCAATTGTTTCGGACACCGTAGCTATTAACTGCGTAAAATGAATTGGTAAGATACACCATTGAAAGTAAAATATTAAAACAAGTGATAATTATTGATGCAATTTTTTCACAAACACTATATGACAACTATATATTATTATATATTATATAGGTTAATATAATGACTGTGTAGTTTAAAATAATTATACATTATAAATACCTACATTAGACTAGAATTAAATTATAGGAAACGAATAAAAATATATTCCACGTTTCTACAGTAGGTGGGTCCTTACTAGATTAAACAATGTAGGTACCTATTTAATGTGTTCAAACCTAATAATTATCGTAGAAATGTTACAATATAGAAATTAATTGAAATAGTAAAAACTATCAGTTTTATTTTTCATATTTTTACCTTTCATTCAGTAGCGATTTTAGTTCGGTTAGGGATCCCCCCATTTACATAACTCCGATTTTTTTATTATTGGTTAAAACAAATAATAGATTTTAAGTTTCAAATTTAAACTACATTTAGAGTATATTTAACCTGATCATCTATAGATCATTAATTAGAGTACATTATTAGAACCTCATGAGACCGATATAAACATGGAATAATAATTGATACAGCGATTATGGCCGGCGCTTAGCAATATTTTAAAAACAGCCAAAAAAAAAACTTAAACTATGATTCTATTAAATATGACAACAGTTAATCTACTCTGTGTATTGATTATAGTAGTAAATAATTTTTTTTTTTAGAAAGAAGTAATATCAGGGGGGTTAGAACCCTAGAAGGCTAGAACCCTACACTTGCTCACGGCTCTGGTTTCATAACAGTGTCCTAAGTCAAAAAACATTAAACATAAACTAATAAGGATTTGCTTATTAAAAAATGAAATAACAAAAGATAATAAAATAAATTGCAATAATATCATAAAATATATTTTGTAATAAAATCTTTGCTCAAAATCGTTTGTTGTATACAATTATTTTATATTATTGAATTCAAATTTAACACATCCATTACCACACTACCTACTATGGTATACTTTACTATTCAATTCAAAATTAAAAAAAATATCACAATTCTAATCTTCCTACCTATTTTTACTTTGCACGGAAGTAGTACATTTGTATTCATAGTAACCAATAATTAAAATTATTATGCCATAACTATTACCAATTTTTTTGTTTTCATATTTATGAATACCAACATATTATAGGCTAAAATAAGTGGCTAAAATTGAAATTATAATAATTATTAGACCTTTCAAAATATGTGTTCAACCTGGTACATTAAAGTAATTAGCTATATAATAGTCTAATACCTAGTGTATATATGTAGCGCGTATGTCATATGTATTTACGAATATCATGTATTTAAATTGGCAAAATACAGTATATATATATATATATATCTTTTCTTTCTTTTTCACATATATTGGCTCTTCATAATTTAGTAACACTTTATAAAAGTACACAAATACCCATATTAATTAATATTTGTTATGATATTTTGTAATTGTAAAATAATTGAATTATTTTATGTGGATACATACTTATATATTCTATTTTGCATATAAATAAAATTAGCATTTAGAAATAAATTAACAATTTATTAACCTAATTAACTATTGGCCGTTGTTTAGAAAAATATTTTTTATTTAACGTAAATACAATTACTGCGCCTAATTTGGAAGTACATTTAAATATTTTAAATAGTACCTAATATCTATATGTATACGAGATACACTAATTAATTAGAAAAAACCACTCAAAATGTGTTTTTAATCTAAATACAAACGTATTTTCTATGAGAATATTTAACAGCTGGAAACAATTATAACCGAATTGTATCCAATATTGTATTTAAAAGGAACAACTTTTTAATATAATATTTTAAAATATGTATATTTTTGTAATCTATGACATTCAGATATTGCACATTGATATACCTAAATTAAATGGTACCTAACTATTAAAAAAATAAAAAGTGTATACTGATAAATATCTCACAGTCATTATTTTGATGGGTTGCTTTATAGTTTATACAAACCATTCTGAATAATGTGTGGTTAACGTATATTGTTTCTAGTATAGCGTGTTCACTCAATTAATTTTTTTTTACCAAATATCGTCTGGATACATTATTTAATTATACAAACACACACGCCATAATATAATTCGTGTTTCTGTTTTATCAGGTTAGTTTGTTATTTGGTATAATATCATAGAATATATCATTTTTCAAATCGGTAGCGTAAAAAAATAATTAAAAAATGTTCATCATGTATTCAATTAATGTTTTAAAATGCCTTAAGAATTAAAAAGTTCTTTAAAGTAAAAAAAACTGTTTTAAAACAGAAGTAAGGGGATGGTTGGTACTTTATTCTCTTTTCGAACTACGTTGAAACACGGGATAATAGGTACCTATTGGTGAGTTGTAATGTTAAAAAGTAACATTATTAATACCTCATTCAATTTTAAACAATTTTCAAAACCACGCTCCATAGCATCTATTAACAAACTATCGTTATTATTGAGAAATTCGAAAATTAACCGTTTAAAAAAATCTAAGTTGATTCTATATTTAAAATTCTAATGCTCCAATGACATTGTTTAGAGAACAAAATTAATATAATATATAGGCGTACCTGCATTATAGTATTGTACTTTTCTGGAAAGCTCCTGATAAAGCTGATACTAAAGCTTAACCTATACGACTACTATAGTATATAGTAAATGCACACGGACGTTAAATTATCATAGTTTAGCTTGTTTTCACACACGTCTGTAACGTAGGTATATCGATAATAGTATGTATCGCGCAGCAGACAACTCACCCATGAGCAGGAGGAACACGTACGGCAGAATCCTCATGGTTATGGCGGGTCTGACGGGTCTGGTCTGTCACTTCCGTAATTGCACTCGGTCCACGGAAATTATGGCGGGCGTGTGTTATCGACGGCGAAAATGTATCACTGGACAATAACAACGACGACGAATATCTCGACGGATACCGGAGACGAAAAATGTATACGAGAGAACCAATCGTCGAACGGATGTCACGAACGCGGAGGCGATTAGCATTCGAACGGTAACGGTTCGCTCCGGTGATAACGAGCCATTCGGACTGCGCGGCACAACACTGACCCGCACGCGCACACGCGGTCGCGTAAAAAATACGGAGGAGATCCGTCGGGATTCAAAGTTGGCGTTCGACAGTCGAAGACCGGCTCTCGGGTCAGTGCAGTCGGTTCCGAGCGGTAATTATTACCGTACGCTGCGGCGGTGGCAATAATATGGCACAGAACGTCGTCGTCCTTTCACCGCCGCCGCACCGTGTACCTACATATTATTATTATTATTATTATTATTATACATTATAAGACGCAGGTGGGTTTGGTCTATGTATTACGATTCGTATTATTTTGTAAATCATCGGTGAGCAGTGATGAGAAATCAATGCCGAACGACCAGCTACGGTATCGGATCTGCAGAGGGTATAGGCATGATGCCTATATTCATAATTTAGTGTTAACATTTTAAATTAAATAACTGGAGTTCAGACAGTTATGTTATCGTAGCCCTACATCGACAAAATACCGATAATATCGTCTAATATTACTCCAGGTATGAGAAATGTGGTTTAGAAAAAAAATTAAAATATTTTGTTAGCTTAATTTTTGATTTAAGATTAAAACACCTTTTATGAAAGTACACCTTTTTTAGACATTTTACATTTTAATTCGTTGTAAATAAGGTTATTCTAAAAAAATATAAAAAAGTTAAGCGTGAATACGCGTGCGGTATAATATATTATATTTTATATAATAAATTATAAAATCAACCATAAAAAACATTTAAAAGCTGTGTAAGCAATTTATTGCTTGCTTGGATATTTTAAAAATAGTTATAACATTGTTCTGGTAATATGAAAAAAAATATTTATGTATTTCTTTAACTTGTTTTACTAAATATTTTTACGCCCCCGGGACACGCCATCTTTATAGCAAGTTCCATCTGCCTTTACTAAATATAGCACAGTATATCCAAAATATTGCAGTAAATGATGCAGTAATACAGCAATACGATTTATACAATACTTACGAGTTGTGGGTGATACATATTTCTATTATAAGTAAAAAGGATCTATTCTCGTTTTTTTCAAAAAAAAAATTGGAGAAACGCTCTGAGATAGGGTTTTAAACAATTTTAGACAAAGTATTAACTATTAAGTAATACACACGTATAATGTTAGGCATCTACTTTGGAAATTGTAATTCTATTAATTGTGATAATCGTATAATAATAATATATACATCAAAATATTATATAAGCTATAAGCCATATATGACAGTACACGCACGTGAACATAAATTATCTAATAAAAGCAACAACGATTATACTTCGATAATAGTTTCATAATTTATTAATTAATCAATTTGAATTGAGAAATATTTTACTGGTTTATTACGGGTTATTTCAAATAAGAGTAAATATTCCATGTAACTCTATACTGTACAGTTATAACTACCTATTATAACTTATATGATTTATCTATTACTTTTTGTTGTTAAAATGGAACTTGGCCAAAGTAAAATTAAGAAGAAATGTACGTTAGATTTTCTATGATCTTATGTAGTTTATAAGGTAGGCATGTTTTTATGTTTGATTAATGGTTTAGTGCCTATTCAAACTTTATTTTTGTGTGTATCAGTTTTAAATATATTTGTATTGGTTGGCGAAGGCTCGACATCAAAAAACAAAGTGAGGGAGAGATCTTTGTTTGACCATGAAGAACTTTTGTAAAATATGATATACAAAAATAAACTCTATAAAATCTTCAATTGTTTAAAAAATAAAAAAAAAAAAAAGTTTTTTAACTATTTTACCAAAAAAATTAATTAAATTAAGAAATAAAATATGTGTAAAGTCCTTGTCTCTGTGAGTCTAATAAAAAAAAAGTGAGGCGCTCGGGGACTTCCGCGGTAAAGCTATTGCATAGCAATTTTGTAGATAAATATCATATAATTATAACCATTTATTTTTGTATGATATTAATTCAAGTTACACTTTTTGAGCGTGACGACCGAAAAGAAAGTGACAAAATAAGTTTTTTTGTTGATAATGGTAGATAAACACTGTACGGAAATATATTATTTGAGACTTTTTTTTGCTTAGCAATTGGTTAGACTGTAAATAGCAAAAATAATAATAACATCTTACGGTCAGGCTTTTTGTTAAGAAAATTTTTTTTCAGTCACTACTCCAGGCCCGCGATAAAAGCTATGTAATTTATAATATATTTATTATCTCGGGAGATACCGCAATGGTTAAATCCTCGCGGGACACTGTATATTATATTAATATTGCAATTAGAAGAAATATGATGGCATATATATTTTGTACAAATATATTTATTAAAAATACAAATATTTGGCCTGGACAACGTCGGATGGCAGAGCTAGTATATAATATATAAATTATAATATATATTTTGTATGTTTTCAATTAACTATAAGAGACGAATAACTTATGTGGGATCTTATATTAAATTTTCAAGCTTTTTAGTAAAAGATAAATTGTTTTATCAACGTTTATAGAAAAATCTAAAATGACTAAAAAAAATCGAAAATTTCAAGAGCCAATAAAAAGTTTACAGTTTTGAAATATTTTGAAAATTGAATTGTGTATATAAATTATTGATAGTTAAGTAATAATGAATTAATTGAGAAATTGTTATTTTACGTTTGAATATCCAATTTTTTCAAATCCGAACCTCGAACGCTTATAAAAAATATTATGGATTTACGCTTTACTCTTTTTTTTTAAATTACAGTAAGTAAAACTTGTGAGATATTTTGTATTCATCTTTCAAGCCCAGGTATTAAAACTAACAATTGTTTGGAGTATTAATTACAAGTAGTCAGGCATATTTTCACGGTTTGGACGAATTTCGTAGGAAATGTTTTGTTTGTGTTTATTTTTAACAAAAATGATAAAATTTCAGAATACTGGTAAAAATATACCCTAAGGTGATGTATCAATGATTATTATTTTATTACAAATCACAAGCTATAGTCAATTTCATACATGACCCATTGCATAATATCACGCACCGTTGAGTCTCCCGGAATATTCGTTCAGGTGGAAATAGAATTATTTATATAGGTATGTGCGATATAATATGTAATTTATTATAAGATCCGATCAATTTAATCTATTTCATATTACCTTTTATTATTTATAATAGTAAATAATTAAAAGTGAAATCAGCTTATTGACTTTCAAAGCTTTCTAATTTTCTCATTAATAATATTAACTCATATTACAACTATTTAATTTTTCACATAGAACAAATCGTAATATTGCAGAATTATCCAAGAAATAAAATCAATATTTATTTTATTTACCAGCCACCTCTGCAATAAAATAATAGTGGTATGATATGAATGTTTAAGGTAGGCAACCGTCTAAGTCTTTCTTTGTATTTTCATGTTAAATGTGCAAATAATAAATAAATTATATAATACATGTTTACACTTTATCGTTCACGTCAAAAAGTATTACGGCTGGGTAATTTTTTTAAACACGTCTTTCATGTCTAAATAAATTACCTACTCACATTTTATGCGTATTGTAAAATATATAATAATATTATGTAAGATAATAGATTATTTCAAATAAGTGTTAAAAAAAAAAAACATTCATAAAAAAAAAAAAAATATTTAACAAATTATAACAATTCAAGTTTTAATAATTTTTACTGTAAATATATAAAATATTTACTTAGCTGGAAATATTTCTTTAGTTGTTATTTACAATAATGCATCTATACCTAATAGTTGAATAGATATGTATAAGACGTAACGCTATTCATTTTATTAGTTATTCTATTATTTATTTTGTACCAATATAAATAAAACGAAAATTGTATTTATTTAATAATAATATCAAGATAGATCAAGGTAATACATTCTTAGACTGCCTAGACAAATTAAATTAAATGTTTTAAATGTTATACATTTGGAATCAATAAGATAATTTGGACTTTAAATAATCATTTGTTATAGTTTATCACGCGGGATTTTATTTTAACATAATAATAATTATAATTTATATTATTCATGATTTTATATTTAGGAGTTCTTAACATAGAAAATATGTTTGCTATTAATTTAAAATATCCTGTTTTCAATGACCTAACCTTAATGGAGTACACGAGAAATTTTCTATAACGGAAATGATCGCACAACTATGTTTAACGACGTTGATTGAGAACATAATATGCCGACAGTTCTTATACTAAATCTTAAGTGCTTCAGTTCAGAAATCCAATTTCGAAAATAATTCCGTAGTGACGTATTTGATAATAATATACTTTGAGTATAAAAACACATTTACAGTAAAAATTTTAAGAAATAATAAGCCTGAATAGTAGTATAATAATATTTTTGTTGTTTTTTTACTCAAATATGATGTTTGACCATTTTGCAGGTCAACAAGTAAGTAAGTCAAAATAAAGAAATAACTAGCATTCCTATCAAATATTATTCTATCAATTATCTGAATTTCGGTATCAGATTGAAGATAAATTAGGTATAATGTAAAAATTAGTAATATTAATAATAATTAAGTCGTTCAAAAAGTAAAGTAAAGTTTACTTTTTACGGATGTAGATTTATGATTAATAACAATTCGTATACTTATAAAAAAATTAGTGTTCTACTTTTAAGTTATCGCCGTACATGCATTGACAAATAAATCAATTAATTAAATTAAATAAAAATTAATTATATTTCATAATATTTTTGACACCATATTAGTATTATTACCTAAACAAAAAAAAATTGAGAAATAGTATGTATATATAATATAAATGTATAATTATCTAATTTATTTTAATTGGGGGTTATTAAATATTTTTTATAATATAAAAAACAAAATATTATAATTGGCTTAATGGCATAAGGATGTCATGTTGAAAAACAAGTAGGTGTTATACGTGTAATATTTTGGGTGTAGAATTGAATTTTCAACCACACTTTGGTATACAAAAAATTATGAAATTCATTTTAACGCTTTTAAGTTGTGCATAATATTTAATTTAAAGAGCACCGGGTTCCTGTTGTGACCTGATGATTGGGAGTTAGAAGCTTAAGACATTAACAAAACAAAAATTGTATTAATAATACAAAGTAAATTACGAGATGTTACTTAAGCATGAACAGTTTAAAAGTATGCAAGTAAGCAGACCTATCACGTGGAAAAATTGGTACTTTAATAAACCTCTTTTTATCCGTTTTGACGGACCCAGGTTTATAATTTGAACCGGTTTTTAAATATAATTATGTACACACATTTCATATATTTTTTTAATATTTTCGTCGAAACATAATTATTTAATTTCTCTATCATTTGTTCTCGCATAAAATGCATGCTGAATGCTGATAAGTTTTATTTTATACAAAATAAAGACTCAGCATCATGTTTGAAATGAATGTGTAAATAACAACATGACTGTTTCAACACAGACGTTGTAAATACATCATATAATATAATATTTAATATTAATATTCGTCTATAAGTTAAAAAAATTATAGCGAAAGCTTATGTTTATTTTAGATTAGAACATATTCTATTCCTATTTCTATTGCAATATTTATTTAATGCAGTTGCATTTTATAACAGTCTTACATATTAAAGCATTTCCATGGTATGTGGTATAAAAGTATTATACACATATTAGTTATAGAATTTTATATAATACCTATGGAAAATACATAAAATAATTTCATAATGTAAACTTGTATTACAGTTGAACGATGACATATAAGATAGGATATATTTATTATATTAGATAGGGAGGTAATACAATTTAAAAAAACACTACTTTTAAATTATATGATATTAAATAAATTACCTCTGTAGCTACTGTGGAATAATAATGACTGATGAGGATTGCTGCAAGTTATACATTATTTGGTTTTATTAAAAATTTTCGCAAATCAATTTGCTCTCAAATAATATAGTTATTAGACCAAGGACGAGATTGTCATTACATAGCGAACTGCTCTATTTTGATCGATAAGACGTGTTTAAATTACTAGGTATCCTTGAACACATACTTTCGCTAAAGTCCTGAAGTATCATTCATATGACCATTGATAAGAATTTCGATTTTTTTTTAATACGAATGTAGGTACTTATTATTGATTTTACAAAAATGATTTTTTTTTGCGTGTTAATACTTTTTATGATACAATTATGACATTTACTATAGGTGATAAAAAAATGTTTTTTAAACATTTTAAGTTAAAATTTTTACGAAATTATAGATATTTTAACGAAAAGGTAATAACTAATAACGTTTTAAGTTATTTTGTTGTAATTCGAAATTTTTTTTGCTGATTATTTCAAGTAATCGAAGTTTAGTTGGTTCAGCACTAACAACAATGTGACTATTTGACAACCTACAAATTATGACATACAACAACATTATGTCATAATGAACTCACGGAAGAAGTAGGTACGTTTTAATCCAGTATAACAAAAATTAAGGACCTCGGCAGGATATTTCAATGCACTTATTATGCATTTATTAATATGCTATTAGAGGAACTAAAAATTGGAAATGGTTTGTTGACCTTAAGAAAAAACCAACTCTAAAAAACAAATGAGTTTAAACTTTTTAGTAAACTTTCAGTATAGTAAAAGTTTCGCTACTTAAATGTTTTTTAAGTACACATTCTAAGACTACTTTATGAATCATATTACTTTTATTGAATAAACAATTCATTAGATTTATAGTTGTTAATGAATAAAATACAATATCAAATAGGTAAATATAAAATATTCATGTACTTTAAATCTTTAAAATTGGGTTGTGGACCAATATTATGTGAGTTGTATATATGTGACCAACCAGCCAAAATATTAACCTAGGTACCAGATTATTTTAGTCGTGGTATGACATGTGATCTACTAATATCTAATGATATTTTCTGTAATAAATATTATTTTATATTATAATGAAATCGCAATGATTGCTAATTAGGTTATTAATAAATAGGTAATCGGCTATTGCTTGCACATTAACTATAGTCTGTAAAAAAATTGAAATCTGTTAAGTTAAAACGGGGAAATATTTATTGTAGACAGTTTTAATTGTCCTCAAGTTTGTGTTTTAGTATGTCGTCTGATGAATGTGAGCTAAAATCAGGTAAATTAATATTGTGATTTCTTGTGTAAATTGTTGGTATAATTTTCTTTTAAAATTACATAATAATATATCAATCGATACATTTTTTGTGACGAATTATTGGGTGTAAAGTTATTTTACAAAAGAGAAAATTATTACTTCAATCGAAACGACAAAAATAAATAACGACATCGGATGTGATGGAAATTTAAAACTATTTGAACGTAAAAGCAAAAACAATATTTTTATATATTGTATAATATTATAGTTGTAAGTTGTAACTAATATTTTTTTCTTAACAATCGCTTTAATCATTTTAATATTCAGCACAGATGTATACAAATTATATAGTTCATGTTGGGATAATTACATTTTCCAACCTATAATATGATTAATGATTACTAAGTTCTATAGTTCTATTCGTGAATTCTTTACACTGTTCTAGACATTTACTGTACCCTACGGCCCTATTATTGAGAGAAAACGCGCATTCGTCATACAAACATTACAAAATAATATCTAATTGATGGAAACAATTTAAATGAGAAATACCGTAGTATAGTGAGTGATACTGGTGTTTGAAAAAAATGTACATAATATTATATATGATATAATATTATATACTATTCGAATATAGTACATTCCATTGTATTGAAAAGGATCGATTAGATTTACTGCACAAAGAAATTTAACACATTTCTGGCGTTCTTTATATCTTTTCAATAATTTATTTTTTATCCATCGGAAGATTTATGGAATTTTGATATTTAATCCCGAAATACTTTTAATAGTTCGGGGTTGATGTAATGATTTATATATTTCTGTAAGATACCTATATCCTAGGCAATATAAATCATTCATGTGAATTCATGATTGGAAATTATATCCATACCATCGACCAACAATGTATTATCAAGACCTAAAAAATGTATACAATTATTGTATTCAGCAACAAGTATTAATTAGTTATACGTTTTATGGGATTCGTCTAAATAGCTAGTTTCAATAATTATCATAACTTATCGTATTTATATATTATGTATGTTTAATTATTTGATTTTTAGTTATTATTCAATTTAAACTCACATATCAAGCGCTTAAGGGACCTGCTCGTGTGTCTTTAATAATGGGCAATATTTAGGCAAAATGCAATTTCGCTACTGCTGCCCATGTCATTTGTTTAAGTCGTCAATGATGATTAGTGTGAGTGTGATTGTATGTGAGTACCGAGTTATCTACGCACTTACTGAATGTGTGCACATGTCAACGGCACCGCCGACCAAAAACAAAATTCGTGAATTTTTCCTCAAAACATGGTTTACGAGAAAAACTATCACGCATCGTAGAGAGGTCTAATTTGATTAATTTTTTTTTCGCTGGAAAGGGTATAATTTACAAGGCGCATTAGGCTTCGATTTTTAATTTCGTTGTTTAAAACAAATATAATAAAATAACAAAATCTTGTGAAAACTGGTCATATTCAAAATCGTATTATGTATGGTTTAGAAATAGAATCTTAAAAATCTAAGTCCAATGCGCCCTGTAAGAAGTGTTACTTTTTCAAAAAAAAAAAATTTTTTGAAATCAGGTCACTCTACGAGTTCAAAAATATATTTTCTACATTAATTATTTGAATTTTAATAATTTTTTTCTTAAATATAAAAACTATTAATAATCTTTTTAATTAATTATTCATGTTTGAATACAATTTATATTTCTAAAATATATTTATATTAACTAAATCATAAAATTATAATTATTTTTTTTTATTTATTTATTAATTATAATTTATAATTTATATTATATACAATTTATTTTTGTAACGAATTAAACAAATTTAACGATTCGATATTTAAAAATCAAAAGTTGATTTTTAATTTAAAATTTTACTGGTCATAATGATAATAATATTATGATAATGTGATACTGTGATAGTGCTCTAAAAAATGAAAGTTATCATATTTTTTTTGTCATAATAAATAATTATGGAAATTAAAATTATATTATAACTGCTCAATGGGATCGTTATATAATATTACGGCTACAATGATCATAAACGGTGTAGGTATACTTATATATATATAATATACATAACTATATAGTCATATCGATATCATAAAGGTAATATTGCGTAACCACTAAAATGCTGATAATTGGGTTTCAGAGCTTTATACCTACAATTACAGTGGTGTATTGGTGAATACATTTATGGGTATACTTAAAAATATTTTGTGATCTAACATTTTATTTACCATCTAATGACCGTACACAAACTCATAATAACTCCCACTTAATAACTTTATAAAAGTGCGAATAAATGTAGGTTTCTGTAAGGTAAAAATGGTATAAAAAAAGTCACACCGTCAACATTGATTAAATACAATATAAAAAAATGAATAACTACAAATGTGAAATAACGATCAATAGTAGGTATTGTAACATTATGCCATTATATTGAATTTTTTAATATCTCGTTAAGAAAAACAATAAGAACATTTTAATTTTAGATGATATCTTGGGAATGATGACTACCAGCATATACCAACAGCATAGGTACCTATACATTTTTAATTAGTGTTTACTCACCCTAAATTTATACATCAGATACAAAATATTATAAACCACTGATCAAATTGTCTGATGACCTACAGTACGACTATAACAGTTATTCATAAGGCATGTATAATCTTTTAACATTTATTCATATTACCGATATCGAGCAAATAATGTGGGAAAACTAAATAACTATGAAAAACGTAGAATGAAAGATAATAATATGGTCAATATTGGATGATGTTTATCGCCTAAACTATAACAGAAATAATATATTATAAAATATATATAATAGATCCCAAAACCATATTTGAAGAGTTGAAAAAATATTAATCATAGAAATGACTAGAATCCAAACATAAACGATAAAATTGTTAATAAACTAGAGAAACTAGAGCATTTATTCGGAAATGATTTTCGGGATATTTGTGTAATTGTACAAAGTTTTAGGTTGGGCTTATATTATTACTTTTTTTTTATTACTCTAAACATCGATAACTATGGCCATTAGTATTTTGTAAGGTTTAGGGTTGGTTTTAATGACATGACGTGTTTATGCTGGGCGAGTCACAAAGATCCAAGGCCACCCATCCGGGAGCTTATGACGCTATACGATGCCTGCCCACAACAGACATTAGTGGCTGCGGCCCACCACCACGCCACAACACGTCACACTGAGCCTCATATCATTGCCCAACATGTGCAAAATATGTAAAAACTGATACTTACTACTTACTAGATACTAGATCCTTCTAGGTTTTTACTTTTTATCAAAAACAATAATTATTTAAGGATATAATTGACCTATTATGAAACTTAAAGGTAAGAAAATTATCTGTGCTTTCTCGCGGATTTTTGACGCTATTTACATTTTTAAACTTTGTGTATTATGAATGATAGGTTTAAAAGGTACAGGTGCTAATGTGTAATGCTGATTTGAAATTATAGCAATTGATTTTTAATAATATGCCATAATATTATCCAAGTACAATAATTAATATCTAAATAATAGACTAAACATTTATATCTTATAGACACAGTTTTTTTACTTAATGTAAAACCATTATTACAAACTATTAGATTTAGTAGGGTAATTTTAAATTTTAATTAATGGATATAATAATAGATAATTATTTTGGTGAGCATGCAGCATGAGTACTCAGTATAGTGTAGAAATTTAACTACCTACCTATTTGTATAATATTCATACTAGCTCAAATTTGTTATTATGCAGGAGCTTTGATATGGGATTTTTATTTTTATTCTGAATTCCAATGTGCATAAAATATCACCAATGGACAGTGACTATTGAATTTTAATTCGTTTTTGATCGGTTTTTCATTGAGTACCTATTATTAAGGATATTTAGTTCTGGGAATCACTATCATTAAATACAGGATAAGCACATAATAATATGAACTGAACTCGTACATACTTGTTAGAGACATGTCTTCTCGAAACGACAAAACCTATTGAACAATTGTAAACACGTAATTTACATTAATTTCTATTGAATTCAATGAAAATATAAAAACTGTATACAATACGAATAGACTTGCGTGGCTGTTGAAGAGCATCTATATAATATGAACGTGTTTAAGGTTAAAGTGGAATAGACTTTTCGTAATACCATTATTATATTATGTTTTATTTATTCAATTTTAAAAACATTGTGTTGTTATATTATGTTAATCAATATAATATCATCCTTGTGTTTAAAATACTATTGGTAGGTACATATTGAAGTTACCAATTTTCTCATAAACTTTTTACACAAATAATGTTTATTTTTAAAGAAACGATATTGTTTAATGTTAATTAAAATATAGGCACCTCGTTAGTTACTTTTTATATGATTTTTGAGTAAGCAGATATTTGTTGATAATTTTAATGTCCTTGTGAAATTAGAACTTTATTTAAAGTCAATTTAAAGAATTTATGAATTTATGGTGAAATGATTAATATATTATACCTAAATACCAAAAAATAAGATGCGCACACTTTATATATCTTTTCTTTTTTTTTTTTATTGAACATCATTTTATATTTACATATTTACATGTTTTACAATGAGTAAATTGAATGGGAGTTCATTGACGTGAAGGGGAAGTCGCCCATATTTATAACCCTATTAATTTCTTCTGATCGCCGTCTCTTTTTTCTTAGAGCAGCATGCCGGTTAATCTATTCAAATCATATTCCTTATTGAAGTCGTAGGTACATCCATTAATTAAATATACTTATATATAATACTATATTATTTTAATCGATGGTACATATGAGTGGTATCTCAATGGCGGTCTTTAAGCCAACGGGTTCTGTGTAATACTAAAATATGTGGTGGTCAGCGTGAATAACGATGTTATTCAACGAAATGTCGGTTTTTATATTTTATGACTGATCATATATTATCTAGGTACATGATCGTCTCCGGGGAACCGGAAAAGATTATTCAAAAATCGCACTAGTTAGACGTCAGATGGTCTTGTGCATTGAGCGTTCAAGTATTGGACAGAGCGTTAAGTTCGTAAGCAATCTCATATATCATGCAACTTTGTAACTCATAATAAGTTTGGAACCTCCCCGTATTTAGTATAATAATAATAATAATAATAATAATAATAATAATATAATACAGAAAAATTAATGCTTGTTTGTTCATCCTCTAATGACTCAACAACTATACTGAACCGTTTTAAAAAAAAGTTATATTAATAGATTCTATGAAACTCGGGGAGAGTTTTTAGCTACTTTTTTCAACCTCTACACACATTTAAATTTTGTTTTGGCTCACAAAAATTTAACATTGTTTTGCTTACGGTAACGTATTGTTTGCTAATGGTTACAGATAACACAATAGTTGTTAGGTATTTATTATGATAGACCATCGTTTTCCGTATTGTATAATATTTTGTCCTATTTTTTTTTCTATATATTTTTTATTCTAATAAAATTTTATTTGTTGGGCCAAAAAGCGTGAAAATTTAATACAAGGCTCCTGATATATTGTTACAATAGCAATTGAAAAATATTAAAAATACATAGGCACAAAGTATTTTTATAAGCACTAAAGTTCGAATTTTAACAAAAATTATCAAATTTAAAATGTAATAATTATTTTGTTGTTAAAAATGTATAAAATGTGCAACTTTTATAGCTAAGGATTGAAAATTTAAAACAAGGTTCCACGTAAATGGGTTCCATTAACAGTTTTTTCTTTTTTTCTTGTACCTTTTCAGCGCCACCCTTCTTTCGTTTTTCACCAGCGTCACGCATAATTTAAATTGCACAGTTCAATTGAATTTTTCTGTAAGTAATGTAACTGACTCGGTAACTCGTTAGTGTAAAAAGTTCAAAATCAAAATAAATACAAAAAATGATAAGATAAGGTTATCAATGTTATCAGCAACTAACTGAATTCTACCATAGACTATAAAATATAAATACTAAAATACCAATACCACGGATTTCTAAATAATACATTAGCATGAATCGGAAGGAAAATAGTGTAAATACCAAAATTCCTACTATGAATTGTAATAGTTTAAGATATTAAAAATAATTCCTTCGCAAGTAGGTATTTGATTTTTTAATATATTTTATGCTTAATTTATAAAAATATAATTTTTTTTTGTAATTATATATTATATTATAATAATTATAGCGGCCCCCACAAGAACCGGCCTCGAAGATTACCGATAGGCCAATCCGCCTCTGGTTATATAAGGAAAAGTGTATTGTAGGATCAAACAGATATTCTATACCGAATTTGACGGTTCGAGGAAGGTTTAAATAATAATATGTTCCCGCTATCAATAGAATTAAAATCATAACCGTTTGTTAGTTGTTACTTAGACTTGCAATTGGCGCAAGTGAGAAAAAATATATCCCCGACAATGAGCAATGCCGGGTCATGCAGTTAATACCTACAATAATATATAATAAACACGTGGCCAAATGGATTAATATCTTTTAAGTGTCAAGACATTTCCGTATTACCATGGTCGAGTGCTGTGGGTCATTACTCATTAGGTTGATTTCGTGTCGCCGTGACGTACGTTCCAGAGGTACATGATCGAGGACGAGCAAATTGCAATTAATAATGTAATTTCATCCGCCATCTACGTACCCAGGTTAATATTTTAATTGCTCTCCTCGCACGCGTTCAACATACAGAAACACAAGCCCGACTACGAGTAACAACGACGAATGATTGAACCTAACCATAATTCACCATTAAAATGCATCCGTCCATAATTTAATCAAAGTATAATGACATTGCAGGAACTATCGCGTCTCACGAAATCGACTTTTATCAAGCTTCATTTAGTCATTTTAGATTCTGAGCGGAGCGAGGAATGTAATGGTTTTACAATGATGTTTATCTCTTTTTCTTTTTTATTCTGCAAACACTTTTTCTCCCTGTAAACTTGCTCAAAAGTATGAAGTATAGCATCTTTTCTGAAAGATAATGTTCTCGAGCTGGTACTTTAGAGAGGTCATTTTTCGATTTTCGAAACGCTACTCGAAATAAAAGCGGTTAAAGGAGAAAAAACGTACGATTTCACGATTTTATAATATTAAATAAATACAGATGACGTTTTCTACCAGAAATATTGCTTCAAATGAAAAATGACAAGAGATATTTTTTATTGTATTTTGGATTTTGTTCCTTATGGTTTAAAATTCGGAAAGGATTTTAGCCATTGTTAAGCTATTTATAGACATTTTAATTTTGGGAGTTTTTTTGTTGTAATTCAGTTAAAAACATTCGTAAAAACTTGAAATTTGGGTTGTTTACTCATATTAGCCTTACCTAGACATGGTAAAATTTTCAAAACATTTGAGCGACTTATGAGTTATTTATTTTATATTTTTTTTATATAAATTATAATTATAATTATATAAATTACCTATTTATATAAATCGTTCTTAAGCTGTTCTTAAAACGCTTTGTTTATCAGCATAGAAACGAATAAAATTAAATAAAAAAGATTCCCTCGTCCGCTCAGAATCGTTTTTTATCGAATGCAATCATTGCATTCAAATCGAACACAGTAAAATTACACTATCCTGTCCGAGGGACGATGGACAAACATCCACCACCGAAATGTGCTAACCTACTTTTTAAATATTATATTGAATATAACTGGAAAACAAACGGGGAAGTTTATCTGCTGTGCACTAGTTTGTAGTATGTATCTCGTAATTAAGTAGGCCTCTTTAATGGATAATATACATATATTATAATAATATAACATATTATGTTAAATTTTAGTTCAAAGATAAATATTATTGTAATAATAATAATTTTTTAATTACCACAAAAAACTGAACTCGTTGTTTTTAGTTTCCAATTTCATCCAAATTTTAATTTGAGATGTCTATCGTATAGAGCTATTAAGTATGCACACCAAGTATATCCGATATTTTTTAATGACAGTAAGACAGCTTATGAAAGACCTTTTATCACAATATTTTCAAACATTTTGACTCGACATTTTTCATCAATATAATATTTTATATAACAAAAAAGTCGAACATTTCAAATGATTAAACATAGCTCAAAAAAAAAAACAAAATATTTTGATATATTTACTTATAAATTTAATGATATGAATATTCAGTGAACATTTTGAAGTATTTACTTTGTTTTTGAATTAAAATAAAATACCAAAATCGATTTTGTCAAATTTTTTTTGCCAATTTATATTTTGTTCCCCGATTATTAAGAAAAGCACAGTGCATTTTTCCTTGTCTTTAAGCTCCCCCCCTCCGTTAAATATTGAAGCATTTCTACTGCTCTAAAAAATAATGACTAGCAAACAAATATAAATATTAATACATATATACTTACATATATCGTTGTAAATTCAATGGCTCTACTCAAAATCTGAAATGTTTATGTATAATATAACTGCAAATAAATACCATACTAATATAGTGGCTTATATAGAGGTTATTAGTACAAATGAAAAAATATTATAACCATGATTCTACAAATCAATAGGCAGATAAAAAAGAGCAGTAAGTATGCTGTATGTATTGAGGAAATTTTTGGATATTATTTTGAATTTTTGTATTATACTTCTATTTTAATTTTAGTAACATATTCAATTATTATACCTACTAATTATTAATGAATTGGTGTATAATCTTACAATCAATTGACATCACACTTTTGTTGATGATGAATTACAAATAACTTAAAAACCAGTTATAGCCTTATAGGTACCTGTAATATTAATATTATGATATTCATGCCAAACGATACGATTGATTGAAATTAATATCAGCAGGGGCGATCCTAGGGAGGTGTAAAATCGGCAGATGTCATTTCAAGTCGGCATTTTTAACAATTCTAAAGACATGTAATACCTAAAATTTTAATATATTTTTTTTTTAAAGTTTTTTTTTCTTGAATTAACGATTGTCGTAAATTGTGATGACTGCAAATTGCAGTAGCTGTGTAATTGTGTAGATATTACGATATGCTCTTAATTAAAGCTATAATTATAACTATATTTTCCATGTATCTTATTTCATTATTATCACTTCATGTTAATATACTAATTGTACAATGTATCTATAAATTGCCGCTTGGCGTTAAATAAATAAATAAATAAAATAAATAAATAAATAATATAATATATTAATACACTGAAAACTGGAATACTCATTAGTTATCACTTATCATATGGGTATAATAAATTAATGTATAATAATATAAAAATTATAAATTAAGGTATAGCTATACAGTATAATATACAGTATATACCCATTAATAAATAATATCATTATCATTTATTTTAAAGGCAATCATGGAAGACTCGAGAACCAAAAATTATAATATTATTAATATTGTTTTCGGCGAATAACCATTTCTGTTAAAAAGATATTGTTGATTCAACTGACAAACCTTCTATTGTTACAAAATGGTCCTTGGCCAAGCAAAGAAGAATAAAAACTTAAACTTTTTAATTAACATCACAAAATGTAAAAGAGAGTTTCTAATCTAAATTGTAAGTATAAATTCAAAATACATTATAATTTTTTGATTATTTAAAAATAAACTTTCAATTTGTAAAGTGTTGGAAAATATGCCTTAGAATATTCATTCATCATAAAATACATAGTTTAACATATTATAATTTATAATAATATCATCCAGAAAAAATATGCTGAAATCCTCGGGCTTTAATAGTTTATAGGTCACTGTTTATGACAATCACAGTCAATTTTATCAATTGTATTGTTACCGAAAACTGTAAGTAGGTACAGCTGTATACAGGCTATATTATTATACGTATGTGCAATGAATATTTGTTCTAAAATATAATATATTATAAACTCAATGTTGTAAGTATGTGATTTAATTTATCATTAGGTTTATCGTTTTTGTTATCCGTTTTGTCCAGTACCAAAATTATTACATTAAGTGGCGACCCATATACAGTTAAAATACCAATCATCTGTGTATTCAGTCGTCAAATTATTTTATTGAAAGTCAGCAAGATTCACTCTAAACCACCCCTAAAAAACCCTAGGATCACCCCCGATTATGAGATAGTTATTAAGAGAGTCATAATGTATCTACGTAATTTGAAAATGTAAGGTATACTTACATGGAACTATGGAAGTCATATACTAAAAGATATGATCATTACACGTCAAATAATTATTAGGTATAATACGTAGAGAATTTTGAATTTATTGACATATCATCGAATAATCGAAATTGATTTTTAATACAAACAATGAGATTCCACTGTCCTTTGATAGGCGGGATACTTACTATAATAGTATACATGGCATTAATGTCGATTCCGTTAACTATATGATCAGAGTTCCATGATGTACATAACGTTTTAAAAATGGCTTATATTTTATTCTATATAGGTAGATATTATTTACTTTCCGAGCACGTGGATATGGGTGATTAAACGTGATCGGATTGTCAATAAACACAGCCCACAGGAATTTAACGTTTAGTCGTACCACAGATTACTCGTAGTAGTATTTTCTGAACCGTAAACTCGAAATTAAAATGCATGCTCGGCCTCTGGACCCCGCACTAGAATGCCAAAATAGCATCGCGATATTTATTATACGCTAGTACGCTATCTAGCTAAACTTACGCCTGCCTACAGGCCGCGGATAATATAAAATACACAAATACGGCATTGTGTCGCATAAATCCGTCAAAACAAGCATACATGTACCTATAGGTTATTATATATATATATTATAATGTGTGTGTATCCGAATGGTTCTAGTAAGAATGATTTAAAAATAATCAATGTCAATGTACCTATAGGAACAAATGCACAATATAAGATACATTTCAATAACTAAAGTCATTATAGGTACCTTACCTACCACTCATACCTACCGAAACTCAAATACCGTTAAAGTTATTCAATAAATAAATTATTGGTGAATCTTTCTAGCCTTTGAAAAAAATACAATTTATTCAAATAAATTAATAACTTATTATTAGGTATAAGTACTAGCTGTCCGCCCGGCATTGCCCGCTCCAATCGAAAAATTATCATTAAGCTAAATTTAGCGTTGAGGTGGTTTTTTTCGTGTGAAAATAGTTTTAACGTCTAATGCTTTTAGATAAATAATTATATGTATACCTCACCTACCTAAAACTCATTTATATAAAACTGAAAAATGGCCGGGCGGGATAGCTATTATATAATATAACTGACTGACTCACTGACTGATCAACGTAGAGCCTATAAATAATGATAGCTTGAGGTTCGACATTTTCACGGTACCTTCGTACCACCATGTAAATGTGCACAAAGAAAGCATCTACCAAATTCGCATTTTCACAAAAAAACACACATCATTGTAAAACCAATACATTTTTTCTCTCCGCTCAGAATCTAAAATTAAGACCCCAAACTTTTTTTTCTACTGGTTGGATCTAATATTTCAATAGTTTAAAACCTGTCCCTGACAACGTGAATTATTTTACATCAAACTAGTAAAAATCGGTCCAATAGTTTTTGAGTCTACATCGGAGATAATATACAAATACCTATTTTTATATTATACATAATATTATAATATGTACAGAAGAGAAGAAGATACAACTTAATTTAAATATATAATATTAGTATTTAATATTTTCTTCTTTTCATCTTTTAATATAGAACGTGTCAAAGTTATTACTATAATTTATTAGCCTGTAAGAAAAATGAAACTTTATAATTACCTATAACTTAGGTACTAATTATATGTTGATAACACGAATAAATTAAAAATTATTTGCACAGGAAGATAGGCTAAACTATTATTCTAAGTTAGAAATAATCAACAATAACAATTTAAATTTAAAAATACATGATAGGGACGCAGTGTGATGTCGTTTGTTGGACTTCCGTTTGAAGGACACTCGTTAGTGCAAAAAAAAAGTGAAAATGTACCTAATTCGGAAAAAAAATCAAATAACAAGTTGGAATTTATGTAACATAAGCCTAAACTATAATGTAAATATTGTTTATTTATATTTTATATGAACAAGTTTACGAGTACCTACCTATACATATTATATTATACGTATACATCGATATAAAATTATACTATATTAACTGTCTGAATTAATATAAATACGGTGTACGATATACCTAATATATGACTTTGCCTTTTATAACGTGATTTTTATTTAATTAATAATTTACCTAATTAATGCCTTCGAACACAATTACTTTTTAATCACATTCTTTGCCAGTGATGTTCAACCTTTTTTTTCGGTGACCACACCATGGTAAAAAAAATTAAATAAAAAATAAAAAAAACTATTATATAGTTCTATAATAGTAGTTTATTTCCACAATTTGTATAGTTCCAACAATATAATACCTATGAGCTTTTCTATCATATTATGAATTATTCACTATAAATTAAGTTATTTAGAGGTTATTTATTCTTATTAAATTAAGACTATACAGGTCGACTCATCAAGCATGCTCGTCCCCATTTTTTTTTTAATAATGCAGTTATTCAAAATATGATTTAAACCATATTTAAAATTCTTGAGATATTTTCGTGCTATTGAAAGAGTTTAGGAGTGTCCTGCGGAAAAGCTAACTTCTGTTTTTCAACTGCAAATCATTCAGTGTGTTATTTTTCTGAAGCATTCGACGAATCAAACAAATTTCGTACGAGTAGATGATTTTGAGTTATTTAACTTTACATTCTAAGCATAAGAGATCCATGGTAATGTTTTTGTAAGATACTAGCTGATCCCGTGCACTTCGTTGCCCGGCAACCAATAATTATTATAATAATAGCTTCAAAACCCATGGCAACCTTTTATAAGCTAAAATTTCCATCGGAAATTTCAAAATCCCTGTTTGAGCACCTCCCGGGGCCGGTCCTCTTCCTTTTTAAATTAGCTTATCTTCTGCCCAGAGGTCTAACCTATCTATATATATGAAAATATATTTTACATATTATAATGGCAACCATTTATATACAAAAAATTCCATCGGAAATCTCAAAATAATATATGAATGGTTGCCATGGTAATATGGACACACAGACACACAGACAGACAGACATACATTCATTTTTACATATATAGACGGGAGCACGGTGATCTTGAAATTTTAGTCATTAATATTAATCAATGAACATTAGTTATTTGTAAAAATGGCCCAAGTATAATAATTACTAGTTCCAATATTTATTTTCATTGTCACACATTAAATCTGGTCTCTAGTATCAGATATAAATTTTCGACAAATATTTGCGTTGGAATCTACATGTAAATAGACTACTTCTAGTCACTTCGGAGTTTGAGTTACAGTTTCTGGAGGTTAAAACAATTTATACCAGTACAAACATTGCGTATATAGTATAGTAGTGCTTATACCTATCTTTGTACCAAGCCATATTTCAGTACGGTCTATTAGTCTGGGGTGGGCTAGCTGATAACGCAATACTTCCTTTAGTGACTCAACAAAAACATTTTATCCGCATATGTTTAAGTAAGTTTACTCTTGAAGGCTCCACTTCAAATCATTTTATGACATTAAATGTCCTTCCAATTAAACTATTATTTAAAAAAATTGCAATTATATTCTTGAAAAAAAATATAAAATTGAAATCACTATTATTATTTTTTATATATCTATATATGAAGTAAGTTTTATAATGTATGACTAAATTATACAACCTATATAGTTACAAATTACTATATTATATAGGTAGTATAACATAAAGTAAAAAAGTATAAAACACTATGACAAATTTACTAAATATTTATTTAATTTAAAATAAATATTTTCTATATAATATAGATGTGCATAAATAATGTGACAAAATTAGAAATGAATAAACATTTCTAGTTATTCCTTTAAAAAAAATAAGTACTTATATTATTATCTATTAGCTATCATAAATGCTAAATTATATAATTTTCAAAATAAATAATTCTCAATTTTTCTGCAGATATGATTTTTTTTCTATTTAATATACAGTGAGTTTAAGGAGAACCAGAAAATATCGACACTATGGTGCTTATTTAAATGTCCCTTCTTTAATAGCACTCTATTCAGTAAAGTTGTGTTTTGTTTTTCTATAACGTATATAATGATCCCAAGACCATACGATTTTAAGTTAAAGTAAACACCCTCTTTAAAAAAAAAAAAAATAAGCAATAACAATACTCTCAGTTTATATTTTTACCATAAGTCATATTTATTTATCATTAAGTAAAAATGCTCATACATATAGAGTAACAACAAACTATTATTATTAATTTGTCTTCGTAAATCGATCATCGTGTTAAAAATAATCTATTTTTCTAAACACGAATAATGATAATATTTTCAATAAATTATAAATAATTAATATTTCTGTAATTGATAATTTTATATATTCAAGTTTGTTAAAATAAAAAAAAAAACTGTTTTTTCACCCTGAACAATTTTTACTGAAAGTGTAGTATAGCTATACTTAAATATGTATGTATGCATTATTCAAACATGTCACAAAACAATACACATTTTTGTTGTCTGCTTCATTTTTTCATATAAACCTACAGTGTATTATTTATTACAGTAACACTTAATTATAATTGAATAAATCGTTTTTGTGTGTGAGATTTTGATTTTCTTTACTTTTTGAATGCCAATTCATTGTAGTCATTCTAAAACGGCAAACGATGCATAGGTATTGTATAAAAACAATTAATGTCCAATGAAAAGTCATTTGAATATGATCCTTAATTTAAACTAAAAGGTTCTATGTTTAATAATTGACACTTAACCTTTTGGTATTAAATTGGAATAAAGATTAACACACATTTAACTTAAGGAAATTAATAGCACGTGTGCATATCCGTGTGCGAGAAGTAGGACAGATAGCACGAGACTAGTGTTAAGTTTGAATTTAATGATAAATCAATTTATACGGAAATGAGTGGAGACAGTGTATCACTTCTGTATCCACGGTTATTTTATAACGTGATATATTTTAGACCTATTACTATTATAATTTAGCAATTTATTTTTCTATTAAACATTCTATTACTTATTGCTCATATTAATATAAGTACCTACTATATTATATAATAATTTTCTATATCTACACATTACAATTTTTTAGACTGTTTTTAAGATATTTACGTTGGTATTTACTAATATAAGTAATAAGTTAATAAATGGTAATAATAATATGTGATATAAAATTATAAATTCTATATTTTTGGAAAAAATCAATTGAGCCTATCGTAATACTAATAGAAAAATAAATGACTACACTAAATTTAAAAGTTATGAGAAATTTCCTCAAAATTTGAACTTGAAATTCTTACAAAAAAATATGTGTGCCTTTATAGTATGTATTTTCTTAGTTTTTAATTGCTGTAATCATGAAATCTAGAAAATATAAATATTAATGTTTGATGAAATTGTCAAGTCCTACGGTAATTCCATTCTTAATTTATTACAACAAGAAACAAAAATCTATATGGTATAAAACTAGTGTTACGTAAATAATCCCGTTTATCCACTGTTTTTTGTTTGTATTTCCCGGTAGGTAACTATAGGGATACTCGGATTATTTATAAGAAACTACCCTCAAAGTTGAATGTTGGAGCTTTTTTTTCTTGCTCTTAATCGTGGCAAATAGTACTCACGAAACAAAAAACAATAATACATTTATCTCTCCACCCTGAACCTAAATTAGATCAATGGATTAAAATCACCTACGCCTATAAATTCAATAGAATTGAAACTTAATCTCTCAATATTGTATACGGTAGTTAATTTTGAAAACAAATATGAGTTCGTTCAATTTTTCAAGTACACTGCACATATAATAAAATAAGAAAGAGTATAAATTAATTTGTTGTCCTGTGTAACCTAATTGTATAATTGATTAAACATTACGTTTTTATCTTGGTTATTTTAAATACGAGTCTAAAATTGGGATAACAATCGTTTTTTTTTTTCAAAGTACCTACCTGTACAGTTTACACATGAATGTCTTATAAAACATATTCTGTATATATATAATGTATTAGAAATTTATTTGTAAACAATATACCTACCTATATTATATAATTTATGTTACATTAGGTATGGGCGTTGACAGTTATTCTTACGTAAAAAGTTTATCTACTTCATAATATAAGTTTTTCTAAATTATTTATAAAATTATTATTAAGCTCAACAGCGTTTCAAATTTTCCAATTATTTTAAATTACTGTTCATTTATATAAGCATGGTATAGATGATGACTGGGGTTATTATGAATTATGTTGCAATGACAATTAATGTTTTAAATACCCATTAAATAAATAGATAATAAAAAAAATACATATTATGACTTACAAACGTTAATTATCTATTTCTGGTTTCTATGCATAATTTATGATTCAATAATCAAGCAACATTTATAAATATTATATCTAGGTATAATATTAAATTATGTTTATATAATTAAAATGTATAAACCAATTAATTCTTCTTTAAAACACTTTTATAAAATATAGAATGAATACGCGCGAGAAGTATAAATAGTATGATATATTGATATTATCTAATGTATTGAATGTAATTATACAATTATTTTAAACGCTAATTTTATTGTTTCACTCATAATGTAAGCGATGACAAAATTATTTTTAAATATTTTTTGATAAATCAATTATTGTAGTTTAAGTACTTAACGTATATAACACCAGAATAAGGATATATGTATATACAATTTTCACATCTAAGTATTATGTACATTGTTAATTAAAGTATAGGTTATTGACTTATTGTTTTCTCAATCAATTGATATTTAAACAACGAGTAATAAAACAATAAGGGACATAAAAGACATTTAAAATGCATTTAATTTATTTATTTTAACTGGAATACCCTCAAACTGAATTAAAATCCACTTCAAAATCTTCCACTCTACACTTGACACTTCCGAAGGAGCCTGCAATTACTACAAATTAGGCACCAAAACTTATAACAGACACTTGAGACGTCCTCAAGACTTACTGCTCGCAGGCTACGAAACCGAAAGCACATCAAGTGAAAACTATAGATAATCCAATTTATTATTATAGAACTCAATGATATTATTATAATGCCCAACAGCTGCATTGCTCTACTTCTCCCGAAAAAAAATGAATAATTATATGAAATATTGTACTCAGTGTATTTTGATTTGAGTGTGTGAGTCTACCTACATCTAGCCCCAGTCCATGGGCATTTTCTCGGGCGTTGGTGTCCTTCACTTTGATTCCATCCAAAATAGGAAATACACCTGTAGAAGATTGGGTATTCAGCACTGGGTGTATCTAACCTACAGGGCAGACAGCGCTATGGGTGTATTTATATTTCCTCCCTAAATTTATCGGGGACACAAGTTGGATTTATAAAACTACGTCTGAAACCTGCTCCGTAGTGTGGTCTATAAATTTAAAAAAAAAAAAAAAATCGTTTGACGATTGTGTAAGTGGTTCCAGAGTCAACCCATGACAAAAATGCTCATTCCAACTCGAAAATAATAAATTAACAGAATGGATTTTTAAAATGGAACTTTCTGGCCCGTGGAAATTGGTATCAAGATAAAAATAATTAACCTGCTCATATTTTAACAGCCCTATTAAAAACTCAAATATCGCCATTGATTATTGATCGATCGTATTGGTTTAAGGTATTTTGTTGTTTATTGTTTTCGTAGATATTGTTGTTACTGCGTATACTATATTACATTACAATACATTGGATTGTACTATTTGTACTATAAATCAAGTATGAATGTAAATGCTTAGAATATTTTCATAATAACCGCTAACTATATTAGGCATGAGATAATAGTAAAAAAATCAAATTATGTGCTCCATATAAATTATTTATGCATGGTAGTTCGATTAACTAAGTTGGTACTACCGCGGCATCACATATTTTATAAATTCAGACAGTTTATTTACTTCATTATAATGAGTTTTCTTACGTATAACATTATAATGTTTTGAATGTGATATAACATAATATCTCTGCAGAGATATATTAAACTCTTAATGTATGTATTATCATGAATTCAAATTGGAAGGACGGTTAATGAGTATAACATATAAAATATATTATGTATGAATAAAAAAAAAAATAATAATAACAAGAATGAATTTCATAAAATATGTGTTAATTATTTTTCCCATTAGTACATTCATTTGGCGTATGGCTGTTGTTCCTTAAAATGTTTTCTTATATATTCTGGGTAAAAACGGTTTTGAAAGGAACAGATAAAGATACTTAGATACAAATAAATAGGACGTAGGTATACAATGTACATCATTCAGTTCACCCCATTAAATTTAATAATATAATATCTAAAATAAACTTTATTATAATAAATGATAATATTAAATACAATTCTACTCAGTATATTTGAACATTTTTTGGTTTTTCATAATGATTTCGTTATTAAATCATCGCGAAAATAAGCGAAGCAATGAATTTACAAGGGGTAACTTTGGAGATTGTTTTCAGGTAAGAAATGCTTTAAACTTTTAAAGCTGTTAAAGCTCTAATTACTAATAAGAAATCGGATGTTGTCAGGTCTAGCTACATAACATTTTTAATGATTTCTTGCTTTTTCAAAATATTAAATCACATACGTTTCTTCAAGTTGTGATTATTTTAAAATTTTACATTTTACATTATTCAAATATGCAATTTTATAAATTTTTATACAATTTTGAAATTTTTTTAGATTAAAATACCTAATGCATCTATGTTACAACCGATTAAATACTATAATTATTAAAAATTGGACAGTGGAGTAACATCAAATAAGAGCTCATATTATATTTCATGATATTATAAAGGAAAATAGCCATAGTTTGAAAGCTTAACATTTAATTTATGCTTAAACCCATGTATTAGTATTTAGTACACACTAATTTCTTAAAATATTAATTTTACCGACGGACCGACGGACCGACAGACGACAGTTGTCATGTATTTATGAATAAGAATCCAGCTCAACTCTCCGTCTATTATTTTATAGTAAATAATCTCTTTTAATTACAAAATGTATTACAAACAATTTTTAAAAAAAATCAACCATTTCCAAAAGTAAAACTCATATTCAAGTCACGTATTTGGCTATGAAGTTATTCCATTAGGAAGGGACTTATTCCTTATACCGGCAAGAACGTTACTTATTATCGTACAAACTAGTATCCACCGACAAAAAAGAAGCTATATACAAGATCCCCGATCTGGTCGTTGGACTCTTAATTACCTTATAGATTCATGGCAGTATGCAATTATTTCTATACAAATAATAGATAAATACATCAAACCACAGCATACATATAGTATCATCCGTTGTATACAAAATGTGCCTCTTCGTGTGAAAAATCTACAGATACTCCTGCTATATACGTTCTCTGCAGCAATGACTGTAAATCTAACTGCAGTTATTGTCAATTATATAAAGATCTTCAACGACCTAGACATGTTTCCCTTCACAACTACAACAATCACGTACATATAATATATATTAACATTAGAACCACCCAGATGGCTAACCATTTCAATAATCAAGAAGACAACCCTATCTCACACATTAACCCAGACTATCTCAAGTCACAATAAATCCAAAAATTCTAACTGTTCAGTATTAACCAACTCTATCAACGAATTTTCCATTATTAATCTACCCATCTCTCTCCTCAACAACTGTAATAGAACGTCTGATTTCTAAAAATTAGAAATAACCCTTTCACATCTCAATCTTTACTCGTTATAATATTTTTTATTTATTTATTTATATAAAATCAACGAGCCAAAGCCCTTTAACAAAGAAAGAAAAACATTACTTATGAATTGGCACAATATAAAAACTAATAGACAAGTGATAATAATAAAAGTAAAAATAACAAGAAACACAAAGACAACATTTTAGTCTATAAAACATTTTATATTTATCATAGTTTAAGGATAGATAGTTTATTTTACTCCATAACACAAGTTTATTTAAATTAGATTGCAATACATTTTGGTCAACAACATTTTTGATTTTACAGTAAATTTTAACAACAACATGTTCACTGAACTATCTAAAATAAGAGGAAGATCATTAATAAAAATAAGGAAAAGAAGTGGTCTCAAATGAGATCCTTGTGGAACTCCTGAGGTAACTGAATATTCATTTAAATAATGAAAAGAAATTTTAACAACTTGAGTTATATTACAAAGATAAGAAGATAACCAATTTAAAAAGTTTCCATCAAATCCAAAGTGTTTTAACTTTAAAAATAATAATGAGTGGTTTACTTTATCAAACGCCTTTTCAACATCAGTATATATTGAATCAACCTGATAACCTTGATCAAGACTGTTAATAAGAAAATTTTGATAAACTAATATTACATAAAAAATATTATGGAATGTCAATGGTATTTCTAATCACAACAATTAACTTAGGACTACACTAAACAATCAAAGAATCAACATTGATTACTCTCATAACCGAAACTCATTTTGTAAACGTCTCAATATTTTCAACCCTAGGCTACCATAGACTTATAATATATTATAATAGTCTATGCAGGCTACCAACTAATACATTTTCTTGTCAACCTGACAACACCACTCAGATCAAATCTTCCTCTTACACATAGATTTTCAAAATTAATGTTAAAATGTTAATGTTTATGAAACATATTTTAATTTTTTTTTACTGTTAATTGTTTTTGATACTTCTTACTTCATACATTTATAGTTTTATAGTTACAATGTGTCTCCAGTTTACTTCGTTAGAATTTACTTATTCGTTATTTTATTGTACTTTGTCAAAGTCAATTTAATCATGAATAAGACGTTTGTGTAATATGTATTTACAATATAATTTTTCCTTGGAAAACAACGGACATATACGGGCGTTGGATTTAATACGTGTAAAATATGATATAAATATTAAACAACTAGACAAGTGATAACAAAAAGGAATTTTCAATTTTGTAATAAATAAAATTGCCAGCCATTTTACCGGCATGTAATTTTAAATCATTCGATGAATCCAGTTTGATAAAATATTTCTATGCCGCATTCTTTTTTTTTTAATCGTAGCCTATCTCTTTTTTCCACTCGTCAGACATTGACTGTGTTTACTAATAAAATATTTCATGTACGAGGAACACAAGATAAAAATGTGTATTGAAACAGTAAGAATAGCATTTTAAAGGATGAAATATTTAAGTCGTCCACAAAATAGTCTTTCTTTGAGGTGTTATGTCATGTCAAAAGTAATTTTACCGAGAAACTATTTATCTGATTTCCGGGAACAATTTAACAATTTAACATATACTTACCTATCTATGGACACGAGTACACGACAATTATTTATATTATTCGAAGGATTTAGTATTATATGAATACAGAATTATTATTTTAGTTCAAAATCCGTTCCGTTGACCATTGGTATATACATACCTATTAGTTTTAATATTCAATACATTTCTTAAAACGATGTTATAGGTTTTTATTATTTTAAATCATAAAATGCATTTTATAAATTGTTTGTTTATAATATGGAGTATAGCCAGTAGGTATAGGTAACATTTAATAATTAATATATTCCATTTAATCGATGATGTAAGTAGATGAATAACAATTGTATTAATAACCAAATAATTCATAATATATTTGAAATTTACAAAAAAATAATTCCAAGTGCCTATTTAATAAAAAAAAATTTGATAATCTTGTGAAATATCCGTATATATTTTCTACTTTCATTCAATTATAGTAGACTCTATGCAAAAACATAATAATATAATATTACATATTATCATAACGTTATAATATTTTTACATTTCTCATATAAACATATCAAATTATTCTATAATATTTAAATTTATATAATATACCTAATAATAGGTATTATAAATGTATATTTACTTAAATATTGGCTTAAAAATGAACAAGGTCACATGTGGCAGAATACTTTTATAAATATACTCAGGTAGACGAATAAAAGTCATAGGTAGATACTACATAAAACAAGGTGATTCATTTAAGTGTCTATACTCTTTATTTCAAAAAGTTTATACTCTTCAAAAATATATTTTTAAATTCTAAGCGTACCGATGAATGTATTGATTTTACAATGATATGTTTTATTTTTTTTTTTTTTTTTGGTCTGTGCACAGTTTACACGATAAGTAAGTAGTTGACATATATTTCGATTTTCAACACTTCAGTATCATTAGCGGTGGAAAAGTGATTCTAGTTGGTGCATTTGAGAGGTTCATATTTTTAATTCCCCATAGTTCTTGAAGGCCCTAGAAAAATAAAAATTAAGGAAAAACTGGAATTTTTACGCAATATTGGGTTTCGACAAAATCGATTATGGTTTTTGGTGTAACTCTTAAAAAAATAACAATTGATAAATGGAATTTTCACCGAATGTATATATTAGTAATTTAAATGCACCAAACAATTATCAAAATATTGTGACTTTTTTTTAGCTATTTATGGGCATAAGAATATTTCGAGTTTTATTAGATTTTTTAAAATTATTGTCAATTAAATATTTTATGCTGTATCAAAAAACTTAAAACGTAATACAACGTTCCTCATAAGTTATTGTTAGTGGAAATTAAAAAAAAACGTTGAGCGTATATCCACAAAAAATTTTATAAGCATTCGAAGTTAAAATGTTAAGAAAATTCATTAAAATCACGAAAAATAGCTAATTATTTGGAGTTAAAAATGCATAAAAACTTTCTATTCATAGCTTTGAAAATGTAATACAAGATTTCTCTTAAGTTTTCCTACATTTAACATAAAAAAGACTTTACAGGAAAGTCAAATACAATTTTTACGAGCGTTTGAAGTTATACATTGGATATTCACCCGTAAATTAACAAATTGTCATACAACAATTTTCATATTTTGTTGTTAGGTATTCAAAAACTAATAAAATAATAACAATAGCTACATTAAAATTTAAATTTACACCAAATGTTTATTTTATCATTCAATATACCTACTTGATAAAATTTTCAAAATATTTTGACTCGTTTTTAGCTGTTCACGACATTTTCAATGATTTTAGTTTTTTTTTCTATATATGTCAATAAAATTGTATTCGGTGTTCATAAACCTTGAATTTTCTTGATATATTGTTACAATAGCAGTTGAAAAATATATAGTCACGTTTTTTTTATAAGCGTTTAAAGTTCATGCATGTTGACGAAATTTATCAAATTGAAAATATACAAATTATTTAGTAGTTACAAATTTATAGAATATTCAACTTTCATAGCTAAAGATTAAAAATGTAAAACAAGGTTCCACGTAAGTAGTTAATTCTCTAACCAAAAAATCTAAAAATATATACAAACAGTTTTTTTTATAGTTATTATTTTTAAGTTTAAATTTGGACGTAATTACATATTAAACAACCAATAATAACGATTATAGTTCTGGGGCTTGGGTCAAAAAGGGCGAATCTTACTTTTAATCAATTTGATCAAGAATAAAACCTCTTTTTTTTTGAAAATTCATAGCATTTTTTTTTTTATTGTTCATATTTCTGTTTTTGTGTTAGTTTACCCTACATTTTAGAATATGGTGTGAATTTTTTAGTTAAATATTGAAGGTATTCTATTTACATTGGCCCTATAAAATTATAATTTTATTTAAACTGTAAAAGGGCCACATATTTTGTAATTTTCATGACATCGGTCTTCTCAAATCTCGCTTTAATGATTATTGAGATACGCCCTTTTACCAAATAAATAAAAACGTATAAAGTTTTATAAGATTGACCATATACCTAACTCATTTTCGCCAAAAATTGAGATTGGGTCTTTTTGACCCAAGCCCCAGAGTTATTTTGTTGTAATTTAAAAATATTATTCGTGGCTACTTAAAATATAATATTATTATTATATAAAAATATTTAATTATGATAAAATGCAAATAATATTAATCCTAGGCTGACAAACCGTCTCCACTCAGGATCATTTTTCGTATATAATGATATTATATCATTTAATTCAAATCTAATTACATCCATAACAGTGACCTAATTGTAACCTACTGTACAACAGAGTGACATCCACTTAACTGTGTTTTTTTTTTAATTTAATTTACATTGCAATTTTAAAAAGCAACAATATTTTTGAAAAAAAATGGTTTTTATAATTCTCATCGATAATCAAATCGAACTTCAAAATAGTAGTTAATTATGATTATAGGTGTTTAGAGTTTAAATTAGCAGAATATAGTGGCACAGAGGTACCCGGTAAAATGTTGGCCATCACTCCGCTAGTCAAAACTTTAAATTCTTATCAGTTATCACCAATTAACTATACTCGTTCTAAATTCTATTTTTATGTATCGAAGTAGGTACTCTAGCAAATACAACAGCAAATAAATACATTTCTAGTAAAATTATTCTCTGATGGGCATAAGGCATTCAGTTAATTTTTGGTCTTTTGTTTTTATAGTTTCGTCTAATATAATATTTGTTTACTTTAATTGTTGGTCGAAATTGCATTAGTGTACCTACTTATGTGTATTCTAACAAATGTTATTTTACTGAAAATTAAAATCAGTTATTATGATGAACTTTTTGTTTAGAAAAAAACCTACTTACAACTATAATATTACGACCTAAACCATTTTGAAATAACAAACATACTTTATTTTTAATTGATGAATTTGGCTTATGTTAACTTACACTTTTTTTATTGTTTGAAAAAAGACATTTTTTACCTTATTGAATAAAAAATTGTGCCATCATATACATGGACTATTAAATGTGAAATTGTTTTACAACGAAAATCGAGATAAAATAAAAAACTTACTATAATGATAAAGTACAAATGTACTAATTATTATAGTATCTATCACGTTGTTTTGTAAATTTTTTAGTATCTGTTTAGTATGTACATTGTATACAGCGTATATAATTATTATTATTTTGAAGGAGTTTCGACTCCGTAGCGGTTGGGAACATTTGCTCGACGCTGATTAGAGCGGCCTCTCTCTATAATGGTACTTATTAAAGTTGTCCGTTGTCATCTCTTTAAGGAGTTTGGTGCTGGTTTTTCAAATTATCCGCAATTTTAAAAAATAAAAAAAATAAGGTTTATAATGTTTATATTTTATAATTTGCCACCTTCATTATAATACTTTTTCATTAATCTACTCCTCAAGATCTATTTAAGGGGGGGGGGGGGATTGATACGGTGTATTATATCGAAAAAATGACTTAACATGGATAATTCTCAGGCCTTGCAGAATGATCGGATTTTGATAACTATTTTTTATCTGAAAAAGAAGACTTCCTACCATTATTTCAAATAATGGTGTAATATAATTCGTAAAAAAAAAGCTTAACATTGTATTATTTTTAAAGACATATTATAAAGTTTGAAATTAAAATATTGAAAAATGGTGTTCAATGTAGCCTGTAGGATATTATCCTTTATTAATCAAAACAAAAATTACCAAATTTGATTGATTCTACAGAACAGGATCATTATTCTTGTAAATGTATTTTTGTGGTCAAAATTACATTGTCACCGAGCGCCCTAAGGAACGTAATAACGATGTCGCCGTATTCGGCCACCTTATCTGTAGACCTTTTTTTTTTGTGGTGTCGACGACGTTGCCGGAACTTCTTGCGAATTACGCGGGTTACGACGCCATCGTTTATTAATTAACTAATGACAAAAATGTACGAAACTCTCAGGAAGCCGGAGACTACTTTCCATAGCGATCCCTAGTGTATATATTGTGTAGACTCCGGGTGACCTGAGAGTGTACATTAAAGCCTTCGTTTCGACCGTCCTCTTCACGAACCTGCGTGCGCCCGCCGCTCTTGGAAGTCACGCACCCCCTCAGTTGGTGTTCACGGCCTAGCTCTCAACCCACCGGCCTCAAGTCACGTAATCAGCCTAATCCTCTCTTCCTCCTCCTTCAAGCACAGCGTATCTCTTTCACCATCTTATACAGCAGTCTGTATGTTTCTACTGGGCCGTGGCCTTTGCGGCGTGATCCTGCGGTAGGTATTCCAATACGGGATCACAAATTTATCTGTAGACCTGGCTCCCGGTATCATCAGTAGGTTGCAACTCTGCGTAGTACTGTTTTCAGTGTAATCTACGCCACCGGTTGACTTTTCCACGTCTCGTAAATTATCTCCACATCCATTCATTGTTCCCTGAAATCGATTACTTCATTTTAAAGGTCGTCTTTCTTGTCCCGGTGTGACCTTATTTCTTTCCAAGTTCATAATTCACAATCAAAATAATATTGATAGATTTAAATGTAAATGTTTAAATTTATAAATATAAAAAAAAAGGTTATAAGCATTTATATACCTCGATAATACGTTTATTGAAATTAAGAGTAAAAAATAAGTCAAAATCTCAAAATAGTGCAAATGTAAATAATTACACTTGTACACTTGTTCACTTGTACAAAACCAATGTTTAATCGGGAAAAACAACAACAACAAAATACAGAAAACCCAATTTTCGAAAAAATTAATTTTGCTGTAATTCAAAAATGGATTTTACTAATCGTAAAGGCTTATTGAAATGTTCTCCAAATATTAATATTAGCATTTTATAGGTGATAATATAATTTCCAAATTATTTTGTCCTTTACATTCTGAGCGAAGCGATAAATGTATTGCTTTTACGATAATATGCGTTTTTTTTTTTTGTATTCATGATATATTGTAAAAAAATGCTTTCATTTTCAACTTTAAGAATGGTTTCTGATAGAAAATTGGATCTATACATCTAGTTGGTACTTTTAAAAAGTCAAAGTGGAAAATTCCCATTATTTTTCAAAATAATCAGGAAAATAAAAAATGAGGAAATTTGCATGTCCGTCAAGTTGGCACCGGCACTTTCTCCAAACAACTCAAAATTAGTATCAACATTTTGCTACAAATTTGCTACATTTTGCTACACTATTTTTAGAATTTGCTACAATTTGGTTTTTCCGGAAATCCGGAAACAAACATGCCGGTGCTATCTTGACGTAGCACCGGCACTTTCTACAAACAACTCAAAATTGGTATCAACATTTTTTAATAAACATTTAAAGTAAAAAATTGGATAAAATTAGATATTTACACAATGGATAACAATTTTAGTAATACTGTTGTAATTTAAAAATATTTTTCCTGGACGATTAAAAGTTTTAATATAATATATTAGTATATTTTATACACATAATGACATTTTCAAAACATTTGGTTAGAAATAGTAAAATAAAATACTATAATCAATAATAATCAACATAAATATTTTTAAATGATAATAGCAGCTGGCTACAGACTGTCACCGTACATAATTGTTTTTCGAATGCAATGATTTAGAATTGAATTCAAGTTTGACACATAGATTATAGAGGTCAGAGACGTACTCAATAACGAGTTACATTCAACTTGGGTCGTCATTCGAGGTGTTGTAGGGTATGTTTACCTAAAATTGATCAAGGTTGCATTTTAAGGGCTGACTACAATTTTTCTGCGCTGGGAAAACATATTCGTTTTTTTTTTTTTTAATTTATCTTAAGTATCGGTAATTACGGCCATGTTATTATTAATGTATTAATTTAATGGAATGCAATAATTTTTGGTTTTCATTAAATATTTTATGTGTGACTGAGGATTTTAGGATTTGTTTTATGTACAATGCTTTTAGATACAACAGTGTCTATAAATATTTAAATTGAAGTACTAACTTAGTATTATTAGGTGCACAATATATTCATAATATATTAAATTATTAGATGGAAAATATTCAGATTCTCTAATCGTTGGGCGAGAAAAACATTTTTTTTTAATAACTCTAAATATATATATATTAATAGGGTGTTACCACTGGGTATCTTTCCTAATCTTATTATCATATCATTCTTACTCGTCACTCATCAAACCTACTTATTATACTAAGAACATATATAGATTGTAGATTACTTCAAATAAATAAAATAAATAAATATATACCGTGTGTTCACCAATTTAGGGAACACTGAATTTCTCGGCCGGATTATGTTTGAATAAATAAAATTTTTTTTTACAAGCTAGTGGTATATAAATACACATTTTCAGATAAATTTCAAATTTTTAACCCCTTCGGTACGCGCATGCGCAATGCAACTTATTTTTTTTTTAATAGCAACTGGTATTTTTGATACCAAATTCGGATATACTGAATTTTTTTAAGTCATTTTGACCAATTAACCATGGCTCTACAACCAAAATTGATTGAATGAGAGCCATTCAAATCTTAATAAATAATACATTTTTACAAGTGCATAAAACCATTTATAATTATTTATTATTGGTTACTTTTTGAATATCTACGTATTTTTTTTTTTTTTATACGTGTTATAAATAAGATTAACATAATATAGACATAAAATTATTTAATTAAAATAGATTACAACAGTTATTTTATATCAACACAATTAATTAAATAAATTGTTCAAAGTTTGCTCCTTGATTGTCGACACATAATTGAAAACGTAGACATCCTCTATTAGTTGCTGACATTATTTGACTTTCAGTAAGATTATTACACGTAACCAAGATTTTATTTTTTAAATCTGCTAGATTAACTGGTGGATCTGCGTAGACTACTGTTTTCAAATGTCCCCACAAAAAAAAATCAAGTGGTGTAATATCTGGAGATCTTGCTGGCCATTCAATGGGTCCATAAGTGCCAAGCCATTTCCCCTCATATACCCGATTCAAGTAATCTCGAACAATATGCGCATTATGAGCAGGAGCTCCGTCCTGCTGAAAATAGAGGGTTTGACGAGTAGCTAATGGTAAATTTTCTAACATTAATGGTAAAACATTTGTTAAAAATGATAAATATCGTCTCGCAGTTAAGTTTTCTTCATAGAAATACGGACCTAACAATTTTCCACCAATAAGTCCACACCAAACATTAGTACCCCATACAGTTTGGTAACGATTATCCACTGCCCAATGGGGATTGACATCTGACCACATACGATTATTTTGTTTATTAATAACTCCATTGTTCGTGAATTTAGATTCATCAGTCCATAATATCTGATTTAAAAATAATGGTTGTGTATCGATTTGAACTAGTAACCAAGCAATGAAATTTAACCTTCTTTCTGGATCTGCAGGTCGTAAATGTTGAACTAAGTCAGGTTTGTAAGGATGCATTTTGTGTTTTTTTAAAATTTTATGTACAAGGCCAAATGAGATTCCAACTTCTCTACCAACATGTCTAACCGAAGATCTTGGATTCAATCTAATGTAAGCTAAAACTTGAAGTTCCACATCTTCATTAATATTGTTTTCTCTAATTTGTTGGTTACGGACTACTTTTACAGAAAATGCTCCATGATTAATCAATAATTGTTCTATCTTAATAAAAAATGTATGCGGTGGATGGTACCGACCTGGGTATTGTTCAGCATACAGTCTTGCTGACTGCCGAGAATTTCTATCGCATTTACAATAAATTAATAGCATTTGCACTTTTTCTTGGTTGTTCATTTTAACCCAACTAATCGTACTAGTATGACAACCAGCATAAAAATGATTCATTTTATCTAAACTTTCAAGTATAAATTTAATAATCACAACGGTTTTTCTACCTATAAACAATTACAAATTAATGTATAGATTTAATTTATCGCTTAATGGTATTAAACATCTAATAATAGTGAATATTAATGTGCAATAAATGCATATTATTGTTATAACTTCTGATTATCTAGTATTAAATTATCTGAATAACTATGTAAATTAAGATTATCTTATTATTTAAAACCTCGATAACTTCATATTTTATAAAATAACTGTTGTAATCAATTTTAATTAAATAATTTTATATCCATATTATGTTAATGAATATTGTAAAAATGTATTATTTATTAAGATTTGAATGGCTCTCATTCAGTCAATTTTGGTTGTAGAGCCATGGTTAATTGGTCAAAATGACTTAAAAAAATTCAGTATATCCGAATTTGGTATCAAAAATACCAGTTGCTATTAAAAAAAAAATAAGTTGCATTGCGCATGCGCGTACCGAAGGGGTTAAAAATTTGAAATTTATCTGAAAATGTGTATTTATATACCACTAGCTTGTAAAAAAAAATTTTATTTATTCAAACATAATCCGGCCAAGAAATTCAGTGTTCCCTAAATTGGTGAACACACGGTATATATTGACCTGCTGTATTTCTTTTGACCTACCTAAGTGCCTAGTCGTCAGTATATCTTTCAAAAAATGTATATGAAGCCCTTGCATTCGACACCTATACTATATAGCAGATCGGTTACCTACATTCTCCCCTTGTTTTACTCTATGCTATTTATACACATTTTAATATTTTTTCAACTAATGTATGATTAATTTTATGTTCCTGAGCAGAAATAATGACAATTTTAGTAACCCTAGTGTACTACAACCAACTCTTCTACGGACCACAATATTGACTCAAATTGTAATTGTATGCAATGTATTTGGTGAAAATAATATATTATACTGCACGACTAATAGAAAAATAAATTAGTGATGGTAATATAATTTATAATAAAATATTCTTAGCCTATTCTAAAGTCACTCAGAAATAGAGACTGACACGTCATCTTCACTCAGAATCATTTTTTGTATTACAATGATTTATCATTGGATTTAATTTTAACACATCCATTACAGTGACCTACTCAATGACGAGGTACACTTGAAACCTACTATACAGCAGAGAGTGACTTTCCTGTTTTTTTTTTTTTTTTAATCTTTGAAAGAATGTCAAATGCTCTACACACAATACTATAATTTTAATGCGACCCAGCCTCACCGTCAACGTTCGCCTCGCATTCATAAATCATAAAAATGAGTAATGACTACAACAGACCACAAGTCTTGTGCAGACTACAATTTTCGAACGATTGTTTTTAGCCCAAAAGCCTTTTTTGTATAGTGTTGAGATCCAATATTCAATAAATCATCGAATTTAATGGTAGATTAGATGTTATGTGGTCAAATGTTTAGTGTATACTGTATACATTAAAACATTAAAAACACATATTGCTATTAATCATTCATTAATTGATTGTGTTGATGGGTTTCTGAGTTTCTATATACCTACGTATAATTAAAACTACCTAAATTGTTATTAAATAGTGTCCAAATTAAGATTCGTTGGTGCAATATAAAAAATATTTTTCATTATAAAAACTTATTTACAATAAGTAATTAATTGATTTATGTTTAGCATAATATTTTTAAATAAATTATTATGATGATGTCGAAACACGTCTAAATAGTTCTTAGTTTTCCAAAACATTATAACAAGATAAAACAGTTCTATGTAAGTTAACAGATGTCAGATTCAGAAGTTTATCATAAAAATTAATTATTTCTAATTGTGTAAGTATTTTTATTTAAATAGTTTTATACACATCCCACTATGCCACTATGGATATTTGTGTATACCTAGCTGTATGTTGGTATGTGTGACTGGCGTAACCCCAAAAGGCTTTTACAGAAAACAAGTTGAGAACTTTTTGGACGATATAATACCTGCTTATGACAATAAATTGATAGGTATTTTGGAAGACGTATGTGCATTTGACAAATTTAAATACTATGTATATTTGAACCTGAAAATATTTTTACACAATAAGATCGACCGGGGAGGTACCAACCTATAACGATTTTTAAAAAATCTATAAATCACTTCATTTTAAGCAAAATGTAGTTAAAATTGTTTTCACTTTTAAAAAGTTATTAACATGAAACAGTTTAGCTATCAGTTATCACATAACAATGTGCAATTTACAGTGAAAAATAATGTCATCTAAGTGAAGACCGTTCTTTTGCAAACGGTCCCGTAAACGAGTTGAAGGTTGTCTATACACCTGGGCACCTGGCTAGAATATTTTAGCTGAAATCCAATGAATTTCCCCTGTAATCGCTTGCGAAAAGGTCCTTAAGAATGCGACGATTTCCAATAATAACTTTCGTTTTGAGGTAACCCCAAAATATGAAGTTATCGCAGGCCATGAAACCAACGGCCTGACGCGCTCTGGAAATTAAATAGGATATAATGTGCTACTGTCCACACTCATATGGCAACTAAAAAAATCGAGTACATTTTATATACAATCTTATCAATATGAATATTAGGTAAACCCTGTTGATTTAACGAAAAGTTAAATTATGTTAAAATACTGATTTATATGTTGAATTAATTTGAAATATTATTAATAACAATATTATACATTACATTTTAACTATGAAAATACACAACGTTTTATCATTTAACATTTAGCATCAACCTGGACTGACATCGAATCTGAATTATCTCGTCACCCTAATTCATAATTGAAATAATTTTTCACCGTCAAAGTACATTTTAAATAATTCAAAACCCTAGTATTTGATGTATAGACTAAATTAATAGAATTATTTTTTAACTATAGATAATATTTAAAGTTTAATTATTTGTTTATTTCACCCAATGCGATAATTTTTAACTCTTGTTGTTCGTATCATATTATCTTAATCTTTCATGTGGAATAAGTCAAAAACCTCTAACGTTATGCGTTATAAAATGTTCTTAACACGCTTGGTGAAGCGTTCACAACTTACTAATCTAATACTTATATATATTTATTTATACAAACTTATCTCAAGATAAAAGTATCAGTTAAATAGAGGAAAAAACTAAAAAAAAAAAATAAATTTGTTCCAGCCATGGTCATCAGCATTTTACAAATATTTACCACACGCGCGGTTACTCAGAAACGGTCATGTGACAGAATAACTAAATTGATATTATAGACAGTAACTATCAGACGTCAGTACCTAGGTATACGACAGATACAACTTATCGTCCTATGGTATATTGTATACTTCATCGCGACCGTTTTATACCGACGCCGGTTAATCGGACGACATGCATTCGCCAAAATCAAAGGCTATTCCTCCGTAATCTGCCACATTGTACCTAGGTATACATAGCAATTAAAAGTTGTAATTCGTCCGTGCGAAAAATAACAAAATAATATAAATCCCGACGTGAATACGAAATATACGTAATCGTGGAATACGACGATTATATTTTAATGTTCGCGAGTTATATAATATTAAAGTGTGCGTGTAGAGTTGTTATGATGATGGAGGGGCTGAAAAAAAAATACGAAAAAATAAAACTGCGTGAAAGGGATTGATGAGAAAAAAATAAAAAATGTTAAGAAAAATAAACTGGTAAAAAGAAACTAACCAGCGGGTTGGATTCCGGGACGAGAACTTAAGCGTAGTTATACTATACTGAATAGTGTGGCGTTGGTGTCAGTGGCGGTGAGGTGGTGTCGTATCGCGATGCGCGCGCACCGCATTATCCTCCCCTCAGAGTAAAGGGACCGCCGAATAACCACTGCCGCCGACTGTGACGCCGCCACCGCTCCCGGACCACCGGCGCCGCCGTAGTGTTCCCAGATCGTGTCCATTGTGATGTCGTGAACCGAACGAGATTTTTAGCAGTACGCACCGGGAAGAGCATATAACAGGAAATTTTTTTTTTAATTTTGTGTCGGGGAAAAACCGACGCAGGACGATTTTAACAAAAAATAATATAATATTGCGTGCGTTGAATAAAATACTATACGCCTTCGTCGTGGTGTCGGCGAAATAATAGTTGTTGCGAACCGGGATGATCTGAGAGGTGAAACGAAAAAATATTCGCAGCCCGTCGTCTCCGTCCGTCACGTGTAGTGTCGTGTGCACGCGTGCAAATAAATCGTCGTCTCCGCGGGTCGTCGCGTAGATCTCCGGCGCCGGAGACGGACGTTCGAGCATTCCTGCGGTAAGTTTCAATAGGTAACATGTTAATATCAAATGTTTTCACCGTGTGTTATGTAATTAGAAAATGGACTCGCCGCACGATGCGACGACGCACTGTGATCACGTGTATTTGAAGAACGATTTAAAGTATAAATTAATGTGTTATAGCTAGGTGATATATTATGTATATTAGCACTATATTATTGTGGTGCTCATATTGGAAAAAAAATAAGTTGAGATAAACTCAATCAACAATATTTAAGGACGGCGGTCCCAGAGTAAAAATTAACGAACCTTTAGCCTTTTGGGTGGCTTTGAAACTCACATCCATAGGCCCAAAATATATAAATAATTTTAAAAGAATATATATTATCCAATAATATTATTGAGTGTTGGTACTTCTAAAAATAAATTCAAACAAATATATTCTGGGCTTTGATCGTTTTGATTAAAGTCAACTTTGACCTAATTTCACGATGAACATTATCATATTTTAATTGAATATACATCATTTCTGATTTTATAAAACAAAAATCAAAACAGTAAAATATCAATGAGACGAAATGCTTTTGTGAATTTCAAGTGAAAAATATCTTGGTAATTGGTGCGGTTTGGTACCATAACCATAATCAGTTGTATGATTCGTGATCAATACTATTATTACAATATACTTTTTAATAAAGCTTCACCAGATACGAATTACAAAAATGGTACATATTAGATATATTTAAGTGAAAAAAAATGTTGCAAAATATTATACGACGTAGGTACCGTCATGCTGTTTGACGAGAATGAAGAATTAGAGGAAATAATACATCGTGCGATCAAATTCGTAAATAGTTTCTCGCACACCAACATTTTGGACTCGGCACCGTTCGTGGAGGCGCATCGATAACACCGATGACGCGCCGGCTGAGATGCATCAGGGACGGGCGCGATGAAAACGCACACGTGCGTAAGAAAAAAACCGTTTTGACGATGATAATAGTATAATTATTTTATAATTGTATATGATAATTCGTTAATGACCTCCGTACACGGTTGCTCTGACTAATCCGGTGCAGTGTCGATTACAGACTGAGGTGAATAAAGTATATACTATTATTATTATAATATATAACACACACACAGGACGTGTTACGCCCTGTCCTCGCTAAATGGACGGCACAACGTTCAAAAAGTTCAATAGTATTAGTGCAATACGCTCCATTTTAAATAATTTCCATCGGGTAAAAACCCTGTACCTTAATATTATTATATCTGCAGCAGTGGTTCGTGCGTGACTGTCTTGTTGCGGACGCTGGTGTGAGCTGATGGCTCCGAGAGTTGTTCTTTTACCACGGTTGCTTACGTCACATTTTCTTATGGTATTTGTCGGTGTCGCGTCGTCCGGTGTAACACGACACAACAATATCAGCCCCCCCCCCCCGCGCCCCACGTTTACCACTTGCCCGCGGCCATCAACAGGTAGTGCACCGGACATTATTTCAGTAGTATAATATTATTGATACTGTTTACTATGTACCTGCTAAATATTATAATATATTTGGGATTATAAATATAAAGTATCGATTTCTTAATACGGTGTCCAAATGAAAGTGCTCGAGTGTCTTCGTAGGTAGCAATATCGATATCGGCGACTGGGGTTGTTATACATCTTAACAAATTATTAAAACTATCATCAAAGTATATAATTCTTCCATGCGATAAAACCATAGACTCATAAAAAACGATTAAGACGTATAGTAAACACAACTAACCACGAAGCAGCCGCGAGTGGATGCTGGTTAGTTTGTATTCAAACTAGTATAAAATATAATAATATAAGTCACATAAGTTCTATAAGTACCCCTAGTCTAAGTATAGCTGAGTTCATACGACTCGTGTATTTGATGAATATTATACAATGTGTACATGAAGAAAGAACGGCCGGCGTCATATTATAGTACACCTTAAGTTATGAAAAAAACACCTTTAAAGGGGAGTATACCGTTTTATTTTTTTAGTTATTGACAATTCAACTGTTTTTTAAACAAAACCGAAACTACTACACATTTTCTGTCGTATCTTAAAAACTTTTCAAATTTGTATCGCAATTTTTTTTTTGAAAAAGCTATATTTTATTGTATTATACAAATTATTTTTATTAAATTAAAAAAAAGTAAAATAAAGTTGGGAAAAATAAGGATTTTTAAAAGGAAATCACGTCTAATTCCAAATAAACCCCTATTTACCTACTAAAGTTTTAATTTACATTGTACTATTGTACAAAATTCTACTTTTTTTAAATTTAATAAAAATCATTTTTACATTTCTGGTCTGATAGTGTATGTTAGTTGATAGTAAAATAAAATAGCTTTAAAAAAAAATTACCTCCCCCCTCCCCTTAAGGGTTTTTTCATAACTTAAGGTATACTATCATAATTTATGACGCCGGCCTGTCACTTCTTTACCGGACACTTTGTATATACGAACACTCTAATAATCGTCGAGTTACTAGAATATAGTCAGCTAGAATGCTAGATCATTCTCGCTACTCGTGTATTTGAAGAATCAGGAATATAATATATATACATACTTCTTTAACTCTTGTCACTTTACCGATAATACGCGGGGATGGTGACGAGTGACGAATAACAATTATACCGAAATACCGAATATTTTTACAAGGCGTATTCTGTTCCAAGCGCATGGCGAGTATCGAATATATTAATTATTATCAAATACACGAATCGTGGGAACCAGTGATTATCTACCACTAATTACATTTAATAACGAACTATTAATACAACGTTATACTGAAAACATCCTTAAGTATACGCAACACATATTTATTCAAATTATTATGGGTTGTCGTGTAAAATAATAATACAATACAGTCATTAAATTATTTTTTGCCAATATAAAATTGGTTTTCAACAGAGTGGAAGAAATTAACATTTGTTTGAAATCATTAAAAAGGTTTGAATGGTTCATTTTATGCAAGATATATTTTGCATTTTACTTAAATCTGGTCGATTATTTTTTTAATGAGAAGATAAGTTAGTACCTTTTCGTTATTCTGCCTGGTGCACACCCATTGAACTAATTTTATTTCGTCTGATAACTATTCTATACTGTAAAAAATATTAACCGCATAATATACCGACTGATAATATCATAATGCATTTTAGGTAATTTAAATGAACGATATATAGTACACGTTTTTGTAATGAATCAATCGATATATTTTAATAATATACAGTGACATTAAATTATAATAAAAAAGTCCTCAAAAAGCAAGATATAAAAATTATAAAATTAACAAAATGTATAATATTATAAAATCCATTTTTATAAGTTATTTTTAATTTAACAATACATAAAATGATAAATATAAAAAAAAATATTTTTTACTATATACTTTATTTGTTTAGTGTACACAATAGTCAATAAGTCAATAATTATACTAAATAAAATAATAAAGGTTTACTTCTATACAATTATCCAAAACCTAGAGTATTTTTTCATTCATCAAATAAATTTTCAATTTTTAATACTATATTATAAATTATTATTATTTACATAAATATAAACAATTTAAAATAGTCAACTCTTTTTATTTAATATTCAAAAACAATTTTAAAGTTCATGTAATACTATTTTATATTTTCTCTGGTAATTATTACAAACACTTTTTCTTATTTATTAAATATTCTATAGTTTGACACCTATGTGCTTTGAGCATATTATAGTTACCTATATTGATTATATTAAAGTACAACAATTTTTAATTAATTTATAACAATTTATACCTAAATAATATTAATATTTATTAGAAAGTATATTTTATACTGTGTAAACTTATATTTTATATATTATCTACACTTTTCCATATTTATAATTAAACTCAATAAAAAATATACGGAGGTATAGAAATAAATCATTGTTATACGATTCAGAATTAATTAAATTGGAATAATTAAACACTGCTCAGACAAATCTTTGAAATAATGTTTTCTGGAATGAATAAAAAAAAAAATGTATTATAAATCTTTGAAGCATAATATAATAGATATATTATATAGGTACCTACAAACAATTTATCTTGAATAATTATTGTTTGGTTCAAGTCTTGAATACATGGGTGAAATTATAAATAGAAATTATTTTATACTCCAAATTTATTTAATTTAATTTTTAAATGTTTTAAATTGTATAAGTAGTATAACTTATCTAGCTTTATCTAATCTTACTAGTTAGTAACTATAATATTATCTGGACCATTTTGAGGTAAAGAGATTCGTGGTATAGGTACATTATAATAATAAGTAGTAATTTTATTAGTTGATTTAAAGTATTAGACCGATTAGAGAAATATAAATGTTTTTATATGAATTTTTTTTTTGCTATTTCTCAAAGTTTTATTCTTTATGTCATATACCTACTTGGATATTAATTCAAGTTTAGATTGGTGTAGAATGTTATGTAGAATAAGTAGAGTACACGTATATCCCTCACGCGTGTGTAATCTCCATTGACTTTTTTTCAATATAAAAAATATGCGAAAGTGTTTTTTCTAATATATATTCGTATATAATATGTAATATTATACACGGGATGATTCCCCAAACATGGTCACTCACATTGTTTTCTTTAATGGTGCATTTATTCAATTTATGATTTTTGAATTTTTTAAGAATGATCAGATGTTTTTAACATATTTTTAAGTACACTAGGTTTTTATACCAGTTAATGTATAATTTTGTGGCAATACAAACGTCTGAACCAACCTTTTTAACCATTAATAATTAAGGGGATGATTTTTCTGAAAATGTTGATCTATCCAAATCATAATTTGAACAAGTAGGTAGTTTCTGAGTAATTAAAATATATATGTACTAAAGATAATATATTATACAGTCCTTAAAAATTTAAAAATGTTTTTACAAAACACAAAAGAGATTTAATCGGATGTAATTTGATCTAGTATATTATTAATTATAATACTCGAACTATTTTTTTTCCAAATTATAAAATGTTGATTAAAGTTCCTAAAATCTGAATTTGAATAAATTTGTTATTACGGAATGAATCGGGCGAACATTCTTGATAATAATATCCTGTATATAATGTTTTTTTTATTTTTAATCCTCCCTCCCTTCCTTTATTGAACACATAAATGTACGCTACTGTCTAGAAGAAAAGATTTGCGTAAATACTAAAGACATAGGTATATAATAATATGATACCTACAACATTTACACCGAGTCTTAATGTCATAATCCTAGCTAAACTGTTTGCCTAGATGGGCTTGGGTAAGAATCTAAAATCCATGCGCAAAAATATATGGAAAATACTTCAAATGCACAATAGTTATTTGAGAGAATAAATGTTCGTTTATGTGCAGTAAATAGTACTTTAATACGGTTTATTTAAGAGGCCTACTCGACGTTTGTGTGTCTTTAATAAGGATAAATATTCAGGCAATATGCAATTTTGTTGCCGTCGTCCATGGTATTTGTGTTAGTCGTCGATGATGATAAGTATGAGTGTAATTGTATGTGGGTACCGGGCTATTTACGGGATGTGCGCACATGTCAACGGCGACGCCAACCAAAAATAAAATGCATGATTTTTTGCTCAAAACAAGGTTTACAGAATAACTCTTATGCATCGTAGAGTGGTTTGATTTGATTAACTGTTTATTCGACAGAAAGAGGATTGTTTTACACAGGGTGCATTGGACTTCAATTTTTAATTTCGTTGCTTCTCACAAAAATAACAAAAATTAAAAAAAAAAAAAATTATATAAATATGATCACTCTACGAGGCGTGAGAGTTTTTCCTGTAAGGCATGTTTTCTAGTAACACAACAGGTCACGTGCAAGCCCCTTAAGTGAAAATGTTTTATCGTAAGTAAATAATACAAAAAGGCATGCTTCTTTGATATAGTAACAAGTAGTTCTAATTGGGTTTTACTAATAGTTTATAGAAACAGAGCATTTTAAAAACGAACAACTAGGTAAATAAATTATTTTTAACAATTGTATTTTGAGTATTTTTGTTTAATAGTTTATCAAATACATAAACACAATTACATAATTTAGACCAATCGATCATTTTATTGAATGAATAGTATTTTAATAATTATTGTAACTATTATTGATGTGTACAAGAGTTGAAAACGTTTTCATTATTGTACTAGTGTAATGTACAATTGAATTATGTTTGGATATTTTTATTTTTAATAAAAATTAAAATCAGAAAATTCCCTCGGGGAAATATTTCATAAACGAAAACGATAACACATATCCACGATACATTAAAATGGCCGTATAATGAAAATTAATTGGTAAAATAATAATATTATTTACAATATTATTCATAATGAAATAATGAGTAGGTAATATCAATTTTGTAAATAATACCAATTACCAGTTATCATATTATACAACACGTCAGTAACGGTCTGGAGTAATTTGCATTAATTAATCGGCACTGCTATTATACAGGATATACCCACACGTCAAATATTATTTCATCGCTTAGGAAAAGATAATATTAATAATAATATAATAATATAATATACAAATTGTGTAATAAATTATTTAGACATAACAATATCGATCGATGAGTGTTTTTATTTATTTTTGTTTTTTTTATTTTCTAAACGTCAACCAAACTTCGTGGTGCGCATAATATACTACCGTAGTCCGTAGGTATATAATACAATAACATGTAATATATACATATTTGTTAGTCGTGCACTACAAACCCATATTTTATAGTAACTACCTACATATTATACGTTGTAAATAATATTCGATCATTCAACACGCAGACCCGACGGTTTTGTTTTTAATCAAACAGCGGTCCACGCCGTGAACCTTAATGAGCACTGTTCTGCCTAATAGCCACTGTGTCCAACTTATATATTATTATTATAGCAGAGCAGTATCTTGAATAAATTACCATTGTCGTCCGGACGATCCGCCGCCGTTAAATTATTACGGCCCCGCCAGAACGGTATAAGTTGCCGTGCGGAGGGGTGGGAGGGGAATGGAGGGGTAAAAATCGTCCGTAGGGGAATCATTATTATTATTGCGATATAAACGGATGTAAAATAGTACCTAAACACGGGCCACGGTGTGCATACATTCCACACCATATCAGGACGGCGATATAATTAATATTACTGCTATATATTATCATAACATCGCGTCGGATTACTATATAGACTTTATTTTCAGCGCATACACGGCAGCCGCAGTGTTGATGTGGTTTTTTTTTTCATGACGATTTGAACCCAATCCATTGCATATAGTTACCTACGTGTTGTACAGCTACGGCGGCACCCACATAATATTGCTTTGGTGCATTTAAAAATGAGTCACGTACTGAGATTGAAATTTATAAACCCGAAGACGTTGGTAATGTAATATTTAAATACATATTTTCGTGTCTGCTTGCACGCAGTAATGTAAAAATAAAAATCCGTTTTTCTATAAACACATATTACACACAAAATATATAATACAATAATGCTTATAAACATAATATATAATGCTTTGTAAAATAACCATCAGCGTTTTTCATAATATCATATTATACTTATAGTTACGGACCAACCGCAGTAATTCAAATTATTACAAACATCGCGCGTCTTGGTAAGTATAACGGCGAGGCTTGTATATTACCAATAAATAGTATTATAAGAATATACCATCACCGCGTTATATTATTATTATAATTTACAGTGGTAATATTTGTATACGTTTTAATGCGAGTAGTAATATTTTATTATAATATTAGTTTGGACATTTCGATCATGTCGAGAGCTGGACTGAAAGTACTGATGTGAAAGTATGTTACGGTGTAGGACTGCAGGTACCAGGTAACCAGGTACGTATATAATAATATAGTAACAGCACCAGTGGCGCGGTGAAGATAATTTTTTGAGGCCTGTGCCTCAACATAAATGGGTGGGTGGTGGGGTGTACTGATGTGAGGCCATGAGAATAATATGATAAATTGACTTGTCATAATAGAGAATTAAATGTTAACAAATAACAAACCGTTGGGAAGATAGAGGGGACTTGTAAATTGTACAATTTGTACTTATAAAAGTAGTGGTGGTGGTAGTAGTAAAATAAAAATGCATTGGGCCTCACACACAAAAAATTGTCTACACGCCACTGCAGCACCTAATATTGAACGATTCATCATTGACGTCATGACGTATTTTGAGTTATAAATTCAGAATGACCATCGAGTATGGTAATTAACTATAACTATCATACGTAATTATGATTACTTGTATACGCAAACCGCTTTCGTACGTAATGGCTGAAATGCATATTTCTATTCTGATCGTTTACGGTCAAGCAATCGAATTTGCGGACAGACAATTAATGCTTTGCTAGGTGCTAAAGATTGGCCCTTTAAACGGTTTGATGGTCAAATGGGGTGGAACCGAAAACGTCCACTAAGTGGTAAATAATTGTAATTCGCTTGGTGACTTATGTTAAAAATTTAAAAATACTATAGTCTATAGCATAATGAGTACGTAATATTATAATAATATAGTCTACACTATCATTGAAATACTTTATTGTGAAATACTATGTGCAGTGTATTCCTAATCAAGTGTTTTAAAGTCGCCAAGCTAAGTTGAATTATTTAGCAGACTATTTTAACATAAATGATAGTAATATCTTTAGTTCAAAGACTTTGCTATAAAATGATATCAAAACGTTTAGAGCATTTATTATTTGTATAGGTACTTGGCGATTTTTTACACGGAGTTTGATGGAGTGTTTTTGATGGGATTATTTTATAATTTTATTCATACGTGATAAAATTCACGTAGTTGGCTATACTGTGAAATTACGTTTGTTATAATACACTCGTATGCCTTAAAAATGCCTATGCGGAGCGCCGTCCTATTAAATATAATACATTCTAACAACTATACTAGGTACCTATGTCGTCGTACTAAAAATAATATTTGTCCACGACATTACGTCCCGCCTATGATGGCGCAAACACTACGGACTTTAATATTTACGTGTATTAAAATCACAGACAATTATTTTTGTTAGATTTTTTACGAATTAATATTATTATTCACCAAATATTACTATACTATTTTAGTGTATACTAATATAATACTTTAATATGAATCTAAATTTGTATTTAAGAGTTGTTAAATAAATCGTGTGCTGTAACTATGTAAGGCAAGCATGTAATTAAACCTAATTATTTTAAAACATGTATTTATTATTTTAATCAATGTATGTATAATGGCTTAAATGTCAAAGAAGAAACTTAATTTTCATGACCAATAAAAAAAATTAAAATTAAAAATATACTTTAATACAATAAATAGTTTTAGAATAATTTATGCAAGCTTTTAAAAATATACTAGCTCAATATCTTGGCTTTGCTCGTGTGCAGTTTTAATGTATAATTTTACCTGATCTTCCCAAATAACGGCAATAATTTGTATGAAAAAAAATTTAAAAATACTAATTTCTACTATTAATAATATTATAATATCTGCAACCAATGACGACCATGTATAAACAAGAAAAAAAGTTTCAATTTACACCGTGAATCTCAAAATCCTTGTTTGAGCACCTCTTTAAAATTTCAAATGTAGGAATATTCTTTCTTATTACACATCTAGATCATTAGAGGAACCACTATTCAAAGTTTCAAGTTTGTACGTTTGGTAGTTTTTGGGATGTAGCGATGAGTGAGTGAGTGAGTGAGTGGTATTTAATCATCAAAACTAACTCATAAATTTACATTTAATTTAAATCATGCCACCTTATTGTTATTAAAAAAATGTATAGTAAGTTATAATTATAATAATAATCAATAAAAAATAATATTTCAAAACAAAAATGTATAAAATAAGTAAAAGTTATCATTATCCAAAATAAGTTTTGTGATACATTTTAAGAGTTTCGCAGCAGATGGAAAAATCAACAGCCAATGGTTGGCGCTAACGTTTATTTAGGATAATGTTCCATTTGATAATTTGATCAAGTATTGAGTGTATAAAATAAAATTTACCACGGGAAACTCTAACACGAACTCATTACTCATTAGTTTCTTGATTTTATTTTTAGTTTATTTATATCAAAACGAACAGTAAAAATCAATATTTTTCTTTTAGCTAAAGCTAAATTATAAACTATTTACAGTTGCAAGGTAAGTTCTTTACTTATACATTTGATTTATAGTTGGTTATACTGAAATAACATTATTACGTTGCAAAATATAATACGTGCTTAAGAATTATTCAGCAAGCGTAGGTTATTATTTTAGTTTAATTATTAAACTAGATTTAATTTAATATTTAATTTGATAAAAGTTTCAAGAAGAAAATCAGGTTGTTGATAATTTAATTGAAAACAATCTTTAATATCGTCCAGCAAATTTGTTATGTTTTTATCAATTGATTATATAATTTTATAATATAGATTATGGACGTGCACTTTTAAAATGAGTTGATTTAAATATCAAAAAAAAAAAAAAAGGTTAATGATCACGCTTATCAATAAACAAAAGTATTAAAAGTAATATGTAATTATTTTAAATCAGCTAGAATGCTAGATATACATATAAATAGATTTTGCGTAAAAATTCCCGTTTTCCTTAATTTTTCTTTGTTTTTTACGTCGTTTTAGAAAACTACTGGGAATTTTTTACTTTTGACCCCCCAAGAGTACCAACTAGATTCACTTTCAGAAAAGTTACTGTTGAAGAAAATCCAAGCATTTTTACTGTCCTATAAGGTGATAACAGACACAAAAATAAAAAAATAATAAAAAACACACATCTTTCTAAAATACAATAGTATAATGAGTACATAATAATATATATAGTCTACGGTCATTGAAATATGTAGTGTATTATTACTAATCAAGTGTTTCAAAGTCACCAAGCTAAGTACAATTGCAGACTATTTATATAAATTATATCTATAATTCAAAGACTTAGCTATAAAATGATATGGCAACTTTTAGAGCCGTTTTTTTTATACTTAGTCATTTTTTACACGTAGTTTGACTGAGTGTTTTTATTAGGATATTATTTAACAATAACAAACTATGTACAGCACATATTGATTGAAAGTTAAAAAATAACTATGGAATAATTTGTTTTAAAAGAATTTGGATTTGAACAGATTTTTAAAATCTAAATTAACGTTAGTTGTTCTGTATATGTATATTTCGATTTTTATCTTAGAAATTACAATAATATCTCAGAGAAAATGTCGGATATATTTTTGGAAAATGTGCGGTACACGTTTCCATAAACCACAAATTGCTAGCCTTTCTTTCGTATAAAATACAAAAATAAAGACGGTTGTGCATTTGAATTTAGTAAGTTATTGCTTGACTCTTGTGTGTTAGAAGCCAGATATCTGACATAATGGTTCTTTGCGATCTAATAAATGGTTTTATTGATCTGTGAAATTGTTTTGTATGGTGTAAGGTTTCTGATTAACATTTCCACAATATTACATACAATATATTATACACCATTAAAATAATGTATTATTTGTCGTCATAAGAACAAAAAAATACATTAATATATATGAACCGCTAACATTTTTTCAACAAATTGTTATATTAATTTCACACATAGCGTACCTATACTCACACCGTAGGTATCGAATAACTTGAAGTTTTTATGAAACTCGACCTACGAGTAAAAGAATAAAATATTGTAAAATGTTACATTATTATTATTACATTTATATTTTCGACGTTCAGACGCCTATAACTATAGCGTGATGATAATTATAATATTCTTTGAAATGTTTTTATTTTTCCATCACATCAACGCGTGCCTAATTTATATCAGTATAATATTTATAATGCGTTCACGCAAATGTATGGCCTGAAAACGTTCTCGGCGATGGTCGGGTCATCAATCAAACAAAACTTACGACGAATTAATTCACGACCGCACATGCAAATATATATTATATACCTGTACCTAACCTATACTTGGCAGTCGTGGAATGGTGCAGGTCGTATTATACCACGTCACAAGCTGTAAACAAACGCAGCGCCCAACAGAGCTCCGCCGAAACCGTATAATATTATAAACAGAGCGTTTGGAATAAAACATTTGAAAAATAAAACAGCCACCAGCCACCACCCTCCCTCCGCGGACATAACGCGTGCGCTTACAATATTTCACGAATAATATATTATTACACACTTTTTAATATTATCGTATGCCTAACAGTATAATAATATAACATAATGTATTCGTTTTTTACGGACCCGTGACCGTTGTACACTAAACGTCGCGTCCGAGCCGGACTCGAGTATTCACTCGGTGTCACGGCCAGCGAGTGTATAACGTCCGCGTAACCCTTTTTATCGTCGCGGTTTTGGAAATTAGGCCGGTGGGATTACGCGCGTGGCGGTGAAGGGAGGTCGATTCTGTATGGAAAAAAAAAAATAATAAGGACGATTTATGCGCATACAAATAGTGTTATGATAAACCTATACGCTTGGTGGCGATGGCGGAAACCAGAGGGGAAAATCCAACTACAGAGAGCAATACGCGCATAGTTAAAAAAATAAATATAAAATACCGCTACGTAATTAAAATTTAACCACATCCCATATTATTCATCATCATAAAAATAATAATAATAACTGACGTTAGTTAAAACCGATTATCCGAATATGCGTGCAACTATAGTTCGGTGGGTTAACCAATACCTTTGCAGCAGGCCACGTTGAAATGTGCTTTATCCCTCGTCGTAAATATGATTAAATCAGACGTTTACTTTTTTACATACTAAGTTTATCCGAAATTCCAGAATATTGTTATTATTATAAAACGATATAAGTCGATAAAATCGACATTTGTAAAATATACACTAATTATTGGTCAGTGGTTGATATTTTTATGTTGGGGCTAATGTGGAGCCTCCCCTTGGTACTTATTTATTTTTCTAACAGATTTATTTAATATTATTATATTATATTTGAAACCGTGATGTATCTTGTTAAGACTTTATAATAGCTTTATAGTCTATTTCAATTTTTTGAAAATAAAAACAAAAATATGGGAAAGTTGATCTCAATTCTTAAGTAAATCTAACGACAGATAAATAATATCACCGCTTTCAACTCCTCTTAATACAACCATTGTCTTGAATATAGGTATCTACCTATAATGATATATTATAATATAAATACTCAAATATATTATATTGAAATGTGCTAAGTATTAAACTAATACATTATTGCTAATTAATAAAATTACTGTTTGGTATTTTTTAAAAAAATCCATAAACCATCACACAAAATATGAATAATATTTGTATACAAAATTAAATTAAACTTAAATTTAAAGAATATTTATAATATGGTATATGTTAAAGAGTAGACTATAGCTTAACTATGGATTTATACCTAACCTCATTCTACGATTGCAGAATACAATAATAACCTGTAATATTCTTTAAATTACACTCGCGTGCCAAATCAATGTATTATACCTATGCGATATGGTTATGTAAAAATAATTGAATTCGATCGGAGAAATAATAAAACGCAATAATGTTATATAATACATTTTTTTATTCGTTATATATATTTTTATTCGAAACACAATTTGTATACAATCCTTTACCAAAAACAATAAATATCGAAATATGAAATTGAACCTTTATTTTTAACTAATAATGGATTGTTAGCTTTTTTGTGTAATATGAGTATAAATGTATAGAATAATTCAATCCATTTTAATTAATTAAAGTTTTATTTACAAAGAATACATTTAAAAACCGTCCAATTTACTAAAACGCATATAAAAATTCCATCACGCAACAGTCCACATCATCATATTGTTATCATTAAATTAAACACTATATTAATTATTGTACATCGTCGTCTAAAAAATAGTATTATGTGAGTACGTCATCAGGATAGGATTGAGTACAATGGTTTGAGAAATATTTTAACAAAATTCCATTTGCATTTGTCAACCCGGGGAATTCTCAAATACATTCACCAACTTTTCTATACTTGAATCTAAATACATACATTATAAAATAAGAGATGGATCCCTGTCGAACAACCATCGTGTTTGATTTATTTTCACGCTCGGTTTGAAGAAACTAGAAATTCAATTTCTCTGCCAAGCTTGGAAATTAATGATTAGATAAGAATTTATAAAATTGAAAATCATCAGACTCAATAAAACTATTTGCACGGCGAATTAAGTTTTATGGGGTGACTTAACTTTTATTTAATATTATATGAAATTTTGTTCTTGTCATATTATATATTGTATTACGTATATAAGAACACGTGTATTTTTCATCGATCCGTAAATATTATATTATACCTATTGAGAATTCTTATAAAAGGCTTTATAATATAAATCGAATTTAATGCTGCATGATAAAATATTCAATGATAAAAGGTAAAAGATTTTTTTTAACTTGCATTTTACATTTATCAGCCATCGTTTTTGATGCATAAACTTTGATTTTCCAAATATAACAAGAAACTTTGTGAGACAAAAAGTTATCCAAAATAAACTATGTTATGAATTTAAATTCAAAAGTTAAGCAAAGGCAAAAAGGCAGTTAGTTTAATAATAATAATTGAAAAAAACGGCTTTCTCACTTCAATTTTCATAGAAACATATTCTAATGTTCCTTTTTTTACCTTTTACTAGTTGTTGCGCTGAATAAAAATATGGCCAAAATCAAGTTTGAAATTACCATTATGTTTAATATAATATTTCTATTGTTACGTAAATGAGGTTAGGTTAGGATTTACATAAAGGTAATACGTATACATATTATTTACGTATGTGCATAACGCGACGTTGGATATACTTTCTTACATACTCCTTGGCACGGCGAACAAGCACGATTTCGGTAGTTATATTAAGATTATCCATATACGACAATCGGTCGACTTCAAGTTCATCATAATATTATAATATATTACATGTTATAGTTTATCGTGCGACGCACTAATATAAATCTCGGATGTGAGGGTCCGACCAACAGACTAAATTACTTTAATGCTTTGTTGCACAGGGTCAACACATGCAAACACTTATCCGTGCCCAATGCAATCGCTCTGTCCGTACACAATTTTGACGTATTATATTACTGACGACACCTATACATCAAGACTGAAAAAAAAACAGAAATAGACATTGTGTAGGTATTTAGTTTGTTGCAAACAGGTGTCGGACGGTGAATACGTGGTTAGGAAATTTACATCGTAAACATGACGAGCAAATGTCTTGTGCGAACGCGACAACACACACACACACACACACATACACATACACACATTCACACAAAACGCGTACGAATCGTATTTGTTTTTAGACGTGAATTTTCCCGCCATACTGTTTGCACAGGTTCAAAAAGGAAAACGAATTAAACCACTTCTTACGCTACGAGCACTGTCGACCCGGGAGCTGCAGGGAATCCATTATAGACGTGATATATATATATATATGTATGTACGTGTATTTGGTTAGCACACGTTCTACAGCGGAAAAACTTTAAGGTAAGGTCAGAATATCAATAGTATAAACATATTATACAAATGAAAATACTTTTCCTGCCGGTGTGCATGGTTAAGTACGTTGCATAAGTGTGTACTTCTTTCTCTATCCGGTAAACTGCGCTATATATCATCGTATTATATTCGTATATATGATTATACTCAGCGAGACATTTTCATTTTATTTAACTTTGACTCGGTTCGTCCTCCATACTATTGTTGTTGTACTTGTTGTCTTGTGTCGGTTTGTAACACGTGTGTTTTCGTTTCGATTGATTTTATTATCTCGCGTTTACAACGGCGCTACCTGCTCTAACATAAGGGTGTTATGACAGAGCAAAATGCTGTTTCGTGACTTGTTCGACGACTGATGAAATAACATGCAAGATACAAACCACCGACCACCACATAGCTAGACGTCGTTTTTTCAACGAAATAGAATATTGTTCGTCCAAGTTTAAAATATATTATGTTTTTATCGTCAAGTGTATCTACTTACTGTGAGTTTTGCTTCTCCACACCCGGTTACTTTTAAATTATTTTGCCTCTTATACCATTTATCTATGGACCTATGGTAATATAAATACCATGGAGTATACAAATCATATGCAGAGTACGTTGTATTTAATTTTTTCTTCCTATATGACGCGTTACATTCAGTTGGGCCAATAATAATATTTACATCGAGACAACTAGGTATTTAATTAATAATGATAGAAAAAAAGAATAATGACGTGTCAATATGATATTTATTGGGTCAATATACAGTATTTTCAAAATCTAAAATATAGGTAACAATAATTTGTCATCTACGACGAACACGCATGCGCACTGTCCATGGTGATGGTGTAGGCTTACCCTACCAATCCTACATGTTGTGTAAGTACATACGGAAATAAGTTAGGTGAAATAACAAGTTTTATGAAAAATAATAATAGGCACGTAATCAAAAGCATGGATACAAGTCTGTCATCGCTGTGTAAATCAGCTTTTTAAGTTAATGAATAACGCAGTTCCGCACTGAATTCTCAAGTTTCACACTTGAGTTATAATAATGTATTAATGTGTAAACACTGTAAACGTTCTTAAACGCATTACCTACATAATTGTACCCCAGTACACGAGCCGACGTAACATTTTACCCTAAGTGTTATTAATTTTAATGACCGTGTGCATGTGTATTTAATCTTACAATTATAGTAATATTATCTTGGGAAATCTTTTCTTTGGCTAGTTAAATAAAATAAAATAAATTGTATACCACTTCCTAACTGTATAACCACAAAAATAAAATCAAAGCTGTCAAAAAGTAATAATGATTGTTATTGCATTACTAATACATAACATAATATTCTGTTGACACATTTATTTAGATAGCTAATATTAATGACCAATAATACTTTATGATACTAACTATAATGTTTATATTATAATACAAATAATTACGATGTAATATATTAAAATATTTTAAGACATGTACTTTCACAATCTATTCCACAGTTTTTTATTGAATAATATAAATGGACAAATATGTATATAGTATTACATATCATCTAAATAATTAATACCTAATACTTTTTCATATATATTTTGCTTTTAACAAGTTCACTTGTATACTTTTATAATGTTTTTCTCAAATGATTGCCTAGTAAACATTTGTTTCATATTATTTTGAAAACTTGTGCATTAATGTACTATAATATAATACAAAGATGGATTTCCACATACAAAATGTCAATATAGATATAAATAAATAATTTATTGTATTATATTATGTTCAGTAATTACTAATGGGTTTTAGACAAACGATTTTTTTTTTGTTTTTACTTTTCTACGTATAATTACACTATTGTACTTCAACTTGAAGTTGAAATGTAATTAAAATTGTATAATTGCAGTGTTTTAAACAATTATAACGACCGTCTGTAGGATTTATTAAAAAAACAGTTTGATGGTGGAAAACAAAATACTATATTATTAATCGAATTATTGTAAATCAAGTAAATGTAATGTTACAAAGTGCATTGTTTAGTTCCATCGATTTGAACATGTTAATTATAACAATGATTTCTATTGTGAACGTTCAACGCATATGTTATGTATTTTATTTTATATCCTCCAACCTCAGTGTATTGTTAATAGGTGTGTTTTTATTGAAATCGGAAGTCTGTTATGCGTGCGGGGTAGGAATTTCCAGGTAGATTATTTTCCTATTATTCCGGAAACGTCCTGGCTGCATGCTGAAGCTTAGGTTATACGTATACACATTTTACATTTTAATACATTTTCTATCCATTTGTTCACTGGGCAAGAGTGTGAAAGAAGCATACGTAATATTGTATTATTTAAATGCATAAAAAAACATCACAATAATAAATAATATTACGAAAATATTATGTGTAGTTAAATTGCCTATATAAAACGCCGTGTAATCGTAATAATATTAGTAAATTAGTATCTAACTTAAATGTTATTAGTATTTTTATCACTGAAATGTGTAAAAAAAAATTTATCGTAAGAAACTACAGTCTAGACAACAGAAACACAATATTCTAAATATTGTGATACAAACGCTGGTATTAAGGATGGAAAAATTTTCATTGAAAGCATGCACTGTTTATATCTGTCACGGTTGGCATAGAAGTACGCGTTTTACAGTGGTACTAAGTACCTACAAATAAATTAAATATAAAAATAAAATAAAATAAAATAATATAAAATAAAAAATACATTCATCGCTTCGCTCAGAATCTAAAAAAGTTAAAACGGGTTTAGGTACATAATTTATATATTATTATTTATTGTTTATTTGTCGTAGATTAATACATTTTCCCCGGCGAGCAGTTGATTCTTCTGTAGTTATGTTATACTAAGAAGATAGGAATAACCATTATGAATTCATCGTACGATATAACCATCGATTTATATAATATAATTATAATACGTCCTAGGTAGTAATCAATAAAATATTATACAACTAGTCGTATGCTATAAGACGTATCTTGTACATAAATTAAAAAGTCAACAATACCATTATAAATTTATAACGTAGGTTTAAATGGCCTTATGTTTTTAAAATATAATTATGTAACTCATAGGTACTCACTTTTTTAAAAATATTTATTGAGTTTATAACAAAAAATAAACTACAAAACCACGGTGTCATTATCATCTTAATACAATCGATAGTATTTATGTAAAGATCGTGCTAAGAATAATAATCGGTATCCAATTAAATGGTGAAATATTAATGATAATATTATAAATAATATGTAGGTAAAAATTTGTTATTCTCGTTGTTATTGGTCTTAATGTCAATGGCTACAGCTCATTTACGCACATTTATCTCTTAACAACTCTTAACAAAAACTAAACTCGTTCGCGCACAATTTACGAAAATAGAAATCTTTTTTTCAAAAAAATTTAACCACGTATATAACCTGCGTACATTCAAAATTTCGAATTAGTAATTGCAGATGGTGGAAAATTACTATACTCGTATAGCATTTTCCCTCGCCTTTTATAAGGCTTAGGAATTTCTATCTTATCATATCTAGTGTCATAGATGTCAGTATGTCACTAATAGTTTTAAAAATGTTGTTTGACCTATTTAATTTAGAATAACTTTGTTAGCCAGCCAGTATTCACAATTTGGTCGATTAAAAAAAAAAGGAAATCTAAAAAATAATTTTTACACTTCATTAAGTAATTATAATTTAAATCATTTTTAAATTTAAATTTATTCTTATTATTGATATGCGTTTGCATTAAAAATGTTGAAAATTAAATTTTTGTAGGTTTTTAATCAAAATATACTATTTTCATTATAATATAGTTTTGTTTTTTTAATAAAAATATTTCTATTCCACGAGTATTTTTAATTTTAATATTAATACATTTTTTTTTATTAGTCTTGACTTGAATTTCCATTGTTATTTGAATAATTTGGTGGATGTTAGGGCGAGAGGCATTCAATTGACTATTGAAGTGCATGTAAAAGTTTTCAGCTCCGTTCGTTGTTCTTGAGATATTATCTGGTTCACTAGCCCATAATTTTGGCCCTAAACCAATAGCTATAATTTGTCAATATAAAGACTGAAAAATCTACATTAATGATACATGGAGCTATTGAAATAATTTCATTAAATGCATGCGGAAAATCATTAGGGTTTAATAATGTAAACCGAAAAAGATACAGAAAATATTACCTATATTATTAGTATTATCTTTGTGCGATAGGTGTGTATATATTATTGTAAATTATGTTTAAACTCGTATGTAGGTATTAAATTATTTAAACGCAACTTATAGCATGAAATATAACATAAAACGTTGGGGAATACACGTTTTATCATGTTACGCATGCACATCAAATCCATAAATATTAAAAGTGAAATATTTATGAATAACTTGGTTTTCTTCAATATTCCAACGGGTTTTCATTGGATAATTGTTAATGTAATATATATATATATATATGTAGCAAATCAGAGGATATAATATAATATACTAGCTACTTTAGATTCATCATAGAGTAGATCACACATTTACCATAATTAATATAGAAAACTATAATATGTTAGACAACTAACCGGGTCACCGGGCAAATATTATGTACTTTAATATTAATAATTATAACGCAGAACAAAATACACATATCATACATAAATACATAATATATAATATATATGCATGCCGACTTTGTAATCTAATCCAGTTAAGTACAAAAATGTTAATTTATTTTAAATATCGACGATGATGAATGTATTTCACCGTCAAAACGTTAATAATGTATCTAATATTATTGGCCCAGCCGCCGGTGTTCACGTGACCATTCAAGCTAAGCCATGGTATTACACGTTATACCACTTAAACATAATGTGTATAGCCGTAGGACACTTATCTATGTGTGTTGCAAGAATGCTTCAATCTAGTTCAAGTGGTCTTCCGTTCTTAATAAATATAGAGTAATATCTTGCATTAACGACTGCAAAATTTTAATCAACTATAACAATCACTTTTAAAACTGAATCATGCACTTAAAACATACGTATTATAGGTTATAGTTTTAACTACCCTTTAGGTAATGGTATATTATTTGTTTGGTTTTTTTTTTTTTTTGTAACTTATGAGTAATTATTATTATGTTATAAAAATAATATTTAAGTATTTATGTTTGGAGTCTATTCACGCGTCTCACGTATGTTGGAGGTTTAAAAACAATAATTCGTAGACAGAACACTCTCGTAATTGGATTTAAATCTAATTAAACACAAGTTGGTATAAGACATAATATTATAAAAGTAATAAATAATAATTCATAGGAATGAAATAAAAATAGTACGTGATTTTTGCGCATCGGAATCGCATAAAAATACACGGACTGTACGGAAACACAAATACACGCGTCGCGTATTTATTGGGCTTAAGCGTAAGTTTTTAAAATACTTCTCGTCGTTAATATAATATTACCGGATAATAAAGTACAGTTCGTCATAGTATGTTTGTATGAGGTTAATGTGAAAAATCAATTTGGTGATTTATTTTTTGTCTTATCCATTGTTGTTGTTGTTGTTGTTGTTGTAACCGTCGCTGCTGCTTTTGACCTTTTCTCAAATGACTTTGATTGATCTAAATATCTCGTGTGGGGTACGAAAAACGACACTATCACGCCATCATGATAGGTGTATGCATTTTGTACCAATACCAGATATCTACTCGTCATCGTATAATAGTACTATCTACTATCTACGCCATTTATTTTATCCTTCAAAGCTACATTATTTTTAAATTTTTCCTCCCAATCCCCGACGTAAGCAAGTACATTTTATATTAATATAAAAAAAAATAACCCAGGGATAGTTACGGAGAAGGATGTAAGTACCTAAAAGGAAAAATAATTTACCACTTGTGTGTGCAGGTGAGTGTGTCGTATCGTTTAAATATTTATTATAATATTATATTTTACTTCTTAAGGGAAGTTCACATTACATCGAGTCGCGTTTTTAATGATCGTGTGGCTTCATGGTTCGTGCCATGCGTTTTTTTTTATGTTTATACCAAAATGCAATACCAATGATATAAATATTGTACCTGATGATAACATTTTATCATTTTTTTTAGTTATCACTTTTCTGCACATAATGAATGTAACCATGCAGCCAAAAGTTGAATATATTCAACTATATGCGGGTTTAAGGTCCAGGTTTCAGAACCATATGTTACAACCGGCTTGATAAGTGTCTAATATATTTGGGACTTTAGGTTTTTTTGGAAATTAATCTGGATTTTAGTAGCTTTGTCAGGCCAAAATAGCATTTATTTCCAGCTTGTATTCTCGCTTTTATTTCAATGTCTGTTTCATTCTTCTGTGTTATTAGTGCGCCAAGGTATTTGAAATGTTGTACGTTTCTGAACTTCGACTTCCAGGTACTTATTGCGGTTATCTATTTGGTTGCGTCTTTGAACTAACATATTATAATATACAGTCTTCTTGGAGTTAATATCTAAGCCTATACGTTTTGCAGCGTTTATGAGTTTTTTGACTATTATTTGAGTTTATCTTTACTTTCTGCCATGCATACTATGTCATCCGCATAAGCTAAGATTTCCATGTTGTTTTCTCCTAATTTTACAACTTCCTCACTTAAGGTTGCTTCTCTTTCTACTTTTTCCAAAGCTATGTTGAATAAAATAGGTGACATAGCATCACCCTGCCTTAGTCCAGTTGTCACCTGTATTTTCTCCGATAAGGTGTGTCCTACTTTTACTTTAATGTCAGTGTGACCTGTGCTACATTCTATGAGGTTTATTAGCTTTCGTGGCATTCCGAACTCTTCTAAAGTCTTTCTTAGAGATACCAACAACCAGACTATTCTACAAAAACAATTTTATGATAGAAAAATGTTTTTGTCACGTCTGCGCTGAAAGTTTGGTTTTCGATATCGGTTGAAGCGTTGGAAAGCGTTCTTTTTCCGTCCAGTGGACGGGAAAGTGGGAATCCCTTATAGTGCTGGGTGGTAAAATGAAAATCCCAAAATGTGCTTGGCGCACATATCACGCGCGTATCCCCATCAAAATCAGACACTGAAATATATACCACGGTCCTTACAAAACATAAACACTTTTGGCTACATCATAATATATTCATATTATAACTTCCATGCGTGACGCTTAAAATAAATAAAACCAAATCGTTTCTTTCATGAAATATTGTTGTCGTATAGAATTATAGTCTATAGTTGTTGCATAGATCCTTGCATTACTTCTGCCGTGATCGATTAATGCAGAGGCGTGACCAAAAATAGTATATGTGGCTCGTGCGGGAAAGAAATTTCAGTCTTGGGTGAAATATGGCCCTCGCCCGTGACTGAAATAGCTCACTTCCCGCCCTTGCCACACAATATACTATTACGCGTTATGCAAGGAGGTTATAATATCAATGCGAGATGTAACCAAAAGTTTACGTTTTGTAAGGACCGTAGTATAGATTTTAGTGTCTGATTGTGCAGAGGGTACTCGTGATATGCACGCTCAGTACTTTTTGGGATTTCCACTTTACCATCCGCTGAACGGAAAAAGGTCGCTTTCCAACCCTTCAACCGTCATCGAAATTTAAACTTTCGGCGGAGGCGTGACAAAAAATTATTTTACACTACACGACATAGTGTACTGTAAACTCCTCTTAATTCTTTTGCATATTCATGTGCCTATACGATGTAATATCATATAATATAATATAATTATTATTCGTGTACGTTCGTTGTGTATATACGTTTGTGCATGCTTATGCGTATTCATCAATCATTCTCGTAACGATGATCGAAAATATAATAATATTTCAATAACTGACAGTTTAACGAGAATAAATCCATAACTTGTGATCAATACACGAACGTGGAATCTTTGCCAATTCTGATGCAGTTTGCGTTCCACAGCTGTAAGTGAAAAATAATAATAAATCATAAATTGTAATATGATAATGAATAACATCGTGGGTGGCATTCTGTTTACGAAAGAGTATAAATATAATTCTTCTTAGATTTCAATCAAGTTTTAAAAACTGAAATTATCGAGAAGGTGTATACGGCGTAGTATCAGTGGAGGATTTAGGGGTTGGGAGTTGAAGCACCCACTGATCCACATATTGAACTTTTATTTTTCTTATAAATTATATAGATATCATCGCAATTATCACGTAGAAATAAACTAATTAATATTGTAGACCACAAATGTAGACTACTTATTACCAAAAAATAAGTTAATATTTTGTTTTTACGATGAAGAATGAAGATGTTCCTGATAAGTAGGAGCTTTATTATTACCATAGGGGACGTAGTGGTCGAGCGGACTACGGCGTCGGTTCTGACGCGCACCGTCGCCGGTTCGAATCCCGGCCACAGGCGGCACGCTCTCTGGGAAGGCAACTGTTTAGACGGCGAGAGCACCATCCCCCCATCAGGCATGGCAGAAACTTGCGGGTGCCCAATTAGAAATTCTGCCAAATAGGTATCCGAACTAGACCTACTCCCGGTCATTATTATTACCATAGCGCCCATATACAAAAATCCTAGATCCACCACTGCGTAGTTTGTTGAAATAATTGTATAATAGCAATGCAAGACTTTGATGCATATTAATTTTGTAAGAAAATTACTATTATTACAGATAAAAATAGGTGTATAATAGACTTTGACATTATAAATTTCAATTTTTAAGTATAGCATTTCAGAATTAAAAGTATACATTTATACAATTTAAAATGATTACATAAATAATATTATATCACAGGTGAAAAAGTTTGAAATAACATAAATTTTGTTTATAAAATTACTAGAGAAAAATTGACCTAACCTAAGCGTGGATAATAATAATATTATAATCTAATTTAAAATATTAATATAATATAATACTTGGTACGTTAATTAAATCACGATCGCATGCTGCAGTATTAATTTAAACGTTGACGTATATTTTAAGTCTTTCCAAACGTCAAAATCAAAATTTTCCTTTTGATTTGTGTTTAATTCTACTGTCATCAAACAGCTACGCCATAAGATCAAAACAACTTTTACGGTATTCCGACTAATACTCACTTAAGTGTAGCCTAACCAGGTGAATGCGTCATGCGATATGAAAACGACTTAGGCGATCTCTTTTCACCGATTATGTATACCTACATATTATTTTCCACTGTTTCTTTAGAAAGTATTCTACACTTTTTATATTGTTAGTACATTTATTATTTTACAGACTAATAGAGTTTACCATATTTTTTAATTACCGGGTAGCGTAATAATTATGAATAATAATATTTAAATAATATATAAGATAGCTTTCTGTACAAATATGATAAATTAATTTAAGCAATAAACCTACGACTTTATCAAAAATTATATTATTCAGCTCAATAAACTAATGATTTACTACATTAAAATTTGGTAAACAAATAAAATATAATTTTCAATAAATTAATATTATAATAATATCTATATCTACATGGCTACATAAAATTAAGATGAAGTGTTAAAATTAATTTAATTTTCAATTTAAGCATTTCTGCGATTGACATTATATTTAATTTAATCTATTGAAACATTTGACACATTTTAATAGCTGTTATAATATACCTATGACAATCAATATTTAACAATAATTAAATATTGACAAACCTACACATTAAACCTTACATTTTGATTTAAAATGTAATTTATTTAATATAATAATAATTTCTATTGTGTATACACAAACTGGGTAACTTGAAAACATATTTTTTCCCTTCAATCTTATAGTATCTGTAAAATTATAAAGTAAATTATGTATCATACGATTATGCGGTTATAAGTTTAAATTTCGTAATAAAGACACAAAATAAGTATTGATTTTTATTAAGAACTCTATTTAATGTTTATAACGATTGTACCTACCTCATAAAATGATTTTAATAGCTAATTAAAACTTAAAAGTCAATCACATTACATTATTTTTCCAACTAAAATCATTTTATAATATTCCATTCGACCATTTAAAATGCATGTAAATATTCAGTAAATATGCTCAATCTTGCATTCTAGCCTAAATATTTTAAAACTGTCATTGTGTCTAGAAATAGTTAATTTAAGTAATGGTCAAATGTTCATACGGTTAATAATTTTATATTACAATAAAATAAGAAAAACCATTTTAAGAGATTTTATTATTTTATAATTTTGAACTGAATTAAATTTAATACATCCATTTCAGTGACCACAATGTAAAGGTACATTTGACACTTAGTACACAGAAGAACAACTTCCCCTGTTTTTTATTTTGTGTTACCCGCCGGTTACATAAAGAATCTAATGTCAATTTTGTTTTTACTTTTGACACCTATTATAGTACCAATTAGATCCAATATGCTACCAGCAAACGCCGTATCCCAAAGTTGGAGACTGTAGCAATTTTAATTCTCCTGAAGATGACGTCAAGCATATTAAAATACATCACTGCATAACCTATACATTCATCGCTCCACTCACGATATATTAAAATATAATATATATTTCACAAATGAATATGAATACATTATATTTAGTTATTCAAAATGAATAAACAAGTGATTATTATTGAGGAAATAAGGGAAATTATGAAAAACCAAATTCAAATAGAATTAAATTAAGTATTTATAATCGTGTTTATGTATTCATTGCAGATATTTATTGATTTTTGCAAGTATAATATGAGTTTTTCGTACCTGAAAATACATCCAGTCGGCAGTGTTGTGCAGTAGCTAGATAATGTTATCTAGATAAAATAAATAAATACACAGTATATTTTAATCTTATCTAGATAAATAAAACTATTATCTGATTAACTGCAGATAATTGGATACCTAATATTTGTATTAATTTCACTTGATTTTTTCCGCTTTTTTATAACTTTTAATACTTAGAACAACAAACTAATTAATATCAACAAAAATCGAATTTCTGATATTTTAATGAATATCTACCATATTATACACCCTTCTCTTATCATAACACGTTGATAATTTTCCATTTATATCCGTTACACAATACAGCCTGGATTTTACACAAGTGGAATAATTTTTTTTTTGTTCTAGACAACATGACAGGTATTGTTGTCGTATTTACACATTACAGCCGCCATGGCCCCCGGATGGTCGAACAAAACTTATCATAAAGATATACGTAAACATACATATATAGGTAATATGAATATATACACTCACTCCCACCACTATGGGAGTTTTGCGTATATCTTACTGTCCGCCTTCATCTCACTCTTATTTTTTTTTTTCAATCTCACCATTGTGTATTCCCGTCTCCATTCCTCGGTCACTCTATCTGCATCCGCAATTATATTTAACCAGAAAACATTTTGTTTCCGTGATCAACACAAGGAAACCTTCAACGTCGTATTGATTTAATTTTTTTCAAAACAAAATGACGGAACAATAATCCACTAGCTCTACAATTTATATGTTGAATATAATATGTATTCCCTAATTCCGTTAGATAACTTGTAGTATGGTAAAATATCTTTAGTTTTAATTTTTACATGGAAATTATCAAATCCAAGAAACTAGGTATTCAAAGTGGAGCTTGGTTATCCAAATACTTGAGGATTAGTTAGTTAATCATTTTTTACACTTCTACACAGTAATTTTTGTTTAATTATATTATATATTAAGTTGCATTATGATTATTTATCACCCCGGAATGTTTAAAAATGATCAGATTTTAATAAGATAAACGTACGCTGGTTTTTAAATACATATTATAGTATTATACAGTCGACTATAATATGTATCTAGAAGTTCAAGGGTGAGGAGGGGAATTCGAGTCAATATATATGTCTATATGTATAAAAAACCAATTTAGTGCTATGGTATTTTAAGGAGATTTTTCGTGTTCGAGATATATAGAATGTTGAGGTATAATAGGAGTTGACTTTAGTTTGTGCATGTGGCTTTTTATTTCTTGTTTGCAACTGATCTTAGATGTGCCATGCAAATAGACGTTGTCTTCAAAAGTCAGGACGGTGGCTAAAATGTTTTTCACGTGGTTATCGCACTTTATCGATAAATGTATAATATATCTTTATTTTATTCAAATTAGATTCGATCTTGATGTTTGATTTTTGTTTTATGAAATTCTAAAGCTCAGAAATAAAGTTAAAATCGCGTGAAAAGTTATCCAATTTGAAAAGCTGTGATGTAATCGGTTCCTACGCCAGAAGGTATCGAAACGTGTAATAATGTTCAATAATTATACCGTTAGGTACTATTGTGTTTCATGTATATACATTATCTGATAAGCTTTGAAACTTCACGTAAAACATTGACAATTAAACGTCACGAGCTCTTAAAGGCCTATTATAGCCGTAAAAACAATTATTTGTAAATATTAGTAGTTTTGATATATTAAATTGTACTTACAATATTATTAACCACAGCATAATTGTAATAGGTAAACAAATGCAATTATTTACCTACTATTGTTCATAAAATGTATAAAATATAAAATTACAAACATTAATAATTATTGTTGATGATATTATCCTATAATATTAAATAACAACTATTAAGAGTTAGGTATATTATTATAATATTTAACGGAGTGATTATGGCAGCTGTGATGACGTGCAACGTTGACTTCATGGGTGGTGCTAGGGGAGCATGTGGGGTGGGGGGGGTCTAAGCCTCCCAAATACACAAATAGCCCCCTCAAAACTCACACTATGTTCATTATGTTATAGCTACATGTAATATATTTAAGAATTGTTATAAAATATATTAATTCATATTCATTTAATATTGGCGGGGCTAGTTAGAAACGAATAAACCTAATTTGATTTTTTTTGAATTATTTTGATAATAATTATTCGCACTATGATAATATTATACTTATAAGTTATAACAAAATCGCACGTACTGATATTATACTATCACCATGGAACAATGCTATCACAGAACAGACGGTTATTAATTTATTATATATTTTACAAATTTCAATGAAGAAGGTTCGAAATTAACGAAATTTATTCAAGCCAATTAAACAAACTGTTTTAATATTATAAAAAAATATAGCTTAGACTTTAGCCCTTCCAAAAAGTGTATTAAGCTCCGCCCATGGTCGACTGTTCAAACTTTGAACATAGGTGGTTTTTACTCTCTAATCTGGCAACTTTGGAGGTAAATGACTGATATACCACGATATAGGAGTCCACCAGAGACTACAACTGTTCTCAATGTTTCTGTACTTTAAGGCTGTTGAAAGCGAACCATTTTTAAGGAGGTTGGATTTAGGCGATATTCTATATCCATCATGAGTTATGTGTGACTGATCATTAGTGTGCGTGAGTTCTCCGAACGCTTTATATAATTAAAGTTAAGCTACGGCTAAGATTCTTGGAAATCAGTAACGTAGACACGCGCAGCCAAAGTCACTACATTTTCCGATCAAAAAAGGTGCAACATAAAAGTCCCAAAAAGCGGAAGAAAAATTCACCCAGTTCAAAAAGCCCGAATTTTAATTTTGAAAACCTATTTGAATTCATTATTTTATTTTCTAGGTTATGTAAGAGATGGATTTTCAATGTTGTGTATTGTTTAATTAGTATAGCACCAAATTTTTTTTTTTCAAAATTCACCTACTTTCCTACTTTAGTGTTACTAAAAAAAAGAATCCTATTATTAGGATTATTTTTATTATATTTCCTACATAACTTAGAAAATAGAATAAAGAACTCAAATATGTTTTCAAATTAATTTCAGGCTTTTGGTACTGGGTGAATTTTTTTTCTGCTTATTGGTCTAAATGCGTGAAAAAAAAACGATACACTTTCAAAAACCTAAGGAGTATAGCCGTATAAGGTTCTGCTTGTTGAAAGTGCACAAAGTTAACGAGTAAACTTAAAAAAAAAATTTTAGGTACTATTGACCAACAATGAATCTTAATCAAAACACAAGGATTGGCAGACCGAACAGGCAGGTATATTAATACAACCTGATAATGTAATTTCAACTAATTTGTAAAATCGAATATTCATTAGCGTATTTGTGTATTACAATAATATAATATGTCAACAGTCTTAAAATGTGAGATAATATTGTATTACAAAATAATCGAGTTAAAAATCATTTGTACAAAAATAATAATTTTATTCTTCAAAAGATCTAAATTTATTTGAACAGGATTTGCATTCATTACTTTTCTTATAAATTTGGGTAGGCTTTATGTGTATAACTATATTATTATCTCAAAGTCTTACTTACATGTAGTATTTACCAATTATTAACAGAACACTTCCTATCTACGATCCTTTCATTCTCAAAGTATCTGGTGTAATTATCTCTATTAGATAACGATTTTCTACATTATTTACGATCATTGTGATCCTATAATTGTTGATTCCGGAACTATGTTCTGTTAATTTACACATCAACTGCAAAGAACTTATTCTACATTTCTAACGCTTGTGTAGTTCATTTCTAACGCTTGTGCAGTTCATTTCCAAGGTTGGAAATCCAATGTAATGCAATCAAATCTTATTCACTAGATTAATTTCTAATATATTGTGTACCTACTTATTATATATCACATAAGTTACTCTGATTTAATATAATATACTTAGATTAACCCCTTATCACACTCATTTTCATTCAATGTTTATTATTTTGGTAGGTACAACATAAACTCTTAAAATGCTGTTTTAAAACAATCAAGTCTTCAAAATTTCGTCTTCCTCAATACCTATATTTTATTGACTTGTAGAAATCGTTGATAAAAATTCCTAAATCCATTTTCATTTCACTGCTTTGGTGTTGTTGCTCGATTTAAAAATGTCCACCATCATAATACCAATACCATCGTTGTCTTTCTAACCGAACTTAAGCTGAATTCCTTTGTATGTGTAGTTTTCACTCTCCCACGCGTTAAATTTGGTCTCGTGTGTTGGCCTCAAACTATGTTTTTTTTCCGTTTGGTTACTACTAAACCCCACCGGAATACTTTTTTAAGTCACAAACTTTTTATTTTCATTTATCGTTCACTTTCTTAATTCTATTTTTCTCGTCTGACACTTCACTCGATCCATCTTGTATTGTATTCCAATAATGTTCTCTACCATTTGATATTTATTTAAAATATTATTTTTACTATAACCATACACACGACGTTTGTACCACTCGTAAGCTATTTTTCATTCACGACATTAATCAAGATAGAGAATATAAAATTTTATTTTTACCCATTCCTCGCTATTGTGCTATAATATCTTCACTTTAGTATATTACTTTGTGTATTAATTGTATATGTTTTTAATTAATTATTTTAAAATTAATAAGATCTTCTTATTTGAATTATTTGGAAACAAATAACTTCATAATATAATATTATTTTATATAATTATAAATATTAGTAAACTAAAGTTGTATGTAATATTTATATCACTATTTATACGATCGATTATTTATAAAAAGCATAGTAAATATTATTAATTATTTTCTATTTAAAATACACGAGATATTAATATAAGTATTATAATATATTATTATTTTTATCGTGTATACTGTGTAAATCAGTTATATTATTAATCTTTTGTAATATCATTTAAGTAACGTTTCGTAATAAATTATTAAAAAATCAAAAAATCAAGTAGGGACCTATATTTAAAAAAAATAAATGAATTTATGAATTTTTTCAAAATCTACTTTTTTCTATTAAATGTATGTTATTACAAATGTATAGGTTATGTATAATCTTGAATGATGATCAATTGTTTAATAGACTAACAAATTTAATTACATCCAAAACACTTTTCAAAAATATCACTAAGTATAATATTATAACTTTTTTTTTTTTATTGCAAGATACATTATTTCAGTACCAGTAGGTCGATCCACTTTATATGAATTTATGGTAAATAACCATCAAACCACACTTCAGTCAAGTGACTTAAAGAGTGTACAGTTATTTTTTTTACAAGGAGCAAAATGAATACATTTTATAATTTGTATCTATATTAATATACTAGTACACACTTCAATATTTTAACAATGTATAATATTATGCATATTTTGAAATATTATAATAAATCACTTAAAAAACGAGTTGACATAAGAATAAATTATTGCCAATGTATAATAATAAATATAAACCTATTAAAATAATTATGTAATTAAATATATAACGGATGCAAATTTTGATACACACAGTTTCAAAGTATATTAATATAAATAACTAACTAAAAATATAAACGATTAATGTTGCCGCCGCAACATAACAGAAATAAGATATCGGCCACGGGGGAACAGCTGGTCACACACACACACACAATCACCGCTGTAATCATTGTTTTATTTTTGTATATATTATTCAAACCGTGTCCAGTGAATTTATTATGTAATTGTACCTACAGTATTATTATACATAATTATTTTTATTATCACCGCGTTATCGCACTTCGCCCGAGCTGGCTCCGCGAATATTATTTAACACACGGCCGCCGCGATTTTTGTCTCGTACCGAACGTTCTCGCAGCAGTATCCACGCATGCATTTTTGTACCGCAATATTATAATATTTTTTATACTAAAACGGTAAAGTATTGTTATTTACAGATTTTTGTTGCAGGCTCGAATAGCCAAGTATTTAATTATAATCTTATTATTGTGCGCCATAAGGGCCATTTTATTATACATATTGTAATTCAATTTACTTTAAGTTCCGCGGCGCAAATTGCCATATTATTATAATATATTGAGTGTGCGCGAATCGCCGGCTATTTAATAGTAAATAGTATTGTATCGTGGGCGCGAATCGCCACGAATTATTATATAAAATTCTTGTTATATTATTATTATTATTATTATTATCATTACCCGGTGCGTATCGCCAGTGTTGTCTTTTTTTATACATTATTGTTTATAGCAGAAGTATGAGACCAGCTGGCCAGTCTGCGCTCCACAAATTGTGAGTTATTCTTATTACTATTATTATTTTTACTATTACCCATTTCGTATTATAATTATTATTTGTTGTACCAGAAGGGCCGCATAGTATTATTAATTTATCATTATTCTGATTTGTCATAAGGACTACATATTATTGTAATATTATTTAACGAATTTATATACCTACAGCTCACATAGCTGCACATAATATTAAACCTTAACTCTGTTGAGCCAGAAGGGCTAATTTATATAATTTATTCTGTTTTGGGTGAGAATGGCCATAATAGCATACATGTATCTCGTTCAGCCCATAAGGGCTGCGATTCATTATATTATATTTTTTTTACACCATTATTGTGTTGCTGTGATTTATTGCCTTATTTATTATTTGTTATTTATTATTATTATTGTATTATACAGCAACTCATTTATACCAGCAACTGTGTTACCATTTTTCCTTATTATTAATTATTATAAAACACACCCACATATATACACACTTAACACACAGATAATACACATAATTACTACACTACACGCATTACGTAGTTCGACAGTATTTGCCCGGCGATCCCGACCACTGCTGTTCGAACTATTACACCATTACACACCCAGCTAGTGCTCGCATATTTAAGACCTAGGTGTTAGTGGTGAGCGATTATAAGGTGTCCGGGGTGCGCGTATTATCGTCATAGGCTCCCGGCCCGTACATTTTGGTGACCTCGACGTGATTTATAATATTATTTTCTTAGATTACGGATATTGTTATATTAATTTCATTTTAGAATTAATTATTTCTTATTATCTTCCGTCGTATTGATATTATTGCTTACATTTTCATTTTGTGATTAATATCTGTCTACGTCAGTTGATAATAGTCCTGATTGATAATTTAAAATCAAGCTAATATTGCCATTTTAATTATTGTTATTTAATTATAATATTTAATCAATTTGTATCGCAATTGAAATTTCAACTCTTGACAAATCAATTTTACCTCGTTGTATCGGTCACATTCGACCTTGATTTGTGATCCTTCATTTGTGCCAATATTTCTTGTAAGGACTAAACGATGTACAGCGAAGAGGAAATAAAATTGTTAGCAGAGCTTAAGAAGGAAACGAGGTGTTGTCAAAGCAGCCCTCACACGTGCCCAAACCTTTGTTTCAAATTTCGTTATCGGTGAGCAAGCAGTCTCATTACTCGAGTTCAGGCAGGAGGAGCTGCCACAAATAAACAGGAAGTTTGATGATATTCAGTCTCAAATCGAATTGATTACTATTGAAGATACTGTAGAAGCTGAAACCGAGAGGAATAAGTTTGAAGAACTATATTTTATGATAAGATCACAGATGCAAGAAATTATCAAGGCAGATAAGGCATCAAACACTTCTGTTCACAATGCTTCGCACATTTTCAGCAGTTCAGGACATCGGAATCAGCTGCCACCCAATACCACTGCCATCGTTCGATGGAAACATACAAGAATGGTCTTCATTCTTCGATATTTTCCGTGTTATAGTACATGAAGGAAATGAATATTCAGATGCTCAGAAGTTTTATTATTTGCGTTCGTGTTTACAAGGGGCAAGCATTAGACTTGGTGCGTTCTATTCCTATCAACGACGGCAACTATTCGGTAGTTGTTGAAAGGCTTAAGCAACGATACGACAACCCTAGTCTTGTAATTCAGTCGCACATACGATCGCTTCTTGAATGTCCAAGAATTGAAGAACCATCAGCATCAGCGCTGCAAGAACTTTATTCGCATGTAAGCACTCATGCTGCCGCACTGAGCGCGCTTGACCAACCAATCGAACACTGGGATGCGTGGTTAATCACTATAGTTACAGGACGTCTTGACAGAAGCACCGGGCACGGATGGCAACTACATCTGAGAAACACTGATTTACCCAAGTACTCGGACCTCGAATCGTTTCTGGCTAGCCGGTGTGTGGCGTTAGAAGGTTCAGAAGCAGTAAGTTTAAATCAAGGGGGGATCTAAGGTTATTCCAAATAATTCGGGCACAAGGTATTCAAAACAAAATCAATTGAAGGAAGCTCAACTCACCCGATCAGTGAGTAATAAGAAGTTCGGAGCCCACTCAAGAGGTGCTCTTGTAGCAGCATCCGAAGTAAAAGAAAAATGCGCATACTGCACAAGCATGCACAGGTTGTATACATGTAGCAGTTTTAAGAACCTTTCAGTCGGAGATCGAATTAATTTTGTACGTGAAACTAAGCTATGTTTCAACTGTCTTCATCCAGCACATGCAGCTGACAAATGCAGATCAAGATATAATTGTTTTGTCTGCAAGGGGAAGCACAATACTTTACTTCATTATGAAAGAAAAGGGGAATCTTCGAAATCTGTGAGTGACGAGGACACGCCCTGAAGAAGGTGTAGCTTCGTCTTCGAACCAAACTGGCTCAAAAAAGGTATTACTAGTTCATCAAGGACATGGCCACGTATTCTTGTCAACAGCAGTAGTTCTAGTAAGGGACCATCAAGGCGTGCGTAGGAAATGCCATGCCATACTAGATAGTGGTTCGCAGGTTAACTTCATATCCAAGGGACTAGCAAAACAACTACAATTACCAGCTGCAAGGTCGTCGATTCCAGTTAGTGGCATAGGAGCAAACACACTCCAGTCTAGTACCTATGTTGATGTACATGTTGAATCCAGATTTGGTTCATCGAGTTTCAACTTATCTTGTCATACCTTACCTGTTATCATGTCACAACTACAACCTGTTCGTCCTCCAGTGGAAGGCTGGACAATTCCCAAGTGAGCTATTACCACAGCTAGCTGACCCTCATTTCTGTGATTCCAAACAAATCGATTTATTGATTGGAGGTGGTGCATTCTTTGACATATTGCAGCCAAGTCGTATACAGCTGGATGTGAAGATGCTATATCTGCAGGACAGCAAGTTGGGTTGGATAGTCACAGGTGAGTTGAGCCACACATGTCTGCTAAGTGTTGGCAGGTCGTTGGAAAAGGAATCTAAGGCAATTCTCGGCCACGAGGATGTTTTGTACGACAAACAATCAAAGGCAAAACCAGTGTTCTATCGAAGAAAACCATGCGCTCGAACATTTTCAGTCCACATTTAGACGAAATGAGGAAGGTCGTTTCGTGCTGCAATTACCCGTCAAAACAGACCTAACTAATTTAGGTCAGAGTGTCAACTCAGCTACATCTAGGTTTCTCAGTATGGAGAGAAAACTACAGCAAGATGCAGACTTGCGAATTGAGTACACGAAGTTCATGAAAGATTATCTGGAGATGGGCCATATGCAAGAAGTTGTGAAGGAATCGAATATTCCTAAGCGATCATGCTACTTACCACACCATGCAGTATTCAAGAGCTCAAGTTTAACAACTAAAATTCGAATCGTTTTTTGACGCCTCAGCGAGAACTTCTTCAGGGTTGTCACTCAACGACGTATTGATGCGAGGGCCCAAAGACGCAGGAGGACATATTCTCAATTCTTACGCGTTTTAGAAAATATCAATATGTGATTTCGTCTGACATTGAGAAGATGTTCCGACAAGTAGCTGTGGCAGAACAAGACTGGGATCTCCAACGGATTTTCTGGCGAAATAATCCTAGTGAAGCTTTGCGGACCTATCGATTGGTCACCGTAACTTATGGTACAAAACCAGCCTCGTTCATGACAACGCAGTGCTTGGTAACGTTGGCACAACAAGCGTACGAACATTTTCCCAGAGCTGCGGACGCGATAACGAAGGATTTTTATATGGATGATCTTATGACGGGAGGTGAAACCGAAGCTGAATGTATTCAATTGCACCAAGAGATAACGTCAATTCTAGCCTCAGCAAAATTACCTCTAAGAAAGTGGTGTTCGAATTCCTCTTACGTCTTGGGACATATTGGTAAAAATGTCAGGGACCCCTTATTCACCTTGGAATTAGGAGATGAAGAAATGGTCAAGTCTCTCGGCTTATGTTGGAACCCAGTACTTGATGAGTTCAGGTTCAATGTCATACCAACTCCAGCACGATCAAAATTGACCAAAAGAACACTGCTATCCGATTTGAACAAGGTGTTTGACCCCCATAGGTTTTATAGCCCCAATACTCGTAAAGGGAAAGATATTTTTACAGCAGGTATGGGCTTTGAAAATTGATTGGGATAGTCCCTTGTCTTCAGACATTCATGATCGGTGGATGTCATTCCATAAGGATTTAGAGAAACTGCAAAATATATCCATCCCAAGAAAGGTTCTACCAAAACCAAATGAATTCCAAATACACGGATTCTGTGATGCGTCGCAAGAAGCCTATGGGGCTTGCATATATGTACGATCGCACTGTTCTGAAAATACGTGGCAGGTTCGACTGCTGTGTGCTAGGAGTCGTGTAGCGCCAATAAAGGGTTCAACAATTCCTCGTCTTGAACTGAATGGTGCCTTGGTATTAGCACAATTACTCCAAAAGCTAACGGATGCTTGGGAAATTGATCGTCATAAGTGTCATTTGTGGACAGATTCCACTGTAGTTCTTAGTTGGTTAAATGCACAATCCAATCGATTAAAGGTGTACGTCAGCAATCGCGTTAATCAGATCTTAGAGCTTACAAATGCATCGCAATGGAATTATGTAAGAACAGATAAGAACCCTGCTGATATGATATCTCGAGGTACTAATGTAACGGAGATAAGTGCTTCTAAACTTTGGTGGAATGGACCTGATTGGTTAGGCATATCAGACGAGTTGTGGGAAAAGGTCCCAAGAAATATATTGAAGGAAGAAGAAATACCTGAGCAACGCACAATACAATTTGCATTAGTTGGAGTTCAATCTAATCAAGAGTTGGTCCAACATTACTCCTCCTGGTCACGACTGAAGAGAGCAACAGCTTGGTTAAAAAGATTTGTAGAATATTTGAGAACAAGAGGGGTACCAAGTGAAGTTTATTTGTCTGTAAGAGAACTGCAAGCGGCCGAAGTATGTATACTGAAACAAGTCCAAGCCGAATGTTTCCTTGATGAGTTACTTACGATCTCTGGAATCTCAAGGGGAGTTGAACCTAAAAAGTAAACTGAAGTCCCTACGTCCATTTATAAAGGAAGGACTAATCTTGGTTGGTGGACGTTTGAACAATTCTGGGTTGTCAATGTTACAAAGGCACCCGATCGTGTTGCCCGCAAATCATAAGGTGACTCGGTTAATATTTGAACAAATACATTTAGAGCAATTACATTGTGGGCCTCAAGCTTTGCTTGCTGAGGTGAGACGAAGGTACTGGCCGTTAAGAAGTCGAGTGATGGCTCGTTCCGTGGTATCACGTTGCGTGAAATGCACCCGAGCCAAACCAACATTTAATGCTCCCTTGATGGCTCCATTACCCAAGGAAAGGGTCCAAGTCGCACGACCGTTCGCTGTTACTGGGGTCGATTTTGCTGGACCAATCATCATAAGAAGCGGTATAAGGCGAGTGATAGGCGTGAAGGCCTGGATAGCCGTTTTCGTATGTTTTACCACAAGAGCAGTTCATTTGGAGATGGTGGAAGATCTATCGAGCCAAGCCTTCCTGGCATCGTTGCGTCGATTCACGGCGCGTAGAGGCTTATGTTCAACAATATTTAGCGATAACGGTACAAATTTCGTTGGAGCAAGAAGAGAGCTGTACATGCATGTAAAGGCTGCTCATCCACAGATAGCCCAGAGAGGTATTGAATGGAGATTAAACCCACCATCAGCACCACATTTCGGTGGCCTATGGGAGAGTGCGGTTAAAAGTGCAAAACACCATTTAACCCGTATGATGAGTGATGCCAAGCTAACTATTGGTGAATTATCAACACTATTGTGCCAGATAGAAGCTTGCCTTAACTCACGACCGCTGACCCCAATGAGCAGCGACCCATCTGACTTAGAGGTACTAACCCCAGCTCATTTCCTTGTAGGCAGTCCTATCTCGTTACCTTCTGAGGTCGACCTGAGACAGGAACCATTGAATAGTCTTAAAAGATGGAAGTATGTACAGGCGTTAATGCAACATTTTTGGCGAAGATGGTCTAGCGAATATTTACCTCAGTTACAAATTAGAGGAAAATGGAGTAGTAATAAAACTCCATTAAAAATTGGTGATATTGCTATTATAAGGGATGAAAACACACCACCCACAAAATGGAAACTGGGAAGAGTAGTTAACGTGCATCCTGGTAATGACGGGATCATAAGAGTAGTAACAATGCGCCTCGGATCCGGGGCAGAATTGAAGCGTCCGACAGTCAAACTATGCCGACTACCAACAGACAAGGACATAAATATAGATGCAGACGAAGAGGTAGTTGAAAAATAAATTTTCAACGCGGGGGAGAATGTTGCCGCCGCAACATAACAGAAATAAGATATCGGCCACGGGGGAACAGCTGGTCACACACACACACACAATCACCGCTGTAATCATTGTTTTATTTTTGTATATATTATTCAAACGTGTCCAGTGAATTATTATGTAATTGTACCTACAGTATTATTATACATAATTATTTTTATTATCACCGCGTTATCGCACTTCGCCGAGCTGGCTCCGCGAATATTATTTAACACGGCCGCCGCGATTTTTGTCTCGTACCGAACGTTCTCGCAGCAGTATCCACGCATGCATTTTTGTACCGCAATATTATAATATTTTTTATACTAAAACGGTAAAGTATTGTTATTTACAGATTTTTGTTGCAGGCTCGAATAGCCAAGTATTTAATTATAATCTTATTATTGTGCGCCATAAGGGCCATTTATTATACATATTGTAATTCAATTTACTTTAAGTTCCGCGGCGCAAATTGCCATATTATTATAATATATTGAGTGTGCGCGAATCGCCGGCTATTTAATAGTAAATAGTATTGTATCGTGGGCGCGAATCGCCACGAATTATTATATAAAATTCTTGTTATATTATTATTATTATTATTATTATTATCATTACCCGGTGCGTATCGCCAGTGTTGTCTTTTTTTATACATTATTGTTATAGCAGAAGTATGAGACCAGCTGGCCAGTCTGCGCTCCACAAATTGTGAGTTATTCTTATTACTATTATTATTTTTACTATTACCCATTTCGTATTATAATTATTATTTGTTGTACCAGAAGGGCCGCATAGTATTATTAATTTATCATTATTCTGATTTGTCATAAGGACTACATATTATTGTAATATTATTTAACGAATTTATATACCTACAGCTCACATAGCTGCACATAATATTAAACCTTAACTCTGTTGAGCCAGAAGGGCTAATTTATATAATTTATTCTGTTTTGGGTGAGAATGGCCATAATAGCATACATGTATCTCGTTTAGCCATAAGGGCTGCGATTCATTATATTATATTTTTTTACACCATTATTGTGTTGCTGTGATTTATTGCCTTATTTATTATTTGTTATTTATTATTATTATTGTATTATACAGCAACTCATTTATACCAGCAACTGTGTTACCATTTTTCCTTATTATTAATTATTATAAACACACCCACATATATACACACTTAACACACAGATAATACACATAATTACACTACACGCATTACGTAGTTCGACAGTATTTGCCCGGCGATCCCGACCACTGCTGTTCGAACTATTACACCATTACACACCCAGCTAGTGCTCGCATATTTAAGACCTAGGTGTTAGTGGTGAGCGATTATAAGGTGTCCGGGGTGCGCGTATTATCGTCATAGGCTCCCGGCCCGTACAATTAATATCACCTAGCACTACTAACGCTTTAAATCAGATTATCGATCAATACAAATCAAAACTAATAAGATACAATAAAAATGTATTTTCTAAAGAAAAAAAATATGAATAAACTCAATATTTTAATTTGTATTTTTATTATTTTTTGAAAAACCTGAAAACATGTGACATGTGTGTACAAAATATACACCATTTGTTTTATAATTTAAAAAAACCATGTTAAGCTAATTATTTCCCATCGATATTTTATGTATAATTCATAAAATATGTTAATTGTCTACGACAACCATATTTTATCACTTTACAACTGTTATTATTATTTGTACACCAGATCGCCCTCTATGCGCTGCAGTGGTATATATCAATGTCACTAGTTCACACATATTACGATTCACACAATCGTATAAAACTTATCTCTATAATATTATATTACCGTACGTGCAGGCAGCAGATATGAGAGAGGGTGCGTATTATTAATTCAAAAGGAAAATACTCAAGTGCTCAGACGACGTTCATAATAATAGTATATCGAGTAGTGTATCTATAAACCAGTGCGGCGGACGTCCGGGTTATTATAATTATATTTTTTGTCGGATAAATGACGTCAAGTGGGCTCGTCGTATTACTATCACTGCGAACAGATAATGCCTCGTGTATTTTTTTTTTTTTTTTTGGGGGGGGGGGGGGGGAAATTACGGACACACGTACACATGAAATTAATTAGTCTCGATGAGGCCCCTGCTATGGTGATTGCGTGTGCTCGTGTGGGCTGGACGGTGGTCCGTTTATTATTTGGGTGTACGGGTGGTGAACGAGACGGGGACCGACGACGACGACGAAACGAAATCGATAATAACCCTTCAGACATATATACTGCGGTGTGGCGAAGACTACTCTCTCGGAAGACGACCCCGTTTACCCGAACTTCTCGCCAGTCGCCACGTACACCTATATAATACACACACACGCACACACACACACACACACACACACACACACACACACACACACACACACACCTTTTGTCCAATCCTTTCGAGGACACTCTGCTACTATATGTACACGAAACGTTTTGTATTCAAAACGTGTCTAATATAATATTATACTTACTCGCGATGCCGACTGCAGTGTAGACGCGCGGTGGTGTGGTCTTGTGGTTTTTCTCGTTTCATGCGCGCGCGTGTACTATAGCGTCATCGTGTTTTCTTCTCTCTGGTTGTCGATTCAGACAGTAATAATAACAATAATAATAATAAGAAGTAACTATAGGACCGGAAATTCGTGTTAGCGTGTGGTAGTGGTTCGTCGAGTGCAGTCTCGCAATAATAAATGTAAATAAAACCAACGAACCGAAGAGTTGTGTTGCGCGAGCCTGTAAGATTACTATTGCTCGCAAACTCAGATAAAGGTTAAAGGGTTTGTGCGCGTTGTACCTATATAAGATAAGCGCGTGTTTTTTGTATTAATGGAAGGTTACTTTTCGGTTTATAATTTGCACCGAGAGGAGAATTACTAGCAACGTTTACAAAATATGGTATTAGAACTTATGAGCAATGTCGTTTAGACATCGATGTTCCTCTACTATACACTATGTTAATATAGTACCTGATTATACACAATATTTTGTGTTTCGGGACTATTTATTTAGCCGACATTTCTACATAATCACAAACAAAAATGACAGGTGATTGACGCTTGCAATTTGCTTTGCGTCAATCTGTCTATCTTACAATAATATTTTTTTGTGCATATTGTGTAGGTATATATATTTGGGGTACAACAATCGATCGCTTTTGAGTGAATGCATAATGTATATACAAATATATATATTTATATTTATATAATATATGTATATTTACAATATATGGGTACTGAAACTTTTTTAAAATATATTAATACGATACGGATCGTCATTCAATTTTGCTTTGTTAAGATTTACGCACGTTTCAAGAAACCAATTTTTCCAACCGCTCCGTGAATTTAACTGTTAGAAAAATTCAGTGGTCGGGAGGAAATTATCATTATTTTGTCACTACCTACAATCTAATTGGTGATTATTAAAATATCGATTATGATTATATTCGTTTATTTATATTATGATAATGATTAGTGTATTAGTGAAGTATTTGTCCTGGGTTCTGTCCAGTGACCAAATGTCAAATCAGTACAAACTACAAACAGTAGTTTTCAATAAGAACATTTTTAAAAATGTAGCGAAAATTAGCGCGCTACATTTAGACAATATCGTTAGAAGCAGCGCTCTACATTTAAAAAAAAGTAGCGATAGCGGTAGCGAGCTACTTTTTTGGGGGGAGTAGCATGTGGGGTTAGCGTGCTACAAAAAAAATTGTAGCGTCCCCCCCCCCCCCCCGACCACTGGAAAAAATAATATGATAATATGCAATAGTTATAACTATTTTTATAACAAAAATGCATATGAATATGATTACATCTTAATAAATTGAGAGTTTATATTTTATAACTCGAGTGTCGCTGAAAATTATGTTCTCCAGCGTTAGATTATACGTGTTGAAATCTCACGCGAATCATTTGTAAAGTTAGGACGAAACTTAAATAGTTTAATTACTATAATGATATATACCTACCCTATTAACGCACCGTATTTATATTGTCATCTGAAACTTGAGTGCAAACTATAGTGCATAATCTTGTACAAATCAAAGATGAATTAAGTTCGGATGACCATTTAATTTTACACTTGGTGTTGGGTTAGGTATTTGTGTGTTTACTCGTTGTTTATGTGTGATGTTTAGATCGACAGCAATTTATGACATAACTCTTAAACAACCCCAGTGGGCCATAATAAAAATAAAAATATTTTATATTATGGTAAATGAAAGATTGACAGGTCAATGAAATCTTTTTACAGAGCAATGCTGCTGTTCACACCAAAGCGTTAAAATGCGTTTAAACTCGTCAACTTAGTTTACTTCTGTTAAACGTGGGCAAGGTAATCGGTATTCGCAAAATAAATATGATAACTACCTAAATACAATAATTATTTCGACGATGAGTTTTTTTTTTTTTTTAAACGATTTATCTAAAACTAAAATAAAAGAATAACACTTATCCTGAAATGAATTAATAATAATTATAGCGTAAATTCAATTTTATCCAATGATAATATGATTATTATATTAAACACTTTTGCTTATCATGATATAAAATTCCAATAAATACCTTCAACTATTTTAAAATATGTTAAAATTAAAAATCATATACATGTAAGTATGTAACAATGTAACATGACGTAGGGCTGGCGGTATTTAAAATGTTGATACCGGTATCTGGTATTTGTTTACTACCGGTATCTATGGTATTACCGGTTATACGGTATTTTTTAAATACCGGTTATTAACGGTATACCGAAAATACCACCGGCCTTAATATGACGTATAGTTACATAATAATTCGTATATTTTTATGACTGATGAATTTTGTACAATTTTGATCTTATTAATCGCTTATAAAAAAAAATTATTGTGAATATATATTTCCGATATTTTTCAATTGTGGTAAGAACCACTTATTAAGAACTTTAGATTCAGTTATTGGTCTCTGATTTTTCACTCATATTCAAATTTATTACAATATTATGTAATTCAAAAATAAACTTTAATAAGTTCAAAATTTCAAATATCTATATCTAAATCTATATCAAATATCTAATATAAAAATATTTAACTTCGACACATTAATGTACCAATTAGATCAAATGTACTAATTTAAACCACCCTCTTAATGAAAAATTTAAGTATTTTTACTGCTTTAAAAAGATGCTTCAGGAAAAAAACACACATCATTGTATAGTCGATCGCTGTGCATAAAATATAAAAACTAATTATTGGCACTTGTTTTTTTACAAATGCCTTTAATTTGAACCTATTATAGGTGCAAATTTACTTTTGACTTGATATATATACATTATACATATTCTCTAGAGAAAATATTATGTCGCTGTATCTTTTCATCGTCCAAGTAAATATTTCAAAGGTTATAAATCTGAATATTCTGTAAAAAAAAATAAACATTGAAAAATTCAAAGACTTGCGTCGCGAAATACTAAATTGTTGGTACAATATTGGGGGAGTGAATATTGCTCTGCAGTTTTTATATTGTCTTCGGTTCTTTTTCCCTATATTCGTTCGCGTAAAATAACTTAATAATATTACACAAATGCCCACGCTTCGAAGTAACACAAAGTACGTACTATATTGAATGAATAAATGATAACCATGGTCGTGACTGTATACTGGCCGCTGATGGAAAATCCATACACGATGCGCTGTAATATTACGATAATTTATGTGAGGATACGCACGTGAGAACACACTGAAGTCGTTTTGTAGAATTTAGCTACTTTGTAATGTTGATTATCTTGTACCCACAAAAAGGCAATTTTTTTTAAATTTGGGTTTTTACTGATTTCCCCCCTCTCTTGGTGGATATATTATTACGAGATTTGCGGAGTGTTGTTACGATATCGAGATAGAAAACGTTTGATGACGCATCCCAACGTTTTCGGTCCTGGTGGCTAGCAGCACTCCAACGCATGATGACGTGGGCTAGAACTGACCAAACGACGCATATTTCCCAAGACGTGCTCCTGCAGCAGTATCTTTAAAACGATATTTTAGTTATTTTCATAATAAGTCTATTTAATTCTTCGAAAATTAGTTAGCTTAACTATGGTATTACGCCACATTTAATATTACGTTCAATTTGTGTGGTAGAATCTTATAAAGTTCAAATTAATGTAGATAACAACTTCACAGTTCACAGTAAATAATATTCATCAAAATATAAATATCAAAAAATAATATTAACCGATATAATAATGTACTATACAATGACTTTTTCAAAATGTATACCCATCTGTATCCTGTGTATTTGTCACACTTTTTGTGTCTTCAGAGGTGTGGAAATCGATCAATATTATAAATATCACGTTCGACGTCATTGGCAATAAAATTGACCTTTGATAGTATTGTTATCCACATATTTTAATATTATCAAAGGCCAATCACTGGATGAATCAGCAGTACATTTTATAATAATATACATATAATATATAGGTATTGTACTGCTTGTTTTATAGGTTATGCGCTGCAAAAATGATAAAACTATTAGATTTTTACTTACTTATTTAGTAATACAGAAAATTCATGAACTCAAAAATTCAAAAACAATTTATATTTGTAAATGAAATACACATTGCATTTATTTTAACCTGCACAACACAAAAATCACAGTGGCAATAATTGGAAATAGTTAACGAGGCTCTAATACAATTTCACTTCTAATAATCGAATACTGCAATCAAACACGGAAATAGCGTATACGATTTGGAGGGGGGACTAAATCCTTGCTGTTATAACATTGAATAAGCTTAATAAAAATTTAGAAATTTTTGAGAACGATTTTTACACTTTTTGGGGGGGGGTTTAGCGGCAGATACCTACGGGTGCCCTAATTAAAAATTCTGCCAAAACAAACACACACGTGCAAACCAATCTACAGTACCCTCCCCTACAGTACCACAGGCCAATGACCTAGTAGTCGAAGCCTTAACCCTAATAAAAAAAAAAAAATTGTACGGTTTAATGATATATTTCCGACTGTTAATCGTTTTAAATGTCTGTAATTGAAATGTTTTGTACCCCGTATTCCCGTCATTCAGTTCGATTTTCAATCGTATTTTGATATACGCAAGGTTTTTTTAAGCCTCCGGAGACCGAAACGTCTAAACACAATAATATTGTAAATGTACCTAAACGAGAGGTTTAAAAAGTACATTTCAAGCAGAAATCCTATATTATGATGAAGGTGCTAGTGAAATGGATATAATAAAAGTGTTTGTTCTAGTATAAAACAATATGTATTTCATAACAAAAGAAAAAAATGAAAAACGAATAAAATATAACTTATTTAAGGTGTTTCTATACTTTTCTAAAAAAAATAGTAATTATTTCATTAGGATTCTGAAATCGTAAAGTACGTTTATTTTTTGAAATGTAAGTTTCGATTGGTATTTTTATTACTATAGCTTTATGCAAATCGATGAACTCGAATGCTCCGTTCATAGCACATTAAAACTTCAAAGTATATTATTGTAATGAATAAAAGTTTTTTTTATTTTAGATGTTTGGAATTTCGTTATTGCTAAACTTATATATTAGGTACCTACCGGAAACGAAACGAGTAATACTATCTTGTTTGTGCAAATTTGCTGTAAAATAAATCTCTAGGGGATGATATTATCGTTAAAAAAAACAAAAAAAAAATTCAAAGAACTCCTATTATTGCTTGTACAATAATTGTATACGCTTATTGATAGTATTAAATAACAGTTTCTATATAACAATATAGTTTGTATTGTGCACTGCAAACTATAATGTTATTACTTATCTACTTGCTGGCTGGCTGGCTGGCTGCAATAGCGCATGCAATTATCGTAACGGATTTATGGTGACATTTCTGATACACAGTACAATACATTGTATTATTATAGAACAGTACAACTACAGTCTACAATATTAGGTATGTATAATTTAATATGAAATTGTAAATACAATTTATATTATTATTATACGTTTTCACATAATATACAGCTGTATACCTACAGTGCGTATAACTTCTAAAAAACAAATCTCAAAGACTTTGTTGTGGTCTTTAAATAATTGATCGTTCAGTGCTAACATTTAGAAACGATTACTGTGTCGAGATTCCAAAACTAAAAAATAATATATTCAACGGGATTAGCAATGTAAATATGTTGTGAATTTAATCCACAACTCACTTGTTGCCTATTGAACGAATCAATTTGTTTTCAAAAAAAAAAAAAAAAACGTATTTTATAACTGATCGGTGGTTTTAGGTTCTGATTGAGGCGATGATTGTACTGATTGTACAATGATGTGTTGAAGAAATTCTTAAGCAAAATGATCGAAATCCTAAAAATATAAAATTAAGTACCTACCGTATACTGTGTTCATCCAAAGAGTAAATTATTATAGGTATAGGCAAAAAGTCTTGAAATTGAAAACATAATAACATGAATACAGATCGGTGCTCATTGGTATTAGGCAGCGGTCGGCAACCCGCGGGCCACACATATAGCCCTCATAGTAACTGTGAGTGGCCCGTGAGTAAAATTTATAATTTGTATAAAAATCATGAACTAAGATACTTCAGACTTTAGACTGTGGATATAACGTTGTTTGTTGTAGATACCTTGTTAAATTAATTATCCTAACAGATATGAACTTAAATAAACTAAATTCGATATGATTATACATTTGTGTTTAAAATAAAACATGGTATATCAAAAATTGTGGCCCATGAAAAATGTAAATTTATTTTTTGGCCCTTGACAGCAAAAATGTTTTTGAGGTTATACCCCTCATATAAGGAGTACTCATTTACCACCATACTAAAATAAATAGTTCATAGTTCTTACTGAAACACGAAAGTCTAAAAAATGTGCAACATTTATTTATACACATTTCATGTTCAAAATATGCTGAAAAACTTGGATATTTAAATGAATAATAACGATTTTAGTTATTTTGCTTTAGTTCGAAAATATTGTTCATGAGAAATTGAAACTTTTACGTACATATAATATTTTTTACTATACATAGTGACTTTTTCAAAATATTTAAATTAATAATAAGCTATTGTCTATTTTTATCACGAACTTATATTCCAATCGTTTTTAGGCAAGTCAGTATATTCTCAAAAGCTTATAACAATGATATATGACATAAATATATAAGAACTATGATGTGATCCGTCCTTAACGCCTTAGCGATGGTATTGGTAGTGGGTGAACGGAGGCGATACAATATTTATTATTAAATAAATGATTTACTAAGTTTCTCTATTCAATGGTTACGCATATATGTATTGTAACACGGGTTAAACATGGGCATATACTATAATATAATAGTATTATTATAATCATGAAAGAGGGGGACGGAGTGGCCGAGTAGACTGCAAGTCACGGTGTCCGGAGAACAAGTGCCGCCATCCCTCCACCCGGGGCACGGCAGAAACCTACTGGTGCCCCATTAGAAATTTTGCTAAAACACAACACACACGTGTACCAACCTACCCAATTTAAAAACCTACAATGCCCTCCCCCACACCCAATGGCCTATGTTGCCACGGGTTACCCAATAAAAAAAAAAAAAAAAAAATCATGAAAGATTAAAAAATCAAATTAAATTTATAATATACATATATATTTATATATATTTATATATATATATTTATTTATATATATTTATATATATATATATATATATTTATACACTATACATGTTACAATAAAGCGTGTCTTATCCAGAATAATAAGTCACGTGTGATTTACAATTTGGGAGATCGAATGGTGCAAAAAGAAAAAAAAACATCACATGAATCGTCCGGTATCTAACTAGCTCATGATGGCTGTCATCCGACACCACCGCGTTCTCCTCCCGTCATAGGTAAACACGCGGGGTACTGAATCAGTATCGGCTGTCGTGGACTGGAAGTTCTAGAAAACAATGTATTGATATTGGTTGGTGGTAGACGTTCGATAACTAACGACTACAATCCAGGACCCTATCAACTATTATAATTTATAAGAATACAATAAATACAATTTTTTCGGAAAAACGTATTTTACCTATATACTTGCAAAAGGGGGAATGGGGGAACACCGATCACCTCATGATCTAATAAGCCAATGCATTCAAAATTATGTTGAGTGTACAAGAGGATTAAGAAATAAGGATCATAACTAAAACTTAATTTTATCAAAACGATATTATCAGAAAATGTTATCACGTTCAAATGTGTGCAATAAATTTTTAGCGTTAGTTTATCCAAAAACAATATTTCTTGTAATCTCAAAATCAGGCAATATTGCATTACGGGACATGTCCAAATAAGTTTTTATTGCTTCCTTAACTTATTATTAAAATTTAAACATTATCTATAAGTGCATATATGCTGTATGTACCTTAAAACTAAAATCTACCATTTTTCAAAAAATTCTAAAATTTTTTCTTTGAAATTTACAACGTTCTTTTTTGTCTGTTGAACAATTTAAAAAAAAAAGATACCAGACGGTTATTGCCCCATATCTTCATATGCAATTTCGTGTTCCGAGCGCAAACACCAGCCGGTGTCACTAGTTCCCAGATGGATGATCATCCGGATTCTTAGTGACAAACAGCTAATGGCAATTAGTTGCCGGGTTTAAGATGAATAAAAAATATATATATATATAATAAGCTTATGATGAGGCGTCGACATAATGCAGTCAATGTGTTTATTGCATCCATTTATTGTAGTAACATAACATTTAGAGTCATAGAACCTGAGATATAAAAATTCTTGCTTAGGTAACTGCATGGTATACCCCTATAGGCTGACAACCGTGGACGCTCATTGTTTTTCGTATGCAATGATTTAACATTGAATTAAAATTCAACACGTCCATAGTTATAGTGACTTACTCAATGACGAGGTATACTCGATACCTACTGTAAATAAGAGCTGCTACTTACTGGCCCACTTATTTTCTTTTATTATAACCTTTGAATCTCTATTCCTAATTAAAATACTTAATTCCCATTTTCGTTTTTAAAAGCAATAATTTGTATTCTGCATCATTACCCAAAAATATTAATTTATTATAATATGTGGAAATTAATTCAACGTTTTATTTATTCAAAATTTGCATGTCTACATTTATTTATTTGAAATATTAATATTGTATTGTTTGGTCACACAATATAACATAATTAATAATACTATTTCGTAATTTGTACTGTCTTTAAACTAATTATTTCAATTATAATAAATTAATTTAAAAATAGAACGATGAATACGAGATAACCTAATTGTAAGAAAAGGGTGGTTTTGATGAAAAAAATTAAATTAAGGGTTAAAATGTTAAATGACCAATACGCACGCTGAACTAGCGTCATTTCAGTTTTGAAAGTATCTTATTATCGACGTAATTGATGGCACAGTCGTTGCCGTAGACTTTATGAATAGCTGACATTTATTTTTATTTTTTTCGTAGATTTATGTTATGATCCAAGTAATACCCGTCAATATTAGTGGATTAGTCGAAATTGAATTAACACTCCCTCCGAAATCCTTTATAAAATTATTAGTATACATTATTTAATATCAAATATGTTATCAGAAGGTTATTTCATACTAAATATAACCAGAATATATTTAGTTACCTACGTTCTGTAATTTGTAATTAATATTTTTATTTCGTCATTAGATACCTCACCCAACAGTATGATACAATAATATATAGATCGATTTGGATTTCGGAAATTTATAACCAAAAATGTAATTGGTATATAATATAAGCTTTAAGTGGATCGTTCTAAATTGGAAGGTACCTATACACAGGTAATAGTAATACAAACCAGTCAATAAAAACAATGATAATAACATATTATTGTCATTCCTGTGATTCTTGTATGGATAATACGGTTACTTTGCTGTTTCGTACAAATTCACAATTGTATGCTCCTAAAAAAAAAAAATATAAAAAAATATAACTTGCCCGGCTTTTTGTCTACTCGTCGACCTATATATAAGGGTCGTAACGCGTTAACCTTTATACGCATTCTTCCATAGTCATGATAAAAAATATAAAAAAAAAAAACACCAGAATCTCAGTTTTATAATAATATCGTATAACTGCTCCAATGTTATATTATTTGAATACGCTTCGCGTATGAACGGTTTTAGCGAAATCGCACAGACGCCGTTTACGAATATTATTATATTATTACGCTTCGGCGACGTATTTTACAAACTGTGTATATAATATTAGACGTAGTAATATTATATCCAGGCATTATAGGTGGTATTAATGACATCATCTCTCACGCATGGCGTTTTCTAGTCCCGAGAATATTGATCTATACATAATAATATTATAATATATTATTAAAACGACATTCCCTGCAGACTGCGCACGAAACATTATTCGGACGTCGGACCTTTAGTTTAATCCATTTCGCACGTGTCATCGTTCGTCGTTTTTTTACGCCTGCGGAAATAAATTATTTTTCAGTCCGTACGTACGCAGTGTGACGCAATTTTAGATTTTACACCGTTGCATAGTACGTAAACATTTTATTATAAATTGTATACATTGTTACGATATAATGATACGTTAAATATATTATATCCACTGATGCGCCAAGCTATGATTATTTACCGACAATCTTAGACTGTACTATTTATCATTTCGTTGCGTGTAAGTCATTCCTACAGACCAGCATTTCAACGTTGATAAATGACCTAGATTCAACTAACTCCTAAAGCTGTAATATACATAAATATTACATTTGTATATTATTATATTATACAGTCCGACGTTTGGATTACTATTCCTACAAGTGTGCAGCCTAGGTGAACGTTTAGAAGTACAGTATAATAATATGTGTCCGTGTCACAAAACCCAAATGAGATAGTTTGATCTGCGTCACGTCGCTGTTGGTCATATGAAGACAGGAAATATGATATTGTATATATGCAAGGTAGGATATCTTACACACAAAAAGACTCATATCAGATATGATGCGAATATCAGACTAAAACCAAAACAATGTCCACAGTAGGCAGGTACGTCGATATAAAAATATTGTGATTATCATACTTTGTTAGTTTATTGTATATTGACACAACCTAGGACATTTTGCATATACGTAATTTGATTTGAGTATTCCCAGCTCACTGGTGTCAGTGTCCACCCAGGTTTTTAGTGACAAATCCTCGCTGCACATATACACGTGTTCCTCGCCCCTCCTACCAATGCTCATTCCTATAACTTCCAATGCGTAAGATCAAATAAATATTCATACTTCATTTAATTTGCTTTTAGTAATTTGTTGTTATTGGTATAGGTATGCACGACGTACGTACATTGTACATATTGTGTATATCGTGTATATAGGTACGTATGTAGATATAAATTATAAAATACTAGCTGAATTATCCGGCGTTGCCCGGAATAAACATTCTGATTGTTCAACTCCTTTTGGGTGTAACACTCTGTGGAAGCAATGTCTTTTTAAATGTAAATTATATTATTTTTTAATATAATATAGCCATTTTGATCGGCGTTTTCCGTGAGATTCGCAGCAGTATATTATATAAGATAGGCAATCTACCTGCGGTAGATCGCGGACCTCGTGTGGTTTATACGTAAGTGTATAATTTAACTCTAAAGTATCGAAGATATACCAAGTTTGTCATTTTTACTTAATTCAAACTACGGTGGATTAATACAATCAATTAATACAAAATCGTAACCTAACTCTGTACACACACACACACACACACACACACACACATAAACATTCTATTTTATATGTATAAATTATATAATATAAGGTCGGTATATATTTTAATAATATAACATCACTGTAGTCTATAAATTATTAAAAATACAACTTATTTTGGTTTTATAATAATTATTTATTATTGTTTAATGATTAAAATATTAAGTAAGAATTAAAAGATTGTCTAAAATTGAAAAGATTAAATGTGAGCTGGGCCCATGATAGCAAGTAATTTATGATAATTTATCCGAATTAATTAGGTATATTTACATTAATTTAATCCGAGAAAGTTGAAAGATAATTGAATCCCCATTATAAACATGGGTAATTTTTCAAAAACAGGAATAATACAATTTTATAATTAGATAATTATTATTCCGTAACAAAAAAGCAAATTTTAAATTGCTAGTTACTTTCCAACCTAAGAATTATTTTTAATTATTTAATTAAATGTTGAAAACAAAACATATTATTGGAAGGTAATGGGAATCATTTCCTTTTCGTAATTTCATCTGGATAATGTAAAATATAAAAATTGTACCTGTTATACAATACACCTATTATTTAAACAAATCTGCAGGGTTATACGCGATGCACTATTAATGCCAAGCAAAAAATGGTTTTAATATTTTGGATGAAAACGTTGATAGTCGTTGAAAGGGGAAACTTCGGTTGGGTATAAAACTAGGCGTTTTTTTTTTTAAATATATATAACTGCTGTGGTAGAATATAGTTGTTTTTGCGGTAGTAGGCTAAAAGAATCTTGAATGAAAAATGACCTACGTACCGAACGTTTAACTTTATCCAGAAAACGGTTTGGTCATTAGCCGTTTTGTCTACATCATTTACTCGAAGCCATTCGAGCTTTTGATTAATTTTCAAGTAGGTTCTGGTGGCTTTAAAAGGATCCCCGTCAACCATTTTGTCGTCGTCACCGTCGCCACCGCCACCGCCACCATCGCAGCCGCTAACGTTCACCTACACCACAGAACGTTTCGTCCCGTTGACGTGATTTACGAACATAATAAGAGAAATCAATACGGACCGACAAATGCGTTATTGCTTGCGTAATTTCGACAATCGGCGATGGTGGTCGACAGTCATCTGTCATCGTGCATTGGTGAACACGACTGTAGCGTATAATATATGATTATTATTATTATTATTACCATACCCCCCGGACAGAGATGGAACAGATCTGTATAATATTATATTTTCTGTTACAACGACTAACGCATAGTATCATTGAATTTACGACTGGGAATGCGTTCGAAGACCCCCCTCCCTTTCGGTGATTTCCTCGATGCGGCAAAACCTCATATTAATTTAACTTCAATCACAACATTTTTCACGTATCAGAATATAATACCGATACAATATATAATATATTAACCATTTATGGCGTTAATTAACGCTCAAATTCCTTTGATAATGCCATATCCTACCAAGTACATATTATATTATAATATGCGTTCAATAAAATAATACATTTCCAGCAATAACACAGTTTTCGAAAATGCTCAAACGGAAGCGAATAACGATGGATAGTACTCATAACCTGAACGTATAATATTAATTTATTTGTATTATTATTTTTAGAAATACCTATATAAAATCTATATCAATAAGTTATTAATTCGACGAAATTATATTAAAAAAATAAGATGAATTTAGATTATTATAGAAATGATCTACTGTAGGTATGACAATGCAGGCGTGCAATCAGAAAGGTTTTTGAATAATTTTGATTTTAAGGGGCTGAAATGGGCAAAAACCAAATTTTGCATAGAATGAAACAATCACTAGCTGCCGTCTCGTGGCTCTATGTTGGTGACGGGTCGCTGTGCGCATCATGTCGATGTCTTGTTATAATCACGGCTATAGATATGATTATCTATATATTCATATCTACAGCCGTGGTTATAATTAATTTGGTTTAACTTTGAAACTTTATAGCTAAACACTTACGGTGGATTTACTAACTGAAAATATAATACTACTAGCATAATCACAAGCTAGTCTCAAGGGCAACGTCATGCGGGATGGCTATAATATAATATAATCGAACGTGTCTTGACTGACTCATTGGATGATCAACGTAGAGCCTGAAACTAAAAAACCATTTTCAAAAATACTCATTTTAAAGTGGTGCTTGCACAAGTTATTTGAGATTCAAGAAGGCCGATGAAAATATTTAAGTTTTGAACCTAACCATTTCACCGAATATTATATAATGAATTGAACAAAGTTTGAATCATATAGTGTAGAAATTTTAAATGATCAATGAAGTGCGTGGGGTCTACTAGAATATACATAAACATAATATGATAATTTCAAATTATTATCTTATAATAATTAAGTAAACAAGTCTAGACTGTTTTTTGTTAGGTGAATAGTTTTATTTATTATATCCAAATAGGAAGAATATTTATAGGATTGAATGTTATTATTAGAGTTCTGTTCTTATTGCAATAACATTTTTATAATAGCATTAAGAAATATTGATTTATTAATATTTAAGTTTCAACAATATCTTTAAATTTATAATTTTCTTCTTAATATTGAGTAACCAATTATCGCCTATCTGTACCTACCTTAATTTCACAAAATGTACAAATCAAATAAAATAATTTACCATAACTCATGCTATATCTAAATTCGACGAAAAAATTGATAATTTACGTTATTTAAAAAAATAAAGTAAACTATTAAAAGTGTATCAAATACTTCGGATACAACGTGAAAATTCGTCAATATGCTAAAAATACTTAACAATCAAATTGCCATTTAACAAATTTGTGAAATATAGTATAGTTGTAAATGTAATAATAAATAACTAAAAATATAGGTACTTAATAACTTATTGTTATAAATTTGGAAAAATTAATACCTACTATATATTTCTTACAAATACATCAAACTTTTTAAACTTATAAAACTAATTTATAAATTCAATAATTTGTTCCGAATCATAAATTAATATCAATAATCATCTAAACTATCGTAATTCTAATAAAAAAAACACATAGTATCCCTTTTGAATTCTTTCAACTACTGAGCACACATAACACTCCATCTTAAAACACATTATCATGATATTAATATATATGAAAAATAACTGTAGAGACTCGAAGTATAACGGATTAAAACGTTTGAAATGTCATAACGTCAAAATCATTTCCAATTTAACTGTACACGATTGCTTGATTAATTTTTAAAATATCGAAAAAAATTAATCCCAAACTCAAATTGTATGTTAAAAATAATTGTAAATGATTTTGTTATGAAATACATAAAAAAAAAGTATTATGATTATCTACTTATTAATAATTATACAAATATGCAGTGTTTATTTAATACTTTATTGATTGTAGAACATTTTATTTTATAATAATCAAACGACATTTTAATAAACTTTTATCATTGTCTAATACACTTGAATGAGTTCCTCTCCGGTTCATGGACGAATTCAACCATTCCAGATGAATCAATTTTTTACGTTTATTTTTGGGTTTTATTTTTCACAATATTGGTTGAAAATATAATATAAAAACAAAGCATAAGCTTTGCAATAGTTTGCATAAGCAACTGTCCTCTTTTTCAATCTAAAACGAAGTATAATAATTTATTAAAAACTTTAAATTATTACAATCTTAATCGACAAAAATTAACCTATTATTTTTGATTATCGATGAGTGTCAAATTTACTTACATAACTCAATAGTTAATTAGCTGTTTATCTACGTAATGTGTATGTTAATAAAATGAACTGCTTTTCGTAAACGTTACAATATATAAAATTACATCAATACTTAAAGACAAAAGATATTATATCATGAGTCTAAAATGTGCAACATTGTGGTTTGAGGTTTTGGCTTATAAAGTAATATAGTTATTAATTTAAGAAAACTATGGGCTGGTAGCCAAATGGTTACAGTTACAAATAGTATAGAAAGTTATTCTCGATATTTATAATATATTATATCTATTGGCCGGCGTGGTATATAGGCAATTTCGGTACACTGACGTCTAAATTACCATCAAACGGTTTTTCACGATATTTTTGGAAGGATAGTGAGTAACTGCTAACCATATATTCTCGTTGTGACAAAGTCACGTCAACTTTTACCATGAAACACGCGACTACTGTTAATACTGAATGACGTCAAATTAGGTAATTTTGACATTTTAATGGTTTTAAATAAACAAAATTACTTTATTAAGACGCCAATTAAATCTCTATTTTGTTGGCCTTATCAATTATCTACAAAAAAAAAAAAAAAATTAAATATTTTATTCATTGCAAATAATCGTATCTTATTTTATTTTTTATGTGTTAAGTGATGAATATGTCTCATCAAAAAAGGAAATAGTATCAGAATCGTTACTGAGATTTAATTTATATTAGGTATGTAGTAATGTAGATGATATGCATTTCCAAAATCTATATTCAAATTTTACCGATGAAGTTGAATTGTAACTCAATGTTTCCATAGCAATTGTCAATAACATGAGCGTTGTAATTTAGTTTTCATTGACTTTTCATAAAATATAAGAACTATATAAAAATACCTATTCTATATAGATCCTTTGGTTCATTTGTAATTTTGGAAATCGATTGTGGAAACTCAATACTAACTTATACAAGTTATTTAAATATTTTGATTGAAATAATGTGGTTTCTCAAAAATACCTTCGGAATTGTAACACTTCAAGTTGGTATCATATCATTCAGTTCAGTGTTTATCGTAAGAAAGTATTTTCTAAGACATTTTACAGCGACTTCAATCATGGAATTGATAAAACATTTTTTAGACTTTGGCAGCAAGTATTTTACTAGTTAACGCATTGTCTCTAGATACAGCAGAACCAAGTATGAAACATTTATTTATTTTCGTTAAAACACAAAAAACAAACTATTAATTATTGACATTTCTTTAAGCTGTTTATACCTACATTTATCTAGGCAGTTGTATATTCTAATAAACAATACTAATAATACTATTGTAATTACCATACATTTTATGATATTGCCTCCCAGATAAGCGTATTTTGCCTGAGACTATCTCCGCAAATGAGATATCCCTTTTCAATAGTACAATATTTTAATGAACCCTGTTATTATTATCTCTTTATAGTGGCATGGATGATTATGTTTGTGTTTACATTTACTATGATCATAATATGGTCCATTGCTTTCAACGGGGCTTCCAAAGTAAACTAAAATTTAAAAAAAAAAATGTTTTTCATTAATTTAATAATGGAAAAAATCTATTTAGGAACTACAATATTTAATTTCAATGGCCACGGTATTTTGGGCAGTTTATTTTGTACTATGGAATGTGTTAGTTATATGGTCATTTCTTCAACAAAATAAGTAAAAAGTCTTTAAGTTTGCTTTAAGTTTCAAACGATAACATACTGATTATAATATAATATTGAAAGGAACATTTGTATCGGAGCTAGATGTCCAAATGCGTTATGGCTAATAAACAATTTAGGGTATGAATTAAAACATAGTGCAAATGAAAAAAAAAACTCAAGTAATTATAAAGGATTAGAGTTAACAAGAGATAAACCGTTAATCGAACAAATAGAAGCTAATAATGATACAATTAGTACATTAAACGAGGCACGCATGGCGCAAATAAATCAACGCAATTTAATTTTATTCGCAATATTAACAATTTTGTATACAAGTATGTATTTAATTTTAATTTAATTAATATTTAATTATCTTTTAATATTATGTTTAAATACTAAAACAGTTAATTATTATATCCACTTCACAGTTGTATTACTATACTCATGGGCGATTTTATTCAGTTACCGAAAAGAAATTCAGTGCAAGATAAATTCACAAACACAATGAATAAAAGTTTTTTTTAAGATGATTTTTAATATTTAAATATATTTCATCAAGTTAATAAATAAATGTTTTATTATATACCTATATCACTGTACATGTATATCCTGACGATAAATATTTTTTTAGTTTCTGTTTGATAAATTTACTATCAACATATTAAAAAAAAAATTTAAGCAGAGATTTTTACTTTTTTATTTTAAGGACGTTTTAAAAAAAAATTCATATTGATATTTATCTTACATTTAATAGTTTATAGTGATGAATATAGTGTGACTAACCGTTAACCGTGCTTTAAATTATCTAGCCAAACAAAAGCTAAAAACAGAAATATAAAAAAAGCAGGTAAGTGGATGTCGCTCTTCTGTACAGTAGGTTACAAGTGGGTCAATGGATTGTATTAAACTTAAGTTCAATGATATAATATCATTGTATAAGAAAAACGATTCTGAGCGGAGACAGATTTTCAGTCTGGAATTTTTATATTATTATTATTTATTATAGCCTGTTGTTTGAATAAATTTTATAATATTATAATGTTTTATTCGTTGCTATGGTGATAAAAAAACGTTAGAAATTAAAATCCCATTTTTAGCGGTTTTTCGTAATTTGTCGATAGTTTTTTTTCCCGTAGCATTAAATAACTATTGAGAAATTCGAAAAATGACCTCTTTAAAGTACCATCTTGGTCCAATTTGCTAAAACATAAGATACTATATGTTGAAATTGTATACAGGATGAAAAACAAATAAACACCATTGTAAAACCACTAGCTTCCTTGCTCCGCTCAGAATCTAAAATATCGTAGCTCAGCGGTATAGTAGATTTTTAATGTATAGGTATCGTCATTGAGTAGATTAGGGTAAAATATGTGGTACATTTGATGGCAATGATAAATTGTTTTTTTTTTTCACAATATCAAAATGGTACTATTATAAAAAATATATATATTATTAAATCTACGTCATTTGACTAGATACGATTGAGGTGCATAATTAGGTTTCTAAACCAGTGTGTATTAACTATAAAATAGCACTCATTGGATTTTTACTTTTTTATTCGTAATAAACTAATAAAGTTTATTATTTTCAAAAAATCACCGTTTTTGGAACGTGGAAATGGATTTTCGAACTGCACCATACCTACAAACAGTTGAAGTTATAGTACCTAATAGTTTTAGTAGATCCATGCCTCGATATCTAACTTGGTGTAATCGGATTTTGTGTTCCTTAAAGAGACGTAGTCTGAAATGGTCCAGTTCATAGTTATTCCATTTTACAATAGAAAAATTATCGGAGTATTCCGATCTACAGGTTCTTAAATTCAGCTAAGAGCGTTTTAAACAAATCGTTATACATTTACGTTACGACATTCGAATTCAAACCAATTGGACATAACGTTTTGAGTGGATAATTTAATTTAAAACCAAAGCAAATACAGATCGGAAAATTGTTCACAAATCCATTTATCATAAAAGGTTTTCGTGGCGTCTCTAGTATTACAAAATGTATTTTGTTAGAAAAGAATATTTACGCGCTTTGGAGTGAAAGTGGAATATTCTCGACAAATTGTATACATTTAAATATTACAGGTTAAGCGTAGATAATATAAATAACATTTTATACTTTTTACAAAATTATTTATGTTTACATGGTATATTCTGTAGAAAAAACAAATGGAATAAATTCAATGTCATATTGCAGAGAGCTACTCGGTGTGTAAAATATTTTGCCCATAAGTTAGATTAATTTTTAAATACAAAAAGATTATTTAGAAAAATTACCTTAATATTTTATAACAGTCTTACAATTATTTTTCCAATTAACCTAAACGAATACATAATAAAAAATTATTTCATTTAATTTCTGAAACAATAATTATTATTAAATTGATCATAAATTTACAAAGTTCAATCTCTTAGCAGTAATTAAATACATATTTTTTAATACAAAGCAATACAGCAAAATACTACAGTATGTATTTCGATGGGAAAGTGAATATTGTTGGTGCATTGGGAGGTCAAAATTCAAAATTCCCAGTAATTTTCAAAAGCGCCGAGAAAAATAAAAAAAAAAATTAAAGAAACACTTGGATTTTTACGCAAAATTTATTTTGGTTTTTGGTGTAACTCTAAAACAAGCGACCGTCTTTATATGAAATGTTCACTAATTGTTTATATCAGTATTTTCTATTCACAATAAAATTTTGATTTGTTTTGAACTGTTAACAACGGATATTTTCAGTTTCCAATTTTTTACAAATGTCAATAAAATTTTATTTTTAGGGTTAAAATCTCAAAAATGTATACAAGGCTTCTAATATATTGTTACAATTATATTTGAGAAATATTAAAAATCAGTAGTCGATGAAGTATTTCACTATAGGTCTAATAATAATATGTTGGTATTCTATTTTATTTTGGTATAAAATTGTGTAATCTATTCTGTAACCAACCATGTAACGACTCAACGGCTATTTATTTCTAAAATATATCTATAATAAGATAACGCTTACGACAGACGGTATTGTCTTCACTATTGTTTAATTTCCCAAACGACACAGTGAGAATACAAATTGATCAGTGTTATCCAACTGACATCATACCGAAGGGTTGTCATTAAAAGGGTCACGTATCCATTATCACAGATAGCAATGAAAGTAAATCGTATTCGAAGTAAAAATCTATACGCTATTTTTGGTTGTTGGAATCTACTTATTTGCCTATTAATAATACTGTAGTGTGATACAATAGATCACTATTATAGTACCGTATAGTATGCAAAAACGTTACCTACAGTAAAGAAAAGTTTATCATATAATCGCATGGAGATTAATTTAATTAAAACGCCACCGAACATTTGCTGCATTATAAAAAAATTGTCACCACGTCGAAAGTTGTTAATAGTTATTTGTTTAAATTTCGCATTGTTTTTAGCCCGTTGGCCGTAATCATAAATATAACTCATCCGGTTATTGTATTTTCATAAAAGCATTACAACTTTATCCATTAACGCGTTATTAGCCGAGTTTGTATCCACCGAAATACCTGTCCGGTGACGTCAATGCTATCCATTTAATGTTCACAGTTTCGTGCGTTCAGTCAATGTATTATGATATTTATTAACAAATTATTATTAACAATAATATCGAATAGGTGTAAAGACGTGTGAAGACGTGTGACTTTTGTTTACGGTTTCACAGCAAGGGCGTCTGTTGTGCCACGTTGCTATTTTATCATGTTCTGATTGCCGATTGGTCATTATAATAATTTATAATCATGCGGTATAATCATTCACTAACCATGATCTCCTGTAAAAGGTGGGACAGAGCTCCACTTTTCTACACGACACGGTCACAAACGACTACGGGTTGCCGTGAACCGGCCTTACACATAATAATATTACTACACTCGGTTAAGACGTTACCACTCGGTTCACGTTCAGAGTGCACCCGACACATACGCTGTTTATTGACTATGTATCTATTGGTTTGCAGGTTAGGACCACAGCACTCGGTACCACCTGCACCTGAGTCTCGGGTGGCTGTCGTGCGTTGACGTGTCCGCCGCGCAGAAGGCGTCTGCGACCACCGGAAGTTGAGCGTCCCGGTGTCCGGTGCAGCGGAAGAGTCTGCGGGCGAACCGGGAAACGGGACGGGAGCGGGAGCGGGCGAGCGGGCGCGGGCGGCGTCGGTGACAATATACGACGGCGGTGACGAAGCGCTCACGCCGGCCCGTCCGCGCCCAACGGTCGTGATCGCGACGTTGCCCCGTGATCTGTGCAACGACGAGATGATCGCGCCCAGCTGCGGCGGTGGTACAAACAATGGTGAGCGGTGGTGATACCGCCGTGCCGGGGCGCCGGTCATCATGCGTTCCGAGCGGTCGGAGCGGCCATCGCCACTGTTGCAGCAGCTACCGCGGTCCTGCCCCAGAATCCGCACCGGGATACCGTTACCGCGGTCGTCGTCGTCGTCGTTGTTGTTGTTGTTGTTGTTGTTTCTAAGGGGTGGTCGTCATCTTCGCCGCCACCACCGCCGCCACCAGCACCAGCGCCGAGCCCGGCTGACCTTCACCGTCGCAGCCGCCGCCGCCGCTTGGTGTTACCACCATGCGGCTGGTGCAGAGCATCGCGGGCCGACGCGAGTCCGCGGACGCACAACCCGCCACGTCCACTAGCAGCACGCGCCTGCTTCACCACGGCCAGTCGGCCGACCTCGAGCAGATCAGCATCGTCTCATCGAACGCCACTCCGTCGCAAGTGACGTACGGCACTGGTCTGGTCACGGCCAACGGGCCCAGGATAGTACCAGGTAATGCATTTCGGTTTCGGTAGTTTTCATTTCTCGCTTCTTCTAAACTTGACGAGTGTCATTACAATATAATATATTGATAATTAGCATATAATTGCACTGGCCGTCTGAACATTTGCATTGATTGTTGATTTTACCTAAATAATTAATAATATTATTTTTCCAATATTATAGTACAATAATTTATTATAACAATTTTAAATTCCATTAAATCGGGTAACAAACACCCATAATATACTAACCATAATAATATATGCAATATGCATCAATAGTCAATACTCAAGCAGTCAGGCTGTTCTCGCGAAATTCATATTGAATTATGTTGATGATTTTAAGAAGTATTATCTATATGTGTTATTTCATCTTGGTCTAGCAAGTAGTTGGAGGGGTAAGAAGCCCGGAGAAGGGGTGGGGGGATACAACACAAGATTGAATATTTACAAATTCAGTACACCAATAACAGACGAATGCGATGATAAAACCCGTAACTAAAAAATGAATAATATCCTTCAGTACCTCAAAAATTTCCAGTCAACATAAATATGCCAACGATTAAATTAACTCGAGGTATTTCGAATTCGCACTTTAAAACTTATACCACTATAACTTTAAAAGACGACATAGCTTTCATAAACTAAATAAACTTTGTTATTGGAAATTCCAATTAATACTTTAAGCCTTTTTATAAAATAACCATATTCAAGTAGCTCACGCAGCTTCTTTGTATTCTAATACAGGAATTTAAGATCCACGATCTTTAACACGGCCAAAGCAAGAAAAATGATTCATTGCAGCGTTTTACTTTACAATATGTATAATGTATTTATAGGTTCTTGAATAATATTTCTTCTTAATTAAATTATTATTGTATAAAGTCATCTTAATTACAGTAATAACTAATTTCACATCCACTTAATTTAGTTGTATTTCCATTCAAATGTTAACTACATTCTGTTCAATTAAAATAATAAAAAAATTAATAATTGTCAAGCATAAGAATAACTGAAATGTGAATTTCCTTAAGCTTAAAAATAACAAAAGTACAAACATTATAAAAATATTCTTCGGAAAATTTAATGTAATTATAAAATTTAAAAAAAGGTCAAAAAGGAAAAATATTTAATCAATAAATTTCATTTTTAAACAAATGTCTTTAATAAGGAAGGAAATTTCTTATTAAAACTTTTATAAGCGTTTATTTATCATTATTTTTACTCATTTATAAAATAAGGAAATTATTTCGGCTTGGTAAATTAAATTGATGAACATATTATATTATCTATAATGTATAATATATTAATTTATCAATCTAAAAATCGTATTACAACATATTATATATTGTAGTCTATACTAAAATAAGTATTATTATACTATTTGTATGATAAATATAAGTCATAAGTGTATGGGAAAATAAAAGTTATACAACATAATATAGGTGTTTACGTTAGTATAATATTGTATAGTTTACAGTATACAAATAACAATATTATTACTAGTCGTGTAATATAAAATAAGTACTTAAAATAATATGCAGGCATCCGTTTTATATTATAGATACAAATATTGCGTGTGGATAAAACTAGGTAATACATACATAATACTATATAATTAAACTATTATATTTACAAGTTTGTACAACATAATAGTGTATTATATATTTATATATGGTATTATAAACTGCAATTTATTTTGTTGGAGAAAATGTTGGTATTTATAAATAAAATATTTAATTCGTTCGGTTAAAACCAATAAAAATTGTTATCAATGATTTGCAACTTTATTATAGTCAACAATTTATATCAGTATGAATTGCAAAAAATGTATAACTATTATTATATTTTTAAAACATTATTGAATATTGGTATTACATTTGTATTGTGTATGTGAGCAACAACTAGCACTCATATTACCACATTTTCTGTTTATTTACATACAATTAATGAGGCTCATTTAGTTTTATTATAATATACCAACATCAATAGATTATGATCACATATAAATTTGATCGTTGTATTAAAAATAATTATGTTAGAAAATAAAAAAGTATATTAAATAAAACAACAGACATGTTGGGGTTACGTTTGATACATTGGTGATTTTGAGTGAGCCGATCGTATTCCCATTGAACATAAATAAGTTAATTACTTTTAACGTGTTAATCGTAAATATTATAACATATAACAAGAATAAATCGTAAGTAAGATGGAACAGTCTTCGTAAAAAGAATGTAACCATTTTGTTTTTTTTTTGTACAATGGTACCTACTAAATTTCTCCTTCCCCTTGATGTTTGGTAAAAACTACTACTGGTATGATCTTATTAAAATATTTGTAGGTGCACATTTAAAATTAAATAATGATAGTAATACTATTTACTACTTACAAGAAATTGTTTGATCAAAAAGTGAAACTTATTAGTTGTAAACTATCAAAAATTGGAGAATCAACACATTGAGCAATACGATTTCCATACAAATCATAGTAATTTATCGCAATATTACATACCTACATTATTGAGTAAATAATATAGTATTTTTTTTAAGTTACGATAAAAATCTGTTGTAGAAGGTTTTTAACAAATATATAAATAAATATATCTATATAGTATTTATTAAGCATATTATATTATATTAAAAAATGTATTATCAATCGTCCATTTGATTAAACTCTACTTCAGGTTAGAGTATACATCTGCCTTATATTATTATAATATTATAATATTTAGTGGTATAGCTACAATACTGAGACATAATGTTTTAATCACATTATAACAAGATTTTTTTAATTAAGAAAAATATCTCTGATTTACTACCATTATATTTTATTATACTTTATTGATAATAGTATACACAATGCGTTATAATTATAATTTATAACAACTGAAAACGCCACCGTCGTCGTTCTCTTTTTTTTATAACACTATTGTTTTCGGAATTTCCAGTTTGAACAAAATAGACCCAACGCAATACTATTTTATGAACAATATTTTATAACAAGATCTTAAGCAACGTGTCATTCTTTAATTCATACTGTACCTAATATTTTAGGACGGCTTTTCTTTCCCTTATTGAACTCGACACGTTAAAACCTCTACTCTGAATACCGCGTATATTCGTGACATACATTTCGTTAGTTTAAACTCAGTAAAATATTTTAAACAATTTCGTTTTGGATCAATGTAAAAATAAGTATTTATTTTGACTAGTTACTGGTTGTTATTATTTAGACACTAGTACAATACCTACTTAGTAAGAAAACTTTTATTTTCACTATAAAATATTAATTTATTTTATAATGTACTAGTAGGTAATATAAAAATGTTAGAACCAAAAAAAAAAATGAAGTATTTAATTTTCAGAGATAAGGTATTGTGATTATTATATAAAGTATTTTCTTAAAATCAATGGCTCATAAGATAATGAAAAGACGAACATAACATTTACTATTAGATGTTTTTAGAACGATTATGAAATGTCCTAAATTAAATTTTAACACACTTATATACATGCATTTTGTAATTAAGTGTTTTTTTACTGCTTTACGTGTGTCAAAGTTTATAAAAAACACAATAAAAGTAATTATTTGTAATAGTTATAGGTAGTTACATAACATAATTATCTGCAGATATAATTACGTTTATTTTTTCAAGATTTTAATAATTACTTACCTACCAAAAACTCTCCTATATTTAACTTTTTGAATAAATGTAGTACCTAGGTACTTTAATAATATATAATACTCTTCAAACATTCAACGCCTGTATTTAATCAAAAAAAATTAAGTTAATGTTTAGTAGAAAAATATAATGATTGGATTAAGTCGACTAAATGCATGCAGGCATTCAGATATAAAGTTAAATACACAGAGGGTGATATGCTAGGCATGCACACGACAGCCATTTTTTCAATAATCTATATATTTAAATTCTGATAGTTGGAAATTTTTAGTATGTATTACCTACTTATAAAGTTATAAATACCATATTTAGATTTATACACCATTTAAGGAATATCATATAATCCTGTAAGCTGTAACAATACAAGCATTTTTTTTTTTTATTAATAATTAAACCCAGAAAGTGTACTTTTCAGAAATGAAATTCTCCAGCGGCATGAAGCTGGTATATTAATAAATTACGACGCGTTGGTACCTATAATATTGTATTAAATAAAACCATTTACCTAATCGTATTTCACATATTGGGGTTAAGTATAGTGTATCTACATGAGTACATGACATGTTATTGTATGGAGTAGATTGAATAATAAAAAAAACCATTGGACTCTTGCAGGCTTTTAAAATGGATTGAAAGTTGTTATTTTTTTTTCTTATTTTCCGTTGATATTTTAAGCCGATTGTCGAACGCACATATATTTAGTAAATTGTGTATTGTATTATAGTGTCTTTGTCCCACAGTGACCGATATAGACTATTGAAATAATCAGCTATGTGTATATAGTTACCATTATAAATCCTAAAGAATAAAGAAATTACATAATATCGCTACACAACTAAATATAAGTGGCCCGGTGGATGTCCTCGGTCGTAAACGTGTTCTGAGTGCAAGCACCGGCCGGAGCTACTGGTTAACTTAATTCCCGGACGGATGACCACCCGGATTTTAGTGACAAATCCTCGCCACATAATATACACGTGTTCAAACCAATCGTACCTACCCCACAGTAAAAAAACATCAACTTAAAAATTACCTTCACCCAATGGCCTATATTTCCACGGGTCAATTAATAATTTTAAAAAATAAACTAAATTTAACCCTAGAATCCTTTTATTGTTATTTATCGGTTGTATTATCGAGTTTAGTTTGAGAATTTTTCATCAAATACTGTTCATCTACGATACCTTTCGCTAATTAATACATTTTTCACAGTAAAAAAGCTCTTTCAACACCCATATTATTTATAATTCAAAAAACATATTAAAAAAAAAAAAAACAATTAAATTGTTACACGTTATTACTGTGTAGTTACGTGGGAGTAACTATAAAATGTTGTCTATCACTACAGTACGCAAATACGGTGTAACACTGTAACGCCGTATCGATTACAGATTAATACCATGTGGTAGAATACAACAGGATTTTGATGTCAATAATTATTAGACAAGACATCCGGTAAACACAGAGTACAATTTAACGTATACCTATTACCATTGATTATGAACTGGCTATAGGCGGCCAGGATACGCCTCCTAGTCAGTCCTGAAAAATAACACCAGGATCTCGCTAGTAGATTTAGCGTATCGTATTTTGCACCACAGTGAGCGATCTGTAGTATTCATGCTGTTACCTACCTATTTAAATAATGTGTTAACATGAACTGATTATCTGGCTGGAACAAACGATAAAACGAGACTGCTTCGGTGCACGTCTATTATTATACATTTTGTTAAGACGACGTTACACTGACATTATTGTTGTCTCCGTCTTACAAATGCGTAACATAGCACGTGTACCTCCGCTAGTTTACAAATTAGAGTGAATTGACCTCTTATACAATTTTAAGGCAATATTATTATCTGGGCAATCTCGTAGGATTTTTGTTATATTTTAATTTTACAGCGAGTTATGAGTGTTTTAAAATTATAAATTATTTGTACATCTTAAAATACTCATAACTTGGTTTAAAACTAAAATATAATAAAAAACCGATAACATAGCTTAGATAATAATCTTACCTTTAAATTGTATAAGAGGTCAATTCACTCTAGTTTGTAAACTAACGCGCAGCACACGTGTTCTGCTGAGCGTACAATTTGCTATGTTGCGGACTTGTAAGACGGAGACAACAAAATATGTCGGTGTAACGTAGGTACTCTTAAGTAATCAAGAATAGTTATATTTGTATACACTGTGATTGTCTGGACTACCGCATTTTATTTTAGATGAATGTACCACTGTACAAATTTTGATTTTTATTCATTATTAAATTTAAAACAATTGTATTGTATAATCAAACTTAAATTAGCTATTTACTATGTATAACGAACAATTGTATGTAAGTTTGTTGTAGAAAAGCTTCCAACTATTTTATACTATACACAATTATTTTTGTTTTTGTTACTGTACTATTTACCCCTTTGGGGTGTTAAAACAATAAATAAAATTAAAAATTAAAATAAAATAATACAGAACGAATCTAAGATAACACACGCGTCTGGGATTATATATTTATGTATAATTTATACACATGATTACAATAACATATAAATACACTACATTGGATTTCAAATTTCATATAATTATTTTAACAAATCATTTTTTTATTCAAGAATCAAACATTTTCACTTTATTTCCCAATTAATATTTGTAAATTTCCAACACAAGCCCTATTTTGAGAAAAATTACTTCATTTATCATGAGTGGTTATGAGGCATATAACTTTACTAGTGATTTTTGAGAAATTTGAAATATTCAATTAGTAAATGCATATCATTTAGGCATGTTCCTAAACGTATTGTTATTCAAGCATAACATATTAAATGCGATACATTAAAATGAAAACACAATAAATGTATAGTTTAAACTATTATTGTTTTATTTTAATCCTATTAGTGCGTTTTATGATTGAAACACGAAAAATATATATAGGTGATACAAGTGATGGTAGCAACTCACCTGATAGAGCCAGGGTAGGTGTGCCATTAATAATATTGAAAACATTTTAAACTTTGGATGAGAGAATCCGACTAGTTACGATAGTGTTATAATAATATTGGAAACTATTAAGGTTGATTTCCTTTTTTAATAAATAATAAATAATCACAATTGTACGTACTTCTATTGAAATAGTACTAACCAAAAATAACGTGCAATGTAGATACATAAAATGCCATTATAACTGGCAATAAATTATTATTATTATTTACTTATTTCGATTAAGTACATAATAAAATAATTAATAAATAATATGTAACTTTATTAGTGGACCGAAATCTCACCGAAGCCCAACCTCTCCAGTATCAACATAATTAAATTAACAAAAGGACATAGGTACTATTGTTGTATTATAGTGTTGATATTCATTAATTATTATTTATTATGCGCATTATTTAGCTGTTTTTTTATAGGTAATGTATAATACGAATTGCTGCTAAGCCGCACCTGTCAAACCAGTGGTGCAACCAGGATTTATTCAAGATGGGGACGGGGGTCCAAAAAAATGTATTAAACTACTGTTGTTCTGTTCTTTTTCCGAGTATATACATACATTTTATTTCTTAATAAACATAATTTACCGGGTTTAAAGCCAATAAAAGAAAAACACAATTACATTATAAACATTTTAGATTCTGAGCGGAGCGATAAATGTATTGATTTTACAATGATGTGTGTTTTTTTTTTTAATTTTTGCTTCGATTTTCTTCAAGAGTATCTTATTTGATGGAAAAGTGAATCTATTTGGTTAGGGAGAAAAATTTTAAAATTCTCAATAGTTTTCAAAAGCACTGGGAAAAACAACATAAAAATTAAGGAAAACGGGAATTTTTACGCAATATCGGTTTTTGACAAAATTGATTTTGGTTTTTGGTGTAACTCTAAAACAAATGAACGTATATAAATGCAATTTTGACTGGTTGTTTGTATTCACATTTTCTACACACGATAAAATTTTCAAAATATTTTAATTTGTTTTGAACTGTATAGGAACATTTTTTTTAGTTTTTTTTTTTATTAATATTAATAAAATGTTGTTTGTCGGGTAAAATAGCGTGAAAATTTAATGCAAAGCTCCTGATATATTGTTACAATAGCAGTTGAAAAAGTATTAATCAATCTAATCAATAAGTTTTGATAAACATTTCAGGGAAACTTTTAAAAATAAAAATAAAACTGACATAAGCCGAGGGGGTGCGCACCCTGGGTCCACCCCCCTGGGTTCACCACTGCGTCAAACTATATAAACTTGAATATACATTTCAATTTATTTTTTTTAACAAAACAATGTTACAGATTTCACAACATGATTTTTGCGGGGATAAATATCTAAAAGTTTCATAGTAATAATAAATATCACTGCTATGAATTGAAATAGAACATTTGTTTATACTTGCATGCTTTACGGTATAATAATAGTATTATATATTATTGGACTTTTGGTATCTTTGATCCGTTACCAAGTACGCACTTGTTACCATCAAATTTTATCAAGATCTGAATTAATATTGAGAAATCTCAGATTTCCTAAAGTAGGTAGTTTTTTTTATTGAATGCGATAGTTTCAATTGTATCTTTTAAGTCCATGTACCTATGTAATAATACAACATAACACAGCAACACAGTGATCAAAGTGAGACAAGTGCCATACGATCCAGTATATTATAATATACCTTAATACCTTATACACATCTATATATCATATCATCACATATTATGTTAGACTTACACAAAAGATACATCGAGTTACTAGAAATCGCACAAGACGAACTACGTCAAAGTACAACAAACTGTTTTCCACGATATATATTAACTTCATAACGGTTTGCAGTAACAATAAAAATACTCGAGGTGGTTAAATAGTTGTTTTTAAGCCGGTAAATGCGGTTTTTTTTTAAAGGTTCCGTCTCAATACGCAAAAAAGCATGAAATTATTATGAACTATGCTTTTTGTTATTTCTGTTTAACAAACAACAACAATACATTACTATACTTCTACTTTTGAATAATGAATCCATTACCTGCAGCGTAAAGTAAAATATTGATCTGTACAATTCGTATTCCAAAATGTTTAATGTAGTCATATAGGTGTATTACAGAGTTAGTTAGCTATATGTAAAAACCAAAATGTTATTATGTTAAATTCATATTTTCATAAATTTTATTGTATATGTTAGTAAACAAAATTAGATATTATTAAACATAATCCACAATTATTAATATAACTGTGAATTCACCATTTATTACATATTTTACAATAGGTCATATATTTAATATGATATATCACATGTTTCGAACATAATAATATTCACAAAACAAATGTTGTAGAATACTAATATTTTGGTAAATGCCTACCTATATAATATAGAGTAGGGCGTTATACGAATGAAATTTTATTTAGATAACATTTTATTGGAGTATTCAAATAATTTTCTTTCATTATTATACGAACAAAAAATTATTCGACTAAATTTCAAACATAGTTATTTGAATAATTTTTGTTTATTTTATTTTGGTAAACATATGGATATGTGCACATATTATTATTAACAATAATTGACATTGTATTTTAAGTTACACCATTGTAAATCTTATTTTATTCAGAAATTTCCAAAAATATTATAAATAAAACTAGTATAGATTTATAGAAGAAAGTAAAGAATTAGAATTTTTATTTATATTTTAATAATAGGTAATTTAATAATATTATAATATGAAAAATATTTAATGATTATATTTCGTAACGATTAAAAAAATCATAAATATTAGTAAATAATAATGGGATTTCATTCATTCTGTCAGACCTTTTTACACTAGGGAATAATAAGGTACTTTATCGATTCCGCCAGCATTATTGATTTCACAGAAAGTCCTTCAAAAATTATAAATCGTGAAATACTTAAAAATCTTCAAATTAAAAATATCATTCGAAATTACTAAGTTGACAATATTAAACAATGCATACACGAAGAACGTAGAAAAAAACACTAAATAATCAACTCTCCTCTGAACGGTCGAGAAGAATAAAATTATAAGCACTAAGTAACAAGCCAAAAAATAACCGTCCAAACTAAACAAAATGTAGTTTTTTATTTTACCGAAGCTTGTAATTTTCATTGTAGAACTAAATAATCTCGACGAAATAAGATGATAATATATATAATTTAAAACGTCAAGTTTTCACGGTACAATAATTTAATGCATATAATTTCCGTATAATTTTTATACAAATAAAAATAATATAATGTATGCATTACAATTAATTACAAATTTTTAAAGTCATTTCCACCGTTCGCCATTTAAGTACTTTGTAGTAACAATCATAAAATACATTGCACTTCGACTGCATTATACTATCGAAAAATATTCGATCAATATAATAAAAATACTTGATATTCCAATAATAATGCAATTTAGAACTGACGTAAGTAATCGTATTATATTCGGTTGTATTGTTTTTATAAAATTACATTTTAATGTTTAACTATTGTCTATTGTCTAATAACAATATACTTTTTCAATCGAGTAAATGGGTCGGATCACAGGATATATTATATCTACGTGTTTCTTCTGTTTGCACGTAATTTTTTGAACTAGCTCATTATTTTTCGATTAGTCTAATAGTTTACATTCGTGCTACCCTAGAATATGTTGTCCGTATATTGTTGTATAAGTTGAGGAATCGTAAAACAACACGAATAGGTATATTACATAGGATAGGTAATTAATTAAAATAAAATTCATCTGTTTTAGAAAATACATTTTGTACAATAAATACACGTTTTTATTGTTAAAAATAATATTAACGATTTGTGCTAAAGGGATAGGACAAACCTGTCATATCACATAGTAATAAATAAATTACAACTAAGATAATATCTAGACAACAAATGGACCGATCTATACATGTGTAGAAGCCTTTTCATTGTATTATAATGTAAAGTGTTAATTGAGAATATCATTACAACAAATTCTATTTGTATATCTCAATAAGAAAGGGAAGATTGATTTTAAACTATAGGATGAGTTCCAAGTTTATTACTATGGTATATTTTGTGTTAATGATTTTTAATCAACTTAATGACGTTTTCGGTTTTGAATAATTTTGACGTGAAATATTAAAAACATACTTAAGGATATATGTGAGTATATGAGTATAAAGACAAAACTATTGATTAAAAGACTTGGATATTTTACATTTACAAAGGCCTAAGCCTAAATTGGAATTCTATAGGCCCAAAATGGTCTTAGAAATGACTTAAATATACATTTTGTTTTATTTTTTTAGAGAAATAAAATTGTTTTTCATAAGTTTACTATTTTACTAAATTTTTCGTTTGGATTTTATAATATGTGAACTTCAAGTTAATATTTTATCGAAAATAATTCCCGGCTACTTGACTTTATAAGCTACTGGAATAGGGTGAATTCTATAAATAAATGGAGGGTATGTGTATTTTTCTTTTTTAGTGTGAACGTTACTGCGATTGTTACTGCGGAACGTATCTTTTAAGAAAAACAAACTCAACATTGATATGTATTGTATGTCCAGTCAGCATCTGAAGCATAATATGTTACAATTTACACAAAACTAATGGCAAATATAAATCGCATTTTATCCTGGTTGTTTGGAGTTATATGTAGATAGATAACGCATAGTTTGAAATTCACTCGACTTCGTCCAAATTATATTTATTAAATTAATTCATGAATTTACTAGCTCAAATTCGAAGTTCTTGTGTTCAAACAAATATTTTATTTCCATTCACTGTCTTACATTTTATAACTTTGGTGTGCAGTTTTCAATTCACCTATACTTTTTAAATTTTAAAGTTTCACGTATAAAAAATTGTTTTTATGTCGTAAATAAATTAATAACATATTGTACCCTGCTCTTTCTTGTTTTTAATTATGTAAACCAAAAATAAATAAAACAATAAAGGTAGCTTCATTGTTTTCAGTGTAATAACTATAGCAAAAGCGACCAATCAGAACGCTATTTTTATTTCATTACTCACGTGGCCACGTAATTATATAGGTGTTCGCATAGCGCATACGTCGGTTTATCTATCTGACTATTCAACTCAACAATGGTATGTCTTTACAACCATCATTGGGGCTATACAATTCATTTAATACCTAGCCGTAAATCGTGTCGTTCAGAAATTGTCTTCTAGTCATTCCCGTTTGAACGATAGTCAATAGTCTAAGATTTCTGAAGCATTCACACAACATTTGTGGAATTCTCTATAGTCGGTATTCTCAATGGAATATACCAACGTCTTAGTTCTGACTTCTGTGGGGGTAGAGCCAATGGTAGGTACGCATTATCAAATAACAATTCGATTACATACAATTCGATGTGCATTCAGTTTATATTATTATCGTCTATAAACATTACTTCGGTCCACTCAAATTAATACTATCATCGTAAAATAATGCTATCTACCTACCTATTATTATATGAGTATTTAATACCAATCACATGTTATAAATTATAATATAAATTACAACAAGTTAGGAGTCTATAAAACTTAATTTGGATTCGATTTATAATAAATCATAATAAATTAAAAACGAAATTCTAGAACCTGACCTGTGTTTTTTTTCTATTTTCATACGTAATATTTTTAAGCATTAAGTATTAATATTAAGAAGTACTTATTATTATCTTGTGAATTAATAATTATAATTATATATTTTACATAATATTATTATGTATGTAATGCCCTCAATTTATACCTAACTTAAGTCCCAACCTAATCGTGTGAACATATTTTACTCAACATTATTTCGTTATCAATTTTGTTAAAATAAGTTATAAGATTAGAATAAATATTAATTATTAAATTATTACCTATCACTGTATTACTACGTTATTATTAGCTACCACGTTATTATTTTATTACGATACATTGGCAATATTAAAAACTTGAATCTAAAATGTTAACATTATTTCAGTTAACTCTCTTGTTTATTATTGATTATTTAATAATTAATGGTTTAATAATATCACCTTATATAATGACCTGAAAATAATGTAATATAATGTTTATGCAATCTTATATTTATATCCAGAGTCCAGACAAAGTATTCAAATTCATTCATCGCATCAACATATTTGGCAAAAATTTACCATTTTAGGACTCTAGTATTTACACAAGTAGGACCAGGATTGGCGACGGTAATTTTGTGTTCTGCCTATTTTGGCAACCATCCAGTTAATAATAATCAATAGTTCTTTGAACGAAAAACTATATAGTTTCAAATAGAAGGTATCTTATAATCAAGTAAATAAATTGTCAAAACTACAATTGTTATCATAAAGATTATTATATGTCATTCTTATATTTTAGAACATCAAATGACCAATTTATTTGGGATGGAAACTATTAAATCGAATGATATCGATGTTTGTTATCACATTTAAAATACTACCATAATAATATTATAACACCGACAAACGTTCAAAAATTATATACGCCTTATGTTTAACCTTGTTTTTTATTCCGCATAAATCCATCGACTTGTATCTACGATGTTTTTATATGAACCTTACGTTTATATTATCTTTATTTAGTAATATAAATATTACTTGAGTTGATAATGATTGTACAAAACTATTTTACTTAATATATAATATATAATATATTATTTAGTATAAATAAAAATTATAATTTTAGTATATATTTAATATATTATTTATATATTATGTATTATTTATTATATATTATATAAACACACTAAATATATTTTGTTTTCATAAGCTTGACGTCAATCAGAAATAAAAACTGAAAATAGTAGGTACTTAAATATTTGTTATTTTGTTGTGATTCGATAAAGTAAAAAAAAAAACAACAACAATTGTCAACATGATCAACGACAACTTCACGTATATTTGTTGTACGAATATCATGTTTATTATGCTCACGTGAAATAGAATAAAGCATTTAAATTAAACGCTGTATTGTTATAATGGTTTTTTTTTTTATCCAATCTGTTAAATAAAGGAGTATTTTGAGTAAATAGGTTTTTTACATTTATACGGATATACCCGGAGATATAACTATTACCTAGTAATGCTAGTACCTGCAGTACTTTACTTCGAACGATAAACGCTTTAAACTGTGACACTGTGTATTTATTTAATATACCATCACATCATATACCAATATAACATTGTGTATAATATAGCCATGTCTTTTTTTTCTTCAATAATGTAGCTATTCAAATTTTGATTTTCTGGAATTTTTAAAAATACTGAAATACATAATATTTTTAACTATTGAGATTTTTGTACTAGGTACCTTTTACTATGTGCCCTGTGATGGATATCCACTATTTCCCTTTTCTACTGTAAATTATTTAGTAGATAATTTGTTTTGAAAATTATGTAGTTACAGAATCAAAATTTAAACATGTAGTTTTTTAGTTACTCAGTTTTGTTTAACCACTAAGGATAATAGTTCCGTGATTGTGGGCTTAGTAGATATGGTGGATATGGATATAGTATAGCATCACCATAGCAGTGATTTCAACATTTTAGTAATTAATATTAATCTATTAGCATTTTTAGTTTGTTAAAATGGTCGAATATTACATTTATTTTATTAATTACTAAAACCATTTTTAAAAACTGTATCCTCAGTATAAACATTTTAATAACTGAGAAACTACTCATTCAAATTTTGAATTAGGTTAGTAAATCAAAATTAAAAAAAAATACAATGATATGATATAATTTAAGTTGAAAAGTGGGTTCTTTTAAAAACACTGAAGTTTGTAGTATTACCGCAGTACACTTCATGCAGCTGTATAAAAATAATCAATAATTTTAAAATACAGTATTTTAGTAAGTATATTTACAGGAGCCTTGTATTCAATTTTGACACTTTTTGGCCCAACAAATAAAATTTTATTGATATTTTTTTGGAAAAAAAAATTTTAAATTTTAAATTTAAAACTGTCCATAAACAGCTCAAAACAAGTCAAAATATTTCGAAAACTTTATCAAGTATAGGAATTTATAAAATAAATATATGATATAAATCTCAAGTGTCTACGATTATTCGTTTTTGAATTTCAACAAAATAAGAAAATCGCTACATGAGAAATCGAGGAATATCCAATGTTGTAAAAATATGAACTTCAAACACTCATAAAAATTTAATTTGACTTTCTTAGACATTTCATTTTGCTTAAGTTTGATAACCTTATAAGAGATATTGTATTACATCTTAAACTCTTAGATTTAAGAAGTTGAATTTTTATGAATTCCTAACACAAAATAATTTGCACATTTTCGTTTTTTACTCCTTTTGTCAAAATTTGAACTTTAAATGTTTATAAAAAAAAAATGTTCACTATGGGTTTTTAATATTTTTCAATTGACATTGTCATAATATATTAAGAGCTTTGTATTAAACATTCAAGCGTTTTTACCAAACAAATAAACTTTATTGACATTCGTAGAAATAAAAACTGAAAATGTCCGTAAACAGCTCAAAATATTTGGAATATTTTATAGTGTATAGCAAATGCTAATATAAATGTTTAGTGAAAATTTCATGTATTTACGGTTTTTTGTTTTAGAGTTACATCAAAAATAAAAATCGACTTTGTCAAAAACTGATTTTACGTAAAAATTCCCGTTTTTCCTTAAATTTTATTTTGTTTTTCCCGGCGCTTTTAAATACCACTAAGACATTTTTACTTTTGACCTTCTTAAAGTACCAACTAGATTCGCTTACTGTTCATACTGCTGAAGAAAATCTAAGCACTTTTACTGTCCTAAAATGTGATGACACACAAAAAAAATAAAAATAAAATGCATCATATTGTATTGATCAATACATTCATCGCTTTGCTCAGAATCAAAATCTATCATGTATATTTTACATTTTATTACCTACATGGTGTCTAAAACATATGTTAATAAAAATACAAAATATTATTTTACATATGGAGTTACGTACTTTTGTGTCACTCGTTAATAAGGTAGCGCACATAAGGCACTTCCAAAACTAAATCTTCCGAGTGAGGAAAGGTCACAAACACAATCTTCTTTTTTGATTTGTCGGTCACCACAAAAACGCTGAAAATTTCATTTTTAGTCGACCAATATTATAGTTTTAAATATCATAGCCCATACAATGTAGTCTGTCAGCTGCGAGCACTCGAACTCATACATCCGAGGCGAGTGACAGATCGTTATTCACAGAGCGCTTGTGAAACCGTCAGTGGCAGAAACGCTACTCGATTGATCGACAATGGTTGGGACTTGGGAGTACTTATCAGTCGTCGGTTTTTTGTGTTGCTGTCACCTTGAAAACCCTCTAACCTGGGGTGGTACATTAAAAGATGACCGAACTTGGTCAAAATGGATGGCAACACGACCGTTGATTGTCTTACTCCTGTAGGTATTTAGGACAAGGACTGTTGATCTTTGCTTTATACAATAAGTAACCAGTTTTGCGTAAATACAACACGTCACTATACGAGTCATCGTAAAAATATCTGTGTATTTTAGACACGACAAAGAACGTTTTTAAGACAAAAATCAGCGCAGGTCGATGATCCAACTGCTATGAGCAGAGGACTCACTATTATCCGGTGGCTGATCGCTACCACCTAGTGGCAGAGTTTCCGTTTTTTTATTGCAAATGTTTTTGTTTTTAATTGAAAGAGAACTTTTCTGGGAAATTGTACGCATAAATTGTGACGGCTGTGTCTTGTTGTAAACTATGAATGCCGCATCAGATAGGCTCGTTGACAGTGGAAGTAAGTGCGGGTAAAATTGAATAACTGTATCAAAACTACAAGTCGTCTGTAAAACGGGACAGCAATGGGGTTAAGTTATCTCAAAGATTAAAATCGTCGGAAAAACGCTAGAGACATTTACGACATCCACGGTAGAATATGGTAGAGTGGTCGTAGAGAAAAAAAGTTACACGAGAAATCGTATCCCGAAGAGAATTTATCTGTCACCGATGTATCACTTCGGGCTACAGCTACAATTATATATACATCTGCAGGACGTCGTATAAAATGTAATATGATAAAATTAATTCAGAGGCGCCATATCAATTTATAATATGGCTGCCAAGTTATTGAGTCGGCGTCGGCCAAACTTTTCCACGGAACCACAGTTTTCGAACCACAGAAGTGAAAGTAAAAACATGATAGAACAATGTTGTCTGGGACATCATTTCAATTTTTTCATGGGGTACAAAGTAAATTCACCGAAATCCTACCGTAAATACCTTTTCTCGTGAACTTCTTCTTCTATTCAATTGTAACAGTAGTTGTTAGGAAGCTACTTATTGTTTGTATTTATATAGACAAATTTACGATGCCCACATATAACTATTCAAATATATACATAGATTGAAAATATCCTATTATTCCAACTCTCGATATATTATATAATGTTTACTATTTATTTTATTGCATGAATTACTTTAATTTTGGCTTTATTAGCGCGAGCTATTTATCGCTCGTACCTATACCACAGATGTCGTGGTTTTCATATATTTAATTTTTTTTTTTTTATCAGCGGTATTTCATTTTTACGACCTACACAACATTTTAACCAATGTGGTTTAGAAGTGACACGTTATTATTCTCTCGTTGGCGCTTTGGTCCTATGCACGTCTTATATTAGCCACTGAACACGTCGTTTTTATTATTATTATGTAATTATAACACGTCTTTGATCTGGTTGTGTGGGCGGGAGAGGCGTGTTCTTTGGCGACAAGACCCTCGTAAAACACGACGGATTATAATTATTACACGAGTCGTGTGCAGTTAGTCCAGCGATAGTTTATTGGAAGACGTGGAACGGAAGGAAAAAAATAAATTTTGGGCAGGAAAGAACGTCTGGCGCTGTTATTACGTGGTGTATGTGTGTGTGTATGCGCATGTGTGCGTGCGTGTGTGTGTCAGTGTGGCTGTGTGACACTATAATATAGACTGAGCGGTGAGGTGTGTATGTGTATGTGTAAGCCGAAAGATAGGGCACGTTAACCCCGGCGGCGTGGGCGCGTATTGATCCGCGGGGTATTCGACCCGCTGCTGCCACCGCCTCCAACGCCACCGTGGCAAAGGTCGACAAACAGGCCCACGATATAGCGTCGTCGACAACGACGGTCGTACATAAACAGTCTCGTGGTCTGACCTGCCGAGGACGTGTTATTATGATACTACTGTTGTAGTAGGTCTAAATAATATGTTGTCCGCGAACAGGCTGCAAGCGGGAGGAGACGTGCGTCTATTATTTTTGAAAACGAAAATCGTGTACTCACGCACGTGTACCGATCGGCAAAGTCGGGTGTTGGTCGCGCGGTGCAGTCCGTGCGGACGAGGTTCCGCGCGAAGACAGCACAAAGCGATCGTGACAGTCCTTCTACAGACTGCAAACTGTCGATAAACGTACGTAACCTGTCCTATTTATAGATTTTAGGTAGGTATAACGGGTACTCGGGGCTGATTTAATATTACTATAATATTATGTAAAACGGTAAACGTGCGAGCGTACAGTGAAATCAGGCAACGATATGATAATTTTATAAACTAGAATAATTTTTAATATTATTATTGGGATATATTATTACGAGCGTTCGAAACTTCGACCGTCTTACTACTGGATAGCACATCTTCATCTGTAATACTATAATATTACATTGTTTATGTGTGTATTTTACTATTTTATCTGAAAACGATTTTGAGATCTACGCGGAGTTGTATACATTTCCTTTTTTCGCATATTATTTTGCTAATACGCCTGCCGACCTACGGCAAAGTGAATTTGTTGTTCGTCATGCGCGTTCGTCTGGCCGTTGTCGATACAATACTACATAATATTATGATTCTAAGTATAATACATAGTATATGAGCACATGTATCCAAAAGCTTTTTACATTAAAATCATATCTCTCTCCACAGCCCCCGCCCACGACATATTATATGAATAATATATTAAGTGTATGCGCTATTCCGCGGTATAAATTATTTTTCGTTTCCGGAATAAACGTTTTCCGGGAAATAACGAGTGACTCAATAGTGCTGCCATATATTATACTAATATACCAACTCGGCTTTTCATTTTTTTTTTCAATCCCTCATCGCTTTACTCAATACCGATCCATCAACAATGTTCAATAATATGTACGTGTTTAATATTGTAGTGTTGTACGATCAATAAAACTTATCGGTAGGTACTTCAAAATCGAAACTCGCTTACGAGAATTTATGGTATATACTGTTATTGCATTTAAATTTAAAAAAGGAAGATTATTTCATTTTTAACCAACGTTTTGTATTGAATACTATACTCAAAAACCTTTAAAAAACCAAAACTTAAAACTTGAATTGACTTCAAAGAACCAGTGTGACATATCTCCGATGTGCATACCTAGCAAAATTGATTTTTTTGATCCTATTACAACGTTAATCACATTTCCTCGTTGTGTGACTATTATAGTAAATACTCTGCTAATCTTTACCTTAGTATCATAGTACCTTAGGTCATACGATCAGCATATTGTGCATACACTTGTTTGGGATTAAGTTGTACCTATTTATATTTTATTTTAAAGGCCCAATAACTCTGTACACTTTCTTTTCTTCGACCCATTCTATTTATTTCTCGACTGTCCTTAAAAAGTAATATTAATTTACTGCCTCATAAAAGATAAGATTATTGTTCTTTTTTTAATGTGGTAAAAAACCCGACTTGCACTACTGATATCTCATAATTTATTGGAATAGTAATATAAACTTTTCCATCGAAATAAAAACGTTTAAAAACGATATAGATGTAAATTAATTTTCTTCAGTAGGTAATTGTGTTGTATAATATTATTAAAACAATATGAATTAAGACATTTCTAGTTTGAAAAAAAAGTAGGTAAATATAATCGATAACGAGTTAAACTGTTAGTTGTCAACATTTGTTACACTTAATTTGGCCGCTTTTTGTCACACTTGTATTGTATGCTCCAAATTAAAATGCTACTTTAGTATTGATATATTATTATTTATTTTAAGTTTCAAATATTTTTTACCTAATTGCATTATAAATACTTGCAATTTTCAATTGCATGTAGATATGTCACAAATAAAAATATTTCTTTACTGCAATATTATTTACGACAATAACTATGTCATATTTTGATTCCGCGTTTGGGATATAATATTATGTTAGCTCTATGTGATGTATGCACAATGTGCGTTATATAATTATAAATATGCATAATGGCTGTGCAGACTATGCACAATTATATACGAGTACCTATACGGCTATACAACAAAATTCAGAACAATTGTTAATATCGTATTGAAAATGATTTATTTATAATTAAAATTGTTGAAAAAATAAAACAACCCTTTTTATTAATTATTTTATTGTTTTAAACTTTTGAGTTGGATAATAATAATTACAATATTGAATACACGTTTGACTCTGCAGTACAATATTATTACATAATAAAAAAAAATGTATGTAAGAAACCAACCCGATCATTGCAAAGTTTCAAAGGAACAAAATAATATGGATTTTAATATTTAGCTTGAGTATTGTCCGAAAAGAAGACCTATTGAATTTTAACGAGCGGTGTTGGTGTATTCCGACTATTATCATCAGAATCATCTTTGTCTTAAACATAAAACGTTTCATAATCAGTGTAACGTACCTAAAAATAAATATTAACAGTGCCTTTTCTATTATTTTTGTGTTGCTATTATATTATAAAACAGAACATAATGCGATCGTCAAATTAAAAAAAAAAAACTGTTTAGTCAGTATTGCGCAGGTAAATGATAAATATATGTATTCTAGACCGGAACCGATTAAATAATATTATAAATTCAATTCACAATTATAGAATAAAATACTTATATTATATTATATCAATTTAACTGAGAAAATAAAATTCTACAAAATGCGTAATATTCAAGATTAATAAATTTGTGCAGTCAAAATATTCCTGAACACGCAAAAATTATAGCGTTGTAAAAAAAATGTTACGTATAAAATATACATAGGATAGCTAGGAGTTTTGATAACGACATTAAAACATGCTCTGGAATATAAAATTACACAATACCTAAGTAATTAACTAAAATATTATAATATGTTATGTGTGTTATTACTTGTTTTGGGATTAAAAAGGAACTCATAACCACATGAACCCAAATACATACCTATTGCGGACATGACACAAGACATTCTTAAGTTCTAGAATTTATAACAATATTTTGGATTTTCATTACAACTAACTTGTACAAAACTACAAATATACATACAATAATTTAGCCAATAGTCCAATGAAATATATCGTTACCTAGTTAAGTTTTTTTACCAAATACAACGTAAATAAGAAGTGGGTGAACAATCGTCATCTATTAACAAACTATTGTTTTATTTTGTTCAACCCTCACTTGTTGACACATCACATGATCTCAACAGCTCAATATTTAAATAAGTATGCTATCATTTATTCTTGATAAAATATCATTATTCATTATATGTTATAACTTTTTATTCTAAACCAATCAAAGCATGGTTTTTGAAATAAGTTCCTATATAATGCTTGATTTTACAATTTGATATTTTAATAATATTTTGGCAGCGTAATACATATTTTATACCTGCTATTATGTTACTTTAGTTCAATTTAATTTATATACATCCTGGAAGCTGTATGCAAAAGTAATGATTCTAAATTTGCGAAATGTATAGGTTATGTTTTTGTGTTATGGCTAATACAACTATCATTGGCGCAACTAGACATTTGAACTAGGGGGTGCTTAAGTTCCAGGTTTTTTGTGACTCAATGGGACCTAACACCTAACGATTTTTTAGAGGTTGCTAATTTTTACTTAGGGGGTGCTAAGGACCAAAAGCACCCCCCCCCCCCCCTAGTTACGCCAATGACAACTATGTATCTAAATACTTTTAAAATAGGTAAGTCACTGAGCCGTGTATTTTGAAACAATATTACAATTGATATTATATATTGATGATATTATTATCAATAAACGAATTAAACTTCACTTTATTTTTAAAAGTTTAGTCTCAATAAAAGTTAAAACGTGACATCGCGACATCGAGTTACAATAAAGTAATGGATTTGTCTACTTTGCAGTTATGGAAAAGGCAATACTAAATAAGTAGACGTCCAATAAAACTAATTATCATAATAAAATATAAATATTCTTTTATGAGAAAAATGTTCGCATATAAAAAGTGTGAACAATTGTGAACAATTGTTTTAGAACCACATAATAATAATTATATAATAATATGGTAGTGTATAGTATTATAATCAATAAGGTACAAATAATAACGTGCGTGAAGTTGCCCCCCCCCCCCCCCGTGATAATTTAAATTTAACTCTATACGACTTCCTACTTGAAAATTTATTCTGCTGAACAATGTACAAAATTCATCAAACATAATTTTCCATGGTCGACTCGTAATGATATATTATGTATACCTTTACTTGTCCTTACATATTGTCCGTTGCCAAACAAACAGGTAAATGGTTTTTTTTTAATATATTTACGTATGAATATAATAACATAGGGTAATTTCATTTTCCGAGAAAAATTCATATACTTTTTCAAGCATTGAATTTATAAAATTAATTAAATGTTTAGAGTTTTAAATTAGTGTATTCATTCACCGAATTATCCTGAGAAATTGTTTACCGGAAGCAAAATGATAATATGTTCTATTTTGAATTTTTTGAATACATATTACCTATTGGCTATTGTTATATTATATGACCATTGAATACCAAAGTGGAACAAAACTAATGAATAATGATGTCAGTATTTTTTAAATCATTTTTTCTGTTGCTGCTTTTCTTACTTAATTTATTTTAAAAAATGTGTTAGGTTAAGCAAAAAAATATTTTCTGGTGTCCCTTAGATGATAATAATTGGATTTTATTGCGGATAAAATATTCATTTTTTTTTTTTTAGTTTCTCAGTTTGATAGACATTTCGTATAAATTGATCATTGATTACTTTTATTTTGACGACTCAAAAGCGTTTTCAGAATCTAATTTTCTTACATTATCAAACTTTCGATTAATATGTTGAATGGCTAGTAATAATAATAATGAAAAACAGGAATTGAGGTAAATTGATTAAAACTGTGCCAGTGACTAAATCTATTATGTGCATTGTGTGGTTCTCATTCTGGCCAAAAAATATCTCAATTATAGTGGACGGAAAATAATTATTCGTATCATTTAACCAGGTTTTCAGAATTTAATTTTTCTATTCATCGTATTAATTTACTGTTACAGTATAAACGTTAACGTTTAAATTGTAGAACTTAACATTTTTACTATAATTAATTCATCATAATATTATTCTATGATATTATAATATATCTAAAAGATTCATTGAAATTATTTGCCTAAGACATAGCTGGTTAGTGGTTTTGAGATTTTGCATAGGTTTCATTACGTATAAAAGTACGTAAGAATACACAGCGGTGTAATGTTTTCCGTCAATAAAATAAGTCATTATACCTAATTGATTATATTGTATGTATTTATATCCGTTGCATGATGGGGTAGGGTAATCTTTACCAATATAGAGGTAGGTGCATCGGTATGTAGGTTGATTTCAGATAATTTCCTGCGCATTTCTCCTAATTAGCAGACAAATTCAATATTTCGTTACGACGACAATAATAATATTATATGCTAACTAACCGTGTCTAGACATGCGTATAAGTACGACTACTATTTAAAATCAACTGACGGCAAATTTTAGAGTTTTCAAATGAGGCTACTACAATGGAGTGACAGTTTTAGTTATAATATTACAGTGCATTTTTCACAATAAGTCCATTATCCAGTCATACATTTAGTTGTAATATTATTATTTATTACTAACGCCATTTGTACGTTTAATGAATCGTCATAATATGAATAAATAACTGAATAAAACAGTCATCATCGTCACAGAGAACTGGACTTCTTTTTCGTTTTCGTTTTCATTAATTTTTTTTTTGTATAAATTATTAAAAAAAACTTTAATATATTTATGATGAATGTTTTAGGCGTATTACTCTAGTTTTCTTGAAAATTATGAATTGGAGTCTCTGGAAAAGAAACGTTAACCTATTTCAGTTGTGAGTCAATTGATTTTTCGTTTTTACTTACATAGCCTTATTGCTCTTATTTAGATATAGTAATTTTCACAAGATGAACGTGATTCGTTGATTTTTCGTAGATTAACCTTATCGATGGGTTTTTTTTACTTTATTCTTTACCAAAATTTAAGTGAATGATATAATTTGAAAAAAAAACCAAATACATCATAGACATATTTTTTCATAATTCATAATATTATTATTATTATTTATGTGAATAAATAGCCGTAAATAAAATAATACATTACCTATACATTGTTAGCATATTATGAACATGAACACAATGACATGTCAATTATTTTAATTATACGTGCATACTGCATAGGTACAATACATTGGATGAGAATTTGGTGAAAACCAAGGGTTGCTCGTAGTATATTACAATGCTTCGGATAAGACAAAAGCACAAAAGGGAGTTTTTTTATTACCTTTTTGATTTATTATATTTAATTAGATCTGAGTAAAATCGTTAGATTGATATTTCACATACCACATAAAAAAAGTTAGGTGATTTCATCAATAAAAGGTGATGGCAGGAATAAAAAAAAATTCTATTGTAAAATCAATACAATCGTTGCTCAGAATCCAAAAATAAGTATATAATGTGTAACATATATAATATGTAATTATTTATGATATACATTTTTATAGCAAGGCCAGAAATGTACATCCGTTACGGTATACCTATATGTTTTTTAGTAAGTCAGTAGACTGTAGACCAGATTATTCTAGTCGATTTCCAACCAAAAACTAATATTTGAAGACTTAAATGATGTGTTCAATATACTAATAAAACTACACAATGACGTGTGTTATATTTTTATTATTATTGTGTCTGTGTACACGATAAGTAGTCGAAATAATGCTTCGATATTCAACTTCAGTATCTTGTTTGATGGGAAAGTGAATATAGTTGGTGCTTAGGGAGGTCAAAATTTAAAATTCCCAGTAGTTTCAAAATTGCCAGAAAAAAACAAGAAAAAATTAAGGAAAAGCGGAAATATTTATGGTACGTTTCTCCAGCCCCCCCTCCCCCTGACATTTCTAATTTCAAAATTTTTTGGCTGAATATTTAGCGTGCAATTAGCATGATTTGGCGTGACTGGTTTTGAAATTTGTTTGGAACCAGGTCAAGTTTAAAAATGAAAACAAGGTAAGAAGAACGTTTTCAGTTTCAAATGTTTTTTTTTTCTATAAATGTCAATAAAATTGTATTCGTTGCGTCAAAAAGCTTGAAAAATGAATACAAGACTCTGTTACGATAATAATTGAAAAATATTAAAAATTCATAATTACAATTTTTTTTTTATAAGGTTTTAAAGATTGAATTTTGACGAAATATGTAAAAATTCTCTTGATATACCTAGGTATTGTTACAACAGTAGTTAGAATAATATATAAAAAATACATTCGCATAATTTTTTTTTTATAAGAATTTTAAGTTTGAATTTTGACTAAATCTATCAAATTTAAAAATTATTTTGTAGTTAAAAATGTATTAAATATTTATCTTTTATAGCTAAGAACTGAAAATTTAAAAGAAGGTTCCACGTAAATAGGTTATTCTGTAAACAAAAATTATAAAAAATATAAAAACACTGTTTTTTTTATAGTTATTTTATGTTTTAATTTGAACCAAATTAGATATTTAAACGAAGAAGAACAATTTTAGTTTTGTGTTATATTTAAAAAATATTATTCTTACTTGAAAGCTGAAGCTTCTAAAGTATATTATTATATACAAATAATATTAATTCTACTTACCGGCTAGCGTTGGGGTGAGGTAGTGAGGTAACCATGTGCGTAGCCCATGGTGTCAGACTAACAACAAAACACATTCTAACCGAATGCCAACGGTTTCAGGGCATCAAAACTGACTCGACATCGACATAATATGCGAAATTCTTGACTCATATATCGCACCAAACCTAGATTAAAACAATTTAATCATATTCAGTTTTTAAAATCATATGATTTAAGTATACAACAATATTTAAAAATGCAATGTTTATAATATCAAATGACTATATTTTCCCACTGTATATGTTTCTATTTATTAAGTAAGTACCATTATTGAAATATATCTAATCTAACATAAAACTAGCATGTAAATTGTAAATACAATGAAAAAATAGCCATTGGCCACTGAATTTGTAAAAAAAAGATCAATAAAATTAAATTACACTCTTACCTTACTTACGACTAGAGATTGTGATACTCAAACGTCATTGTTCAAAAAATATATTGTAAAAACGCTGTTTAAGAATAGCTATGAATAACGATGTCATTGTGTTTTTTAATGTATACCAAAGAAGTTATAAAACGTTAATACAATTTTAAAGCATTATATAAGGCGCATTCTCAATGAAAATATATTTATACATTTATTAAAACGCCCTTTATTAAACCCATTTTTTATGCAAACTACAAAAATGTGCATTTTAATTTCTCGTAATGGCTTTAATGCCATATTAATTAAGGTTATATTTAGTATTATGAATACGTAATTATAGTAACTATACTATGTTTACTAAATGTATTAAAATTGACAAGTATTGATACAGATTTAATTCAAAAACATTATTTTAAACACCGTTTTAGAATTATTAACGTTACGCTTATTATGCTGTACCTATATACCATACATTTATGAATGACCTGAGTATGGAGAATCATTACAATGTTTCAGGACTTAAGTTTAGTCAGAATCAGTGGTGGATCTACGGGGTATTTTCTATAATTTTTTTTAAAAATTGCAAGGACCTCATTACAATGAAAATTTGTTTTATAAAAAATCAATTATTTTTTGTGCAAGATTATTATTTTTTTTGTAATTTGTATTTGAGTCGAACAATTTATGCAATTTGTATATAGTAACTAGTAAGCTTAAGTGATGTTTGAAGTTTATCTGGAAGTCTTCATTGGAGAAACCATCCAATGCTGACACTACTGCAGAGCTATACATTAATAAACGTTTTAGAGTTAATTTAAATAAATATATAACTCAATACACTTGTGTATCACTTATATACACAAAACAATAAGGTAAATAGAATAATTATACTATATCATCTGCAACTATTCATTTATCTACGGTTGATATGTGTATAAATGTACTTTTAAACAGCACTAGTTTAGAAAAAAATGAATAAAATGTTTAACGCCAATAACAAATTGCTGGAATTTAATTAATTTTTCAAATTATCGTGTTCAAATTAATTTCTTTTGTAAACGACCAGCGATGCTCTCAAAACATTTTACCAAATTAGTGTGGCTATGAGTATGTCAGTTAGAAAGTCACTTGCAAAGACATAAAAACCTGCTTTCATGTTCAAAATAGCATTTCGAACCATAAGATAAAACGTAGTTTTTATATTTTATTAAATTCTACTTAGAAACAAAAAAAAAAAAGCTGAATTTAATAAACTATAAATTACAAAATAAATACCACGTTAGGTAATTAAAAAAATTAAAATAAATGTTGTACAATTTGATTCAATAAAGATAATTTTGTGGATTGTTTGACTGTAAATCTACAGTACAAACCAAAAAAAAACGGTCGTGTAGTATATCTAAGTATCGTTGACATCTTTAAATAAATGACAAATTTTATTTTGAAAAACATAGAAAACCAAAATTTTAGTTAAAACAATTCTACATGTTTATGAATTCATTTTTTTTGAACGAATGAATTCTCATCGAAATTGTATTACATCGTAATAATTAGTAACAATCATATGAGCGATGACCCTATAGATGATATTCAGGGATGATATTACTGCGGATGATCAATATGAGTTTTGGAAGTTAACTCCTAATCTGCAAACAAAACCGTACAAACTCCAAACAATTAAAATTACCATTACAAAGGAGGAAAGTAGCCAGTAGGTACAACTCTGGCCCACTGCGGTACAGCATCATTCGTTGAGTCACTTTAATGAATATTGTGTTAAATTTAAATTCAATGATAAAACATTATTCATTGCATACGTAAAACGATTCTTAACTAAGACAGTCTGTCATCCTATATTACTAAGTATATTTTATGATAATATATTGCTATTAGAATAATTTATTTTACTGTGCAGGCAGGTTAAATTAATTTTTGCTGTAAACATTGCATTTTAAAATGTTGAGTATATAAATATATAATTATATACGTTAAAAGTATCAAGTTCCTTTGAATAATATTTTTAATTTAGAAATTATAATTTGGAATATATCCTTATTCTTTGTTTAAATTTTAAATGTCCAATTTCATCAATTGTTTAACTTAAAATCTCTGAAAAAACCCGTGTTTATATATTTTTTACTTACCATAATATGAACTACTCAGGAGAAACTTTGTACTAAATATTTTCCATCCTTAGCTATGAAAATTCAAAATTTTTCAAATGTAAAAATACAAAATTATTTGCAAAGTTTCGTAATTTTGTCAAAATGTTAATCTTGAATGTATATTGTATATGAAAAAAAATTTTGCCTAACTATCATTAATAATATGTCTTAGTAACTATAATAAAAAAACAACCTTGTGGTTAAATCAACACATTCGTTTATCACTCGTTTCGTGCTATTTATTCTGATTACAATGAAATTTAAGTTAAACTTATCATTTATTTTTATTTATAAGTATAGCTGTGGCCCACGCATTTTGTTACCGATAAAAAATGACAACTCTTAAAAAAATTGTAATTATTCAACTCCGTTTGAGTGTAACTTACTGCAGTAAGTGCAACTCAGCCACCTTGGTAGGTATGCAATGTACGAAAATAATGCAACGTAATAAATGTTAAAACCAAATTAGTCCTAAATGTAAAAACCGGTCTAAAATTATATTCATAATAACTATTGTTTATTTTTTGTATACAATATCAACCTTATAAAAAACAAAAATATAATACCATTATTAAATTTATAATTTTCTGGATACATGGCGATCAACGTTATATTTTTGCCATCTTGGTTTCCTACTTTTCCGGGGTATTTTTCTAAAATTGTCTTTCATATAAACCTTGCACTGGCAAGATTACGAACAAAAAAGAATCAGCCAAATCGGTCAAGTAATTTTGGTGTTTATCCTGAACAAAAAAAGCGACTTAATTGTATTGATACATAATAATATAGTATAATACTATAGTGGGTATAATATATTTAATATAATATAAACATAACTACCATCATTCTATTGAAACTGTTTATATTTTTTTTATATTCATTTTTGAAACTACAAACACATTGTTTAAACATAATACTCGTTTGTTTTATTACTATGTATATAGTAATTCGCTAATTATTGTAATATAATTCTCTTAGCGTTGGACGTTAGTTAATTTTTACTACTTCCATTTCCGTGGAATCACCATCCTGTTCCTCCGTCTTTAAATTGTTCCAGTGGTATCTTGGCTAGGTATTTTCATTGTAGTTTTTAGCTTTCTCATAACGACAATCGCTTGTTTGAATTAATCCCCAAACTACCAACAGAAACATCATTCTCGAATTTCTATTATTTTATAATTGAATCCTCTTTTAGAAGGAGGGCTTTATTAATTAAAATACAAAAAAAAATATAAGATAATTTCACATCAAAAACTAATTTAAAATAAAAATTAAAGTAAACAAATAGTTTTAACGTAAAATATGATTACTGGTTTTTTTTTAATTTAGATTTACATAATATTATACCATATAATACCACACATAATATGTATATAATATAATATAATATACCTCATGTAATATGTATAGTAATTATTGCAATAATTCTTAATATTATACTTTATTAAAATTATTTCTACGTGGTAGTTAAAAGGTTTGATATTAATCTATATAGGACTCAGTTTTTTTTACGTTATGTAAACATAACTTTACAAACTTAAATATAGTTAGAAGAAAACAAAAAAAAAACATGTACTTGGGAATGATTTTCTAATATTCAAAAGCATTGATGCCAAATAAAATAGAAAATGTATTATTGCTTATATATTTTTTAAACTATTTATATATTTGACTAATTATTCAAATAAATTACGATTCAATAACATACATAAAAAACTTTATACATTTACACAATATATAAACAATACATATTTTTTATTAGGGTTAAGGCTTCGACTACTAGGTCATTAGCCTGTGGTACTGTAGGGGAGGGTACTGTAGATTTGTTTACACGTGTGTGTTTGTTTTGGCAGAATTTTTGATTTGGGCACCCGTAGGTATCTGCCATGCCCGTGACTTGCCCGAAGAAAAATGCCGCCCGCGACTGAGGTATCGAACCAGCGCCGGTGTGCGTCGCAACCGACGCCTTAGTCCGCTCGGTTACTCCGTCCCCCAATACATATTATAAATCAGTTTAATATCAACTAACATAATATAATTTAAATATGTAATACACATAATATTGTAATAATTACTACCAAAAATACAAAATAACTTTCCCAAGAAATGCATTTTTTCTTTAAACCTAATGTAGTATATACAGTATAATATTAAATTTAAATCATTGTTTACACACCAATTGCTAAATTTTCATGCAGTACGAATTCTCAATTGTGATATTTAAAAAAAAGTTTACTGTTGCTCACTTTATTACTAATCGATTATTGCCTAAAAATAACATATCGTTTTTCAAGTAAAACCAATGTCACGAAATTCTCAGTCTGACATTATTATTATTATAAAAAATGTAGTAAGATGCAATTTCCCATAATTAAGCATTAAATTATTGGGTATTATAGTTAGGCAATTGGTTAATGGATGTATACATTTCATTTTTTGATATTTTAATACCTATAAAAAATATCATACAGATTGACATTTTATAATTATTAATTAATAAATATCTAATATATTCCTAGTGCCTATAGTTCTACCTGCTGTTATTCTATACTTATATTGAATTTGTTTGATTGCATTTGAACTTAGGAGGGGAAGTATAAAGTTATTTAATCATAATCCTTGTGTGAGGGGGTAGCCTAAAAAAAAATGTACAAAGTACAATATGAAAACTCAGAAAAAATTACAAGGTCGTATTTAATACGGGTTTTATAACGGTGGTTTTCTTAATCCTCAATGTTTAATTCAGTTATTAATAGTATTAAAATGAAATACCGGAATACCTAAAGGTAGATACTTTAAATCAAATTAAATGTTTTTTGATTTAACTATTAGGTACTAATATTTAGTTTCCTTATGTTTTAAATTGTAATTATGTAAGTATAATTCATGTTGAAAATTGTAAGTAAAGTCTAATTAATAGCGAACACACATCTAAAGCTGTTGAGTCCATATACATTATACAATATACATTTAAGTCACCAGTTCAATATGTTATGTAATATGTATTATAGTTTTAAGCACATGCTACAGAAGAATTCTAATTGTTCTGAATAATTTAAATACAAACTGGAAAATTTTACAAAGTATTGAATATTGTAATTTATATTTGGTACCTATCAATTTTTGACGTACAAATTGTATAATGTACTTTTCAATGATCAACCTACATAAAATAAGACAATCATGGACAGAACTAAATTAGATGTCGAGAATAAATTGTGTGATGATATCAAATAAATTGTTCTTAAATAAATGTCAAAAAACAACTATTAGCTATTACAACACAATTTAATTTATATTATAGATTCTATAATATAGTGACACGTTCAAATTTATAATAAATAGCTATAGTTTATAGTTTCTAAACTAATAACGGTTTACAAAGTTTACACAAAAATAACTCACTTTGAATATTTTTAAATAAAAAAAAAAAAACGGTCAAAATAAAGAATTTTTATTTTACCAACAATGATTGATGAATGAAAAAAATGTGAGTACGTAAGTTTGAATAGAAAAGTTTTAATTTGTAAGCATTGTGATACGAGTTTGTATTGTATCACAATTCATAAAACATAATAAATATTAATATAATATGATGTACATTTTAATTTCCATAACAATATCTACCCAACATTCAACAAGGAATATTGTATTGATAAATATATTTAAATAAATTATACTTATAATATTTATAATAATTAAATTATTTCACGGAAAAATAATATATCGTGTTATATTATGTATTATGATTTTTCAACAAACATTAGAAAAACAGATCGGTGTTTACGTAATAACTTACACTACAATATATCAGGACCTAATCAGTAACCAAATAAAAATACTCGTATAGTTCTTAAAACAAACATATCTACGAAAACTTAATGTAAATAAATAATGTATAATCATATAAAAAGTTTTAAAAAAAAAACATATTATTAAAATTTTTGTAGAACATTTCATAACCAACGAGAATGTTCCTATAATAATAAATTATCAGCCTTTGTAAATAATCTGAAACTAATAACCGAAGCAGGTGCAGTTCGTAGAAGCTCAATCAATAAGAAAAAAATTCATATTTTCGTAATTTTCCAGTTACTTATTATAATGAAGAGGTATATAATAGGTATAATATATAATATTTTTTCACTGTTGACAGTTAATTAAACTAAATGTTAAGTTACTCACAAATCAATTGAATACAGAGATAATGAAAACGTGTCAAAAAAATGTTTTGTCCACTTGTCCAGATTGTCAGAATTTTTAAAAATGCTCATTTAATAATGATAAGTGATGAAGTCATTAAAACGTTTCAAATTTATAAAAGTAGATATTATAAGTATAAGTCAAGTACGTGAAAAAATATAAAAATGTAAAAGATAAATATTTTACAGTGATAACATTTTACAGATACAAAAAATGAATATGCTTATCAATGGAAATATTCAATGCCATTATGTATTTTTTAACCGACGAGAAATACATAGACGAATTAATATGATATTCTTGGAAACTACTGTGACAAATTCACCGAAAAATTAAAATGCAGGATAATCTAGATAGGCAGATGAAAATTAAAATTAAATAGGTAATCACATTCGACAAAGGATTTTAAGCCAAATATTAAATAGGTCGTTATATTTTCGTACTTTTACATTGGTACTCTGTTGCAAATTTCAAATAGCAAAATAATCAATTTATTTTACCTTCTATGTGAGAAAGTTTCATATAATATGTATTTATGTAAATATTTAATAATTTCGTAGCACATTTTAGATTCTAAGCGGAGCAAAGAATGTATTGATTTTACAATAATGTGTGTGTGTGTGTGTGTTTTGTTTTTTTTTGTGTCTGAAGACACTTTTTACAGTAGAAAAAATTCTTCCATTTTCAACTTAAATATATTTTCTGATAGGAAAGTAAGTCTAGTTGGTACCCCAAAAGTAAAAAATCTCTAGTACTATTCTTAATAATTGGTAAAAACACGCTGATTTATATTACTATTAGGTACCTATATAAAACTTATACTAGTAATACGGTAATAGGTACTAATTTTTGCCAAAAACATCACAAATATTAGATTACATATTATAATACTGTCAGCCTATATATTTTATAAGTGACAATTTATAGTATATCTATATTTTATAGGTTGAACTAATTTCTTCTAAAAACAACTCACATAATCTATTTACCAATAATTTTCATTCCCATTTTTTCATTTATTCAAATTCTGATTTGACAATTTTTTAATATAGTTAAAGTCCATTTTCCAATTCTTGAGATTTTCCATAGGTACTGAATAAGGAGTGTCCTGTGTCAAAAAAAAAATGATTAATTACTACAAAATAGCTAAAAAAAAATTATTTTTCGTTAAATATCCAATTTGTAAAAGTTTTAGTTGGAAATGTCTATAAGATACAAAAATTATGCATACTTATTATCTATATTTAAGATTTTAAGCTATCTGTAAAAAAAAAAGTATACCATTTTCAATTTTCAAGACTTAACTATTAAAATTGAAAATGTTAACTACAATATAAGTAGGAGACGAAGTAGAATTTCTTGATTTTTTTCTATAAATAATGATAAAAATGTAATGCTCGGCCAAATAAACACTTTTGAAATTTAATACGAGATACATAGATTTGTGTTATTGGAGTTAAAAATAAAAGTTAAATGTAAGCTCACATTCATTTTTTTATGAGTTTTAAAAATTCAAATTTTGATAAACTTAGATTTGATTATTGCGTTACATTTTTTTTTTTGTTATAATATTTATTTATACAATCTGTAAATGAGTTTTTTACAATATGTATAAGCGCTGTGAAAGTTGATGGGTTGGAGGCTTGAAGGAAAATTCCATCCAGTGATGGAACTTCTTGCGTTACAACATTTAAACGTCAAATTGTCTCCAATAATTGAATCATCGTCATCATAGGGGAGGAGACAACGAGGAGACAACGAGGAGACAACGTTGTTAACAGACGTCAGGTACAAAGATGTTGTACGCGCAATAAATATATTATTATGAATTTATGAATAGAATAAAACATGCCCGGGACTGCGGTATGTCCTAACCTAACCACATGGGAGAAGACTTGATTCTGAGGTTCTTAAATACGGGAAATGGTGAATGGGGTAAAAAGTGGTAGACAGGACTACAACACGAGCGTTAAAACGTTGATTAATCGCATGCGTGTGTGTGTGTGTGTGTGTGTGCAACTTAAATATAAAACAGCACCAAAGTTTCGGCAACGAGTTTTGACTTTGTATATATATATATAGGACCTATATAACAGCAGCAACAAAAACAACAACTAACTGTGTGTCGGTCTTACGTACGTCATGTACACACCATTATAATATATATTTATATATATACAATAAACGTATATAACGTACACTCGTTTTTCCTGATGACGTTAAACGGACGCGGCACCGGCACGTACGCACACTGCTGGTTTCCTACTTAAGTTTTTCACATAATATAAACTCGACAAGAAAAATTCACCGCGTCGTTAACTTTTGCCCAAGTCCACGAAAGATAAACGTTTGAATGACAAAGGCCACCGTGTATGGTCGTACATAATGCATCGCCGTCGAATCTGGACGATAATCGCATTGATCACATTATAGTTTATACTAATAGACCACGTAAATTATTATAGGTACGTCTATTATAATAATATATACTTTATAGTCTACACAAACATATTATTATAATATTATGTAGGTACGTCCAATCCAAATTACAATTGCAATTATAGCCACCACATTTGAATCAACTAAAGTTAGTCGGGTTAGAGCTCTCGCCGTTTTCGAACACTAACAGCTCGACGTACATCTCAGTATCAGCTGTTTGAGCCGCAATGGCGCAGAAGTAATTCGTGAGCTATATCGCTAAAATAGAATATTCAACCCGCACGTACTTACTGTAAAATACTCGTCTCAATTAATAAAAGTTAAATTCTTATGTAGTTTACCTAATGTTAATTTATAACTATCCCATAAATAAGCAGTTTGTTTTCAAAAAAAACAACATGTGGATTATGTTTTGGGTTAAACTAATGAATAGTATTTTTATTATGAATACCTACTCTTAATGAGTTATATTGTTTATTAGGTACTTGTATTCTTGTTTCAACTAAATACTGACTTATATTTAAATTAAACTATAAACAACTATAAAAATACCGCCTTTACTTATACTTTAATATTATCTAATAACCTAGTTATTTATTTATATTTCTATATTAAAAGTTACATAATTATGATAATTTATGTATAGGAAGAGGAAATTCTATAGCGGTAAACGTTGGTAACGTTTGATAACAGAGAAATTCGGATGTCTGTTTGCTAAGGAATATGAAGTAAACGTTTGCAAACGCCATGATCCAGCGTTTTGTCTGTTCAGTTCCAATAACCACGGACCGTGGTTGAGTTTGTTTATATTTTTTCCGCTTTCCGCTTTTTAACGCGAATCTCACGGGCCCTTTAGTAGTCTAGTTATTTATTATAATCAATACTTAACTTTACTTACTTGTCTATGATTTTGACTTAAGTTTGTTAATCAAAAGTACCTATATTGATTTTGTTTAAAATTATAACCGTTAGAATATCTATATTATGTCTCGAAATATAATATGCCACGATTAATTTACATACCGCACCAAGCGCTTACGAATTTCAACCTTTTCAACGTTACAAATGTTGGCGTTCGTACTACAAAACGTTTATCCTATAGAATTTCCTCTATATTATATAAACATGATAATATTTCGTCGATATATTTTATCTCAGTCAAATTATTTGAAAATGTAATACAAAGTTCCATATAACCTTACAGTAATTTATATGTATAGAAAATACATATTTTCAAAATTTTCCTTAAGACATTTGAAGATCAAATCCCAATAAAATTGAAGATTTAAATGAAAAATATTTATTTTAGAAACTTACAACATTACACTATTGCATAAAATAATAAAATCTGTTTTTGTTTCTCCGAATAAATTACAAGATTCCTTTTATTTTAAGATTATACAGATAATTAACAATTTTATTGTATTTCATAATAAATCATTTTTAGATTCCGAGTGGAATGATGAATGTATTGTATTTACAATGATATGTGTTTTTTTATATAAATATCAAATACATTTTTTTTAGGGTCAAAGCTTGAAAAATATTAAAGATACATGACATTATAATGCACGATTTCTTTTTATCAGCACTTTACAAAATGTAATAAAAACTTGCAAATTATTTTGTAATTAAAAATGTGTAACAGAGTTTCTAACAAGTAGTTCATACTGTCTCCAAAAAATCTACAAAACATAATTACAAAGTTTTTTTAATAGATTTTTTTAAGTTCAAATTTGGACGAAATTTGATATTCAAACAAAGAATAACGATTTTAGCTAGTTTGGCTATTAAAAATAATATTCGTGGATGAGTTTTAAAGTTTTATTATATTTTATACACATAATGAAATTTTCCTAATAGTCATTAGAGAATTATCATAATATTGTATAGGTATTATTTGTAGGAGTAATAATTATTTAAAACTTGTTACAGTAAAAAATCTTAAATTTACTCAAAAATAAATTAAATATAAGACTTTTTTTCAAATATTGTTTTCATAAATAGATTCTATCTGAAATAGTAATTAATTTATTACTCATCACAGTATAAAGAAGAAAATAATCATGTAAATAATAAATCTCGACCTAGTTTAAAATTAAATCACAGTTCCAGAACTAATGTTGGTAAAGTTTGTCTTAACTCTTAATACCCAACAACTTACAACAAATTAAAATTACGTCTTGAAATTCACAAAAAAATATCTGATAAAAACATGTTTACTTTAAATACTGTTTTAAACTTTTTCTTTAGGTCGCTATAAGTTAAATTTTGTTCCAGAAGCATCATTTTATAAAATTTTCCGATGCATTCTTTCGAAAATGTTGGTATACAACAACTCATATTTGACAGATGTCTAGCGAATCAAATCCACTGTGTTAATATTATTTGGGAGTGCTTTTCACGTCAGTGCTAACAACAATAACTCGTTGTAAAGAATAAAGATAAATCCTTCGATGATTTCGAATCTTCATCGAGCATTACCATTACGCTACATCAAGTATGTGTACTGTGTTTGAAACTGTAAAAACGGAAATAATGTGATATGATTTTACACAGTGATTAATAAACTACACGTCATAATATGATTTTCTAAATATTTGTGACGATTTAAATATCATAATTTTGAGTAGATTGGATAAATAAAATTATGTACTTACATCTTATTACTCTGCTAGTATAATAATAGGTAGGTATACTTACATTAAAATAGTAAAAGTCACCATAGGTATTGTACATTAGTGCCTTACAGTAAATTTGAAATTTATATAATATAACCATTTAAGTAGGTAGATACATAAAGTATTGTTAACGGTATTATTATATTTTCAGTAATAACTAATAAATATTATAATATTGATCCACAATAAAATTGCTTTTTCGATTATAATAGTATATGTCAAGTCTTAAGTGTAAACTTTTCACTTTCACTATACCTACTATTACCGTTTATAGTTACATTGAAATTATATAACAGATTAACACTATCGCCTATCAGATGAGAAAAATATGTAAAAACTATAATAATATGAGTAATACATAATATATAAATTATGTATTTACATTATTTTTTTAATATTACTATAAGAATAAAATATTATGATAATCCTTGTTTTAAATCTTCAAGCTGTTTGATCGTTATCAACACAGTTTATAGGAAAAAAACTACAATTTTAAATGTCTTTAAATGGATCAATAAGCGCCAATTATTTTGATTAAAATGCCAAAAAAAAATGTTGTGTACAATCTAAGTATTTATATCTACGATTACTTATTCATTTTAAAATTAAAACAAAAAACAAAATTGTTTTTGTTAAAATTAGTTGTTACGTAAATATTCACATTTTTGTATGGTTTTTTTTGTTTTATTTTTCCGACTATTTTAAAATTACTGAAAAATTTTATTTTTGACCTCCAAAAGTATCAACTAAATAAAATTTGCTATCAGAGACCTCTTTCTAAGTATGGTTAAAATTTGGAGCATAATTATTAATACTGCTACAAAAAATGATGTGCGATGACTGACAAATAATGACACATTTCTAAGATCATTGCATTCATAATTATTCATTATATATAACATAAAAAAATGAACTATGACAAAATTGTTACAGTCACTCCACTGACTGTTTTTTTTTTTTTTTTTGAGAAATTCGGTAGCACAAAGTTTTATATCCCAACTGAGAATATCTAAACTGGTATAATGTTTACCATTAAAATTATCAAAAATAATATTCAAATTGTAATAATGTGGCTATATTGAATACAAAAAATACCTAATTATATAGAATAGTCTCTTTTCCACCAGTTTATATCAGGATAGTGGTGCACTATTAATTATTATTTTACATTTTTGAAAACCATAAATCATTGGATTCAAAAAAGATTCTGAGTGGATCCCTGCTGTTTGCAATATTACTCTTATAGGATGTAATAATACAATTTAAAGTTCCATAAATAAATAGAATTTATATATGTGAACATTTTCAATATTTTTAAAAAAAAAGTCATGATAGTAATTAGTAATTACTAAAAATAATAGGACATAGCCACTTAGGTTATAAGTTATTGCCAATAAGTATTAACCAGTAACCCATAATTGATGAATACAATAATTAATATAGGCTATAAGGGTTGTTCTTGAAATACAAATAATTAGACCCATAACAACAAAATACGTCAAACGAAATGTACAAGTATTTTGTTTGTATGTTTTGTATTAAAATGCGTCAAAAACAAGGTGATTGACGTTGATTTACATAATTTGAATTGTATCTAAATTAATCTATATAGGCAATTATTATAGAATATTATCCACTGATGCACACGTTCTCTTTAAAGTGATTCGATACCGAACGTTTTTAAGAAGTTTATTATAGACAATTTTCTATTTGCGTGCATGAAGATCGTGTAAATGTGTAGTAAGTATTAAGTAATCATTAATGTGTTTGACTGTTTGAGTATGACTACTGTGTATAAATTATTTTTTTTGTATTTTTTGGTCAAAAGTATCAATCTTTTTTTTGCCAACTGTATCAACTAATCTATATTTTATTCAATACAATTTCTGAATACATATTTGAATTTGTCATGGCATTTACTTGAAAACTACTTTTTTACATTTTTTAATTAATTTTTCTAAAATATTATTAACATTTTAAATCTCTTAGTATTCAAAATATGTTAAATGTTAATAATATTGAAGTAAAAAAATGAATTAAAAATGTAAGAAAGTCGTTTACGAGTAAATGTCATGACGAATTCAAATATGTCTTCAGAAGAATAGTCCGTACAGTTGGCGAAATATAGGTCTATTTAGGTAGGAAACCCGGACAGGATCGAATCCATTTTATAAAATAGGACACACTGTTTATTGATTGGAACAGAAAACCGTCTCTAACAGTGTTTTGTAATAAAATGATGGATTCAAAATAAATTATCTCCATGATATATTATCCGTATAGGTAGGTATGTCTCCTAGACGAGAAATAAATCTACGACATGGCAAAATACTATAAACAGCCAATATGCGTAATATAATGGTTGAAAAAAAATATGACCCTTTTTTTAATAATACAAAATGTTGGTGACGAATTCTCACTGTCTAGCTATAAGAATAGCTGGTGAAGACTTCGCTCGTAATAAATATAAGCTGGTAGAAAGTTATCGAGTTGAAATCTTCTAGCCTGCATAGTGCAAACAATATTATTATGGCCATACGATGACAACGATGATGACGATGTTGATAATAAATTGACAACACACGCTGTAGCAATATGAAATCATCATATCTGATATCAGTAAATTGTATTTGGTGTTTGGATGATATTTTTGAGTTGTTCTTATTAAGTACTACTGTTATTAAACGAAAACGCAAAGTCTATGCTCCCTCCAAAGACACGACTCGTAGATCGAATTCTTACGTCCCACATGCCTCCACGGCCGGTAGCAGATGCCAGATACCAGTATAATATACTGTATACCACAGCCAACCTATCGTCCACCACTGGGTTTCAATTTATTTTGCTCACCGTCTGTATTATTTCCCATTCAAGATGTCGAACATTTTGTTACTATGCACAAAGAAAGGACAATAATTGAATATGTTGTGAATACGAAATACGTATGGATATGAACAGGGAAATATAGGTAAATATCTGTGTTGTCGGAAAGAGGAAAAATATTTTTGAAATAACCTAACGCGATAATATTGCAATATCATCAACTGCGATCGATTTTAAAACACAGAATTCAACCACAGATGACGATGATTTACATTACATTAAAAACTAAAATAGTGGAGAAACTAGTCATATTATTCTTTATTCAAACACGTTTTTGTAATTTAAATATGTTTTTTAAAATAAGAATGGGGTCACGTCAAATTGATTTTACGGATTAATATTAATATAAGGTACTGTCTGTATTTAGCAAAATTCCAATGATACTAAGAGTTTTACAAACAACTTTTAAAATAAATACCAAAGTGTTTATGATGGTAATATGTTCTTTATACTTTATAGTCTATATTACAAATTACAATCAATGTGATAATAATAAAATAATGTTCGTCATTTTGTTAAATTCAGAAATTTAAAAAGAAACTCAATAAATAGATGGATTACGAAATTTAAAAGTACAAATTTTATAAATATCATTATTTTAAATTAATAAATTGTTAAAAATGAACCTAACCTAAGACCTAACCTATTGTTTATTACCGTCACTATATACTTTCATATCACATAGGTATTCTTTTTATATATTTTGACTGTTTATTAATTATTTATTTGTTTATCTATTATTATAATTATTTAAATACTTTTACTTATGTTACTTACATCAGTCTTGTAAAGTGTTCGAATACTTTTTGAAGTATTTTTATGGTATTCTAAATACAATTTTTAAAAGTATTTTTTAACAAAATTTAAAAACCTTCTTGTATTAGATACCAAAAAATCCGTTTTGTTAATTATTTTTCACAACAATTTGATCATCAATAAATATAGGTAATATTGTTTTCATTGAAACGATATTGGTAATATAATCAATAATCATAATTATTCTCTATCCGTTATAGTTGGTTTAGATATTTCCGAGAGTAATTTATTGTACTAGGTATTGTTTTTTGGAAAAAAAGTTATAATATAATATAGTATAAACGTATAGTTTCACAGAATATAATTTATACAATTAATGAAATTTAAAAAAAGAATTATTGCTTATGAGGTAGATATTGGTATTGATATACCTACATAAATAAATTATATACATACAATTAAAAAAAAAACATGTATTTGTCTTCAAATAATTAGTGAATATTCGTAAAATATATTTAAATACTTGTTAATCGAATACTAGTATTAGTATCTTAATACTTCTTCAAAAGTATTTTTTATAAGACTGGTTACCTTACAAATAACTAATTTTTCAATCTGCCCAAAAGTTATTTCCTGAAATATAAATACAATTTAAAATAAATTACTGTTTTCAACTACTCACAAAACTTTAAATGTTTTAATTTTATCAACTTTTTAAAATTGTATCTACGAGTATAGTGACACTTGTATGTTTAAAATCAAATGATAATTTATGATATTTGTTGTTATATAATATTATAATCTACAGTGATACTTGACTAAATGAGCATGTCTTTGCTAATAATCATTAAAATGTATTCTTATTGCTATATACTTGAACACATTTAAAGCGTGTTATCTTATGCAGTACATCGTCTTGGCAACGGTTTCTCATTTTGTTAACCGTAACGGATTTTCTCTTTATATGTAAGGATTTTGTTGGCAGAGGGTTGCGATAGGGACTTTGATATCTCGTGCATTTTCTGCATAATTCTTTTGGCAGTTTGTAAATGTCCTAAAGGCTAAAACGCAAAGATATACTCGGGCCGACCATCAATCTCAGTAATTCCAACCTGCCGCAGAAAATATAGCTAAGAAGGCTTCTTCCTATTTCCTCTTAATGCAAATTAATAAATTACTGCAGTGACTTACATTTTTGATAAAGCGTTCATTGTCTCTATAGTTATATTATTCTAATTCAAATGAACATTTATCGTACTACTCGTTTATCGTTTAGACCTGCAGTCTAAATATTATTTTATACTAATAGTATACTCCATATTATCATGATCTGGTATATTAACAATAATAATTACTATATACGTATAGTTGATTTATTGACAAGTTTTTGTCAAAAATTAGTTCAAAATATTACCTAATAAAAAAACGCTTGCCAAGTCAGGGATCGGCATGTAAAAATCATTTTCATTGTCATTTAGTGAGATAGATCTCCGAAACCGGTGAGCGGATTTCGTTGTTTGAGGTCTTGTTAGATTTGCATTGTTTAGGAGAAATGCAGTGAAGATTTTCAGAACTTTATCTTTAATAGTTAATTCACTACAGAACATTAGAAAAAAAATAAAACAAATTTTATTGGGCGTTTTTTGATGTTTTTCAACTTTACAGCTTTGTAGTGAATTAACGATTGGAGATAAAGTTCTGAAAATCTTCATTGCACTTCTCCTATCCAATGTGAATCTAACAAGATCCCAAACAACAAAATCTGTTCTCCAGTTTCGGAAATCTACCTCGCTAAATGAAAATCTAGCGAAAAATAACATTTTTATTCCACATTTATCATTTTTATGAATTCAAGTGGTTTACCGCTTGACTGCTTGAGTTTGATATCAAATCCCTCTCATTAATATTTTATATTATAGCTAGCTAAATTATCTACCTACTTATCATTACTGAGTTACATATTTATTATTTTTCTATTTAACACAAATTGTTGAAGTTTTCAAAATTCAGACTTTTTTTATTTCAATTTCCATACTTACTTGATTAAAAATCAAGAAAGTAAAATACTAATAGTAATATAATTATAATCCAACATAAAATATCCTTAGAAATATGTGCGTGTCCACCCGTTACCATCATTCATTATCGTTTGTTCGAGTACAATAACTTTAAATTGAATTCAAATTTACCACACACATAACTAACTAAATTACCAGATATGCTCAAAACCTTCTCGACAACTAACAGCCACTGACGTGTGTTCCCGATCTTTTATAGTTATTATATTTTGGTTATTAATTATTATTTATTAGATAAGTCTATTGTAATAATAATTATGAAACAATATTGTGTCAACAATTTTTCTCTTGAAAGATCACTGATTTAGTTTTGTGTTTTATAAATGACTACACATTCTTTAGAATATAATAATTTTTCTGTGTTTATAATGAACTTAGTATTTATGAAGCCTTAGGATAAAAAAGACATATGCATTTTTCATTTCTGTTTTGGATCAATTTCCTCTTTTATATTATTTGTTATACAATTCTCTTTCCACCCCCCCTTACTACAAAAAATCACATTACAAACTAGGGCGAAGGGGAAAAACAACATAGGATCAAAGTTAAAAAAAAGCATGATAAATAGCAAAAAGCGCAAATAATAACGTTTGGCCGGAAGGGTCCAAAACGTTACGGTCATAAACCATATCCGTTTGTTTTTCCAGACCGTCAAAACGACTGGCAATAAATATGAATCCTTTCCATCTTTCTTTAGAATAAATACAACTTTTTCAATGAATTTCTTTTTCTTCATACAAAATATAAATTGATAAATTATTTTAAAGTCTCTAAAGTTTTTTACAAAATAATGTAATAATATAATGTACAATATGTGATTAAAAACTTAAATATAGGTAGGTATCTATTTTTAACACTGTTTTAAAAGTGCAATATGCAATATACAAAATAAATTATTAAGCATACTGATCGGTAGAAAATTAATCGCTCGGGCATTTTTTGATGAACAGATCTTTGAATGTAATGGTACTTAATAATTGTTTAGTTTATGTTTAAATAATAATATAATGAGACTTGTTATTATACCACTTCCAACTCTGTAATAAATTGATACTTTTTTATATCATTTCTAAAAATTGGTTTTCACTTTTTCAGGAACAATCACCAGCACAGGGCGGATTGGCGAACGACTTAGCATATCTGGCACGAGATTAGATACTGGGAGTCCAGTAAGATTCGGTACTAAATCCAGTGTCGAATCACTTAGGCTCTCTGCTGGCCGACAAAGCTTACTCGACTTAGTAGGATGTAGATTCGGCGTAAGTCGAAAACCACCTCAGGTCAGTTTAATCACTTTTTACGGTTTTTTTTTTTTTTTTAATAAATAATAAGTCTAAAGCCAACCACTTAAAATATTTATGTAAGTACTTACGGAAATGCACTCTGGTTATTTCAAATAATTTTTTTCTTATGATTTTAATAGTTATTTATACTATACTATTTACAAGTTATACAAAATATATCCAAATACAAAATAAATTAATATAATAACTACCAGAAAAAATGTATTCTTCAAAAATCGATCATCGTAGTTCATGGTAAACCTATTCATCAACAAATAAATAATAAAATTTTTAATCTAAATAGGTACAATCATATTTTTATGTCAGTAAATTATTAAATATTATTTTTTCTACTATTTAAAGGTTTTAAAATACATATTGTATATTAAATCAATGCAAAACATAACTATATGGTAACTGTATGGACTGGTAAATATTAATTAAATTGTCAGTACCAGATATAGTAAGTTTAATCGTCTTCAATTTATTTATATTTTGATTTTATAATATTTTAATTTCCAAACTGGTTTAAAATTTATTTTTGGGTTGTAAAACAAAATGTATACTATAATAATAATATGAAAAGTATTATTTGAAAAGAAAAAAAGAAATTTGATAATCAAGACAATTTCGATTAATTATTATAATATTACATGGACATTAGAGAACATCCCTTAAGTCTATTAATTAGTTACATTACGCCATTATCGACTTGAATTTATTTAAATATGAGCTAATAACAAAATTAAAGTATGAAATAGGTACATTAATGATGTTATCTTATATTGGTAGATTCGTTAAACTCAAAACGTTAATTATCATGATTGAAAAGTTTGAATACATTTAATCTTATTTTAAAATTGACGGAATTAAAAATTTCACGATTTTACATTAATAAAGGGTTGGTGTTTATTTTGTACCTACTCAGAAACAATATTGTTTTATTCGCAGTCAAGTTGCATTTGACCAGAGACTATATAGTGTTGGCGATTAAATCGAATCTAGTCCAGAAATCTTCATTTTATGGTGGAAAAAGAGAACAATAGATGTATTTTATAAGTTACTAGACCACGTTTTCCACCACTACTGAACACGATGCTGTACGTACGTGCCCGAATAACTTCTAGAATGAGTTGTGTAGGGAGTTGAAATGAATTCTCCCTGTGAACTCACTCTCTGGATACCATTAACCGCTGCTATTCTTGTTGACCACTCAAATAAAAACATAGATGTGTTATTATTTATTTGTTCAATACAATTATTTCTGTCTCGGGATATTTGTATTGGCAAAGATAAATTACTTAGCAAAAATATCAAATGTGAATCAACTGTAACGTGAATTCAGCGTATATACCACCAACCTACTAAAAGAGTTTATTTTCTACAGATTATAATCGTAGGTATTATTGTGTATAAACAATCTTATACCTGCGATAATAATAATATAACAATTTGTATTCTTTGTGTAAAAATGAAATATTATTTAATGCTCCTAACTATATTATATATTATCCAACCGGATAATTTAAATAGGATAATTAAAACATTGACGTATTTTGTACTATTATTATCTTTCGGTTAATAATTATAACTGATTAATTATATTAATGCGAAATTAGCGGGTTTACGTAACTAATTAATATCAAGAGGTATCGTTAAATTGTTTTTGAATGAGATTTGTATGTATCGAAAGGTTAAACATGGTGAATAAGCTGATTACGTTTCTATGTTTAATAATATTGTATTTAACCATTAGGGTTAATTTACACATAACTCATTTCAAGTATTGAGTCTACTTATAATTACTGTTTAATAATGAAGGTTATTGCGGGAAATTTAAACCACTATACTGGAATTAAATTATGTATCGGTTGTAATACTTCAGGTTATTATATAAAAATGTTTTTCTATAAATTAAAATCCTAATACCAAAAAATATTAAACGCATTGGCATATAATATGTATTATTTAGTAATGAATTCAGAAACAATGATATCCTTCAGTTTTCTTCTAATGGAACTATAAAGTGTATAATTATAGTTTTTATTATTAAACGTAGAAATGAAAAAAAATTTATTGAATTATTACGAGGTACAAGAAAAAAATTACTCACTCTTTGTTTTTCTCTTTGTATTAGTAAAATTAGTAAGAATACTGACATCAAAACCAACACACTTTGAGAAGTGATTATGCCTTATCAAACTTTTTGTGTTCTTCAAAAAATGTAAATTTGTTTGTCTTTGATAACTTTGTGCAAGTAGCAAAAATGAATTTACATTTTTTGAAAGGGTTCTTCTATCTTAATATTAAATAGTCACTTTCAGCTAACAAACATGAAAAAGAAATCTATAAACAGGTCAATATTATGAAGATTGATAGACACATATTAATACTATATTAGATCGTGATAAAACTGAGTCTAATAGGGTTTCCCAACGACACACAGTTATGAAAACTCAACTATTAAATAATTCACACCCAGTGGTCCAGAGCCCCGTGGCTTATATTTACACTTTAATACTATGAAACACATTGGCCAATAATCAATTTATTTTTTTTAATAATTGATCTTAAGCATCGCCAACTATTAATACGATTTTTCAAGAGGGTTACTGTTGGTTGAGGAACACGTGTATGTGGGGGGGGCGAGGATTCACCACTAAAAACCCAGGTGGTCACCCATCTGGAAACTAGCGATGTCGGCCGATTCTTGACCTCAGAACACGTTTGTGCCTGAGGACAACCACCGAGCCACACCATGCCCCATAATAATTGAAATTATAAATAATTTTATTTATACACTGTAATTGTTAAATGATACCTAGTATGTATTATAAGTTTTAACGTAATGTTAGATAACCATTAAATTATTTGTTACTAGTGAACAAATAAAAATTAAATATTACGAATTGCTTATTTTATTATTAGGGATCGGTCATAATAATACCTTATTAATGTAATACTTAAACTTAATGTAGGTATACCTATAATAAAATATGTAAATTAATGAATGTGATATTATTATAATATGACAAATATTATTAGGAAAACGATATCACCAGAAGCACAAATTAAATCCTTATCGATATGACCATCGAAAGAGTTATTATTATGAATGAATTTCAATTCTTCCATATTATGGAGAGCGGTGTCTGGTAACGGATGAAACGGGAAATCTCGTTTTATTCAGAAAATTATGATATGTCGCCCGCGACATTTTTTGGCATCCTAACTTTTGCCTCTAAGTGACAGCACGTCCAAACCGTCACGTACATTAATTGTCCCTTTTAATATCACGACTAGAGATAAGATAATATCAAATTTTTTTTTAATTATTTACCCGTTATTTTTACGCAGACCTGTTTCTCCCACTCCAGAGACTCGTTGACGCCGGTGTACACAAACCAGACTAGCAGTTGTCTGCCAGGTGGCATAGCCAGCTCGGATTCGGACATAGCGGCCAAGGCGGGCGGAAAATCGTCCTCCGGGCAGCACCGTCCGAGCCGGGTCAACTTTGATGGCACCGGCGCCGGGGTGGGCGACAGTTGTAGCGGAGGCGGAGATGGGGGTACCGCAGGAAGCGGAAGTGCTTCCGGTGCAGCGGCGGCGGCGGCGTCAAGTGGCGGTGGTGGAGCCGACGGTGCTGGTGGAGGTAGCACCACGACTGGTAGGGCGTCGTATAACAACGCCCGCGGTTCCATCTGCTTCGACGGCGGCCGGCAGAAGAACGGCGGTCCCCGGCAGTACAGGAACCGGACGTCCGACCGAGTCAAGGGCATACGGTGGTCGTTTGTGTTCGACCCCGCCGGACAGCTCTGCTACTACTGGAACATGGTCGTGTCCATGGCATTTCTCTACAACTTCTGGGTGATCATATATCGGTTCGCGTTCAGCGAAATCAACCGTAAGTCACAATAATTGTCCATCGCCATTGACTCATACACATGAGGGATAATTTTTAAAAATGTCACTTACAAATTGAACAAGTTTAGTGAATTTATAAAACCGTAATGGACAAACGTTGTGTTCAAAAAATGGGTCGAATCGACGTTCGGATGTGTAGGTATACGATACGTAGATTGGTAACGGCTGTAGAATATTTGCCTGTTCGATACGCATTACACATGAGTGTATTTTATTGAAACACTGCTAACACTTATTCTCAACACAAAATCCATTTTATAAGAGTTTTTCATTAGAACATTAGACTTCATTTTAGACAGAGTGAGGCTTATAGATTTGTAAGACAAAAAAAAATACGATTATCTAATAACTAAAATAATATCTCAGCGGGGAACCGATTATACACTTGGGCAATTCATGTCCATGAATGACATGCCAATCAAATAATGATCAAAAAAAAAAAGTAATAATTATATATATTATAACATTATGCCTTATTCCAACATCTGTAATCAAAACGTGTATTAATACATGTATTAACGAAATATTAACTATTATGCATTAATAAAGTTGAATACTGAATACCTACCTTACTATGGAGTGCCATACACAGATGTTTTAAATGGGAGGGGTCATATAAAAAAAAATAATATGTATAATATATCATATCAAAATATTTTTTAAATTTTATTAATTTTTATACATCTATACATATAGTAAGAAAATACCCCCAACCCGCCCTACATGTGTACGCCACTGATACTACAACTGTATACATATTTATATTAAATACCTATGTATTTGATTATATAAACAATAATTTATTTATCGTTTAACCAGTGTCACTACAAAATGTAATACCTAATAAAACATGATATGCATTATATTAAAGATCAATTCGGAAGCCATTCTCTCTTTAGTTTTTTTTTTTATCTCACCCGTTCTAGTATGTAACCTGTCAAGAATATGTCAAAAGTTCAACTAAAAAGGTGGAATAATACCGATGTTCTTTAAACTAATTGCATAACTTGAATTTCGATTTGACATTTAATTCAACATTTATAAAAGTAAAAGATCAAACCATTACTTCTTTCAGTGCCGAATTGTTTCCAGTGGATTTTCATTTTATTGAACCGTAAATTGTATTTGATACTAATATCGTTATAGACATGTTCTTGTGTAGTGTAACCGTAACGTTTTGATCACTTGATTTCCAATTGATAGATACATTTTATATACATTATAAACATGCCATGTATAACAGGAGTGCATGATCAGGTGACGGTAATTATTACTAATTAGTGTTCGGCCGCTCCTTTAATATCAAACGTATTTCTGTCGTAGTCATATTATAATACCGCAATGACGCATAATATCAAAACAATAACAACAATAAAAATGTTTGTCACAGGGAACACGATAGTGGTGTGGTTTTGTTTGGACTATATATGTGATCTGCTTTACGTGATCGACATATTATTTCACTTCCGCACGGGTTACCTGGAGGATGGAGTGCTGCAGACGGATGCCGCCAAACTGCGCAACCATTACATGAACTCGACTACGTTCTACATAGACTGCCTGTGCCTGTTGCCGTTGGACTTCCTCTACCTGTCCATAGGGTTCAACTCCATCCTCCGATCGTTTCGGATAGTGAAGATCTACCGGTTCTGGGCATTCATGGACCGGACCGAGCGGCACACCAATTACCCGAACCTCATCCGATCCGGCAGCCTCATCCACTACCTGTTGGTGATATTTCACTGGAACGGGTGTCTTTACCACATAATCTACAAGAACAACGGGTTCGGTAGCAAAAACTGGGTATACACGGACTCGGATACCGAGGAGACGGACACGGTCAAGCGGTACCTGCAGAGCTACTACTGGTGCACGCTGGCCTTGACCACCATCGGTGACTTGCCCAAACCCAGGAGCAATGGCGAGTACGCGTTCGTCATATGTCAGTTGCTGTTCGGTCTTCTACTGTTTGCAACCGTGCTCGGCCACGTGGCAAGTATAGTGGTGAGCGTGAGCGCGGGCCGCAAAGAATTCCAAGGTACAGTAACAAATAATAAATTACCCTACCCGACATTTTATACCTTTTACCGCATATATAATCAGTGGCGTATTTTAAGCTCGACTACATTAATCAGCTTATTGAATATTTTATTTTGACAGACAACTGTTGATTTTATTTTATATGGTATCTTAACAATTGTATGATAATATAAATCATTAATACACATCATATACCAATTTCCATACAGACATTGTGATCAATTCCTAAAATAATTATTAGTTAATTTAAGTTATCTAGATGTAATATTACAAGGACATATTCTTTGAAAATGTATTTATGACGGTATTTTCTTTTATTAAAAATTAATAATTATAGCCATTACACAAGTCACAAATATACAATAATGAACCCAGCGTGAGTAAACACTCTATACCTACTAGTATATACATTCTAACATTTAAAGCATAATATTAAAACAAAAATTATAAACATTTAACCGTTAAAATTAAAATCATGTCTTACTTAATATACTTATTCAATACAAAAATAGGTTACTTATTGTCTTTAAAAACGAATAAAACCTTTCATTTTTATTAAAAATATAAATTTATTCAATAAATACTGTAAAACTAAAAATTAAATTTGTGTGATTAATTCTCATTACAAAGTATAGATACTCTGCTCAAAAAACGATAAGTTTTCTATATTAGAGCCCATTAATGTGAGGCTAAGTAATGATCGTCGTCACAAAAACGCATTATAAAAGTTGAGGCTTAATGGTCCGCAAAAGGGTTTCCAAGAGCTTTTAATCATTTTCGTATTTCCAAGCGCACTGATCATAAAATGTTTTTTTTTTCAAATGAAACGCTTGAAAAATTATAAAAACTATAAACGCTCATTTTATTATATTTACGATAAAATTGTTAGTAATATTTTCAATTGCAAAACTGTGACGTGTATACAAACGTATATTTTATTTTAAACCTTGAACACATTATAATAAATATATAACTTTGCACACACATGTATGCCTTATTATAATAGTAATAATGTTATACAGCCATATCGGAAGCAAAATAATATGTATGGTACCTAGGTATTAATGTATTATATACGTATAGTAATATTTCTAATAATTTGTTTATTAGTCGATAGATTATCGTTTAGACTTATAACGAGAAAAGATTAGTAACTTAATTCACCCATAACGCAAAACAGTAATATTATTTAGTAGGTAAATACATTACATCCAAACAGAATACAATATAACATCCAATAGCATATAATTGTATTCTTCTATTAATTTATCATCTAACTACACTAATGAGAATGAATCACACGCTGTGTATCCTTCGCAGTACAAATATAGTGTAAGTACGACAGTAATATTATCCTTTAGTACAATACCTAAATATTTTAATAATGTCTATATAATTCCAAATAACCACTTCATAAAATCATAATTTATAATAACAATCCACATTTTTTTCAGTAAATAACATTTATGTGAATGGTTTGTGTAAATTCTTATAGGTACCAATTATTAAATTCTTTAAGTACATGGTTATTTTTCAATTCTAAGAATTTATCATTAGTGGTTGAAATTATTCATTTGACCAGATTTTAAATTTCAGTTAAATTGATACATTGTACCTATATCACAGTGAAATAAATAAAACAAGAATATATATAATTCCAAATAACCACTTCATAAAATCATAATTTATAAAATACACATCCACAACATTATATATCTATAATACAATTGAAATTGTTTTCATATAAAATTATCTTTAATTTTGATCCTTTATGCAACATATTGGTAGAAACATTAGACATAGTACGTATATTAGTATCGTAAACAATTCTTTTCCGAATACCGTGGTTTGATTCAATATTTATTTTATAAAATTATAAGAAAAAAAAACATTTTGATCACATTACAACAAGTCACCCTTGGTATTTTCAACTGGTTGCGCCTGGGTTTCAATTATACAGAGTGGTTATCAGCAATTCAAAACTTCTATAGGACTTCTTTGCTGATGTCTTGAATTACTTTAGTATTTGATAAGACCATAAACACTGTGAGCAAGCACACACGTCTTTAATTTAAATCTTTAACTTCCATAATATTATCCGAACCATTAAAACGAGTAATTCTTGTGAAAATAAATATACAATAGGGGCAGCGCATGCGTAATGTAAAACAATATTACAATAATGTTTTTAGTTTTTTTTTATTGATCTAGAAAATAGATTATGGCTATAAATACACAGAAGTTTAGAAAAACATTTGATGTTTTTTTAGAATTTTTTTATGTGTTATAAATAATATTAAATTATAAATATTTGGTATTTTTAAGAACTTCAATTTATTGCTGTTAGATAGGATATATCCGGGTCTAGTGTCGTTTATTCTTGTTTCCTCGTGCTTACGGAATTCATTGATAATGTGTTAATGCTTGATAGTATGTATTTGGTTATACATGATACTCATGTGAATGTTTCTTATTAAGTCATCAAGTAGCTGTGTGTAAGAATGTACAACGTTATATATGAGGTGGTTGGTTCATTATTGTTTCTTATTTCTTTTAAGTTCTGGGTGCTATATTGTTTTTATTTTATTTTATTTTGTCTTTGGTTTTCTCCATTGTTTCTTCATCAGCCGTTTAGTATAATTTGCTTACTTTTATTATGGAATCATTTTCCTCCAGATACCACTGTCCTCCACTCTTCATATTTCTCGACAAAAAAAAATATGTTTGGGCTAAAATTGTGTATTTTTCCTTCAAATATTAAAATTAATTTAATCAAAATTACCGGTATTAATTTATGCACCGATCCCCTTAACTGTTGTAGTGACTAATGTTGTACTGTTGTGCACAGTATTGTTAAGAAAGAGTAAGGCTCTAGAAGTCGATAATTTCGTAACTCTGATTAAGATTAAGACATACTTTTGTCAAATTATTTATCAACTATCAGAGATTCTGATGATGGTTCCACAAACGAAATGGTCTAGATTTAATTTTTTGAAGAAATGGACAGTTGAGGAAAATTGTATCTCATTTTTGGAGGGAAATGGCTACGACCGTCTTAATATTTGAAAAGGATGAATCTTCAGAAATGGACACGTGAGAAACTTTCTGATCGGCTTTTTAGTTTCCAATATTATATGCTCGTATAAATATATAGATGAATATATACCACCTATTGCTTTTTTACTAACCATGCAGGTTTTTTCTCCTCGAATGTGGCCATAATATTGTTCGTCTGCAGTGATATGCTTATTTTACGGAGATTAAACGGTGGTGTAACTGCAGTTCTAGCGTACCCCGAGGGCTACTACTGTTTATTATATTACATCGTTATTATTGGTAGTTATAATAATAATATATTATTCCAAACGCATCGTATGCAGAAGGCACAGAATGATAGTAGATGATTCGGTCGTGCAGGCAAAAGCAACGGCTCTAACTGCAGGAGGCCCTATAAATCTTGATTTTAATCCGTGCGTACACCCGGTTCACACACACTCTACACACACATGACACATAACATATATATATTCGTTATAGTATACTGTACTTACACTACAATATACATAATAAAACTAGATTAAGCCGCTCGTGTGACGACGGAGTTACATAATATGGTTATTCGTGGCGACGGTGGCGGTAAGAAACGTCTCGCACACAACACGATTTTGAATTAAGGTAAACCTCTGCAGCAGAGCTTATTGATTTTGTGTTTGTATTTTGTTTCTTTCTTCCCCTTCAGTCTCTTATTTTTTTTTTTTTTTGTACACACACGCTTGCTATTTATTTTACTACTATATGCGTGTTACACAACCTCCCAGCGAGAGCAAGAACATCGTTAATAACCCGGATGTTATCCCCGATATTCGTTAGCTTTGCGAACGCAAGAACGGTGCATTCAGAGAGCTTAATAGACGCGTGATATTCATAACGCCGAGTGTTTTTGTGTTATTATTATGTCATTATGGGTATCGTGTTTCGGAGATTCGATTGAAATAATAATTTAGAGCTGATGGAGTTTATATATTTTCTTGCAGCTTTGTCAAATAAAATATAATATGTATTTATAAGAAAACATATGAAAAAAAAAAAATGTTAAATGTTTATGTCAATAATGTACGATCGTACGATTCTCAAAAATGTTGAGGTAATAGTTATCAAAACATAATGGTCATCTACACAAGTGCAATAATTATCAAACCTTTCATATTATTACTTAAATATAATAGATAGGTAGTGACAATATAATAGGATCTATATAATATAGATGCCTGCATTAAGTATTAATAAATGAGTATATTGTAATAAATTAAAAAATCTATTTTTTAACACACGAATTCAGATGTATTTGTTGGTAGTTATTAAAATATAAGTTATTGACTATAGGAAATAAGTAAAATATATTATTTGTTTTCAAACAACGGTTAAATAGATATTTTAAAAATGGATTAGTTAGCTAACGTAATAACTTTAGATGGATAGATTTTCATCTAAAACTCAATTCATAGAACGTAAACAATAACATGAATTATACCTATTTCCATAAAAAATATCAATGTTACAACAGAATCAATTGTTTTTTTTATTAATATGACTGTAATTTTATTTTGCAGATGGTACTGCTCAATGTAAGTAAAGACATGTAATGTTTACAAAACTATTAAATTATTATTTTTAAATGTATTTCTTTCGATCTGTCGTCCAATATTCTACCTATCTACTCGTTATATTATTTTCATTTAGTGTTTGCTAACTAGACTTTACTTTTATAATGTTACCCACCTTATGTTGAATAAAACTGACAGTTTCACTTATTTTCTAAATCACTAAAATATATTACCAGTTGGTTGTCTATGATTTCGGGTTGATTTTTATTTTTGCGTTGTGTTGTATTCGAAAACTAAACAATAATAATATGCTTTTAGTGAATTTGTCTTATTTATTCGGTTCAATAAGCGCCTCGAGCCTCATTATTTGTTTGTCTTATGGTTTTATGCTTTTCATTTTAACTGTATATATCGAATTTGTCTGTATTCTGGATGGTTAATATGTTCTACTTTTTATATTTGGTCGACAGATGACTACGTGAATACCTATTTGTTATATTATTCTACTCTTAAAAAACGATACCCTAGGCTTATGATTTCCATAAAAAACGAATTAAGCCAAAGTAATTATTTTAATAGTAAACACTATTTTTTTTTCTAAAAGAATACATTTTTAAGACGTTTTCACTTTTGGAAAATAAATAATGGGTGCGATTTCAGTATTTTCAATTATTCTTTATGCTTGCACTATTATTTTTCACACATATAGTGTAAGACTTCTTTTTTAAATAGGTAATAATCTATACTTTTTATTTCAAAGTACCATTAAAAAATGTTGATGTTGCTTAAGCAAACATTGAACAAATAGTTTTTTTTATTGATAATTTATTTATAAATAAAATTAAAAAAAAATAATTTTTCTTAAAATAAGGTGTGTTTGCTGTTAAAAAGTCCACCCTGTATATTACCTATTTTATTAAAGAATATTATTAAGTTGTTTCTTTTTCTGAATTGTATAAAGCATATAAAACATATAGATAGACTACTAGATGTATATAGTTAAAAATTTTATTTTAAATATATTATGCAATTTACATAAAACTTAAAGAAGGTATTTATCTAAATTGGATGACGGTCTTTATTATGTAATCCTTTAAATAAATAGCACAACAGGAAAGTTGTAATCATTATTATATGTAAACTAACATTTTGAATGCGAAGTATATGTCAATAAATATAGATATATACAATTTACACATGCAACATACAATGTCATACATATTATATTATTTATCTTCTCTTGTCTCGTGTATGAACTATTCATATATTAGACATATGATATAATACCCAATTAGTTATCAAGCATGATGCTCGTATCCCTGCATTAATGGTGCTTAAAGTAAACAAAAGTTACAAACAATTATATGTCTTTACCTACTTGATGCATTCCGCTTATGTTTATTGATTATATTCTTGTATACTTTACTATATTATATTTTATTAATATTAGACTAGGGTAGCTTTATTTTGTCGTAATAATTATCAAAATGCAGCTAACTGAGCTCATTCTGTAAAGTGTACGATAATATAATAATATTATTAAATAGATATGTCAGTCAAATTTTTATTTAATTACAAATTACATATAATCGTAAAATGGCATTTTTTTTTCAATTATATACTTTGATTACAATTGTTATTTTTTAGCGAAATTGGACGGTGTTAAAACGTACATGCGAATGAGAAGAGTACCGAATCACTTGCAGACCAAAGTGATTAAATGGTTTGACTACCTCTGGTTAACGCAAAAATGTTCAGACGAAGAAAAAGCCATTAGCTGTTTACCGGGTAGTTATTAAATACATTATTCTGTTTTTAATTAAAATTCGTATGGTGTGAAAAAGTAACATCGCGTTTTGTTATAACTGCTAAAATACAATATAATATTAAGTGTTTTAATATCAAAATACACAACATTGAATAACCTTGTAAACAGTAATAACAAGAAGGAAAACGGTTTGAGAAAACGATAATATTTATTATTATAAGATCTTATAAATTATAATATCAATAAAGTATACTTACACTTACAATGTCATGTCTTGGTTTTTAATTTTTGTAACAAGATTACCATTTCATTAACAAAACTAATATGCTGGTATAATTTATCGCTTTTGTAGATAAACTAAAAGCTGAGATCGCAATAAACGTACACTTGGACACGCTGAAAAGGGTTGAAATCTTTCAAAACACAGAAGCCGGATTCCTTTGTGAACTGGTGTTGAAATTAAGACCCGTGTTGTTTTCTCCCGGAGATTATATTTGTAGAAAAGGTACATATATACCTAATTTTTAATTCATTGTGGTGTTTAAATATTATTATCATCATTGGAGGAAGGATTAAATTATGATTCGTTTACAGGGGAAGTTGGCAAAGAAATGTACATAGTAAGCAGAGGGAAACTACAAGTGGTCACCGACGATGGCAAGTCGGTTCTAGCAGTACTTCGAGCAGGGTCATATTTTGGAGAAATCAGTATACTTAATATGGGAACAGCAGGTAAATGTTTTCATCAGTACAATGTAAACGAGTGTGTGTATGTGTGGTTAATAACCCTTCCATGTTGTACAGGGAATAGGCGAACTGCTTCAGTCCGGTCAGTAGGCTATAGCGATCTGTTCGTTTTGTCAAAAAAAGACATGTGGGACGTGCTCAAAGAATACCCTACTGCCAGAATCAGACTAGAGGCAATAGCAACCAAACGTCTGGAAAAGTACAAAACTGAACCTAGTCCAGACGATAAATTAGAAGGTTAGTCGAAAACTACAAATCGTTTGAATACGTTAAGTATTACCTAAGTATGTGGGTACCTATGTATAAAATATAGAAGAGTTATTCATGAATTTATTTGGGTAATACAACTGTCTGCTTTACTTGTAAAGGATTAGTCGGAAGACGATGCAAATCGACGCCCGGAATCGTAGAAAGCCAAATTAAAGTAGAAGATGAGATGTGGTTGCAATCCAGCGAAGGTCTTTTAAGGCCAGCGGCTACATTTAATAGCAATATCAATAACAGGACTTCATTCAGTCCTACCGCAAGTCCTAGTTTCAGGTTAGTTACGACGCAAATATATCTATACTTCCTCGATAAAACCAATCTATATTATTATGATACAGATCAAATGCCGCAGCAACATTAGAATCCCCTCTGTCTAGTAAATATTCTCTAGATCAAGAACACCACCATCACCACCATCACCATGTTCAAGATGCTCAAAAACCACAAGCAACAACTTCAGGTGAATATCGATTTCGTTAACTATTACCAACGTTGTTATTTTTCGTGTGTTTTATAATCATAAAGTCTTTTACACATTAGGTGTAGGTAAAGATGCAACGATGGTGTCAGCATTGGAAGCGGAAATTAATAGACTTCAAGAACGTTTGATAGCTGTAGAAACAGAGAACTTGTATCTCAACAAAAAAGTTACTCAACAGCGGTGGGACATGGACCACAGGCTTGCTGAAATTGAGATGCAGATTTGTAAAGACGTTGGAAGTAGTGCAGATAGTAGTTGTGATGATAACGAAAGAAATAAAGAGTCGATCATCTAAGTGATTTTTCCGATTAAATTTTTAAAAAAAAAAACAGATTCATCTGCGCCAAAGACTGACGTCAATATTATATCGAGTTATAAATTGTATTTTTTTTTTTTTAACTACCAGGGTGAAATTTACAAAACCCAGGAAACTGCAATTATTTTGGTTCACATAATATAAACAGATGAATTTACTAATAATGCGCGTAAGATTCAGGCCTAATAAACATATTTTTTCAACTCAAAATAAAATTTCTTCATGTGATTAATTAATTATGATAGAATCGAATGAATTAAACGATTACCTATTAACAAAGTAAATGAATACTAAGTGGAAAATTTTTTTCTACTCAGTGAAGTATGTATTCGCGTTTTGCATTTTAGGAATTTAATCATAAGATATTTACATGTCATAAGCTAATTAAGATAATATACATTTTACATCTTCGGTAGGTATATATCTAAATGCATGATGTCATGTAATTATATTATTTTACCAACAGCATTTCGAAGCTGATACCAATTGTGCAAAATATTAGGAAAGTAAAAAAAATATTATTTGTTTGATGCCCACCAACGTTTTTAAATAGGTACCAATTATTTGTTATTTTTTTTTCAATTACAAAAATTGTTATCTTATCAAAGTCATAATTATATAATATATAGTTGCAGTGTTTTCCCTTATTGTAATTGCAGTAAGTTCCTGTACTACGTTTATTAGATAAACATTTCAATTATGGGGACCAAATGATTAAATCGGTCAATGACTTTGTCACCTTCATAGAATCGCAAAATCAATATATGTAATTCAAAACTTCTATTTAAAGTAATTATTTTCAAATTTTATATTTCCTACAATTTCCTATATTAGTGTGTTTATTGGTTTTTTTTTTAGTATTTAAGTAGTTTTTATAGACACGTTTTAATGGTAACACACGTCTAGTTAGACATACAATGTACTATGAGCTTTTTTTTTATATATTTTTTAAACATACCTATTAGACTATATTATTTGTTTAACATATATTTATTTTATTAGATTATTATAATCCTTACATCCTATAACAGCCAAGCTCTAGGTACACGAGCTTGACCCTTTTTTTTTTTCATTAAATTAACGTTAGGCCAGCATATAATACTATATAGAGAAATACTGTACAAAATATTTATTTGTGAAGAAATATATTGTAAATAATATATAATAATATATATTATATTACTGTCATTATGAAAAGTGTTGATTATCTTGTTGCTTTATTATTATTATTATACAGTTATAACTCTTATGCAAAGTGTTCTCAAAATAAATAATGAAAAAAAAATAATAATAACATTTGAATTAATAAATTAATAATTGAAATTGTTATATTTAAAAATGTAAGTAAACTAATTAAATAATATTATTAAAAGTAGTTAAGTAAAGCTGATTTAAAATGTGGAGTTATTTTTCTAGCAAAATAACATTTTTTTTTTTATATATAATATATATGTATTTAAAAAGACATAAAAAACTATTTTAAAATTATATTTTACCTACGTATGTAAATATACACCTATGTATATACATATGACAAGTATGCGAACACATTTTAAGACACTTTGTATAGTTTTATAACTATGAGTATTATATTAACTTTATTATAAAAATTAAAACTTTTATTCGATTTTTTTTTAATTATGTATATTTACCATTAAATTATTAAATTTATTTTCCACAATGTCATAGCATCATACATCGATTATACAATTAAAATAAAGTTCTTAAAATATTATTTACGATTTACAAATAATAATATACCTCGAGCCTATTCACACCGTCCTACGTTACATCAGTATCCAGTATTCAGTATACAAAAAATTAGTCCAACCTATTGAATACTATAACAAAAATAAATTACTTACAGTCATATCAATACACTTTAAGATATCTTTACTATTCCTTAAAAAATTGTGGCTTCAAGCACACCATCTCCATTCAGAATCATTTATCGGATTCAATGATTTACTGTTTAATTCAAATTTAACTGATCCATTGCACTATTACAGTGACCTACTTAGTGATGAAGTACACTCAAAGCCTAATATAGAGAACGGCGACTTCCCCGGCTTAAATATCTAGAATAATTTCAAAGATCCAATGACGTGTTATACGAATAGTACCTACAGTTTTACATGAACGTATAGCTTAAGTCACTTAAGCTTACAAATACAAGTATTTCGTGTACTTAGATTAAAATTCTGCATAAATTACCTACCTATAGTAATGATATTTTTATTCGTTGGTTGTCTAGGATAAGTAAAAATGTATACAATCAATCATCTATCTGGTAACAAAAAAGAAAAATAAAGCTGTGTACATTTTAATAATATTTTTCCTTAATTTTTATTTGGTTTTTCTCGATTAATTTAAAAAAAATACATATTTCATTGTAAAACTAATACATTTATGATTCATCTCTCCACTAAAAATCCAAAATTCACATTTTTTAACAACAAAATAATAAGAACATTTCCTGATTTTTACAAACCTTAAAAAATTGTTAGTATGAATTTTCAACTTTTATGATAACTTATTAGGAACCTTATAATAAATTCCCAAAGGGTTTGACATAGAAACACATAAGTCAAAAATTTAAAATGTCTATAAATACTTAAAAAAAAAAAAGAAAAAATACTTTGATGAAATTATATTACGTCTATATAGAGTTTTAATATATATAATTGGCGAAAATGTCAAACCCTTACAGTTATTTCTTAATGAATTACAACAAATAACAAAATCAATTTTGTCGAACACTAGCAAGTACGTAAATATTCTCGTTTTTCCACGATTATTTGTTACATTTTTCCAATTATTAAGTATTGGTATACGTAAAAATAATACATCATTCTAAAACCAAAACCTTCATCGTTCCGCTCAGAATCTAAAAAAAAATTAACTACATCGAGTACATGGTGTCCTTTTCAATATGATTACTTACTATATACATTAAATTAGATTAGATAATTAAATTACCTACCTATCAATGTACTGTCCAAATATTATTATAACGTCATTCTAAGAAAATATTTAAAAATATTAAAATAAATTATTTTACCTATCATAAAGTAAGTTATACTTTACCTTCAGATATGAGAGGTTAGGATATTTTCAATATCAGACATTTACACAATCTTTGTGAAGAAATGAATACTCATAAGTATACTTTTCTGGTTATATACCCTTCGTGTTTAAAATTTTATAATGATATTATAAATTCTTTAAATTCATTATTAAGTGGGTGTTATCGATTTCAATTACTAAAATAATCATGCAAACTTTTATATTTGGTATATCGTTTATGTATATCTCCTTTTTTTATAGGTCAAGTTATAAAAAAATAATGCAGATAGTATATCAATTTATTTTTCTTGTGTACATAATGCATGTCAAATACACGTATTAATTATAGGTTGCGTTTTATAAAAATACCGCAAACCATCAAGAACTAAGAAGTTGCATTATTAAACTACATTTAAGTATTTAACAAATTGACCGTCAAATAAGCATAAGGAGGTAGTCTTAATACAAAAAATAAATTTACCGTAAACGTGATATACAACAATTAGTTAAGTGTTAAAATGTCATAGAACTATAAATCTACACAAAAATAATTTAAAATCAGTTATAGAAATATTATTTTAAAAATGAACTACAATTTTTAAATTTTAAAATAAATTACAAGATTCTTCATAAGTTTGTCTACCTTAATCAAAAGAAAATTTCTACAAGGAAGTTAAATTACATTTTTAGGAGCGTTTGAAATTCATATATTTTTACAACATTGGACTCGATTTATTATGTAGCGATTTTCTTATTTTGTTGTAATTCAAAAAAAATAACCGAAGATACATAAAATTTACACCATATGTTTATATTATCAATTCACATAATTGACCAAATGCTTTGGTTTTCTCTTTGGTATTTTGATTTTTGTGAATATCTATACAAAAATAACCATAGATACATGAAATTTTCACTTAATATCTTATATTAGTATTTTACACCAAAATATTTTGATTTTTTCGGAGCTATTCGTAGGCATAAGAAAATTTTGATTTTTTTCTTTTTTTTAAATTAATGCCCGAATGGCGAATTTTATACTTTAAAATAATATATAAATTGTGGTTCATAATCAGAATTGCATACCTATTTAGATTTTTGAATTATTATTCGTGAGTCATGACTCATAACTAATATTTATATTTTTTATCTGTATCTTACTGAAATAGCTGTACACATCAACTATACCTGGTACTTTTTAACTGAATCTAAAATAAACAAAACAAAGCAAATGTTTTTTCATATCAATGATGCATAGTTAAAAAAATGTAAGACACAAAAAATTATTAATTTGTTTATATTTTCTTAAGTAGTTAACGTGTTTTTCGTGTTTCAGACATAGTCCACATTCTTAGCAATTATTTAGCAAATATACCTCGACTAATGAGTTTGACATTAAGATAAATTCAGTGAATTCCTGCTCGAGTCCATAACATTATTTATACATGATCATTGATCAATTATTATTATATAATTGTAATATACCTAATATAATATTATAATGTGTCTTATATTTTAATACAACGAATGAACAGTTAATAATTGAATTCTAAAAAGACCATAATTCCAATTAAAACAACCTCGATATTTTACATTAGATATACCGTAATGTATATTTATGTTTTTGAAATTTAATAGCACTACGGTCGTGATTTTTAAATAAGGTTGAAACTTTGAATTCGACTGACAATGAAAAATGGGTGGAGTGAAACACCTATACAAATTTTAATCACGATAACACTGTAAACAATAATTAACAATCCTACATTAACTATTAATTAACCGAACATTATTTTTCGTTTTGTTTTTAAAGTTTTAAATAACAGTTTTTGTTGCTAGGACAACTAATTAAATCAACATTTAAAAAGAAGGATAAATCAATTTTTAAACTTTACTTATAACATGAACAAATATATTTTTCCTTTAAAAATATTATTTTTTTAATTAAGTAAAATTTCTTTAGTATTTTTAACGTTTATAAAGGAATGAAACCAATACAAGTTGGGTGTATATAATAATAAGACGCACCAGATGACAGTTTTAATAGCCATACGAATATAGGTTTATGATTATAGATGTAGTGACTACTTATAACTCAGTTCATTCAAACAATACTTTAAGAGTTTAAGTCTTAAGTAAATTACGTGTTCTAAGTTTATTATAACTACAGATAAAATAATCAATCAAGTACCGTGTAAATTAATTAAAATTAAATAACTATATATGCAATTTTAAAAATAATAATCATAAATACAAATTAAATAAATATAATAAAACAATAATACAATATTATTAATTAGTAATATTTTAACAAAACTCAAAATAAATTTCTAAACAATTAAAATTCTAGTCCATTTTATTTTTATTATAATTAATTAACATTGAAAATATTGAGTAACAAAAGCGCATCGTCTGTGAAAAAAAATAATGTAATATTAATTAAATGTATTTGTTAAATTAACTGGTTTAAAAATTTACCTAACATAATAACTATACGTCAATACCTATATAATCATAAACTTAATGTCGCATTTTTTTTCAAACAATAATGTGACTATTTGTATAATTATGTTGATAATATTATTTTACTTTAATACTTTTAATGATAAAATATGTATAATTTTAAATTTATGTTATTATATTGATAGCCGATAGGTAGATTTCTAATTTTGAGGAATACGTCTCACCTATTCTCAGAGAAATAAAATAATGTACAGTATGTTTTTATCGTAATAGCAGTACTTTAAAAAAAATAAAAACGGAAACACGTTTCTAAACGTTATTTCAAGTGTTGAGCTTCAAAGTAGGCTTATAAAAAAAAATGTGACTATAATATTTACGATATATTTAACTGCTATAAGAATAACTTAATAGAAACATTATATTAAAAGTTCAAGCTTTTAAATCTAGAAACCAAAAAGTTCTTAAAATAAATCGATAATTTAAAATGCGTATAAATAGCTCAAAAAAAGCCAAAATATTTTTAAAACTATAATATCTCGAATAATCTTTCATAATTATACAGATATCAGACATATTATTTTATTTTATTACATATTTTGTTATACTTACATGACTAAACATTTCCAAGTTAACGATTTTGGTATTTGTAAACTTCATTTTTAACTGGTTGGCATTATTTATTGTCAAATTGAACAAAATCATCTTTTTACTTTTTAAGTCCATATTAGTCCAATTACTGCTATATAATGCAAAAATTATTGAATCTTTCTGAATAGTAAAACATCACAAAATTTTAGATTAAATCAAATATATCCATATATGCAGAATTTGTATCAGTAATAAAGTCTCTATTAAATATTTTAATTAAAACTTCTTTGTAATAAAACAAACATAAAATAATGTATAAAACAACTCTATAATTACTTTTTCATTTATAGTTCCAAATAAACTACAAGTCATAAATAGTTGAAAATTTATCAGAGGGAGTACGATGAATAGCTTAAATGACAATATTGAATCTGCATTATCACCTTCATCAATACTCTAAAAAATGTAAACTATACGTAATTTATGTTTAGTATTATATACTTTTTATTCACACACATATTGTATGATATTATAATATGTATTAAATTCAGAAAATCTGTATTTTAATCAATTCGGACATAATTACAAACTATGATTTTCAAAAATAAAACTTGAAAATATCTGTCCAAACGTTTTATTAATCCAAAAAACTCAAACATGTCTATTCGACACTGTAATAATATATTATGTTTAAAACGAAACTGGTAGAGGGGTCTCCTTCAATCAACCACTACAGATCTGACTATATAGGTGCCTCAGTGTTGTGATTTCCCACTCAGTGATATTTAATTCTCTACTTCATAAAATGTTTCATTGTTCTTAAGTCTTATCATTCTACATTAAAATTGTGTAACAATTGAAACTATTATTTATTTAAATGTTTAATTCAATGAGCATAACTCATTGAAAAAGAAAAAGAAAAATAGCTAAAATACATAGGTATATAATATAATACTAAAAAATACTTAATGAATATAATAATTATTTTATTGAAACATTAAATAATTAGCTTGAAAATTCCTATAATATCATATAATATTATATAGGTTACTCTTAAATAATAATTTTAATTTAGTTGACTATCATACCATTGCAGCAATAAACCAAATAAATACATGTGAGCTTGAAGCTATGAATATTTGAGTTAGCGTTATTGACCGGAATATGTTATAAAAATCATTTAACTTTCTGTAAGAAATACAAACAAATCAAACAATTATTAAAAAACTAACTATTTTTTAAAAAAATTTTGCTAAATTTCTTCCGAACTCGTTATTTTTCTATAGTTAAAAACCTTAACAGTGGCTTACTTTGTAATCATGAGCTATAAATGTATTATTTATTATTTTTAAATTATAAACGAAAATATCACTCACTTTAGAACGTTTTGATGGTCTGTCATTATTGTTATTAAATCATTATATAATATGCCATGTTTCTCCTTTAACTGTATTGAATTACTAGTCCCTATGAATATTATACAATTATTATAAATACACTGACTAATGCCTAATACCTTATAAAATATATCTTATAACGATAAGTAGGTATTGATCGCAATATATCTCACAAAATATTATATAAATATACTATAATATTTATTACTTATATAATAATTAGGTACAATTAATTTGTATTAAAAAGTAAATAATAAACCTCATACGCACTCATATTATCCATTGTACATATTTCGTGGCCAAGTGATTTAATTGTATTACTGATTGTTTCCAATTGGTAAGATATTGCAAAACATACCAAAAGCATAAGAACATCAAATACTATAGTAAAATATACATAGCAAATACTAATTATTATTTCGATAACATAGAATACGTAAAAGTTCTTGTTATATGTTTCATTTGATGCTATTAAATATAAATTAAAAATGTTCATTCGGTATTTGCTATATGAACCGTCAATATTTCTAATAGCAATAACAGATTTATTCATAATACATGGACTAAAAATCCAACAAAAAAAAGCGAATAACGCTATTACAATATATATGTACGTAACTCGTATAGACCGTGTTTGCCAGTTTTTAAATACATTTCTATCGTAGTGTTTGTACGAAATATAGTTAAAGCTTGTAACGTCAATGCATTTCCATATATCCTTGGAATGATAGAGAATATTGACCATTTTGAAACAGGATAATAGGAAATTACTTATGCATCCCATGTAGTACATGATCGCAATTATATCATTTCTTAAATATAGCAAACCAATTGGGAACAACATCGATATGGCGAACGTGAATGATAACAAAAACACAATAACAATGTGATATATGTTGTAACCAAAAATTGAAGTCGAATTTGGAATTAAAATTTGATACAAGCCCATAATGCGTGCCAACTTCATATTGAAAATGTATTGTTTTTCTTGTTTTGAATCCATTTTCGATATTTATACAGGTATACAAAAATACCCTATCTACAAAAAAATAAAAAATAATTATATATATAAATTACTTGACAGTGATTGCCCGATTGACAGTATATTAAAAAATTAAGTGAGTGACAAATGAAGAAATTATATTAAATACATTAAACCTCACATGTCAGATGAAATTTAACTCTTATTAGGAATATTACATTTTAATTCATATAACCGAAATATTGTGCTGTTTATCTCTGAAATTAATTAGTTTATATAAATGTATGTTTGTTGCTGATATTACATAGGTAGTATATGTATAACATCAATTATCTTAGAGTAAATAATAACAAATAAATCAGACAAGAAAAAAGCCTGAGGGCGTCGAGTTTTTATTTATTTTATTATTATTTTTATAAGTACTGATATCGAATAGATTTGTAATAACGTTTGAATTCACATACCTATAACAGTAGTATAACAATGTAACTTTGATAAATATGTGATGGAACATATAATAAAATAACGTTCCTATACAATGAGACTACTTTGTACAACACGACACGCTGATGACGGTTCAACAGCTCGTACTTCCACACAAATGTGGCACAGAAAAAACAAGAAATGTAAAATCATGGACAGTCATAGACTATATAAGCAGTCTAGGTTAATATAATATTCAGCCGTCCCAACGTGCTAGCCAATCCAAAGTTTGCTCGTAAAAATAATAGTAAGCTATGTGAAAAACTTTATCCTCTGCATTATGCAAAAAACAAATATAAATCATTTTTTCTTCGTCGCTCGCCGTAAATTCAACACAAATAAAAATAAAAACATCAACAACCTAACGTTGACTCCTGACGTGACCAGAATAATTATAATAATCCTAATAGATAAACATACAATTTAAAAAAAATTCCTGATAATAAATCATCACCAAAAAATAAATCTTACTGACAACTGTAACAAAAACGGTACCATTTGACATGGTTCAAAACAGAATAGGGAGTTTGAGTAAATAAACCATCCCGTCTAATTTGAGAGATTATCTTTGGGGACGGGCAAGTAATAACAAACTTGTATATTAACTATTAAGTAGGTAAATTACATATCTCAACATTAATGTACTTTTAGCAAAAATTGTAATAATATAAGTACAAAAGGAAGAAAATGTATCTACATCTAAATAGAAATAATTGGAATGAGTAGGTAGTTTCTAAGTTGTTTGAATTTATGTACCAGATTTGCCTATCTATAACGCCGTGTGATAAAAACTGTGTTATTAAAACAGGGGTATATAATTTTTGCAAATGTATATTAACGTTTACTCATCTAACAATGTCTGTTATTATTATTTTAATTATTGTATTATTCTTAAAATATAAATCATAGAAACATTCCTCTATTAGGTAAGTTATCATTTCCCATATAAAATGAAAATTTGCAGGCGTTTAAAATTGTCAAATATTTAACATTTTGTTTTCTATTTGATGTCACTAACAATATTTTTCTCCATAAATAACCTAAAAAAATATACTACAAGGTTTCTTATATATTTTTCTTATAGCATTTTAAAATTATTGAAATTTATTGATGAATATATTGATGAGCAGCCTCCCGTGCACCACTGACATTAACAGCGCTCTCTTGGATTGAGAGGGCCCTCCGAGGTTAAGCATAAGCCACCCTGTAGCCAGAGCAGCCTTAGACGCCTTACCCGAGACAGTCCTAAAGTGACCACTTAAGGTTAAATGCGGGTCAAGATAAAGTCCTAGATATCGCACCTTATTTAGTAAAGGAACTGGGCGTCCTCCTAATAAGAACACCGGATCCCGGTACGCCCACTCTTTTATCAACATGATGGCCTCAGTCTTGTGTCGTGCTAGTTGAAGTCCATGGTCTCCCATCCAAGCATCAATGGCTTCTAGTGTGGGGGGGGGTTACCACACCAGCCAGAGCATCCTATATATATGCAGCTACAAGTAGGGATAAGTCATCTGCAAACTTGACCATCTGAACCGGTACGTCCATCCTGAGGATGTCATCATAGAACACGTTCCACAGTGTGGGCCCAAGGACCGACCCCTGCGGGACACCTCCTGTGACCGGCCTAATGGTGCTCCTCCCCTCAGCTGTCCTTATGGTAAGTGTACGACCGTAAAATTTTCACTAGGTAACGTGGGACCCCTCTCCATCGAAGAGCCTCATCCACGTGATTCCATGGCGCGGAGTTAAAGACATTGTGAATATCGAGTGCCACCAAGACGCATAGTTCCTGCTTTCGTGAGGGACCACGATTGGCCAAAGTGGCTCAGTGTAAAATGTACAATGTATCACAATATCACAGAATATCGCAATATATTATGAGAAGCCGGAAAAATGTATGCATGACAGTAGTCGTAGTAACATAGTGTAACTAAAATATAGCCTGATTAAAACTTTGTTGAAAATATAATTAATTATTGCTACATGACTTATTTTAATATTTTAATTGGTACACTTGGTTTGCTTTGCTTTTCTCCACTTGTACAGGTTTGTTTTATACAATTGTATGCACATCATCAATTGAATATTCATAGTCACATCCTTAGCATCCTATGTTCTAAGTCAGAAAATGTAGATGCTGAATTTCTATTTTTCTGTCACTTACATAAACTTCTCATTGCAAATTGGTTTATAGGCAATAGTAAAACTATATAGGCATATAGCCATACTAAAGGAATGACCATAGAAAAAACCACACAACCCAGGCAGAACTAATTTGCTCACACAAAGTACACATTTTCCTCACCATATATGTTGAATGTTTATGTTGTTTAATAAATAAATTAACAAATCCTGTTGATCAAAACCATGGGTATTTCCATGAATTATCAAGAACTTCCAAACAATTATTACTAAAAATATATTAATTTGTAATACACATCATTTCATATAAAATATTTTAAATATTAACATTGAATGACATACATATAAACAAAAATGTGATATATTTTACCATTATATAAAAATAACTATAATTTTAATTAATCGTTCATAAAATAATGCATAAAAAAATATTTTTAATAAAATAAAAATAAAAATAAGAAACAATAAAAAAAAATGTCTTTAAAAAAATTTTACAATTATTTATACTATAATTATTGAACACATTGTAATCATTTTTTGTTCAGAAAATAATTTTTAAAAAAACCATTTGGATTGTACATACATTAAATAAATAAAAGCCTAACACTATATAATAATTTGAAATAATTGAAAATTAAAAAATAGTTACATTCTGATAACTAACAAGTATACAAATACAGTGGCTATAAAATAAATAAATAGAAATCAGAAAAAAAGATATCAGATCGTTTGACAATAATATTATATTATTAAATAATAGAAATTAATAACAGACTTAATATCTAATTTGTATTTGGTTAAAATCAAACTGCTATCCAAATAATTTTAAACAAAATAGCTTCTATAATAGAAACAAGTGATTCTAAATTATAAAGATATATTATAATATTATGATGAAATTGTAGAAATAAAAAGTTTCAAGACAGTAGTTATTCTAGCTGATATGTTGTCTATATTTGATAAGATACTACAGTTGATTATAAATACTATAATCAATGATACTACTTATATTTACCTGATATTATATTATTAATTATAATAGATCAACATTATTTAAGCTACATTAATAAGTAAATAAATAGTCAAATATTAATCTATTGTTAATTGTATCATAATGGACGTTGACTGTTGAGTAACTTTTCAATAAACATAACATTATAAGCTAATTTAAGTGATGGTAAAATAAATCCCACTAAGCACAATCGCTAAAAATTCAAATATAATGTTTTAATACAACCACTTTAGTAAAATTAAATTTTAGTTATAACAGTACATACTGTTAATTTTTTCATTGCATACTATTAATTAAAGATCATATTATTATATCTACAATAACAAAAATCACTGTAATTAAATTATATTACCTGTTTCATATTAAAAAAACTAATTCAACATTGAGTACAAATCTGAAATATTTTAAATATTTTTTTTATAATTTTTTTAAAAAACCAACATACTTTTACTTAAAATATTATAATTTTATATGAGATCTTACAATCAACTTTTATATTTCTATATTATTTCAAATTTCTATACACATTTTTGGTAACAAATAATAATATAAATATTAGTCAATCGACTATATTATATTTTAAAGGTACAATTAATTAAGTTATTCAGCTTACAATAAAATGTATAATTCTAAAATTGATCATTTTAAAAAAAACATTTTAATATAACTTTAAATTTTGTTTACAAATTTGATAATCAAATTTATTAATTTAAAGTTATTTAGGTACTTTAATATAAAATATAATTTATATTCATTTAAAAAAAATGTAGTCGAATGACCAAATTGTGTTACAAAAATATGTTTTCAAGATTTGAAAAACATTTAAAAAAATAATATTTTATTACATATTTATACAATTAAATACCTAATGAAAGTATACATTAAAATAAAACAAGAGCATATAATGTATTTTTATGTAAGCCAATTCAAATAGCTCAAAAGTGTTGATAATAAATAATATATTACTTGACATAAAAAAATAACTAATAACAATGTTTTCTTGTTAAAAATATTAATTAATTGTAAAGTTAAATTTGGTTTTGGGAGCCAATCTGTAGGTTTATAATTTATATGTATTACATTAATTGTAATTTAAAACTATTAGGTTAAATAAATTAATAATTTTACTGTTTAAAGCGTGAAACAATTATAAAAAAAAAATATTTTAAAATACCTACTTATATTCAGCATAAAGTCAATAAATTAATCATGAACATAATATTTATTAAATAACTAATTTATTTCAATAATTATTGAACATAATATAAAAATAGTTCAATAATAAGTGATGTATAAAAATGTTAAACGTATTTTGGTTTAAGTTAGGGAACACAATTATGTAATGATTTATATCAAATGATTTAAAAAAAATAAATGTTTGTATAGAATTTTAAGTATCATGCATCACAATGAATCATAACAAAAAATTAATACTTAGTTGAAATAAAATTATTTATAGACAATATTTAAACTTAATACAAATAATTTACTTTGGACATAAAATATTTGCATCTTTTCCTGGACGGATAGTTTACTAATATAAATTCTAATGTATAAAAACAAATTGATGGACGGCATAATAATACACATGGAATATAGCTATGATAGAAACTACCTATGATAGAAACTAGAAAGAAAGCACCTGTGAAGAAACCTAAATCTACCATAACAGCAAGTGAACTCTTTTTTCACTAAAAAAAAAAAACTATGGACAGAATCATAGGTGCAAATATCCCATATTATCAAGAAGGACTGACAAATTTAGCTCAATATAAAATGTTTAAAAAAAATACACTAAAAATAAACTATTGTAAAATCAATTATAGCATGGGTGGCCAGAAGAAATCATCCAAAATTGACCAGTCAATCGTGATCAACTGTTTGGCCACTCCTGAAATATAGTATAAAATTTAAACCTGAGTTTGTGGTACAGGTTTTTCATTTATGGCCATAGGATGATCTCGCATAGAAGCTGCACTGTTTGTTCTCAAGGTGCTAGAAGATGCTGTCTTCTTGGGTGAAGCATGTAATGTCTTAATAGGTGCATCATGATATTCATAAATATTACTGGTTACACTACGATTATCAATGCCTTGATGACTCATTGGCATTGGCTCTTCTCTAACGACTAAAACATCACCGTTATAATAACGATCTTTAGTTCTAAAAAAAAAATAATTAAATATACATTTTTTGTCTTACATTCTCAATTCTCAAATCAATTAAATTAAGTATAATTAGTAAACTTACTTCTTTGCATTACACCAAAGTATGCAAAGTATTACTGTCAGAGCAATTAAAATCATATTGAGACCAGATAGACCCCAAAATGCCACTTGAATTGGAGTTTTAGGTTCCCACCAGAACTAAATATAAAAGAATAATTAAAAACAAATACAAAATAATCCTGTATGTACATAAAGTGAGCAGGGGGTCACTAAAAAAAAGTATCTACATTTTAAAGCAATAACAAATAATTTAATTTTAAAAGATTCTACCCAGAACAAAACATACGCAAAAATGTTCAAAATTTGACAACAAAAAAAGGTTATATTTCTGAAATATTTTTATTTTTTTTGAACCGATTACTAGTATTTATAAATACCGAATACTGACTACCGTTACCTATGAACTATAATATCAATCAGAATACGATAAAAGGCACACAACTCAACTCTCAACAGACAATGTATAGATAACTGTAAATCGTTGTCTGTCTCTGATAGAGCACGGGTACAAAGGTATAGTACAATTTTTTTTAGAAAACTGGTATTCAATCGGTAAAACCTGTGATTTGAATATAGTACCGGTAATTGGTTACCACAGGACCGGTATAAAACCGGTAACCGGTATCCAAATTTAATTTAGTAACGGTTTCAAGCCCTGCAGTTAATTATTTAACAAATCACTCTTTTGTGAAGCTCAAAACCTTAAAACATACTATAAATTACTATAAATCACTTACTTCTGTAGTCGGAGGATATGTTGGTACAATAATACCAATAACAGTAGGTAAATATTCTGACCAAAATGCCGATTCCATTTGTCTATAATTTTGTTTTATAGTTGTATTATATGTTGAATTGATATTCAGGTATTTGAGATCGTTTTTAAATGCCATATCAAAGTGTATACCTAAAATCTGAGATTGACTTGGATTTCTAAAACAGAATAATTTCAGTGTTATGATTAATAATTATATCCTATATTACAATAAAAGCAAAAATTTAACTTCAAATATTGAAATATAATAAACCTTAAGTTTTAACAAGAATATATGTATAAAACATGTACAAATAGTTGTATAACAAACAAAAAATTATTAAATTTGTAATTTTTATTTCAGTACATAGTACATTTTATCCATATATCCAAATTGGATAGAGCATTTTAGATTAATATATACCTGGATAGAATATATATATCAGACATTAATTTATGAATTCAGCGAAATAAATAAAATATATAAGTATTATTAATGTATGGAAGGGCCAAGGTACTATATTTTAGTTTACCAGGCCTTCATGTCCGTATATGACAGGTGGACGCAAATGCAATGATGCAATGTTGTTGTTTAAAGCTGTATTTTAGATTCTTAGCGGAGCAATGAGTTTATTGATTTTACAATGTGTTTTTTTTTTTAATGTGTCCCCACTGTTTGGGACAGTAAAACCATAGAACAATAGCTTAATAATCAGAATGGAACAAAATATACGAGTACATATTGAAATTAGTGTATTGGTGAAGTTTTTGTCCAGTGACCAAATGTCAAATCAGTACAAACTACAAACACTAGTATTCAATAAGAACATTTTTTAAAATGTAGTGAAAAAAAAGCGCTACTTTTAAAAAAAAATAGCAATAGTAGTAGCGAGCTACTTTTTTGGGGGGAGTAGCTGTAGCGTTAGCGTGCTATAAAAAACTAGTAGTGTCCCAAGCACTGGTTATAAGTTATAACCTTTGGGAACAAATTTATTTTAGTTGTTCAGCGTGAATACTTACACTATTCAGCCGACAACTATTAATCTGTATGTCAGTATGTCATTGCACTTTATCAATAAATTATTTTAAATATTACAATCATAATGTAATAAAATCATTATTCTGAACTCTAATTTATTTTAAATTCACTTTGTTTTTTAGGGTTATTGTTAAGTAAGAGAAATAGTGAATCCTCTGCAAGATTTTGAAATAAAAATGTATAAAACAATATGAAATAGAATGATCGACCCTATATATCTAGAAGAGTATTATGGTTATTGTCTCCATGAAAATTAAAAGCTAGAACTGCTACTGTTAAATCATCCTGACATTTGGGCACTGAACAAGTTACAAGAATAAAAATGTTATGAAAGTATTAACTAAAAATTAATATACTATTATTATTATAGCATAAAGAGAACGGATATTTTAAAGGTGACTTTGTTAGGTACAGAAAGAGAAATGTATTTGTCGGTCTGTAATGTAAAATATTAATGTTATAATTGAAAATTGATTATTTAAATAATAACATACCCATAAGTTGCAAAATTGGTATAAGCCTTCATGAAAAAATGACTCATATTACGATCATTGTCAGTCCATTTTCTTTTATCCACAACTGGAATACGAGGGAAAAACTCTAAAAATAACATAATAAAATTAATATTTAAAAAGGCTTAAAGAGGTATAATATTATAAATAAAAACAACATACCACTATCCATAAAAGGTGCACCTGTCAAGAAGTAATATTCCGTGTCATGTGAATACAGTCTCCATTCAGGTAAGGGAATACTCGTTACAGTGGTATTCAAAACATACATATAGACTGGAACATCTTCAGCTACAAGTAATTTAGACATTTCATCATGTGGAGCAACAAACAAAAAATCTGACAACATCTGATAATAAAATAAGTTAATATTTTAAATTAATTAAAATGTACAACTTATTATTTAATTTGAAGCGAACTAAAATAATCATACATTTATATACTGTGTTCTTATAGAATCTGGATTAATTGGATCAGGCCAATATGTATATAAGTATTTTATAGCTTGGTAAACTCCAGATGGATTTAATGTATAATTATATTGAAGAACCAATTCTTTAACTTTATTGTTGAAGAACTCTTCAGTTACTGTATATGTTTTATTATTATCTGTTAATTAAAATGATAGTGTTATTGTTAAATAATGATTCATAATACATAAATAATTTAGTTTTATAATCTTACATAATATGTATGCTGCTTCTTGAGTGGTGACACCACTCAAGTATCTAAGATCCTTGTTAAAGTGACCTGATTGAATAGCAGATTTTACTGATTCGTTAATAAAATGCCAATCTGACTGTTGCCAACCATCATACCAATCACTTTTAGGCACCAAAAATTCATTGTCAATAATTGGTCCCCAAGCATTAAAACCAATTTGAGGCTAAATAAATATAATAAAAACAATTTTAAATCTATTTATTTAAAAACATTTTTTATTTAATAAATTACTTTAAAATCTGATCCGAGTTCCAAAAAACTTCTTCCACGTTTCAGACAATCAACAATTTTCCACGTAGATTCGGTACTGCAGCCAATGTGAGCGGCAAATACTTTAGTTGTATTTAAAGCCCTCCATCTATCTTTTATAAGTGCCCAATCTGCAAGAGCTGAACCACTCTAGAAAATAAAGTACATATTAAAATCAATATAAACTTTAATCACAAAAATAAATCTAATACAAAAAAATTACAAAATCAATTATGACTAATAACTAAGTATGAATTAAAAATATTATTTATTTATTGATATAATAAGCAGGATTTCATATAAGCCATAACATACGACTCAAATAAATTGTTTTTTTTTTTATCGCCCATTTTATTTACAAGTATAATGTTCTATATAACAATGACTTATGAGTAATGATAAAAAAAAATATTGCTATAAATTAAATTCCGTTTTTTTTTTCGTTATACCTGAGCCTTATTAATACATCTTCCAAAATTACTTTATATTATAGGTAATATGTATTCAGTATACACATTACACATCTAATAGCAATATTATACAATTCTTATATTTCTTTGCTATTTTGTAAGTAATTAAATAAGATTGAATTAACACATTTCGTTACCTGGGCAATAACTTTGGATACCATAAAACTAGTTTTAGGATTAACCATTAACAATCCTGCTGATGCAGCACCTGCATCCGGTCCAAATAAAGTGATTAATTTACGATCACCATTGAAAAATTCAATGTTGTCGTAAACCCAACGTAGAGCCATAGCTTGGTCCATAAGCCCATAATTACCAGGGGAATTGTCATCACACGTGCTCAGAAATCCTTTAAAATTAAAATATTATTTCGAAGATTTTAAAAATTGATTTTTTTAATTACCTAAGGCTCCCAATCTATAATTGATAGCTACAACAACAACGTTATAAAATGCAGCCATCATATGTCCATGAAAAGAATTTGATGATCCATGTACAAAGTCACCTCCGTGTATGTAAAACATGACTGGATATGGTTTAGCTGGTGCCACACCCGTCTGTGTGACCATAGAATTCAAAAAGACCAATACATATTATATTAAATATTGAACAATTTATTGCAACAAGTAATAACTGAATATTTTGTTTACCGATGGCATAAATATATTTAAAAATAAACAGTCTTCATCTACTTTTGGCACGCCTTTAGTAATACCAGTGTAAATAGCCGGCTGTGGGCATGCAGATCCAAAGTCAACAGCTTGATGTAACTGCCAACCTTTATGGGGTCGTGGTGGCTAAACAGTAATATTTACATAAGTATACTATAAACAATTTTAATTCATAAGTACAAGACAGTTGGAAATAACACATACACGAAATCTTCCTTCATTAATTGGTGGCGCTGCATATGGTATGCCTAAGAACACAGCTACTTCGGCTTGTTTTCGCTCAACAGGTGTTTGAAAAGGTCTATACCCGTTCTCAGGTAGAGGGTTGTCATAAAGATGCACTTTAAATCCCTGAATTTGACCATATTTTGTGGATACAAATACGTCTCTATCTAATTGTTTTGAATCAGTTCTCTCTCTGCCTTGTAAATCTGGTCGCCACCGACCCAGTATCCCAGGGAGCAATAACATATCGTCACCCTAAAATCAATAATTAATCAGTTAGTATGTTGAAGTAATAGCAGAACTTCAGTAAAAAATCAATACATGCAAGGTAAATTTATTAAGTACAAAATCATGGTTGGCACTCAACACTCACAGGATAATTTTGCCCATTGGGTCGATACGACGGGGTTCCAGGACGACCAGGTTGATTGTACGGCAGCCGATTCTGGTAGTTGTTCTGTTGGCCGTATTGGTCTAGTAGCGGGTTGTAGGGGTTGGCCGATTGTGGCAGATTCCGATCATATGCCGTCTGCGAGGGCGGATAGTTTTGGCCATTATATGTTTGGTACCTGTAATCCTGGGCATTTGAAAGGGCGACCACAAACAATATGAGAGAGATGGACAGGGCGTGACACTGAGCAAATAACATAACAAATTTCGGAGTTTCGATCACCAGAGAAACACTACACAATCAACGGACATCTGAACTACAATAGACCAATTTGAATATTATACACATAACGATCTCACGCAATTTAATAACTGTAGCGGATTATCCGCTAACACGGAAAGAATCGTGAGAAAAATATATTAATTGCGGTTTGTGGACGTTAAAAAAATCAAAACTATTTCATATCCTGTATTTGTTATTGTTAGTAAGACTGGCCCATTTACGATTTGCCTTCTTAATTCTTCTTAACATTTTACACCGGAGCAGCCAACAATTGGTTGATAGTGTTGATACTATCACGTCGATGTTCTGGTCACACTGATAAAACTACTGAAGAAACTAATGAAGAATAATATATTATTATTATGAGTGTTATTGACTATTGTAAATTCTTTGCCACCAAAATTAGTAATTACAAATTGTTTAACTTGTACTTATAGACAACTTATATTATGTCTATGACTTGTGCAAATTATAACTATTTTTAATAAAAAAATATATGATATATATGTTTTATTTATGAAAACTAATGATGTAATAATATTTATTATAATACTTGTTATACCTGTTGAGTTTAGGATTATGTTTGTTGATCAATCTGGACAAAAATGACAAAATAGTAATAAGTAACATTTACTAAACGTATGACGTATAAATAAGTAATATTATAATGTAGAACTTACAGTAGGCTTAAAGTCGGTCTTATATACAAGTGACCTATTGACCTAAGTCTTACGCCCCTGTTTAACAATATTCGATTTGCTAATAATTATATCCCATGATATGACGTGATTTTGCACATTATTAATAACAACAATGATGTTGTTGTTGCACAATATGATGATACGTTATACAATATTAAATTATTTTATACACATAATTTTGTAATTATTGGGTTTTATTTTTGGATGGTAAGAACATTAATTCAATTAAGATTAACAATCTCAAAACAAATTTACATTATAATTAATTAATATATGTTATGTTATAAACTTTATATAAATTCAGAAAAATATAAATCTTATTATTTTAATCTAGTGTAACAAATTTTAAACGGAATATTATAAACAGTAATTATCGTATTATACATTCAAATGTAATATTATGGACATGGGCAGTAAACTGTTAAAATGTACACTGTACCAAAATAAAATTAACAATATACAAGAACAAAAACAGGATTGAACAATGATATTATTCTAAATTTAAATGTTAGTTCCTAAACAGCAAGTAACAAATATTTGTTCATTCTTCCATATACTCAATTTGTATAATTATGATAGGCTTCAGAGCAAACCAATTTGTTCCTTGAATGTCAGAACTTCAATTCCTTAATGGCTTGAGGGAGGTCTGGAAGTTTCATATCCTTTAACTGTTGTGGAATATTCATATTTTTCATAGCAGACACAGCTCTAGATGGTGCACCAGCAAGACCCGCCTAAACAATATTGAAAAAAGTTAATTTTCAAGTAAAAACTATCAAAAATTCTTAATTGATTAAAGTTGGTCATACTTCTTGTTTCTCTAATTTGTTTTGTTCTTCTATCCTTGAAAGTATTTCAGTCATATTAGTTTCTAGAACCATTCCACCCATTACTAGTTCATTTAAAATGTAATGAATCTATAAAAAATTGTTTAAGTTTTTTAATAAACTAAATTAATTAAATCTAAGTTCACTAACTGATCAAGGGTCCTAAAGAATCAAATTGTTATACCCTTATTTCTTGGTAAAAAAAAAATGTATGTTTTTAAATTTATTGATTTGAAACATCATAGCTAAGTAGTTTGAAATTATTTTCACAACACTATGAAAAAAAGTATTAAAGGTTTATAGTGCATATTTACATATTTAAAGAGTTAGTGGTTTTAGGAGCATATTTCTTAATTTTACCAATTTTTAAGCATATTTGATGAATAATGATAAGTTTATAATACAAAATGAAAATTTGACAATAAAAAAAATAAATATATTATAGGTAGGTAGGTAATGTACATATTTTATTTTGAGTTTTCACTATAGGTATTATTATATTGTGTTTTTAAAATCCCTAGTTGACATACAATTTACCGTTTTTATCAATAAATATTTAGGAAAAATTATAAAATATAAAAATATATTTTGGTAAAATATTTGTATTTATGAAAATTATAAGTAAAAAAAAATATATGTGCATATTTATAGGTCCCTATGACTTATTACATAATTATGATTTTTTTTCAAACTAATAAACACTGTTGGCATTATTTTTAAAATGAATAAATTGATTTAATTGACATACATATTATATAAAGCATAACTTACAGTTATATTATGTGAATCTTATTACATAAATATGAGTTTTTAATGAAAAATAATCAGTTATAGAGTTTTGTTTCTAGAGTTTTTTTTTAGAATATTGTTGTATCTGGTACTATTATAAGCGATTTTGAGTGTATTTAAACTTAGAATGGAATAAACATCAAATTCACTTCAATAAATATTAAAAAAATATTTGAACAATATTATTGAAAAAAAAGCTGTTTAAAATAATGAGAGTTGAGTTATAGATATCATAATTTTATTTTATAGGATAAATAATTGTTTGTTAATCAATCATAATATTACCTTGTCGACGTGAAATATAAGATCGAGCTCACAAACATTTTCAAAACATTTATCGAGTGTTTCAACAAATACTTGAATTAAATCAAGAATACCAAGTTCTGATTCTGACGAATCTACACAAAACACGAAATACAGTGTAGCATAATGACGATAAATCAGTTTGTAATCTGATCCTCCAATGAGACTAAAAATTAAAATAAAATATTCTTAGCATAAATCATAATGAAATTTGTATATTGGTAATTTCATTGTTAAACTTTCAAATTACCTTCCACCTTCAAGAAAGTTGCAAACATTGTCATCTCGTTTGGAAACCAACTGAAATGTTTCCTTAATAATTTGCTGTTGCATATCTTCATTCTATTTTCAAATATTTCAATGATTGAAAAAGTTAATATGCACTATATATCTTATTTTTTATTTAATTAAGTAGATACTTACAAAATATTGATAGAATTTAGAAAGTCTAGGCTTTCCGTAATTGTTAAAGACCAATATTGCTTTGATCATAATTGTTTCTTATTCTAAAAACTTTAAAGTGATATTTATGTTAATATTAATAAAATAATGGAATAAATTGGAACATGAACAAATTATTAAGAACTGTATTATCATTTTTTATTAAATAGGAAATGTTTTACTAAACATTTCATAATAACATTATACAATCCAATTCTAATCAGAAAATTCAGACATTAAGTCAAATAAATTAAGTTCAGTTCAGAGTTCAAAATACTCGGTTCTCGGTTCTGCTTTTATACAGAAGTAAGAAAATAAGAAATCTTAACGTGTCTGAAAAAAATGGTAGGCCTACGTCTTGTCAAATCTTATAAATTATAATAAATAATTATGTGAGTATCACTCTGTGTGAGTACTGAGTATGTAACATGTGTTATCACTTATCTATATTTATCAATTGAAACAGTATAACCATTTCTGTAAAATGAACATTTAGTACAAACATTTTGTATTTTAGAATTTATAGTAAATTTTTATATAAATTTTTATTATTCAGTCTGCTAAAACTCCAAAATACAAAAAGTTAAGCAATATAATAGATTTATATTTATATAAGTACATACAAATATGATCAAAAAAATGTTGCCATATCTCTAGTTTAGCTCCCATGCGATTTTTGAATTTTTATATTCTGAGCGATAAATATATTGATTTTACAATGATCATGTTTTTTTTGTGAGTCTGTGCAGGGCCGTATTTAGGTTTGGTTCCCCTCCCTATAAATCTCTTTATTTGCCGCCCCCCAGTCCTTACGATTTAAGGTATATCTTAAATCGTAACCCCCGCCCAGAAAAAAATTAATTTGACTAATTTCGTAAAAATTTAAACTTTTAATTCTTACAAAAAAAAATTGTAAGTGTTGTCACTTAGGAGTTAAGATTATAATTAGTCATCGTTATATCAGAACAATATTCTAAATAATTGCATCAATTCAGTATTCACAATCGATTGACTAAACAAGGTATTCTCAACCGTGCAAAAGTGTGCCTAGAAATTATTCAGGTGTGTCGTAATTTTTGTCTTATTAGATATATATATATATTATGTATATATTGTGTAGTTTGTGTCAACTTCAAGTGATAGAAGTTTAAATTTAAAAGTTAAACGTAAATATGCTGATAATTATTTATCTTGGATTTACGTTGAAAGGCGGTATGGTCGTCCTTTACCAGTTTGTACCGTCAAAATATGTATTTATTTCTTTGGTGTGCTGTGAAAAATTATTTAAGGATCAAGTGCATCAAGTAAAATATGTTGAAAATCCTCGGTCTAAACTCTAATTAATAATATAATAGATAGGTACCTTACTACCTTCTAAATTTCAATTATTTTGAGTATTTATTCAGGCGCATACTGGGTCCATTTTTCCTTATCGGGAAATTGAATATAATTAAGGCCCATTTACTATACTTACTATACTTACTAATAGCAATGGGTCCCATACCTATAACCAAAGCCAGGTTATATAGGTTAATTATACAATTAACATGGACCTAAATAATAATAAACAAAATCTACATTTAAATTTAAGTTCTATAAAAATAAATACACAACAATATTAACATAGTTATTTTTATTTAAATGATCTTGATTGCATAGTATAAATTATAAAATATGAATATATATATATAATATATGTTTTTAAAAGTAGTTCTACAGAAAAAATAATATACAAATAGTTGAATAAAATGTTTAAAAACTAAACTTTAAACATTCTTAACATTTCTGTACTTTTTTCACACAATAAGTTAATTACTTGTTCCGAGGTTTATATAAGCCGCACGCACTCAATTCTGGCTTAATAAATATTAAACACAACGCCATAAACGCAAAATATTGTGCATTCAACAATCTAACAGACAAAGAGCGCCTTATTATATTATTATGATCAATACTAAATAAATAGATAATAACATAGAATATTCTATGATAATAATATGCTTGTAGTAATGATTTTTATTAAAACTATTATATATTAAACATAAACAAAATTCATAATAATATTATGTTACCTATGAAACACAACAATAGTAGTAGGTACTAGGTACTAGGTACGTAATAAGAATTATTGAAAAATTTTAAATAAATAATAGGTGGTGGTTATACTTTTTCGATTTTCGTTTTCCACTCATATCTCATCATAGGCGAGCGCACTTTTTCCGCAGGGAGGGGGGCCCTTAAAAATGTCTGAACCAAAGATTCTTGTGCTAATGACTACTATAAAAAGAGGTGACTTCGGATATGTGGGGTGAATTCGGACAACATCATGTTTTTTTAGTTACCTTATAATTTTAGAATACACGTTTAATAAAAGTTGAAAACTGATACCCTACGTCAATATCTATTATAACCTTCATAGAAAATAATATTTATTGATGTCATAGTACATGTTATGGAGGTAAATACAAAATATTATATTTTTGTATTTTTAAATTATATAACTACATTGACTACTGTAGCACAACAGCAAATATAAATATTTGATTGCGGTTTTCGATTACCTATACCCGTTAATTTGTCTGTGTTAATTGGTAATTGCATTGATTTTATAATATACTATAAAATCAATGGTAATTGGTGCAAATTGTTAAGTAACTTGATCTCACACTGTAGTGTTAAATCGTCTTAATTATTACCAAAAGTGGCTGGTGACTTCGGACAACACATTAACTATGCCTAGATCATATGTCAACAATGTAGGTTGTATTATCCTAATGTTATTTAAAATTTCGTAGATGGTATTAGTTATAAAAAAATTACAACATAATAAGTAAAAACAGAAAAGTAAAAAATAAATTTTAAGTTGACATGTTTATAAAAAAGAAAATAATTATTTTTTTAGAATATTTAATAAATTATGTTGTGTTTACGATAAATGTATGGGTTTTTTTATTTGAATTCAATACATTTTTTTAAAAAATATCTATATTATCCGAAGTTACCCATTGTAATTATAACATCAGTTTTTAATGAAATCTAATAGGTACGTGTCCAAAGTCACCACATTTTCACAAAATTCAACTTTTAAAAAAAGTGTGAACTTTAATGACCTTCTTAATGATTATTCTTCTGCTATACGATCTTCTTTTCACTCATTATAACAGTATTTTAGTATTTTAGTTAGGTATAATAAGTACCTAAGTTTAATGTAGATACTAAATAATAAGAATATTCTGTTATTTTTGTCTAAAATATTCGTTTTTTGTAATTACTATTTTGTTTACCTATGTGGTATGTACATGTACTACATTATCTACAAGTTACAATCGTGAAATAACGTAAGTACATATATAAATAAGGTAGTTGATAGATGACACTATGATAAAAAAAAATAGTCTACTATAAGCTAATATAGTGGATAGTAGAGGCGTAGAGTATTCTGTGATAATAATAAATCATTTGGTCGATGATAACTGATTAATTAATAACTTAATTACATCTATTCACAGATATCTATACCACATAAGGTTCAAACTGGCTTCACTTTTTTAATGTAAAATGTAAAAAACTAAAAATGTTCGCTATCTAATATTCTACTGAAACTACAGGTCTTATAATTTTTAAGAGGGCCTATCGGGATTTTCCTGGTATCCCGGTGGGCCAGTAAGCGTCTGTATTTATTCGACATTAGGACGTAAAGTAATTTGTCCCGCTCATAGACGATAGACATATTATTATTAAATTAAATTAATATTATTACAATGTCTATGGTCCCGGCGTCCCACTCAATGGCCCTGCTAGATGGCTTAAATTGTTTATATTCTCCTTGATCAACCAAAGACCTTCTAAAGCCATACACCAAAGCATTTATCCGTAATCTACGTCCTACATCAGAAATTCTAGTAAACACGAAACCCCGGCGTTACTGAATATTATTTGACTATTTAAACTTTTCGTCGTTAAATAATTGCATTTATGTCATTGTAGCAAATTCCTTTAATATCCATCATTATTGAAAAAATCGGAATCAGATCATATATTAACCGGTAAGCTTTGATGATAATTTATAGACACTGTAATCTGTATAATTGAAAATACTGCCAAGCATGATAATTATCACTTACGTGTTTTCATATTTATATATTATAATATAATATATTTACACTATGTAAATAACTCAATTAAGTGTTTTAATTATATATAAATAATGGTTTAATGTTTTTAGTTTACACAATGGATTTTAATATGGCTATCAAAACAGAATTAAATGATATTAAAGTAGAGCCTATGGACTTTCCAGATGTCAATATTCCCAATTCTTGTGGTTATGACGAAGGCATAATTCAAAATATGAAAAACGAGGATTCGGTAAAATATTTTGTGTACTACCTAGTATAATTTTTACAGAATTTACATGTATGTAAAATAATAGTTACAGTAACATTACAATTTTTTTTTTTTGTACCTATTCATAGTCATGAGAATTTGTTTTGAAATATTCTTTAAAACGTGTTCCTCAACAAGTAACCTATATTAAAATAATATATACTTCAATGTTGTAAATAATTGTGGTACCTAATTAATGTATGGTATTTTACTATTCATTCAAAATATATTAATGCATACATTTTAACATAAATATGTTTTTGGGCTGAGTTCAAATATTTTTATTTTTTAACCAATTTTGCGTAATGCTTTATTTATTACCATACAAATAAATAAAAGTGTAAAAATCACCTAATTCCCACTAGGTATATAATTAATAGTTACTTATTCTTCGAAGTGAAAAATATACTTAAGATTGATAACCAAAATTTTTTTTACAATTAGTTATAAAATAAAAACAAATCATGTATGTATTTTAATTTAGGAAAATCAATTCTTAATAAAATTTGGTGACCAAGATCAGTATGATTTCACTCTCAGTGGTTAGAGTAGAATGTATACTATGTGGGTAGCTAAATATGGATGTACAAAAACAAACATCTATATAGCCGCCACAGAGATACCGCTACTGGGCGGTGACCAAAACTTGTCCGATCTCTCACATTCTCACCACTAAATCTGCCGTACGCAGGTCGTTTCTACAACTATATGGTAGCGTGGGAGAAATTTGGGTACTAGAATGCGGAGCTCTGTCATTTGGATGCGCCAACGAGTAGCGCTCTCTCGGTGGCTGCAGTATAGAATTTATTATTGAGACATCCTGTAATCTGTATGAACATGGACATTTTGTGAAACTATTATATTAATAAATCAGAATCTGAAATAACCAGTGTTCTTTGAATTTTCCTTTTTTGTATTTACTAAATTACCATTTTAACTTTCACATTTAATAAAGCCGGATAAGATACAAAATTAAATTTTTGGTATTGTCTTGGTTTTTAAAATAAATAAAATGTATATTTAAGTATATTTTGTATAAGCAATTACTTATAATTACTTATAATTATTTCTTTTGCAGATGGAAGATAAAATAATGGATCAAATATATCCAATTCAAAATCATCAATCAGAAAGCGAAACAGAAGACATTTATGATGAATGTTATTCATGTTTTATGTGCAATGTGTCATACAATACACAGTTTGATCTAGATGCACATTTGCGGACTCACATTGATGATGATACTTTTCATCATAGTAATATTAACAGTATAAGCGAACCTTTGCCTCAATCTTCAATTAAGCCATCAAAATACTTCAGATGCAATGAATGTCTAAAAATTTGTAAAAGTCAACTGTCATACAATGAACACATGTTAACCCATACAGGAGAAAAACCACATCATTGCCGGGTATGTGATCGTAAATTTCGTCATATAGCAAATTTTCGAACACATTTAAAAAGTCATAACAATGTAAGAACATTAATTTGTTCTCTGTGTCGAAAAACTATTGTTGGCGAAAAAAATTACTATATACATTATATGGATGTACATAATAAAATGTCTATCCGTAATCCTCGACCTTATCAATCTAGTTCATCTGACAGTGATGAAGATTTTAATCCCAAAGTTTCATACTATAAAAAGAAAAAACTTAATTCACGAAAGTTTAGAAAAGATAGTGAACCATTTGGTCCTTTGTTTGCTAAAAAAGCATGGGAAAAAAAACAACGAGAATTGGAAAATGTTAATTTAGATGTAATATAAAAAAAAAAAAAACTAATTAAAAACGAATAGTTTACAACTTAAATTTAAACTTATAATTTATTTTAGGCTGAAGAAGAAAAAAGTGAAAGAGATGCTGTGCAGGAAGCAATTGAAAGTTCAAGACAAGATATACAAAATATGCTTAGAAAAAGAAAACAACAACAAACAGATTATAACACAGAAGAATATCAAAAGTTTCTAGAAACTTTGATACTGGAAAAAAATTCTACTGGTCAATTTAATGAAGCTAAATTAATTGGTCCAGTATTTTGGAAAAATGCTCTTGTAAAGGCTGGTCTTATAGAAGAAGATATACTTCCAATGCATTTTCAAAGTCAACTACGACTTATCGAATGTATGTCTTGTAGAAAATGTTTTGCAAGGTAACCATTTATTTAATTAGTATTTAAAATTATTTCCTGGAATAGAGTTTGAATAAAATTAATTTTAACATCACAACTAATAAAATATATTTGAATATCCTAAAATCTAAAGAATTCATATATTACATATTCAATTTAATTTGTTTTTTAATCATTAGGCAATTTATTTGTAAGACCCAGATTTAAAGCCCTAAAAACTATCAAAAAATGCTCTAAATCGGGGGTAGCCAACCTTTTTCCATATAATGCCAAATAGAATAAAGAAATTGAAAATGTTCTATAAAATTTAACACGTCGATTATTATAACACTTTATTATAGATTCTAATCAAATAATATGTTATATTACATAACTAATGTTATTTTGATACAATAATTGTTGTGTTATATTGTACTAATTTTATAAATATTTAAAAATGATATTATTTAATTTTATTTGACGCTATTGTGCCATTTAATAACATGAAATGTGGCACAAAAGGTATGCGTGCCACATGTTAACTACCCCTGCTTTAAATAATAATCAAAATTGCCTTTCCAACGCAACAATGCCCCTGCGTTGTTACACATGCGATAGAAAAATAAAGCTTTATCTTTTTGCTTTTGTACCACTTCTTTATCTTAACTTATTAAGAATAAACCTAACTTACAATGTGACTCTCTAGTTGACCTTTATTCAAATATATTTTCTTTACCAATTGGCTTTTCTAAAAATGTATTGATTAATTTAAGTTTTTTTATTTTTAGGTTACCAAAATCTAATGATGGTAATATTTTGCCGTCTAAACCACCATGCTCTAACTGCTTTATGATAAATAATGAATCCACATTAAACAAACATAGAGCTGAAAATCATAGTGAACCTCCGCCATACATTTGCAAAGAATGTTTGTTAGAATCGGACACATGGTATAAATATGTCCAGCATATGAAAATGCATTTGAGATATGCAGCAAAATGTAGTGAGTGTGTATATGATATGATGAATAAACCAGACACTGTCATATTCTTATGTCATATTTGTGAAATGTCTTTTGACTCTGATGATGAACTTAAATTACATGTTCAAACGCATTTAGAAAATGGACAAAATAATGATAGATAATAATTTTAACTTAATTTTATAATGAGTTATGTAATTAATGTAATTTTTATAAAAACATATTTATTTAATATATTCTTAGTAATAATGATCCTATAGAAATAGTAGTGAATGTTACTATTTTGTAGCTTTTTTTAATTGCGGCCAATATTTTATTATATTTTTTTAATATTAACTACCACTTGAAAATGTTTACAAATAAGTATCATATATAATACTCCATAATAAGAGTAATTATTTTAAAAAAATTGCTTTAATTCACAGTAAAGAAACATTTCTGTTTTTAAAAATGTGTAAATACCATATACTTGTATTTTATTTAGAGTTTCTTTTGTTAATAATTCGATATTTTTTTTTTTTAATATCCATAAGTAAAATACCTAAAATTATAAGAAGTAAAAATAATATAATTTTAAAAAGTAAATAAAATTAACTTAAATAAAGATTCATATAATAATAATTTTTAAAAATTGCTATTCAATTTTTAAAAACATATTTTTTGGTATTTTATGAATGTTTGTTTGAGTGTGAATGTTTATTAAATTTGTATTTTATATTAATTATATTATTATTATTCACTATTGCTTTTAATTATTACAATAATACATACATATTTTTAATGTTTTCTGTTTAGTTAAATGCTTGTTAATACTCCCAACTTCACATTGTACAATATGTTATTTTATTTATTTAATATTGTATAAGTAGGTACACCAAATTAAACTCTACTAAACGTTTTTACTAACCAACATGAAATGTGTTACAACAATATAATATTGTGTAACTATTACAAATTAATCTATAGTTTCATCATTGTATAACATTATTTAATTATTGGTACAGACAAATTTTTATTTTTTGGGTTTATATGATTGTTAAGTTATTTTATTTTTCTTGCTATGAGAGCATTTATGTATACACTATGTTAATTTTGTGTTAGATACCTTTTTTATGCCTATTAAATACACATTAAATATGTAATATAACTGTTTTTATTTTATTTTTTTACGATTATATTAATGATAGATCCATCTTCTTCCATCTTTGTATGCTTTAAATAATCCTTTTCAAAAATGTAAGTATCATTAAGAAGACGCTACACCCGCATGTGTTGTCTCCGTCTTACTTAACACATAAGATTCCAAATTGTACGTTCTGAATAATCCATTTAACACTTTATTATGTTTAATAGTGGAGTGATTGTCATATTATTATCAAATTCAAGTACAAATATTAGTTATGCGAGTTATGAGCATTGAACAATGTTAAATTGCTTGTAAATTATAAAATGAGCAAACAAAGTTAAATTAATTATTTAGAACGTACATTTGTTATGTTTTGCGTTTGTAAGATGGAGAAAACACATGCGAGTGAAGTGTCCTCTTAATATAATTATGTTTCATCTGCTGATATAGCGGAAAATGTTGATGTTCTTAAAAAGTTATATTTTTAGATTCTGATCAATGAATGTGGCAGGTTTAAATTATGAATGATGTTTCTATGTCCCTACCCCTAGCAGTTAAATAATTTTTGAATATTGTTAGTGGTGTGTGGTGGAAAACTGAATCTAATTGAATATAATTGGTTCATTGAGGAGACAAAAAAAGGTCCTATTACTTAACAAAATAAACCGAAAACAAAAAAGGTGGGCAAGTGAGTGTCGCTCTGCTATACAGTAGGTTACAAGTGGGTCACTGTAACGGATGGTGTTAAATTTGAATTCAATGATATAATATCATTGTATAAGAAAAACGATTCTGAGCGAAGACGGTCAGACAGCGTATGATATTACTAAGTAGGTATATTTAATGATATTGTTGTGAACAAAGTAATTTATATATAACCTATTTACGTGGAACCTTGTTTTAAATTTACAATCCTTAGTTATAAAAGTTGAAAATTTTATAAATTTTTAACTACAAAATAATTATTAAATTTTAAATTTGATAAAAAAATGGAAACTGAAAATGTCCCTAAACAGCTCAAAACCAAAGTCAAAATATTTAAAAAAAAAAAAAGGCATGGTGTATAAAAAATGCTAATATAAACATTCAGTAAAAATGTCATGTACTTACGGTCATTTGTTCGAAAACAAATTTTCAAAATCTGGTGTTTGCATCAAAAACCAAAATCGATCTTCTCAAAAATAGATTTTGCGTAAAAATTTACGTTTTTCCTTAATTTTTCTTTTGATTTTCAAGGCGCTTTTGAAAACTACTGAGAAATTTTTACTTTTGACCCCCCAAAGTACCAACTAGATTCACTTTCCTATCAGAAAAGATATTGAAGAAAATCTAAGCATTTTTACTCTCCTAAAAGGTGATGACAAACAAAAAAATTTTAAAAAAAACACATCATTGTAAAATCAATGCATTCATCGTTCCACTCAGAATCTTAAAGGTAGGCAAGTGGGTACCGCTCTGCTATACAAGTAGTTTCGATTGAGTAACTTGTAACTGATGGATGTGTTAACTTTGAATTTAATGGTATGTCTAGGAATATTTCATGACAAATTTTAGATTCTTAGCGGAGCGAAAGAATGTAGGTACCTACCTATTTATTTTTACAATGATGTGTATTTTTTTTTGTTCGTCATCGCCTGTTTTGGTAATAAAAATAATCCAATTTTCTACTTCAGCTTATTCTGCCATTCTGGTAGGAAAGTGAATCTAGTTGGTACTTGGGGGGGGGAGGAAAATTTATTCGACTATTTTCCATAAATGATAAAATTTTCAAAATATTTTGATTCTTTCTGAGCTATTTATAGCCATGAGAAATTGTCGATATTTTTTAGTTTTTTTTTCAATTATTGGTGACAAATAATTTTTCACTCAATCAATAAATTAGAAAATTACATATAAGGTTCATCATAAGTTGTTAATAGTTTTAAGTTAATTTTATGATTGTGCGAAGTTGGACAAAATTCTTCAAAATCGGGGAATTTGCAAATTATTAATCAGTTAGAAATTCATAAACATTTTTGTTTTCATAGCCAATATTTGAATGTAATAGAAGGTTTCTCATAAGTATTTCTTCCTTCAACAATATATTGAAAATAAGAAAGTAACATTAACTTTTTATGAGCATTTGAATTAAAAATGTTTATGACTGGATATTTACCAATCGATTTTTGATATTTTCTTGTAATTCAATAATGAAAATCCGTAAATACTAGACATTTTAATCAATCCCCACCTTTTCTGAAAAATTATTTGATTTTAATATTGCACACAAGGTCAATATAATGGAGGATTTCAATCACCGTTTCCAACACCCTAGTTTGCACGAGGGTGGCATGTCTTAACAGTTAACGGTGGTATGTATTGTAACTATATACCATCTATACGGGATCACAGGTAATCGCTAGCCGATTATAGTTTGACGCTACCAGACGACGCGTGGATGGAACATGAACTATATGATTTTGTGAAAGAGACGAGACCATAATTTATTTATGAACAATGAATGGTGTACGATAACATGAAGACCGGAACGTCACCAAACTTTTTTATATCGACAGACTATAGCACGATTTAAGATAGTACTATCTATATATATATATATAAACTATATATAGAAAAAATAGTCGAGACCACGGTCTTAGAAGATCTTCTAAGACCGTGGTCGAGGCTCGATGCCATCGAGGACCTAAAATTGTGTGCAGTAGCACACTATGTGCAGTAGTTAAAATTAAATGTGCAGTACCAAATTTAAAAGTGTACAGTACTTATTTTCGGTTTTTCTAAATTTTTATTTGATTAGTATTCAATTAAATTATTGAAAATTACTATTTAGTACATTGTATTCGTTTAAAATCCTTAACACTAAAAATAATACCGACTACACTATATTCTGGGTGGTTTATAATATAATAAGTACCTATATAAACTCAAGCTATTTCGTTTTTAATTTAAAATGTTTAGTCATATAGTCATATAGGTGTCAAGGACTTTTATAGAAGATTGTCTTAGATTGTATTTATTATAACTACCTAATTATTAATTAATAGCAAAAACAATAGTGCAATGATGTGGCATGTGCACTACTAGGTCTATGTTCATTATTTTAAAATATTTTTGTGTAAAATTGGGTGTGCAGTAGCAAAAAATTTTAATTTTAGGCCCTGCAGTCGATGGGTGATCAATATTGTATGATATATTTTTATTTGATATGGCATTTATCGGAATCATCACAAAATTCCAATGTCTTTTGAGTTTTGATACCACTGTTGCAGTATTTTCCTTTTTATGTTGTTCACGTTCCCCAAGGCAGCGATATTGCTCCTTTTCTATACAATATCTTTACGCACGACATCCCTAAAACTTCCTTTACTGAACTCGGTTCCTACGCGGACGATACGGCAATTGTGGCCTCCAATGAAAACCCAAACACAGTTTCTAATATGTTACAAAGACACCTTAACATAATTGACCTCTGGACAAAAAGATGGAAGATCAAAATCAATGAAACCAAGTCCTCCTTCATAACATTCACCCTAAAAAAAGGATCTTGCCCCGTAGTCACATTAAACATCATCCCAATACCTTCCTACTCTGAAGTCAAATATCTTGGCCTCATCCTCGACAGTAAACTTACCTGGAATCCCCACCTAAAAGCCAAACGAAAAGCCCTTAATACCCGACTCCACCTCCTTAGACCCTTACTGAAATCCAAAATGAATATCAACACCAAACTTCTAATTTATAAGTCACTACTCAGGCCACTATGGACTTATGGCATCCAATTATGGGGTGCCGCTAAACCCTCAAACACCCGTACAATCCAAGCCTTTCAGTCAATATGCCTTCGCCTAGTTGCATCAGCACCCTGGTACTTAACCAACAATAATCTCCATAAAGATCTCAAAATCCAAAATCTTAACCAAATCTCCAAACTATATTACACCAGACTCCACAACAAATTTCAACAACACACAAATCCACTAATCTCTAAACTATCAACCAACTCACTCCCTGGTAACCCGCGCCGCAGACTAAAAAGGCAATGGTGTAGAGATCTTCTTTGAAAAGTGAGCTTAATAAGTGCTGGAGGTCGCTACCAGGTAACACCTCCAAACCTCAAATTAATTACTTATTTACTGTCTTATATTATATAACTATATATATTTTTTTTTTCTCTCTTCTCTCTCTCTTTTCATTGTTATTCATGTCACAGGGTGTTACCACTGGGTATCTTCCCTAATCTAACCACTCATACCATATTTTACCTTTCATATATCAAACCTACTTATTATACAAAAATCATGTATAGATTGTAGATTTCTTCAAATAAATAAAAAAAAAAAAAAAAAAAATGTTGTTCACGAGTCTGTTTTGACTACCTATACTATATATTATTATTATATACCTACTCCAATTTTGCATAGTTGCACCTCTCATAAATCTATTAATAATTACTACCTATATACCTACCTACTTCCTTTTCCATTTCTATAGAATTGCTTCAGCTGTACATCTGGTATTTTAGTCTTCTCTCCCACACGGCCAGACTAGACTATAAATTGTCCTTAATACTCTTCATTTAAAGATATTTAGTCTATATAATATATTTGAGTTCTATACTCATCTGTCATTTCCTGTTGTTGTAGCCCAAGTACCTCAACACGCATTTGAGACAATTGGTCTAAAATACCCAATACCCATAGTATTTACCTATATAGCTTTTCTTTGGTTTTACTTGAGTACTAGACAATAGTACCTAATATAAATAAATTCTAAAATATACTTAGCAATAGAAATTAGAAGCTGATACACCATCTCGACAGAATTACTTTTCGTATATAATGATTTATCACATTGAAATATTGAAATAAAATTTTAAACATCTATTATATCTTGCTAACGAGATTCGCTCAAGCCTGAAAACTATACAGCAGAGAGACTCCCCCGGTTATTTATAATCGGCATTTTTATCAAATGTTTTCCTATACATCCTAACCAGGCCCCACATCAAATTTTGGGCTCCTGTACTAAATATTTTTACGGGCCCTATAAAATAGTATTTAATATAAAATAAGAATTTCAAAAAAAGTTTTAAAAATTACAAATTCATTTCAACGGGCCTCTAAATTCCAGGTCCAACAGATTTAGTTATTTTGTTGTAGTTCAAAAATATTATTTTTGAATCTTTTACAAAGGTATATTATATATAATATATTATTATATTGCATATTATTTTATACAACGAACCTATTCATACCGTTCTACTTACCACGGTATAGGTAATGACTCAAAAGTTAATAACAATAATATACCTATGATATAAAATATATACTATTATAATTCATATGATTATTAATAGGTACCTATATTATGATGTTTTCGGTAAAAATTAATTTAACCTAAGTACCTACCATAATACTAATAGTAAAATTAATTGCAACATAAGTATTATATCATAGGTAAAATACTAAAATATACTGATAGTAATATAGGCTGGCAGACCGTTTTCGCATTACATAGGTATATAATATATAATAGACAACCTCAATATTGCAGATGATTATATTATAGGTCATAGCTGTATTATATATTATGTACCTATTTAATTGTACCTACTTTCGTTGTTATTTATAATTTTATATTTTTATCATTGGATAGTAAATTAAAGTAAGCGGTTGTGATAAATCGTTAATAATAAATTATAATAATTGTGTTGTACCTACTTATAGTAACCACTAACCAGTTGATTCGCTGTTGATTAAAATATATGATGATGAGTGATGACGATAATATTATTGCGTTCGAAAACAGTGTTCAGTCATGTTTCGCCGTTTAAATTGCTTGCGCAGGACGCAGCGCTTTTACTCGTTTAATGTATCTAATTCTGTGTTTGGTCGCGAATCATTTGTTCAGCGACATATCGGACCTAATGACTCCGACCAAAAGCAGATGCTAAAGGAACTTGGATATCAGGTACGTTTCGGATGTACATACAAAGTGTAGCATATAGCTAATAGGAAAGTAGTTCCAATACCATATTTTTGGAAATAGGTATTACTACTCTCTGTCTTAAACTAAAAAAAAATATTTTTTGTGTTGTGGTCCATTTCTATTATAACTTAGTAGTTATTTGATTTTCGTTAAGTAGTTGAAATATGTCTATTGACCATTGTTACATTTTTTTACCTATTTTAAAAATACAATAATTAAACTATTTTTATACGTATCGTTTTATTTTTTTTATTCAACTTAAACTTAAATTATATGAATCCGTAATGTATATTTTATAACTATGTATGATTGTATGATAAACTTTAATTTTGAATTGATTGTCAACAATTACTAAAATAACAATAGGACCTATAAGATTATAAATACCAAATTAATATAAGTTACCTTGTCGTTTATCTTTGCAAACGAATTTCTTTAAATATTAAAGTAAGGTAATTGGTAATATAGTACGAGTATATAGGCGCACCTACCTATATATTTGCATCTGAAAACTTTTTCAATAATCGTGCCTATTATTGTTTTTACCGTGTACTATATGTATTATTACCTATACTTACCTACTTTTTTATCACAAATAACTCACATAGAGTTTCCAACTAATAGGAGAGGTTCCCTAATTTATTATTAAACTGAAATACAGTTAGGTATATTGAAAACACACTGATTTCCTTTACTTTTAATATTATATTTTAAACATTATTTACTGGTTATAAGTATATGCCTATTAAAAAGACTTAGGAGAAAATCATAAATACTGCATATTATTATAAATTTGGTCAACCACAGATAATTAAAATACAGTTTATTATTTTATATTACCTATGTTCAATTCGATTTTGATATTTTCGAAACATGTTGATTAAATTGGTTTATTATAAAATTATGAATCAGAATATAATTTTGATATTGGTATATATCTATTTTTTAATCATAAGTGAGATATAAACAATAAGTAGATAATTTAAATTTTTAAGTAGATTATTCACTTTGTTTCATTGTTATTACGTGATGTCACTCATGTGTTGTGACTTGTGAGTTGTGGATAATAATAACCAACCATTATAGCGGTAGGTACTGTCATGCTGAACTTGAGTTATTGTGATATGTTAATATTAAGTACTTTTATTTTTGTTATTAATTCATTGAACCTATAGTGTATAGTAAATCACGACACCCAGTTACTTTTAAGCCACGGCGTGGGTTAGATAAATGTTATGAATTGGACGTATCTAACTATTTAAAATTAAAATAATCATCATCATGTTTTATACTTAGTCATTTTTATTATTTTCGTACAAATAGTGTTTTAATTATTGTGTAGGTACGTATAGAATTTGATAAATGGATCGATTTCTCATAAAACAAAAGCAGTGCAGGAATGACCACAAAAATATTCAATTCGCATAAACATTAATTTACACAAAGATCTAATACTCATAATTTTAACACAGCTAAGCTGTTCCGTGTACATTACACGCCGTACACGACAACTATTGCCTGGACATACAAATAAAGTATAGGACCTACTTATATATAGATTATAGGTACCTACTTATTATATTATAGTCGAAATAATTCAATTGCTTTGACCGAACACCTGTAAAATAGTCATTCTTACCTATTTTATATTTATTCAAGCTCGAGTAGGATAAGTAGGATTTTTACCGTGTACCTTGAAAATAAAATTGTTAAACTCATATGGACCATAAATTGGTATTTTCAGAGTTTAGAAGACTTGAGCGAGGCCGTGATCCCAGATAGCGTTTATCTCCAGAAGACGCCTAATTTAAAATCGTCAGTTATTATAGGTATGTTATGTATTAAATCAAACAATTGATAACCTTTTGTTTATGCAGGAACATACATTTTTGTTTATGAATATATTAATGCATTCGTACAATTTACGCATATTAAACGCAATGTGTAAAATATAGACTAAAACAATTTGTTTTGTTTTAATAAAAAATCACTCCGCATTATAATGCCAATACTATCACGTGATTTATAATCACTAGGTAGTTATAACAATTTGTATTATAATTTATTTTAATTGTTTCGTTCAATAGTGATTAATATGTAGTGAACAATACCACCATGTGTACACTGTACATATTATATAATACATTTCAACATGAATTTATCAACCTATTACAATTATAATAAATAATAATAATAATCTGAGTTCAAAGTAAACTATAATACATAATACATAATATTAATATATTATATTTTAGATTCTGAGCGGAGCAAGGAAGCTAGTGGTTTTACAATGGTGTTTATATTTTTTTTTATATCCTGTATACAAAATTTCTACCAGAAGAAGTGCTTCGATTTCAACATACTATAGTACCTACCTTATCTTTTAGCAAATTGGATCAAGATGGTACTTTAGAGAGGTCATTTTTCGATTTTCTCAATAGTTATTTAATGCTACGGAAAAAACTACTGACAAATTACGAAAAACCACTTAAAATGGGATTTCAATTTCTCACGCTTTGTTTATTACCGTAGCAACGAATAAAAAATTATAATATTATAATATTAATTTAACTTAAAGGCTATAATAAATAATGAAAATTTAAAAAATCCAGACTGATAAACCGTCTACGCTCAGAATCGTTTTCCTTATACAATGATATTATATCATTGAATTCAAGTTTAATACAATCCATTATACATTGACTCAGTTGTAACTTACTGTACAGCTGAGCGATATCCACTTACCCGCTTTATAAATATAAACATTATATTGTACATGTCAGTGGCGTTGAAGTACCATAGATGTGTACATTATTATTAATTATTACAATACATATTACTATTATTTTAGATTCCGAACAGAGCGATGAATATATTGGTTTTACAAATATTACAGTAATACCTAAGTGTTTTTTTTTATTTGTTATTAGTCATCACTCATCACCTTTTGAGGGGCAGTCAAAATGTCTTAGACTTCAATATCTTTTCTAAAAGCTATGTGATTATAGTTAGTATCAAAATTAAAAAATCTTAGTATTTTTCTTAATAATTGGGAAAAACGCAAAGAAAAAATAGAGAAAATGGGAATTTGTACGAAAAATCTGTTTTTGACAAAATCGATTTGGTTATTTTGTTGTTATTTCCATAATGATTAATCTAGATATCTACTTAAAATGCTTGCCTAATGTTTAGGTATATTAGAATTATCTATTCATGGTATGATTAAAAAATAGTTACTAAAATTTTTTTTCCATAAATGTCAATCATAAAATCTACGTTCGGTCAAAATGCTTGAAAATGTAATACTAGATTCCTCTAAAGTTTGTTTTACTGGAGTTAATATCGTATTATTTATATGTAATTTGTTTTTGGCCAAAACTGGTTCAACCTAACATATTACACTATTATACTAATAGAAATAATTACTAATAGCAGTATAAATGTTTTATAAAATATCTTTAGGAAAATAGGCAAACAGACAGTGGCATCATTTCAGTTTATATGATGGGCAAAGTTTCGACCAGACTATTTAACTGAAAAAAAACCGTTCAATTCGCTCGCAAGCTTTTATTTCCACTTACAGAAAACTACTAAAGATTTTTTTAAAAATCACTGATAACATATTTTAAGAGTGGTTGTTTTGCTTTTAGAATTTGTATTGTGTGGGCAGTTGATATATATTAGCATTGGAATGAAAAATAATAATTTTAGAAATACAACTATATGGGCCCTGGCTATGTGTTTTGGCGGGCCCGGTTGAAACAGACGTCTCTTTGTGATTAGATGAGAAAGGAATCGACTAGGCCAGAGATCGGAAACCTTTTGAAACGAAAGAGCCAAAAGTTACAATTTACAAAATGTCCCAGTTTTTAAAGAACCACTAACATTTTTGGTTTCAATATTGTAGTATTAAATACTGTCAAAATTATTTTGCTTAAATAGTTATATGTATGTATTTGATTTTCGATTTAAAATAAACGACTTTAAACACGAAATAATATTTATTTATGTAAAAACATATAAATATTTTTAGCACAAAACATAATCAATATTTTTTATATAACAAAATATTGTTTTTGATAATAAAACAATTAAACTAATCTCCTAACTGGAGAGCCGCAACTTCAGACCGAAAGAGCCACATGTGGCTCACGAGCCGCAGGTTGCCGACCCTTGGACTAGGCCCACCAAAACATATTATATTATAGTGTAGCAACTATAATAAAATACACGGTCTTCACTCTTGATTTTACAAGGCCGTGATTAAAACTAATTTTAATTGTATAATGTTTAGTATTATAACATTTTAACCGACCCACCAAAAGGCTATTAGTGTGACAACGCTTAAAAAAACATTATTGTTATTCATACTTCGTAATTACAAATCTTCACAGTTAAATGTGTTATGTGTACCTACAACCTAGGTACCTATATAATATTTAGATATTTCCATTTTAAAGAAGAAGGAGAATAAAATAGCTTGCACTTAAAAACATACATATTATACAATAGGTAGGTACGTTACTTCACACAACAAACACACACACATCAATTATCATAAATCTTAATTATTATTGTAACAATAATTTCCCAGTAGGTATTAACATAATATTATATTTCCTTAAAATATTTTTCCTGCAACAACCGGCTCATAGGGCTGTTTTTAAAATCAAACAGGGGAAATGCCCACCATTGATATAGGTTTACAACAACTATACTCTGTCCAGCGAGAGAACGCGCCGATTCTGCGCATCCCCCCCCCCCCGCGTCTCCTTACAATCGATACCGGTTTCCTTATGGCAGAGAGTTGCGTGGGGAACCAGTTTTGGTAGGTGCGCGTGGTGCGTTCTCTCGCTGGACAGACCATAGATAATATATTAATATATAGCCGTCTTTACTCTTTATACTACAGTTAAGTTGTGATCAATGTTGAAGTCAGCCGCCATTTATAAAGCCGGCCATGTTGGCATATATTTTGCATTTATTCATAATATGTATAACTACTTTACTACTGTGATAATATTGTTTTGTAGACATTGTCTGCTTTGTAAATGGCTGTTGACTTCAATGATAAGAAGGAGACGCGACGGCTATCTAGTTGTTGAATATATCACGAAATTCTGTGTAGTAATTTCGTGGCATAAATCTATGATGCCCACCTTGCCAATCTGTCCCCCCACAAATGACCCACTGCCGACAGACCGTCTTCGCCCAAAAGCGTTTTTTCGAATTCAATGATTTAATTTTTAATAAAAATCATCCATTACTGTGTATCTACCCACAAAGAAGAGGTAGATACATTCGACACCTACTATACAGCAGAGTGACTCCCCCAGTTGTTTCACTCATATTTTATATTTTAACTATCAACTAATCGTTAACATAATTATTTATAAGAAATTCGACGATGAGTGTACATATGCTAAATAAACACATTATTCTTAATGGACTAAATGTATAAGTAGATACATTTATACATATATATACCTATATGCCCCCATGTATATCTTCTTTTTAATGACTAAATATTATTATTTATTAGGTAGGTAGTGCTTGAATTGTCGTAGCATGTAAGACGTGAGGGAACCTCTGAGAGTCCCTCTTCTTTTTTTAAAAAATATTTTAGCGTGCTCTTTTTAATTATATTCTAATCAATAACTCAAATAAGTAATTTTAAATCTTCAGATACGTACATTTTTTTTTTTAAATGTTGCATCGACATTCCAATCTTTTTCTAATTAAAGCACTGTTTATTACCTACCCACTTCAAACAAAAATAATAAAATAAATCGACACGCTGAATGCTAATAAATAAATACATTTCACAGATGAACAATCTCTAGCCACCTTGATAAAATCGATTGCAAGTAAAAATCAAATATGGAGAAGTTTCATTGGGATGGGTTACCACAACTGTCACACACCTCATGTCATTGTGAGAAACATGCTGGAGAATCCTGGATGGTATGCTTATTTTTTTCATTTATTTTTTCATGCTATATTTTGTACATGCATTTGTGCTTACTATAGTTACTTTATCTTTCCCTATACACCCCCTCCATAGAAAGGTCCTTTAACCGTTTTACAAGCATGTTACTACAGAGCTAATTCAATATTTTATAAAATGTGCCTGTTGTGCAATATAGGTTGACGCCTTATACCCCTTACCAAGAAGAAATCGGTCAGGGTCGACTAGAGAGTCTACTCAACTTCCAGACATTGGTTGTCGATCTTACGTGTATGGACGTAGCCAACGCGTCTCTATTGGACGAAGCCACGTCGGCGTCCGAAGCGCTGGCGATGACGTACCGGCATAACAAACGCAAACGCTGGTTCGTTGCAGACAACGTACACCCTCAGACATTGTCGGTTGTACGCACGAGAGCCTCTGCCCTCGGCATCGAAGTCCGATCCGGCGATCCGAACCAAGTGGATGACTTTAAATCGTATAGCGGAGTGTTATTACAGTACCCAGACACGTATGGCCATTTATCGGATTACGGGGAGATTGTAAATAAGGCTCACAATGACGAGGTTCGTATACTATGCTATAATAAGGCAGTGTTTCCCAACCTTTTTGTTATAGTGACTAATAAATTTAAATGTTGGGTAGGCGACCCCCGTTTTACTTTTATTTTTAATAAGTAGCATGAAATAAATTATATAAATTATTGTCTCCAAAAGCCTAAGCGCTTGTGGAGGAGACGGTAGCGCGTCATTTTCGGGAAAATTTTCGTCAAGATCTAATAAACTCAGGAAAATATTTGTCAGGAATAATTTTATGATGGGAACTATATTAATACCTAACCTAACCTAACCTAACTATATTATAATATTAACTGGATAGGAAAATAATATTTGGGAAAACAATACTCAAGAATTCAAAATCAGGAAACTAATTACATGGGAAAATATTACACAGGAAAATAAAATCAGGAAAATATTACCCAAGGAAATAATGAACGGAAATTTAAATATTAGGAAATATTTACACGGGAATTTAATATTCAGAAATAATTTCCTATGTAGAATATTTTCCTGGTTTTGAAATTTCCAGTTTTGGCTCAATTTTGGGTCAAGATCCATACGCTAAAAATAGGGTACCATTATAATTTCAATTTCAATTTATTTTTTTTTGTGATATTTAACGGGCTCAATAGTACCAGTAATACTTTTGATGTCGTAGCTAAACCCACCCTCCCATATTGTTGTATGTCTAATATATATTACAGTTTCTGCATTGTAACACCTCCATTGATTCTTTGATGTGTACAGTCTAGACTCCAGAGTTTATTTAGGGGGGGGGGGGGGTGTCATTGCAGGACGGTATCTTGATTTCACCAAACATGCGCTTTTTGGCCAACATAACGAAGAGAGAAACGATGGTACTCACCACTCGCATAAAAGCTATACTGAGTGATAAAGAAAAATAAACCCCAGGGGGAAAGGGGCAAGGGGCACGTTACCCTCAATAAATCTGGCCATTGGTAGGTATAGACTATAGATTGTAAACACCTACCTTCCCCCGGCCCCCCTTATCGATAAATCCTCACTACGCCACTAAATACATTACAGAAAGCCATAAAGGCAATAAATAAACAAATTATTATTTAGGATATATTCAAATTAAAATAGTATTAAGATTTCATAAAATAGACTTATATAACCGACAATAAATTCAAGAATACTCAATATTAATAACCATCCTAATAGAAGGGTTACCCAAACTCAATGTACGGTAATTTGGTTGGTTACAATAAACTATTTAGTGATAACTATAAATTACACTGTATTTACTATAAGCACAATAGTAATATTTTTGAAAATAAGGGGGGGGAATATTTTAAAACCGGCTACGGGCGAACATCCGTGATAGTGGTATTTAGTATTTACCGAAACGGTAAACTGAAAATACAACACAATTTATATGTGCTATTTATTCTATACTCTATATGTATTTCATCACACCGGTTTATCGGTAATGTCCGATTCTTTAATATTTATCGGGGAGGTATAGGCACCTATATACATATGTCATATACTTATGTATATACCTATATACCACTACTGTTTACCGTATAAATCCGGGTTTCCACTACAGTAGAGCTAAACTCTACACGTGGCCTAAGTTAATACTGTTGTGATGGTAATTATAATTTAAAATACCAGCTTACTGGTTAATTGGTACACTGAATATAACTGATATACGCCGTATACAACTACTACCGCGGAATACCGGTGGGTGAATTTCATTATTATTAATTTCACATATAATACCACCAGCTCTATAATCATTTATATCTTAGACCTTAGTCGTGTGTGCCACGGACTTGTTGTCTCTTACTCTGATCAAAGCCCCCGGTGAATACGGCGTAGACATTGTCGTCGGAAGTAGCCAGCGATTCGGCACCCCACTCGGATACGGAGGACCACACGCCGCGTTTATCGCATGCAAAAAACCTCTGATGAGACTGATACCGGGAAGGATGGTTGGCATCACAAGGTAGGTAACACCACCGATTTTGCTGTTTTCTATATTGTAGGTTGTAAATAGGTATAGACGAATAAATTATTAACATTTAAATTTATATTATATACATATTATAATATTGTACTTATTGTACCTATTACAGACCCATAGCCAATCATAATTCACAACTCCAACTTATGATTAGCTTATAAACGTAATTTTAAACAAAGAACGTAATTGTTAACTTTTGTGAACATATTATGTTATGGTTATTATTCAATATCAAAAATAATATGTTATATATATAATAGTAGTAAATAAATGTAGGTACTATAACTAATAGATATAGTGGTGGATTCAGAGCTTTGTATTGGGGAGAGCTATGATTAAATGCCTGATACAAATCATTATTACAGATGTTAATATATCTATATCAGTAGTATAACTAGGATTTTTTCAAGGGGGGGGGGGGATAAACAATTTTTAATTGACATTCAGTATACATATATTATATTCATTTTATTATATACATATGTTGTATTGTGTACAAAATTTGGTCTCCAGGGGGGGTATGGTTCCCATATCCCCCCATAGATACACCACTGAATTAAGGTACCACATACTATATTTTATTATAAAAATTTGTTATTTATTCACAGATTGTTTACATTGTTCTTTTTATAGGGTGGCCTATACGATAAATGGACATTCCCCCCCCCCCCCCCCCGCCCCCCTGATATATTTCTAATGTGGACGTTTTCCCCCCATTTTGTTTTAATGTTAATTATTGGCTAATAATATTGAATTTAATAATATATAATATTATTTATTATTTAATATGAAATTTTTTTTAAATAAAATATAAAATAGTTGTTATTTTTATAAATTTAATAGATTATAAATGTATGTTTGATCAACTGAACTATTTACTTGAAACAATAAAAATTTAAAAAAAAAATAAGTAGGTATAAGAAAAATATAATTAATAATTAATAAAAATGGTTAAAAATTCTGACATAAAATATGTGGTACATTTTGTAAAAAACATTTGAATTCTGATTCTTTAGTTATTTCTTAACATATATTTTTTAACCTTTGTTCATATTAATTTTTTTTTTGTTAAGACTACCAGTTTGAATAATTGCTAGGTATTTATGAAAATATTTGATAACATTAGACAATAGGCATAAATATATTCATATTAAATAATGATATTATGTTATTAAATGGTAAACTTTAAAAAAAAATGGGGGGAATGTCCGGATCAAAAATATATCGAGGGGGAAATGTCCTATTACACCGAAAATAGTCGGGGGGGGGGGGGAAATGTCCGGGGGAAAATTTCCGCGATTCGCCTATACTTACTAACTTACTATACCGCACATTTTTTTAAAATTTATTTTATATAGAAGCAGCATTACTTGGAATTCAGAATAATTTTTCACTTCGGAACTCAGCCACATAACCTGCAAACAAATAAAAGAAAAAGAAATATTCTTAAGAGAAAAGCTTTATTTTACAAGTGGAAAATTGGCCTGTAGTTTAATTTTTTTAAAAATGTGTCATTTAAATGTCTTTTAGAATTTTTAAGAATATACATAAAAAGTAAAAACCATATTTTCAAATTCTTGATATTTTATTTTAGTGGATGTTTTTTTCAAAAATGTTGATGTATCTAAATCAGAACTCTAATGAGTAGTTTTTGAGTTATTAAAATGTTTACTAAGCATTTGTAGGTATTCTAACTTATTAATTAAGCTAACTTAGTATTAACCTTATAGTATCTAAGGTTAATAATCTTTAAAATTGGTTGTACAGAAATATAAACTAGGTATATTATGTAATATTAGATATAGTGTTTATTTTACTTGGATAATTTTTACTAATCATTTATGTTCATAGATTAATTTAGTAATAACTAAAATTTAAAAATAATCTAAGCCCACATATCTCCTTAACCCATTGACCATTACCATAGATATATGATCTTTATTACACAAGGTTATGTAACTCAAAAACTGCTCATTCAAATTTTGATCGTCAAAATTCTCAAAAAAATATTTGCTGAATAATTAAAAGTGAAGAATGGAAGTTTCTATTTGAAAAATAGAAGTTTGTATTGTCACAGGATGATATTTCAGTGGTGCGAAAGTCTCAAGTATTCAAAAATATGGTCCTCAAGTGTATTAAAAAATTTAAAAAATCAGAATTTGAATGTATGCATAATATAAGTATAAAAATAGTGTGATCATGCTTAAAAACTCACCCTGTATATAATGTGAATATTAATTATGGGAAAAAACAATTTAAGCTTTCTAACAAACCTCCAAGTGGTGTCTCCTAGGTAGGTAATGCTATTAGGCTCGACTAATCCAAACTAGTTTTCCTAAATAAATAGGCCTGGACCCAACTCATGTACACGATAAAATATTTTAGAACCCAACACATAAACTCGTTAAAAATATAAAACGCGTTGCAGGGACCCAAATCATGGCATTTTTTTAAAATTTGGTATCGAACTTGAGGTTGTCCCTAATTGTCTAGACTTAAATCATTTTAAACCTGATTATTTTAAATATAACTGGCAATGTGTATAATATTACATAATATGTACCTACTATTTTATATTATTTTTACAGGGACGCAGATGGGGATAAGGCGTACAGATTGACATTGCAAACCCGGGAACAACACATACGTCGTGAACGGGCGACCAGCAACATTTGTACTGCCCAAGCTCTGCTAGCAAATGTAGTAGCTATGTATGCAGTCTACCACGGTCCCGTAGGACTGAGAACTATTGCCCAGAGAGTGCACAACTGTGCCGTGATACTTAAGACAGCGCTTGACGAAATACCAGGATGCAGTACGAGCGATGGCATTTTTTTCGATACCTTGCACTTGAAGAGCACGATTTCTCAACAGGAGATAATCAAAAAGTGTAAAGAAAAACTGATCAACCTGAGGTTTTTCGAAGACCAATCTGTGAGGAGTATACCTTTATCTACGTTTTATTATAGTTCTATGCAAATGCTACGGGTTTTATTTTAACTCGGTATTTTTCGTGTAATAGATAGGTATATCTCTGGATGAGACGGTAACTGTCGCAGACTTAAACGACTTGTTATGGATTTTCGGATGCGAAAAAAGTATAAATGAAGTAAGAAGTACATTTTTATAATATTCATATGTATAATTGTATAAATATATAAGCATATGGTTGTGCATGTATAGGTGATTCAAATATTAAATAATATATTAAAACTAATTGGTTCTAGATTATATCTAATGATGAGCTTTTAGAAAAAAGTGTAAGTAAAACAATATTTAAAAGGACCTCGCAGTATTTACAACATTCAGTATTTAACAATCATCAATCAGAAACAAAAATTGTTCGATACATGAAACAATTGGAAAATAAAGACGTTTCACTTGTTCACTCCATGATTCCATTAGTGAGTAAAGTTATCGATTGGAAAATATATAGAAATTAATTTAATTTAATAATTTTAGGGATCATGCACTATGAAATTGAATGCTACCGTCGAGCTGTTACCGCTTTCAGAACCTGGATTCATTAACATTCATCCATTTGTACCACCTGATCAAGTTCCGGGATACCATCAAATTTTACAAGAATTAGAATATGATCTCTGCCAGCTTACTGGTTATGACAAAATATCTTTTCAGCCCAATAGGTATACCTGCAATCTGCATGCATAAATAATATTTTAAATACTTTTATGAATATCTAAAACACACTCTTAGCGGCTCTCAAGGAGAATTCGCCGGTCTTTGCGCCATAATGAAATATCATCAACACCGCGGGGATAAAGACAGAAAAGTGTGTCTAATTCCCACGTCAGCACATGGTACAAATCCAGCATCAGCACAAATGGCTGGAATGGATATTCAGTTGGTGAATGTGTCCAAAGATGGTTGCATTGATCTACAACACCTCAAAGATAAGGTATTTATATCATACTATTTTATTAGGTCTTTATAGTACCTTTAGGCTATATAGTAGGTAGTATAATATAAGATAAGAGTTTATATTTGTTATATAAAATATTACAAACTTGTTCTGTTTTTTAATTACTTGTATAGGTTAATAAATATAAAAATCAATTATCATGTATAATGATAACATATCCGTCTACTAATGGAGTATTTGAAGAATCTGTTATGGACATATGTGAATTAATACATTCAAATGGTGGACAAGTAATTAAAATATAATGATTTTGAGACAATAAATATATATATAAAACTTAACTGATAATTCAAAATTAAGGTTTATTTGGATGGAGCTAACATGAATGCACAAGTTGGATTGTGTCGGCCTGGTGATATTGGAGCAGATGTATCTCATTTGAATTTACATAAGACATTCTGTATACCTCATGGAGGGGGAGGTCCTGGAATGGGGCCAATAGTTGTGTAAGGAATTAATAGTAATTTATATATATTTATAGTTGATATAAATTTATAATTTAATGTAATATTACTTGTTGCTTAGTAAATCACACTTGGCTCCATATCTGCCAACTCACCCAATTATTCACAATGATAATGATTTAAGTTTGGGTACTGTTAGTGCTTCTCCTTACGGATCAGCTTCTATCATACCCATTTCCTGGGCATATATAAAAGTAATTAGTATTTTACTTCTATAAAACATATACTATTAATAATAAATTTATATAGTTAATGGGCTCTCAAGGACTCAGGAAAGCCACTCAAGTAGCTATATTAAATGCGAATTATATGAGTAAAAAATTAAGTACTCACTACAAAACATTATTTGTTGGTACTAAATGTGGATTAGTAGCTCATGAATTCATAATAGACTCCAGAGAATTTAAAAAAACTGCAAATATTGAAGCTACCGATATTGCTAAGCGATTAATAGATTACGGTCTGTACATATAGACATAATTTATAGAAGTATAAATATAATAGATTGTGATTATTTCTTAGGATTTCATGCTCCTACTATGTCTTGGCCGGTTGCTGGTACATTGATGATAGAACCTACAGAATCTGAGAGTAAAATTGAATTAGATAGATTCTGTAATGCTTTAATCAGTGAGTAAATTAATTAATTAATTTAATTATTTTGTTGAAAATTAAACATTTTTTTTTATAATTCCTACTTATATAATTCATATTTTTAAGGTATAAGGGAAGAAATCAGACAAATAGAGAATGGTGTAGCTGATCGGGAACAGAATGTCTTAAAGTTAGCACCACATACATTGAAACAAATTTGTAGTGATGAATGGAATAGACCATATTCTAGAAAATTAGCAGCTTATCCAATGGTAGTACAAATTTAAAATCTATATTCTAATAACATAATATCCACCTAATATTTAATATTTTTTTTATTAGGGATACGAGCAAAAAGTATGGCCAAGTGTAAGTCGCATCGACAGTAAATATGGAGATCAAAATGTAGTTTGCAGTTGCCCATTAGTATTTTAAACTTTATAAATACATCAATAATATTCAGAGAAACCAAAAACATGACTACATGAGAACAAAAAATATATTTTATACATTATTTTAAATACAAACATAATAGGCAATAGTTGTGATTTTTAAAACGCAATACCTACCTATGTTTAAACTATTGTCTATTGCTAAGTATTATTTATATTGTATGTAAAGTAGGTAATAATAATCTTTCCTTCTATTGCTGAACACCTGCAAAAACAAATCAAATGTACATCAATAAATTAATAATTAAAGTGTAACATTATTGCATTAAAATATAGTAATGTGCAATGATATATCTATCACAGATGTTTATATGGTACATACCTAGACACCTAGTATCTATTCATATTTTATTCTATCGATATGACATAATAATTAATAACATGTTCTATATAGTGGCGGATTTAAGGGTTCAAATGTATCAGTAACATACTTATGAAATTGTAGTTTTTTTTAACCTTATCTAATCTAACAATGATAAATGATATTGTAGTTTGCAAAATAAAATTTATTTTTTTTTATGCTAAAAAGTTAACTATATATAATTTAGGTGGGCTCCAGTATCAATATTATGAGAACAGTCACGTCATTAAAATGGATTAAAAAAGCCAGTAAGTAAAAATAGTAGGTATATGACTATACAACTTTTGCATGTTTAAATTCAACACTGTTCTAATAATAACTATTACTATATTTATTATTGTTCCTCATAAGATTAATATCCAACATCCAGTCAAAATGTCTCCGCGTGATCACCAAAGTCTCTTTTCTATATCTCCTGCACTCTTTTACCACTCACTCCAGCAAGAGTGCAAGACATCTCTATGCTACCAGTCAAATATGTCGCGAAAGTCCAATAGGTGCAACTAAGGTTAAAATACTGGGGGGTCTACAGCGTTTTTATTCCCGTCTACTAAATCTCCATAATCCACTAGTCACCGAATTATCATCTGCCACTACCATATGTGACCCTCTAAGGCAGTGACGCCCAAAAAATTTGGTATTCGTTCTTAGAACAAGCGGGGTCCACACAATTCACGGGCCTAAAATTGTATTCATTTAGACAAAAAAAAAATAATAATTAAATGTAGTAGACTAAAAATTAAAATACTGGTAATTATTTGTACAAGAGACAAGTATAATTTATAAATATATAATAAAAAAATTAAAGAAATAATTAGGCAGTGCCCTCCCCCTCCACCACTTAAGATGAAGTATGTTATACAAACACTCAATTATTTAAATCACGGGACACGTTGAAAATATCAAAATAATAATCCTGATTTTAAGTTTAAAATTCTTATTCCATGAGTATACTAAACAGAATCTATGGTAAAGATACATTTTATCATCTATGTTCTATAAGACATGCTATTATAAACATTTGATCAAATTTCTAAGGTTATTTGTATTTTGAAGTACAATCAAAATATGAAAATCAATTTAGTTGAAAACTGTTTTTGTGTAAAAATTCCAGTTTTTCCTTAAATTTGTTTTTTTTTTGATTATTTTGAAAATTACTCTTCTTGTTAAATATTTAGAAATATAAACAATTTATTTTATAAGTTGACATTTGCTTACCTATTCAATAAAGAAAAACAATATGTAATTCGTTTAGTAATACAAATTTATTTTATTTAAATTAAAAAATTCAATTTATAATAATTTTAATAGTTATAATAATATGAAACATGACAATCTTTTTAATCGAATGTATGACAATAATGTTGGCCAGCCAAATTTTTCACAACCTCTATTCTAAGCTGCCAATTTGTTGTATTAATTACAAAAATGTTGCATGACTAGATGTAAAAAACTAAATAATAGAGATTCATGTACTTTGTTCTTATATAAAATTATTTTTGAGCAAAATAATAGATAAAAAAAAATCTACAATAAGCCTAATGTTAATAGTGCAATGAACAAAATAAAAATTAATGAGAATTAATTTAAAATATAAAAAGGCACTACATTGTCATCCGAGGAAGACTGTTTATTAATTTTGTACTGTTTATAGTATTATAGTCATGCGTGGCAATGGAAAAGTAAAATGCTTATATTTTCAAAAGTATAAAATTAACCGTTAAAACATATCTTTGGTAAACAACAATATTTAACTAAATGGCACTGATTTTGGTCTTGGTTTTAAAGCTAACATATAAAATCATGCCAAATAGATTTGAATATATGATTCGAAAATTAAAAAATTAAAAAATGAAGGATGAAGTGTCTGGACAACCCTTTTAAACTTTTATACAGAGGTAGGAATACAGCTGTTCTCTTCAGTCTGTCGTATTAAGCTATAGTGCATTTCCTTTGCTGGTGTTTGAGAGGTACTGGTCGTAAAACGGCTCTTACGGCTTCATCAAATACCTTTAGGATTCACAAGAATAATTTTAATATCGTAGAATAATTAGGTTCATAAGAAACCACAAATTATTTCACTTACCAGTTTTAATCCTCTTTGAGTCAATGCAGAACATTCGAGATATTTTACAGCTCTTATTTTATTGGCCAACTTTTGTCCCTGTTCACGTTTGATTGGGGACAGTCCTTGTTCAGACAAAACATTTAACGTTTCTTTGTCTTCTCTTAAATCTATTTTCGTACCAACTAAAATCATAGGAGCGTCTGGACAGTGATGTTTAATTTCCGGATACCATTTGGAAACCACATTTTCAAAAGAAGATGGACTAGCAACACTAAAGCAAACCAAAAATACGTCAGTCTGAAAAAAAAAAAAAATTAAAACAACAGTTGTGACAATCAATAAGTTAAATAACAAAAGTTAACCTGTGGATAGGAAAGTGGTCTTAGACGGTCGTAATCTTCTTGGCCAGCCGTATCCCATAGACCAAGGCTGACAGGAATACTGTCTACCACCATGGGTGCAGAGTAGTTATCAAATCTATTGGACGACAATCAATACTCAATGATATTGTTTAGCCTGTTGTTTTTAATTGTTTGACGGTTAAATACTTACACAGTAGGTACGTATTCTCCTGGAAAGCTGTCAGTAGTATACGATATTAACATACAAGTCTTGCCCACTGTACCATCGCCGACAACCACACACTTGATTGGTCGTCCTGCTGACATATTTTGATTTTGAAATTTTTTATTTTTTATTCTATGTTGTCTGTTCAAAATCCCAATGCACAATCTGTTTGTCTTTCAAACTGGAATAAATTATATACATTTAAAATTCCGAGAACTCGCCGTATAGTAGCCAGCACTAAAACAATACTTTTTATCGGTTTAACAGCCACTAAATACAATAGGCACGACCCATGTCAATTACTTTTAATTAGTTTAATGATTAGCAAATAAAAAAATAAATTAGAAATTTTACTTGCTATTATCATTTGTTATTTTATTTATCAACATTGGTAGGCAGTTATCATTGTTGAATTGGCTATAATTGGTTGTTCGTTTGAGGTTACATTGATACAACTTTACTACGTCCCTACCACGGCTAAATACACACAATATGAGACATGGGCCTACAGCAGCAGCAGCAGCTGTTGTCAATGTACCTATTTATTATTATTATTATATATTTATATACAATATTACGAGACACTAAAATACGAATTATTCAAATTATTCCAATTATTATTTATTATTGATATAATTGATATTTATATTTGATACTATACAATTATAGTGGAAGTGGACACCCCACTGTGACCACGTCCCACATAATAATATAATTTAAAATATTATTTTCTAAAATATAAAAATTACATTCAATAAAAAGAGACGGATAAGTGGATGTCTGCTGTATAGTACGTTACAAGTGAGTCACTGTATAATGAATGGTATTAAATTTGAATTCAATGATATAATATTGTATAGTATGAAAAATCATTCTGAGCGGTGACAGTTTGTCGGTGTGGATAATTATTATTTTATATTATATTTATTATTTATAATTTTATATTGTATAGTTATTATTTACAAGCTATTATTAATACCTACGGTAGCCGGTAAGTTGAATTAATATTATAAAATTACAATAAAATAACTAAAATCGTTATTTTTGATTATTTAATATTGTAACAATACCTATTGTAATATGTCTTTTCGTCCAAATTTGAACATAAAATAAATATAAAAAAAAACTATACTCAGGTAAATTTATATTTTTGAGATTTTTTGGCTATAGAATAACCTATTACTCTTCAATCCTTAGCTATAAAAGTTGAACATTTTACACATTTTTAACTACAAAATCATTTTAAAATTTAAAATTTGATAAATGTGTCAAAAATCGAACTAAATGTTATAAAAAAAATTTGGGCCTATGTATTTTTTATATTTTTCAACTCTTATTTTAACAATATATCAGGAGCTTTGTATTAATTTTTAATACTTTTTAATACTAAAAAACTGAAAAACGTTGAAATTGAAAATGTTCGTTAACAGCTCAAAAAGAGTCAAAATATTTTCAAAAATGTATATTGTCGTACATAGAAAATGAAAATATAAATATGCAGTGAAATTCTCATGTATCTACAGTTATTTGTTTTTGAATTACAACAAAATAATAAAATCGCTACATGAGAAATCGAATGAATATCCAGTGTAAAAGTATGAACTTTAAACGCTCATAAATATTTAATTTGACATTGTTTGTAAACATTTTTTTTTTTTATAAAGGTAGACAAACTTATAAGAAATCTTGTATTACATTTTCAAATCTTAGATTAAAAAAGAAAATTTTTTATGAATTTCTAACTTAATAAATAACTAAATAATTTGCACATTTTCGTTATTTGTACGTATTTTGTCAAGATTTGAACTTTAAATTAAAATGAATTGTGACTATGGATTTTTAATATTTTTAAATATTGTAACAATATATTAGGAGCTTTGTATTAAATTGTCATGTTTTTTACCCAAATAAATAAAATTATAAGTAATATTAATAGTTGTCTGGTATAGTATGTACCTACTGTCACCTCATAAAGAATTATGTAACGATATAGTTTTAGGATAAAATTTTTTTGTATAATAAAAAACTGATGAGAAATCTTCCAATACATTTTCATGTCTTAGTTCTTTAAATTTAAATTGAAAATGTAATGAAACTTTGACTACCAACCTATAGATACTATTTAGTATACTAAATAATTTTCATGTTTTCGTGATTTTGTCAAATTTTGTAAAAGTTTCAACCTACAGGTAAAATACTTTCCGTTTAGCAGTGGTACATATTTTAAGCATTATGTGCTCTCGGTCAATATTTTACTGCACCGACTCTCGAAGAATTAGCATTACACGTCTATCTATACTTAATTGATCCTTATTTAGAACATATTTTATAGAAACTAGAAAGTAAAACAAAAAAGAAACCTCTTACGAGTTATGTTGCTTTTACAGAAATTCACGAATATAGAAAATACATTAGCTCATTTTAACATAAATATGTTTTTGAGCTGGATACAAGATTTTATGTTTCTGCCCGGTTTTTCATAAAGTTATCTTTGTCATGGTTACTTACTAACAAAAACAAATCTATGAGTCATAGATTTTCCTTATAGAGAAAAAATATCGAGTAGCGTGCTATGTTTTTTTGTATAGACATATGAAATCTTATTTCAACATACATAATTAGATATTTAAATAAAAATTGTTAATTTTTCATCTGTAATTTATACGATTTTAGTTACATTGCAATTCAAAATTATTAATAATAAATATTTAAAACATTTTGCCATTACGTTTATTATACCGTGATATACATAGTGAATTATTCAAAATATTTAAACTAACTTTAAGTCAATTATAATACCATAAGCCTTATATAAACATATATATATTTATGTATATATACTTTATATAAATTATATATCTACCATATTACGGTAGGTACTAGGTCATCGGTGTTGACTTGGCGCACGATTCCAATATATAATCTTGTCCATAAAAATACGCTTTTATAATAAATATATCCTGTTCCTTAGAATGAACCAAATTTGATCATTTTTTTTTTAACTAATAGAGGGTAATATTCTACAAGCCACATTTAACCTCATTTTTCAATATTTTAATCTCAAACTTTATTATATATCTTCAAAAATAATTCAGTTTTAACCAAATTAAAATTTAAAGTTCGATGCAGCCTATAGGAAGTCTTCTTCTTTCAGATAAAAACATTTGTTATTAAAATCTGATAATTCTACAAGATCTGAGAATTGTTCCTGTGAAGCCCCCCCCCCCTTCCCCTTTGAATAGATATCGGGCAGTAGATTAATGGATAAGTATACAAATTAAGGTGGCAAATAAAATATAATTTTCAAGTTTTATAGAATTGGGGAAAATTTGATTACAATATAATTTATCACAAGGCGTTTTGGACGCAACCGAACGTACGGAGATCCGTCATTCGTGATACTAACCGATAGTGACGTAAATTAATGGAACGCTCAACCCTGGCAAGTTAAGTGACAAAAGTGGTAATACGTTTGGTTGGTTATGAAGTTTTAAATTAAAGGAGCTTACTGAGACAAAAAAGTTATAAGTAAGTAAACTTTGATAACGTGTCCTTCAGTTTTTTTCTCTCAGAATCTGTTAACAATTTAGACATGACACCTCGGACTAAGATATAACTAAGATGTATCTTAGTCCGTGGACATGACAAACAATTCTTTAAAATAAAACGTTAATTGCATACAAATGGTTACTATAATACCACAGAATAACGTTATTCTGTGATAATACTATTTTATAAAATCATAATATTATCATAAATTTGTATACTGGGTATATAATATGGATTTGAAAATTAAACAGTACACTGTGTACAGAATAATATTAATATGCAAATGTTTTTTCAATAACCTAATAGAAAATATTACATATTTTGATAATTATTGTTTTTCTTAGTTAATAATAAAAAAAAAAATATTATATTGTGTAATTTTATTATATTATTGATCATCATATTATTCAATGTATTCTTAATTTTTAAGAAAGTTAAAAAGAATACAACACATTTTACAATTTAAAATTAAATGTTAAATATAACAGGCGTAAATAACTAGTATGAAAATATAAATATTTATTAAATAATGAAAGCACAATAAGCTCACTATAAATTAGTATATTATTTTTTTAAAAGACAAAATTAAAATTAAAAACAATTATTTATTTGTATATTATATTTATGCATGATTATTTTATAAGTTAATAAATAATACAAACACTTGATAAAGGAATGATATAATTCAGTTTGGTATACACAAACAATATTTAGTTTTAATTTTTAAAAGTTGACATTTTTAGTCAAGTGTAAATATTCTAGCAGATATATCGCTAACCATCCAGTTAATGCCTTCCAACAAGTTTTCCCCGGTATATGCACTACAATGTATTATTTTCCAATGGTGAGTTTTAATTCGATCTAATTGCAATACCTAAATTTAAATAAAAGAACATAATACATATTATTACATATTGATTAATTATTTAACTAATTAGTTTTTTGAGTTATATTTCTAAGATATACCTCTTTTATTTCTTCTGATGATAAAGCACCTGGTAAATCTTGTTTATTAGCAAATATCAATAATGTAGCTCCAGCCAATCTCTGAAAATATATTGTATATAAATTTGATAAATCTATAATTCATTCATATTTAAACATAGCTTATCAATGGACAATGGTGAAGTCAAGAAAACACTATTGTAAAATTTTTGAAAAAAATCATACAGTATTTAATTTGTTTCTAATCAAAAGGGGTATGGGTACCAACATTAATTTGTTGTCTCTTTCATACGTGTAACATAGTAAAAATTACTCATTTAGCTTGCATTAGAATGATTGATAGATTCTACAAATTCGGTGTCAAGTCTATATGAGATTGGTCAGACTACTTTATTGAATTTCACTCCCTAATTACCAACTTTTTGAAATTGTTATTTATTATTTAAAAAGTAACTAAAATTAAATTGAAAAAATGGCTAAATTGACATCATATACAATATAGACTTCATACTAATTTCAAACCTGTTATTATAATCTTTATCGCTTTACTACATCAATCTTTCCCAAGGAATAAAATTAATAGTTTTTACTTTTAACTGTGTTTCATGTTTGAAGAGTGAAGACAGAGACAACAAATATCAATACCCAATCTTGTTCATGGTAGGTATACTCTGTCCAGTGAGAGAACACGCCAATTCTGCGCATCCCCCCACATCATCTTGCTATCGAAACCGGTTCCCTTATGAAAGGGTAGCATGTGGGGAACCAGTTTTGGTGGGTGCACAGCGTATTCTCTCGCTGGACAGACCATGCATTGTTGTTTTTCCAATTTCCTGATATTTTGAGAGATACTACCAAAATCCTCTGCTAAGCATGTTTATCCCTGTAGCTTATATTTTAAAATACCTCTTCTTCAATTAAACTATGCAATTCAGTAGTACAATCACTCAGTCTTCTTTTGTCAGCACTGTCAACAACCCATATAAGGCCATCAGTACTTTCAAAATAATTACGCCAATATGATCGCAATGACTTTTGACCACCAACATCCCACACATTCAGTTTATAACTGAAAAAAATGTAGATAATGAATCTCTTGATAAAAAAAAAAAGTAAAACTATATATATCATTTTAATACCTATTTAAATGTATTATTTGGTAAAAACTATAAAAACTATTTCTTCATAATTCATTACACGAATAGTGTGGTGTACTTAGGAATATTGTGTCCCAGGGGTCAAGGTACACAATGAAATAGCGTTCCTTTCCCATTAAAATTTAACAACATATACTTATAAGGTGTCAAAAGAGTAGGTGATATAGTCAGGTAATCTTACACAATACATAAATAACCCCTTAATAATTTATAAAATTGTACGCCCCAAAACGAGTTATGCTATAAATTGTTGATAAGACTTAAGCTCTTCAAAATTTCGGGTGGGTAGCTACTTGTTGCGCCCTGTACTAAAATCTTCTCTTAAATTGTAGCCTAGGTTTTTTATCGTACGTAATCTTATATCCTACTTATAGGGTCGCAAGTACACGACTAGTATGTAGCCAAAATTTTACTTTTGACACTCACTCTATATGTTTTATTTTCATGATGAATATTTTTCTAATAGGCACATGTTAAATTACAAAAATAAAAATGTATTATTGGTATTAGATACTTTGAACATCAAGCACTGGTGCCCCTATATGGGGCATACAGTTTGTCACCTGGGGCAATTGTCCTGTTAAATACACCACTGCGGAAAATTATACTAACATTGCCCTCCCTAGAAGTTTGGGACTAAATAATTTTTTAATGTATAACACTAGTATTTTAATTAATTACCTTTTATGATCTAATGTTTTAATGTTAAAACCCAATGTTGGTTCAATTGTATTAGTTGGCTCTCCATTATATTTTTTTAATATAGTTGTTTTTCCAGCATTATCCAAACCTCTGATTAAGTAAGGATATTAAGAATAGATAAACAATATTTAACTTTTTAAATAATACATTATTTAAAAAATTATAATTACTAGGTACTACCTATATAAATTATTATGATTTATGTATAAACACAAAACCAGTGGACTCCTTACATATCTATTATTAGTTATTTATATAATAAGTATATTCAATAAGTTAGTAAATTCAGTTTATTCCATAACTCTGACATAAATGGTCATAGAAGGTAATTTAAAAATAATTAATAATATTCATGTTTTTTGAAAAAGGATACAAAATTAAGATCCTCATCTCTTTTTCCTTCTGTTTCATTTTCTTCAGAACTGTCATCAATCCCATTTTGTACGAAAATATGAAATATGTTTATAGCTCAATATGTTTGAATATTAATTTATAATCTATACACTTTATTAATTTACACATACATACGTCACTTGTAGTATTATTTATTAAGTTATTTCAAAGTTTTAAACCAAAGAATGAGAATTATTCATATTCTATAGGACGTCTATCGTCAATGATTATGCTTGTGCCTTGTATTATAATTTATTACCTTGCCAGTGCCCACGATTAAAGATAAATACTATCTTTAATCGTAATTTTTCCCGCACGGCGCACACACAGTAACTATCTAGATAATAAACATAATATAAATAATATTATCTATATCTGTGATAATAACAATGAAGTTATTTACTTATTTCGGAGCCTCTAAAGTCTGAGCCAGTCTGAGGTTTTTAATTGATAGCAGTGGCTGTGAACAGTGTGAACTGTGTAAACACTATACATTGTTAAATATACATTTTAAAACTTTTCAAGTTTTAAAGGATAACATTTTTGTTTTAAGTGTCAATATTATATTTCGTTCACAATGGCCATCGGCCTTATATAAGTAATCGTATTTACGTAATTGTTTAAAATTATATGTCCTAAATTGTTTGATTTATATTTTTCTGGTATGGACCGATTTGAATATGCTAAGCCTGATCCAGCAGAGACCGTTCTATGGCGTCACAGCAATATCACTTTGTATGATGGCAATTACAAAACTTCGTTTCACCGTGGTAATATTATCTTAACTGCCACTCATCTTTTTTGGATGTCTGGCGATGCGTGGTTGTCTTTACAGCTTCGGTATATAGTGTACATTGAATCTACAGTTACTGACACTTTATTTGGTTCAAAAACTAAAACAATTCTTGTTCATTTATTACCCTCTGATAATAAAAATCCAGGCCCTGTTTCTTGTGCCAAAGGCGAGTACATCAAACTTGATTTTAAGGACAAAATTCCTGATGGGTTTTTTGATGTATTTCAGAAAACTGTTGGAGAAAAAAAGTGGTCTGTTAGCAAGATTACCCGTCAAATTAGAACAGGAATCGGAGGGATTGAAAAAAATATTTATGAAAAACAAAAAGCGTCTGATATTAGTATAACAGATGCTTTTAAAGACTTAGACAGACTTATGATTACAGCTAAAGATATGGTATCATTAAGTAAAAACATTTCTGAAAAAATTAAAGAAAAACAAGGAGCTATTAGTGATGATGAAACTGTGCGCTTCAAGTCATACCTTTTAGGTCTTGGGGTTGATGACCCAGTTACTAGATCATCATTCACTGATTCAAATGCTTATTATACCACACTTTGTAAAGAAATAATCAAAATTATTCAAGTTTCATTAGAAGAAGTTGGTGGTACAATGGCCCTTGCAGAGGTTTATTGCCGGGTAAATAGGGCTAGAGGATTAGATCTTTTATCACCCGAAGATTTAATGAATGCGTGCTACATGATGAATACTGACCAATCATCGCCTATAAAACTAAGAAAATTTGATAGCGGAGTATTAGCTTTACAATCATCTCTATGTGATGAGTCTGTTGTATTGAAAAAAACTGTTGAAGCATTACAAGAAAGTGGATCATTAAGTGCACAAGAACTGTCAACGCTAATTGGAGTACCAGTTGTATTAGCTAAGGAGTATTTGTTATCTGCCGAAAAACATGGGAAGTCGTGTCGAGATGAAAGTATTGAAGGTCTAAGATTTTATCTCAATAAATTTTTAGATGAATACATGTAAAATAATAAATATCAAAATTTTTTTGATCAAGAACATAATATTTTTACTATGTCCCTATGCAAATTATATTTTTTAATATTTAATACAATTAGTTTATAATTAAATATTTATATTCAATATGAACAACCTGATATGTAAAAAAAATAATAAGACTGTGCTTGTTAAAATATAAAATTATTAGAGAATAGTTATACCTAGTTAATAAATTATGATGTTTAGTATTTTATTGTATTTTTATTAATTTTTGATTTAAGAGGACACTACCCGCATGTGTTGTCTCCGTCCTACAAATGTAGTTACAATTTTAAGTGTCATAACGATAAATTATATTATATTACCGACTTAATAATCAGGGATGGATAGATAGGCCCACCAGGATACCGGAAAAATCCCAGTAGGCTATCCTATATGTAGGATTTTTTATTATTATTATTTACATACTGTTACAGTGTTTGCTATTCAAAGCATTTAAATGTACACATCACCCAATTAATATTATCTAAGCTTTAAAAATGTGTGAAAAATTTTTTGTGAGGTAAAAGGGAGCAGGGTGCAGTGTGGAATCTCCCATGAGTTGTAATCGGACTAATCAGTAGTAAATTTTTTCCTTTGGGCCCTTTTCATAAATTTCTTGGTAACAATAATTTAGTCTATCCGCCCCTATTAGTTATCAAATTTTAAAATATTTATTTGCTCACAAATTAAAATCATTAGATTATTTAAGTAATAAATAAAAAAAATTATTATGTTACAATATGTGAAATTGTGAACGTATATTTTTTACTTTATTTTTGAGTATTTTTGAGCTATTGAATACACTTGTGTGTTACGAATTACAAACATTAAACATTATGTTTAATGAACAATGGATTAGTAATTAGTGGATCAAAAATGCTTGCATAAGCATTGGTTGATAATTACCATTCTAGTGTCACAGCTGGTACTCCATTTTACCTTAAAGACTAAAGTATTAGTACCTAGCTGGTACTAGTATCAATAGTATCATATTACTGAAACCTAATATTTAATAATTTGTCACCAACAAGTAATTGATCTATATTATTTTCATTTTTCATTATTAAGTTTTCTGAAATTATATATTATATTATATACCTAATATAGTAATGTAAAAAAGTGTTACATTATGTAACAGTATTATACATTCATGCCATGACTTGTATTATTTATTAAAGCTTGTAAAGTCAACTAGTGAATATAAAACATAAATTTGGAATTATTATAAAATAAACGTTAAAATCTAAAACCAAATGGACGGAAAAGTACAACCAAAATTTACTTTATTGTTTAAAACTAGGTATATTATAATATTTTTATTATTTTTTTTTTCATTGTTAGACTAAAAGTAATGAAGTTCTATACTCGCCGAGCCAATGGTGTAAACGAATGGATCCATATATAGTGGTCAATAAACATATTGAAATAGTTAAATTAAGTACGCAAGACAAAGCACAAATGGACATATATAAAAACAAATAGATATATTTTTGTAAAAACAGATATTTATGTAATTTAACTTAAATACTTTTAGTTAGTGAACAAATTAAGAAATCCAGATATTGTAAAACAACAAATATAAGATATGGATCTGGTGACCAACAGCTGTTAGACGTTTATGAAGATGGACTGATTTCTTCGGATTGTACTTTTGTTTATATTCATGGAGGATATTGGCAAGAATTAAACAAAGACATTTCTGCGTATTGTGTAGGACCATTAGTAAATGCTGGGATTCGAGTGGTTGTACCTGGTTACGATCTCGCACCAAAAGGTACATTTTATTATGCTTTCATTTATGTCAGATATAGAAAAAAAGTAGGTAAAATAGTAACCGCTCTGCTATGCTTTGTCAAGTGTACTTTTTCATAGTAATGACCCAAGCAAGTTACTGTAATAGAAGTGCCAAATTCGAATTCAATGATAAATCACGAAAAACCATTCTATACGAAAACAGTCTTTATTACTAAGTATAATTTGAGATATATTTTTATTGATATTATAGTAATTTATTTTAATATCAGTAATACGGATGGTTGAATTAATTTTAACCAAAAATATAGCATTTATTATATTATTATACTTATATCATATTATATTATTTAAATTGAAAATTAAAAATACCTAAAAAGAGTATAAAAAGGGCCAAAATATTTTAAAAATTGTGTCTGATTAATGTGTTTGAATATTTAGTGAACATCACAAAATTTTACAGTTATTTGTTTTTGAATTGCAACAAAATAAGAAAATCAATTTTGTAGAAAACTGGTTTTGTGTAAAAACTAAAAATGCTAGTTTTTCTATAATTTCTTTTTTTTTTGTTTTTCTGTTTTTTTTGAAAAATACTATGATTTTTACCACCCCCCATCCCCTGAAGTACCGACTAGATCCAATTTGCTACCAAAACACCACCCTCATAGTTAAAACAGGAAGCATTTTTAACATTCCAAGTGGCGATGACACACAAAAATAAATCTCATTATAAAATTAATACATTTATTGCTCTGCTCAGATAAGGTTTAGGTAGAATCTAAAAATCTAAAATCAGCTACTTATCTAATGTATCTGAATAATAATTTTTTTTTTTTTAGTAACTCTGTTTAATATAGTTGAAGAAATCCATCAAATGTTATCATATTTAAAGGATTCTTTAAAATATAAGTAAGATAACCTAATTATATTGCACTGACTTACGTTTTAAACACGATAAATGATATAAATAGATACTCTTTTATACTCGTGGTTTTAAATTATGCACAATTTAAATATTTTAGTATAATTATTGATCTTAACTAGTAACTACTAGTAGGTAGTAATTTAAATTAGATTAATTCATTTATTATTTTGATATAGTTATATTATAATATAATACATAATAAACATACATTTTTTTTTGCAATTAGAAATATTTGGTTGGGAGGACATTCAGCAGGTGCTCATTTAGCTGCATCGATGATACATCCTGAAGTAAATGAAAACATTGGTGTTAAAGGATTTATACTCATCAGCGGTATATTTGATCTTAATCCATTATTGGAGACTTCTATAAATAAACCACTGAAGTTAAACAAGTATTACAAATATTTTTTTTAATTTAAATGAGTAGTACACATAAATACATAATTTGTAATTTACTGTATAAAATAAACAGTTTTAGTTAGAATATTAAATAAGATAATTAGGTAGGTATATTCCTACAATTTTATTACTACATTAAAAATTGAATAGGGATTATTTTTAAAAATTTTCTTTATTGTGTTATTAGTTATTCCAATAATATATATTATTAATCCAGCACTTGGTCGCTATCTCAATAAATAATATTTCTTTGAATAATTAGAATCAAATGTTGTTGTTTATAATCATATTTAAAGAGTTTTTTTTTCAGGAACACTTGTCTAGCACTAAGTCCACTGAATAATCTATATGGACTTGATTTTACACATATAACGGCTCAGAATCGTTTAAAAATTCTTGTAGTTTATGGAGAAAATGATTCTCCAGCTTTCCATTTCCAATCAAAACAGTTTGCCAAAGTAAGTTATTTTTATTTTACTCTTTGCTATAGTATCATTGACTACATTTGTTACATTTTTATTTTAATACTAGCTAGTGCTTAGTAGGTAACAAACAAATTAAAATTACCCATACCTACATATTATTTATTTTATAATTTGAGAGTAAGTAGGTACTGTACTACTGCTAAAAGTAAAAACATACCTAATAATAACTAAAATAAATACTAAATAACAATAAACTAGTTAAGTGTATGATACTATTGACTCTGCATGTCCACAAACTAGTTTATAACATATATAAGTATCTATATTTTTTTTTATGTATTATAGTTTCTGGAAAAACTTGGTTTAGATGTAATAGAAGAAAGAATAAATGGAGTAGATCATTTTGACATTGTAGAGAATCTATCAAGCATAGACTATTCTCTTACAAAAAGAATTATTAATTTTATTCTTAACTGAATGTTGCCATTCAGTAACTTAGTATTATTATTTATTATATGTTATGTAGGTACCTATTTATGTACATTGTATAACTTACATAAATATATTATACTCTTAATACAGTGGATTCCGTCTAATGTAGGCACCGTTTAATATGGTCAATATGGACAAAATGGTCCAATGTGGGCAAATGAGTTTGGTTCCGATGTATCCATATTAAGCGAAATTCACTGTACTCAATAATCTAAAATAATGTAACTGTATAAGACATAAAGATGTATCAATATTCAATATTAAATATTATTATCTATGTATTTAATTTATATGATAGTTTAATCCAAAAAATGTATATTGTATAGTCATAATGTAAGTAGATAGGTATAGTATTAATACTTATATAATACATTAATACTTATGGTATCTATTTTACTTTTTAATTAAATATTTGTTAATAATTTTAAATTGTCTTTACTATTTACTATTTAGTTATTATTTTAAAACTCTAACTAAACCCGCAGATACAGAGTCAAATATGTAGACATATGTGTGGGGTACCTACCCTATGGCCTATACCTAATGCATTTAATACCTATACAGAATACTGCTTTATATATCAATCGATTAAATAAAAAGTAGGTATATATATTAATTAATGGTATAGGTATTGCTAACCATGTTAAAATTCAAAAGTAAAAAACAATTTAATCTGAGTTTGTCACTGTCAGTAATGAAGGTAGGTACTAGTTACCTACTTGAAACCAGTGCAGTAAAAAACAATTTTAAATACTATTCATATAAATGTAATCAGGCACGTATACAGGGGGGGTTGGGGGTTCATTCCCTCCCCCAAATTTTTTTTTGTGTACGTGCATGAATATTATAATATGCACACATTTTTATATTGATGACACAACAGATGTTCGTCGTCACTCAAAGTGTTACTTTTTTCCTTATAATTTTCAGATGTGTCAGCAATTTGGCGTATCTGCATTACTGTAAAAGTTAAACTAAATTTAAAAAATGTTTTGTCATAAGATAACTGATAAAATATAAAGTTATAACGACAAAATTATTGTCATCAAAGTGAGTAAGTGACTCCGCCAAAATGTCAGACAAACACTTTAGTATATTATTACCTATTAAAGATTAAACCCATATAATAGTATACTATTATGCTATTATACTTAAAATTATTAAAAATTATGTATTATATTTTTTTAAGCAATTAACTGAACAAAAAAAAATTAGATACGTAGAAATGAAAAAGTTGTTTTATTTAATACATAAAAAAAATAAATAAAAACTTACAGTTTACAAAATTATCAAATAATTCAAATATATAGGTGTTTTTCAATTAAATTTCACAACAATACAATACGTCATATTATTATACTATATAACTATTATAACTTAAGAAGTGATTAAATAATAATTAATAATATTATAATTTATAAAAATGAAGAAAAAAAATAATAAAATAAGTGCAATGAGTATAAGTTGTGATTAGAATTTAGAAGCATTGTACACTAAATTTTGTAAATTATAACACGCGTGTATTTGTATGTTAATATAAATTAAAAACGTTATGGAGATGATAGTTTGTGCACATGCTTTCTATAGGTATCTACTAATTATTATAAATATTTGTGTATATATAATCAATTAAAATTAAAATTAATAATACAAAAACCATATGACTAGGGAACGCCATATTTACTTATTTTTATACTTCCAGTAATGTGATCTAGTATTACCGACAACTTTGGGGACTTGCGTATATTCTGAAATATATAAAATAATTAAATTAATGATCATGATGGCATATTATAGATTATAGTCTGGTGGACATTTTAATTTTTAAATGATGTATATACCTATATTACTTCGTATTAATGTAAAATTACTTATTAGATAATATACCTACTATCAATATAACTACTGTCAATGACAACAATAACAAATATATTTTTTAGAACATTTTTGTTTTTCTAACTAGCTATAGACCCGGGGTTGACAAATGCCAAATGGCAATTAGTTTTAAAGGTGGGCCAGATGATACGAAAAAAAATATTCGAGGTCCAGAAAACTTTATTTTTTTGATTAGCAAGTTATTTTAGGTCTGCATAGACTAATAACAAAAATAAAATCGGCATTAAAGTGAAATGTTTTTGATGGTCTAGTTATTTCCACTTCGCGGACTGGATTCGAGATCATAAAAAGATTAAAAAATATTAAAATATAATTATTATTTACTTTAAATATATATCGCACATTAACCCTTAAGGGTCATCAAATTGTATGAGTTTATTATTTATTACTATATCACCCACACAGTGAACAGTGGTGCAACGCAGTAGCGTATTTAGGATTTTTTCAAGGGGGGGGGGGATATAAAATTTTGTATAGACATGCAGCATACACATATATTATATACATGTTGTATTGTGTACACAATTTGGTCAGTAGATACGCCACTGGTGCAACGAGCGGGGGATATTGGGTATGGTACTTATACTATATACTTATACTATAGTAACTATTAGACATTAGTACTTACACCTGTAGTAGGTACCTGAAATTTCGCGAGGCACGTAAGTGAATTTATTTTAAAGAAATAAAATTATAATTTTTTTAAAGTTATGACTAATGAGTTATGACATAAATATATAATAGCTAGGTACTTATTATACATGATCTGGAGGAAAGACGTAAATTCACAGATTGCAGCTCATACCTATTTAATTGCATGTTTATTATTATTGTGTACCTATATCAAAATAGTCACTAAATTTCGTCTAGGCGTCAACTGCGTATTACAACGTCATTCCTCCGTAGGAAATACAAATGAAATTACATAAATATATTATAAAGTCAAAACTAATCAAAGGGTTAATATTTACTCCATCGTATAAAAAATGTTATGCGTAATATATAAAATATTTTGATAAATTTGTTTAGTTATAATAAACTAATTATTACACATTTACACCATTTTCTCATATTTTGTCTTTTTGAGTTTTAAAAATTGGGTATATTTATTTTTTCTAAATAAGTAGGTACTAATCTAGTACAAAGTTCTTTTAATTTTATTTCGGTCGCATCTATGCAGATAAGAAATATTTATAAAAAAATTATGTTTTATTTTAATAAATACCTATACTACATAATTTATTTATTACCTTATATTAACAAAAGTTTAATTATTGATATTGACCAATAACATTTGAAGTTCTAACATAACATCACGATATAAAAGAAAACGGTGTATTAACAAATTTATCAAATTAAATAATTTTACAAGTTTATTTTAGTTTTAATATTTTGTATGTATAAATTATCAAATTTTATTTCAGGGATATTTTTGATTACCATGACCATAATCCTGTCTGTAAACTCAATTCAAATTACTACCTATAATCTATATTATTATATAATATAGTGTATACTAAATACCTAAATGCCTAATAATTATACGTTCAAGAAAATTATTTAAAATGATTTGATAATCTAAATAAACGATTGAATAACGACAAATCGATAATATATACATCGAATGTAGGTTAAACAAATTAAACATAATATTAACGTACTTATTTATATATTGAGTTAATTGTCATACCTTGAATAAATTGCATTTTTAAGCACGGACCGATTGCATACGGTTTATTTGTTTTTGCAGTTTTACGTAAGTAATCTCGAGTTTTTGCTTCTTCTTGGCGATTTCCATTTCTTGTTCCTTTTTCTTTAATCTGCTAGTCTTGGCCGCCTCGTTGTTCTTTTGCCGTTTTATGTAGTAGTCTTGCATGCTGTTGTTGTTATTATTGCTGGACGAATTCTTTGACGAGTTCATGGTGTAGACGGATAGTGCGTATAATTATCGAGTAACAAAAAAATAACGTACAATTTATCGACCAGATTCGCGGAGTGAAAATAAAAAATGTAGGTAGAGAAAACGTCTGTCGGTGAAATGACCGTCGTAAGAAAATTCGGTTGGAAACGAATAACACTGTCCAGCGTACTTCACACGGCCGATGTCTATGTAACAATAATATTATATCGTCGGACTGGAGCTACCCCCGATGAGGTAGAAGCAGCAGCGCAGCAACAGAAGACCCGTATTATAATGGACACGTCGCACAGGAAATAATATACTTACAAATATATTATATTATTGTACTGCAAAATGTTTACGCTAATGAGAAACTAATAGCTTTTCTCGCTTTAACGTCGCCCCACCTCAAACCCACTCGTGGATCCTGTTTACCTATAAAGTATTCGCATGTGTGAGCCGTGGGAGATATTATTTGGACAGTTAGCGTTTCCGTGTCCATTTACCGTCGGACCAATGTAATTGTTAGTATTTGTATACCGTTGCCCATTAACGATCTCTAAAAAGGCGTTCACAATAATATGGCATTTAATAAAGGTAGCATAATACATAGGTACCTACCTATTACTGCTGCTGCGGCTACTACCTAACAATACGATTTGCACATTACTGTTTGAATTGTATTTTGACGAGACCGGAAGCCTGATAATTCGGAATACTGTACATCATTAAATAGCTATTTAATAAAAATTCATTATTTAGTTAATAGTTATTCGAAGACATTGTGTCGTTTAAAGCTAATAATAATGAATTATATAGGTATTAGAAGCTACCCATTGTACCTATACCACGCGTGCATCCGTTAAATTGAGATAATTTAATATAACACAATTTAATGTTTCGTGCTCTGTGAGAATATAATATATTATGTTAACTATTTAATAATTACAATTTACAATTATTTTTACTGCGCATTATATCGTGACTTATACATACTTATACGCCGAATGTTTGAGAAATTTAGTACAAATTAAAATGTATCGGTAAGTTTATACAGATTGTAACATATTACATATTATAACATAATATTACATTTACATATAATATAATTAGATATTATAATATTTAGATGGTAATCGACGAATAAGAGAAAACATTTGTTTAAAACAGTGTGCTCTTTATTCAAAACAACTTAAGTAGGTAGGTACTAAATTTTATATGTGTCTTTATTAGATATATTAAGGTATTGGATTTTTTTTTCTATTTTTATTTTTATAATTCGTATTCAACTCTTTTTTGTGCTTTAATCATACATATGATTTTGGTTGGTGAGAAATGATCAGACATTTTTTGGTTGATTTGAACACAAACCTATACTTATTTATATATATAAGCTATAGGTACGGAAATCAATCAAAAAGCTCGTGGTAGACGCCAAATTGTGGACAAAAAGTTCGAAACTAAAAATTATTATTTTTAACTCATAATTTTTAAAAATACAGTGGAAATCCAGTACGACATAGCTAGCAGACGTGGATCCAGAGGGAGGGGTGCTAGGGTATAGGTACTGTGGCATCCTCCTTGACATGTTGTTTCCTGGAAAACAAATACTCTACTACACAACATCTATATTTTTCAGTAGGCTGGAAATATTTCTAAATAAAATTGATATACCAAAAAAAAAATAAATACCTATTGAGTTGCCAGCTTTTGAATATTAAGCACATTCATTTTCTTAACGCTTCACTAGATCAATCGGTACGTTGGAATGAAAAAACGTCTTAATTCCCATGTTCCACGTGTGTTAGACAAAAACAGAAAATCACCGCTTCCAATCCCCTTGAATACGAAATATATTAGCGACTTCAAGAAGTACCTATATGGGCTATATGGCTATATGCATTGTGTTTTGATCCATTTTTATGAACGTTTAATATTAATTTTTGATTGCAATATTTCATATATTTAACCATAGACATTCCCTATATTCTAGATAAATATACGCTGCACCTGCACGCACGCACACACACGCGCGCGCGCGCTTGTGTGTGTGTAAGTACACTCAATTTCTAGTAAAAAAAATGCTACAAATCTAGATACAACTTTTACGGTGGTTTTTGGTAGCAAATACCAAAGTTGGTACTCTTAGAAAGTTGTAGTGATTACGGAGACCATGTCAATGAAAAAGTTACTACAATGCGTATATACCCTGCACAAACAGTCACTGAAAATCTATACCATGGTCGTCGGTTCCTTACAAATTATAAACTTTTGGTTACATCTCATAATCATATTATAACCTCCATGCGTGACGCTTAAAATAAATAAAACCAAATCGTTTCTTTCATGAAATATATTGTTGTCGTATAATAATTATAGTCTGGTTGTTGCATAGATCCCTGCATTACCTTTGCCGTTATCCATGAATGCGCAGAGGCGTGACAAAGAATAGTATGTGTGGCTCGTGCGGGAAGGCAATTTTAGTCTTGTGCGAAATGCGGCCCTCGCCTGAGGCTCGTGCCGCGCACGTCGCCCGCAACTGAAATAGCTCACTTCCGCCCTTGCCACACAATATACTATGGTAACAAAAAAAAAAAAAAATGTTTTTATTTTTAATTAAAAAAAAGTTTATTTTGCGATATTTTATATTACAACGGTAATTGTTGAGGTTAGGATTACGATGCACTTTACATTGTTTTCAAAATCAAGCTACGCGATACTCGTTTTATAATATACGTACATTGGATTTGTTGACGATTTTAAATTTTAAGGTAATGTTCTGCATTTAAAGATTTTTGGAGGATTTTGAAGTTTTTTCTAAATTTTATTTTAAATTTTGCACTTGTTTTTACATGATTTTTATAATAAATATCTGATCTTAAGTCTAAACCTATAGGTAGAGAAAAAAAAATAGTTAATTTTCAGATTAAATAAGTAGGTAGTCCAAATGATAAGTTCTGTCTGTAAAACGTTTATACAATCATTTAAATGTTTAAAATGTATATAATAATTTATACCAAATTTATTTTAGAATTTATATCTTTAATATTAAAAATAAAAATAATTTGGTGCACTGTTTAAAATTGTTAGAGCATTTTTAAGTTTTTTAGAACATTAAAATTACCAACAATAATTATGATAATCAACCCAGAAAACACCGAGGGGGGAACTGCCCCTACTTCCCCCCCTGCGGACGTCCTTGAATATATTTATATCTATGTATAATTTTTATTTTATTTATATAACCTCTCCCATTGAAGATGATATATGCCTATATATGGTTAAATTATATTGGTTAATATGGTTTTAATTATTTTAACAATTTAACATATATGTATATGCTTTTAGGCTGGATACAACTTTTTATTTTCCGTCGGATTTTTAGTAAGGATTTCGTTGTCACTTGTCATGGTAACTTATTAACAAAAACATACCTATATATAATTCATAGATTTTCCTTGTAGAGAAAAAATATCGAGTAGCATGTTATGGTTTTGTTTTTACATGGTTTTTGAATACTATAACAAGAACTTTTTAATAACGATTTAAACAGATTTGAACAACCATGATGTAGAAAAGAGGGGTGCTAGTGCTATGTGAAACTCCTGTAAATAATAAATGTTTTGTTCAAGTATACCTATAGATTTGCCGCTTGACTACGACATATCGTTGTTTATAATTAATTATATTAATAGAAGTATAATAAATTCTTTTCGATTCTGACCACAACATCGCGGGCATCCTGTAACAATGAAACGATAAACACTACTCAGTGCGCAGAGCATAATTAAAACCAATATAGGTACAAGTGGAATTTAATTTCGTTTAGCATTTGGCAGAGGTCAAATGTAACATTTTTAAAATCGATTGTTTAAGAGTATTAAGACAGTTAAAACTGGGGTGAGACAAAATGCATTTCGCATATATAGTGATTAGTTGCAGTTGTATCAGGATTCTCACATCATTTAACACAATATGCACAGGACACTCAAAAAAGAGATTATAGTGATTACCAAACATTAACAAAATAAAACAACTATAATTTAATCATAACGACTTAAAGTTCTAAATTTCAAATATTTGGTTAATGTTTGCTCTTTACTGGACGCCCTGGCCCAGCACATAATATTGTAGTAGGTTCAACTGTCACACGGGTCTACATATCAACGTACTAAACTTATGCACTATTTATCAGGAGTCAGGACGTCAAGTCGTATAGTTTTAGTTATAGTCTGCTTAGTATCGCCTGGCCGAAGTTTGGCTAGGACTTCCACTTTAGTGTATATACCTATAATATACCTATAATATGTACATGATGACCAACAAAGGCATAAGTGAATGACCAGACGTTATACAAATATTATGTGGATACCCATATGAATATATTAAAGAAAAACGTGACTCAAAGTTTTCAATTTCAAATATTTGATATCGATTTTTGGTTTTAACTAGACGCCTTTCACATCATTTTGTAGATTCATCGGTGCACAAGATAAGATATTTATATCAACGCATTATACATTTATACTTGTATATTATGCAATATTCGTCAGCCACGTCAGGTCATATATAGATTGTTTATTGTTAAGTATCGCCTGGCCGTAGTTTTGCTATAGGATTTTTACTTTTGTAGTTTTGTGTATGTAGGTATAGTATATAGGTACTATATAGCAGAGATTTTAGCACCAATTGCCGGACCGCAGATACATTTTTTACGGACCCTAATAGCTGCGTAATTATAAAATATATAATATAGTTTTAATATTAATTTTATTGATATTTATAGAAAAGAAAACTAAAAAAATTGAAATTTGAAATTGTCCGTAAACAGCTCAAAACAAGTCAAAATATTTTGAAAATTTTATCAAGTATAGGAATTGATAAAATAAACATGATATAAAACTCAAGTGTCAAAAGTTATTCGTTTTTGAATTACAACAAAATAAGAACATCGCTACATGGGAAATCGAATGAATATCGAATGTTGTGAAAATTTGAACTTCAAACGCTCATAAAAATTTAATTTGACTTTCTTATGACATTTTTTTTTTGATAAATGTAGAAAAACTTATGAAGAATCTTGTACTATATTTTCAAATCTTATATTTAAAAAGAAAAACTTTTGGAATTTCTAATTAAAAATAATGTTTGTGATGTTTACGTCTTTTGTCAAAATTTGAACTTTAAATACTTATGAAAAAAATTGTGACTGGATTTTTAATATTTTTCAAACGTCATTGTAACAATATATATTAAGAGCCTTGCATTCAATTTTCAAGCTTTTTTACCCAACAAATACAATTTTATTGACATTCATATCAAAAAAAAAAAACTAAATAAATTGGAAACTAAAAATGTCCGTAAACAGTTTTTTTTGAAAATGTTATCATGTATTAAATATGCTTATATAAACAATCAGTGAAAATTTCAAGTGGGTGTCGCTCTGCTGTACAGTAGGTTACAAGTGGATCACTGTAATGGATAAATTTGAATTCAATGATATAATATCATTGTATAAGAAAAACGGTTCTGAAAACTGAATACCTATGTCCGTATAAACAGCTCAAAATAATTTTAAAATGTTTAAAATGTTATGGTGTACATACAAAATGCTACCTAATATAAACATTCAGTCAAAATTTCATGTATCGATCATTCGTTTTAGAATTACACCAAAAACCAAAATCGATTTTGTCGAAAATCGATTTTACGTAAAAAATCCAGTTTTTCCTTAATTTTTATGTTGTTTTTCACGGCGTTGACCCCCAAAGTACCTACCAATCAAAATATTAGATTCATTTTCCTATCAAAAAAGATGAAGAAAATCTGTGTCCGCCACGTTGGACTAATTATTTAATATGCGTAAATTTGTAACGATTTGTATAATCGGATATGATATTTCTACGGTATACCTAGACACCTACCAGCTTGGTGGCTAGGTATTTTGTGGCAGGGGACCACCCACTAACCAACAATTTTGAAGGTTTAATTGCTCCAAAATTATACCTTCGCCACTGAGGTAATAGCTGCTAGGTAAAACCTACCTATATACTGTAATATAATTTTTGTGTAGGTGTAAAAAGTTTGAAACATTATAAAAGGTGTAATAAGTTTTTCATATAGGTACCACAGTTAAATAAAACTTGATATATTTTCGGTTGCACAAAAAGTATACATGACATGCCTACATTTAATAGCCCGCTTTAGACGTAAGCGATTTCGAGCGCGCTTGGAACGGACGCGCCAAGAGCGCGTGATAAAACTTTGCGTTTAAAAATGAAATCGTGTGCAGACTTAGCATTTGTCCAAACCTGTACAGACTTATCGTCTGTACCAAGACCGTGGTGTTATCTTTAAACACACATGCTTGAATGCGCGCAATAAATCTGCACGTTTTTGATTTTCGTTTTATCGAATTATAGATGTTTATAATTATAATAATAATATATTATATATATTATATATAATATAATATAATATTTATTTATTTATTAATATGGACTTAAATAAGTACAATTCACAATATATTTGTAAAGATTTAGGTATATAGAATTATAGTAAAAAATAATAATAATGAAAAATATACACTGCGTGTAAATTATTATGATGAACAATTTAATTTCTGTCGTCTATACCCCATCACTGTTTTCATATAAAACAACTCGTAATAATATTTTGTTGTACAATTCGAATATGTTTTCCGTCGATCGAGCCGCCACAGTTTATGAATTGCCACTGATTTTGAAAACCGGTGCCGATATTTCTCCAGTCATCTGTGTTAGATGGAAACTATAGGAGAAAAAAATGTAATTTGTAATAAAATATTTTAAATTCATGTTTTCTATTTAATGTATTTTAGATTCTGAGTGTGAATATATGTTTCAAGTTTTTACGACTTATAATTTTTGAATAAAAACAAATATCAAAATTCGTTTGAGGTCAAATCGTTGTTATACGTAATTTCGTAAAAGTTTGGTAGGTCTACCCCCCATGATTGTTGTTCGGGACGGCTCTGGTTTTTTTTTTATTTAAAAATAGAAAAATTAAAAAAGTGAACGAAAAGTTATTTCATTTGCAAATAAACCTTATAATTTTTTTATATACTCTGTATTTACATATGACAGGTTCTTTAAATTGATAATTTATTTAGGGATCAGTGTTGGAGCTTACAAATATAGATACAGCTAGTATTATAGATCAGCCAACAACTTCGAAGTTTTTCTCTGCTCCTCAGCCAGCACAGACACTGTGTTCCACTAAAAAAAAACGCACCGTTGCAGATCGCCAAGTGGAATTTATGAAGGCGTGTACCCAGGCACTAAGTCAAAGTGCAGAAATAAATGAGTATGATGCGATTGGAATTAACGTAGCGGCGAAATTAAAAAAGATGGAAAATAAACAGAGTATTTATGCTGATCTTTTGATTAACAAGGTCTTATCTAAGGGATTATTGGGATCATTAACTCCAGAAACTGATGTTTATGAACCAGAAGGAACAAACATTCGAAATGATGAATTGTATTTCTCCAACTTGCAGCAAAACAATACACCTGAAACGATAGTCCCACATATAAATTATGATCTTCAAAGGCCTACACTTCCTTTAAACCACCATATTTTATCGATGCAATCTAATAATAGTTCAGCTCCAGTATATTCTCAATTGTCAAATGTTAGTGGCTCATCTTTAAACAGTTCTCCTCAAGAGTAACAATTCTATTATAATTATATTTTTATAATTTTATTACATTATTTACTTTTTTTATTATAACTTGTAAAACAGTATTTCAATTATTTTTTTTTAATTTGATATAAGTGACTCATTTTTAAATATTTTATTATTTTGTTCTTTAATAATTTGGACTATTTTTTATAATGATATCTTGTGGAAAGGTATTGCATTTTTTTTTAAATACAACTAAGTTGAGTTGAACAAGTTTTTATTTTAAATTGTTATTAAAATATATTTTGTTTTACCTTCATATATTCTGCTCTTAGACTTTCGTAAATTGCTAGACATGTCTCTGGAATAATGTGTGATAGACTAGGAGCAGATATTCTCATACTGAACTTCAGATCTTCGTAAGATCTCCCCGTTGCCAAAAATCGCAGTGTTGCTACCAAACGTTCTTCTGGACTAATAGACTCACGCATAATTGTGTCTTGCTTTTTTTATCATAGGGCCCACTATCTTCAACAGGAAATCAAAATCTTCACCGTCCATTCTTAGGTAGTTTTTAAAATCGTCCGGATCATTTTAGCGGAGCTCACGTAATAAAACAATATCACTAGATTTTTTTCGGTTTAGTTTCCAAGTCTTAACCCACTTGGAACGTTTTTTTTTATTCAATGAATTTAAATATGAAACTACACTCATAGACGCAATGGCAATTTTTTTTTGCTTTACTTTTAACATTGTGATTAAGTACAATTTTATTAAAATAAGTGAATGTATAAAAAAAAAAATTTTAAAAACGGGTATTTATTTTTATATAATATATTATATTAATTAACATATATTTTATTATAATATTATTATAATAATTTTTTATTTGAAAATACTTCACTAAAGAACACCGAAATCAAAACTCAACGACACAACTAGGACTAAAAGAAAATCACATGGTTTGGTAAGATACTTCCCGCTAAAACTGTGTGAAATACACACACGCCACGCGCCGTTCTAAACACGCGCGAAAACGCTGAGTTTTGGCCTTTACACGGACGCGCATGGTACGTAGGTGCTAGAGTACAGGTAAAGCACACATGATTGGCGTGTGCTAGTTGTTGGGAACACAGTTTTGGCGCGTCACACGCGAAGAACGTGATAAATAACGCGCTCCAGGCGCGTCCGTTCCATGCGCGCTCGAAATCGCTTACGTCTAAAGGGGGCTAATCATGGATATGTTTTTGAAATGTAATTTAACAAAATACCTATGATCAATCTTTATAAAATTAACAAATATTTCCATCCATACCATACCGGCCAGAAAAAAAAATTATGTGTTCCTTGTAGCAAAATCATATTCATGTTAAAACTTAAAATACATAGTTACAAATGCTAACCATTTCATTGTAATTTGTATCATCTATACTTCTATATACTTCTTATTTCTATACTAATATTATAAAGAGACAAAATGTATATCTTGTATGTTTGTAACGAATAAACTCAAAAACTACTGGCACTATTTTAAAATGATTTCATCATTAGATTACTCATTGCTAAATTATCCCTGAGTAACATAACCTATATTTATTAGTAGAAAAAATTAGGGATCCCTACTAAAACTTCAATAATGTACTATTTTTAGACCCAACGCGCCTGCAGTTTAGTATCTTATTGAAATTTGAATTACAGAAATAAACTAATATTCTATTAAATTCAATATTTATAAAGTATTTCAAAAATATAAATTTGTTACATAGGTTTGAAAACTTTGAATTGTTCATAGTTATAACTTATAAGATTCATATTTCATACTTATACAGACTACAAGATTTGAAAACAGTAGTACCCTTAAAAAAACACAAACGTTATTTCGAAATTCAAATAATAACGTTATTTGAAATTGTTTTATGTTAAGTATGAATTTATGATCTAAGGTAAATACTCTAGTAAAGACCATGACAAAATATATATATATTTTGTCATGGTAAAGACTCATGACTAATTAACACGATTAAAGATGTATTTAAGTATATCTGATTATTAAGTATAGCTAATTAATAAATAGGATATAGGTTTGATCAAAACTCTGTGATACGCATACCACCCTTTTCACGTAGTTCTCCGTGGTTCTCCGCTTCTATATTATCATTATTATCCTATTGATATTGCCGACCAATGAAATGCGGAGAACTACGAGCAATGGTTTTGTGTGTAGAATAGTGGGGAGATGCGCACACCGGACGAAAAAGGTTGTTTGTAATCATACCTTTTTATTTAGTCATGCCGTTATGTTCTTATCAGGCTGTTATGTCCTTATCAAATTTATCATTTGAGACTTGAATTGCTTTTCTTTAATAAGTTTCCATTATAGTTATTCAGTATTTCAGTATTCTTTTTTATGGTACCTACTTATGTCACAGGAATTTTCTGCTTAATGCTTATGTTTTTAATTTTTATCCCGAACAATCAAAACACAACTGCCAGTAGTTTCACTAGTTCATACCGTGGATCATACACAAAATCAACACAGTCAAAGATGAAATAAATTGTAACGCTTATTAATAAATAAACTATAAAAACCACGAACTAAGATATTAGTAAAAATGAATCCATTAACGTAAGTACAAAGTTTTTAATCTATCGTTTCTTACACAATACTTTACATTTATCCTTTATGTTTTATTTTCTAATTTTATTTTGTTTATCCTACACAGTAACATAAAGTTATCATTATTTATAAAACATAATAAATTGTTGAGATACGTACCTTCATTTCCAAATCCAATATTAAAAAATGTTAAATCAAATTTATTACCTAAATATATCCAATATAAATATAAATATTCAAATTCTATTTAAATAAAAATGTATTTATACATAAGCAGAAATATATTAATTCCAACAAGACTACTTGATACATTTTACAAACTTAACAATTTAACCATAAAAAGCATTAAAACAATTAGGTGCCTTTTGATAATTTTAAAAGTATTTTAAACAGAAATTATTATGCCATTAAATTGAATTAGAACTAACTTAATATCTGCTCATATTTTCGTTAATAATAATTATTAGGTAGTTAAAAATAAAATAAAATTATTAGGCACCTAAAAATTGTTTTGTATTGAATCTTATTATCTGTAACTTTTGTAATAAGTATTTAAAACTTAAAATATTTCAAACTAAAGTGTATATTAATGTTTTATGACAAAAAAATAGATTAATTAACCATATGATTAAAGACTAATAATTAGGGTTTGGATTTGAAGGCAAATGCCTTATTTTTTATAATAATGGAAAAAAAATTTTCATATCAAAATGTATTTCATTTAATTTCTAAGATAATGTTTGAATTTGTGTTTGAATATTTTTTTTTTTAACTTTTTTATTCATAAATGCACTTTAAATGCCTTTGCTTTTTCTTTTTTTTTTATTTTATTGTGTTTAATTTCCAATTGATCTGGTAGTTTTATATAGATATTAACAGTACTATTCGATAAGAGCTCTAACTAGAGATTGTGGATGTTATGTTTAAAATAATTTTTAATGGGTGATATTTATCGATTAATTGGTATGGCAAAAGTATCCATAGGTACCTATTACTTATTGATAGACTTAAAATATGTTAAAAATACTTAAAATATATTCGTTTAGTTGTTTTTACAAAAATGCTTTTTTTCCCATTTTAAGTACTTTTTTAATTGTTTAAATTGCCTTAAAAACCAAGCTCAACTAATAATAATATACATGCTATCTCCACTTCTGCATCCCTATTATTTGTTCTGGATTCACTGTTGCTGAATATATTTGAGATTTCAAACTCCAAAATAAAAAATTTAACTAACATTATTTGGGTTAATACTGATGTTAAGTAGTTCAGGATGAAATTATTTGAAAACTGTGTACCTAATCTTTTAATTTAGAATATTTTCTTTAGAATTTAATTTCAGGTCATAAAATACTACTGATGGCTAAAATATTTTTAATCATAGATCATTGCTGTTTGGTTAAACAAAATAAACCTAAAAAAAAATGTCATTCAAATATTGAAAAATAGTTCTTATTACAAAATTATATTGAAAATAAAAGTATGTATCATAAAATTATAAAATATATCAATAAATTACCAAAAAATATTTAAAATATGCTAAGTATATGAACTAAATTTGGGATTATTTTAATAAAAATGATTTTAAATTTTTATGAATTGCGAATGTTTTGTTCCCGTCATTTATTCAGATAAGACTTTGGTTCACCAGTATTTTAAATCACTATTTTTTTTTAATTTAAAATTTAAATTCTCTTTATAAAACATAAAATGTCAGTATAATTTATATTAATAGTAATATTATATGTTTTTTAAAATATTATAAATTATATTACCTACAGGCTACAATATAATTTTCATCAGTCTAATTTAATCTTTAAATAATATAAAAATATAATACATTTAGGTACAATACAAATAGATATATTTGTATAGTTATTCATGTTTTGACATTTCAGTCACTATTTATTTTATATTTAAAATTTCAATACTATATTAAAATCACTTATTCATTGCCTACAATATAATTTTTAAATAATATAAGTAAACTATAGCCTCGACTATAGCTAAATAGCGTTTTATAACTCTCGGGAGGCAAATGTACTATCTGAACAATTGTTGGGGACAAAACATTCTCTGAACTGGTTTTTTTGAAGGGGACATTTGTCTGTTTATCAATTGTAATTATGTACATTTCTTATCAAATTTAAAATAGCTGATTTTAATAAATACTTGAATATAAATCCATAAATACTAACCTAATTATATATGTGTATAACATAAACTTTTTTAAAATAAATTTAAAATATTTTATTTTATCACAATTGTCACAATTAACTGTATCATAATTTATAAGATCTATTTCAATTCCACATGTACAACATGTACGGAATGTTTGACTGGTGATTCACTTGTGGATTGTAAGTAACGCACCAATTAAAACCATTTACGTATGATATGTACAGCTGTTAAAATTTACATAATTAAAATATATATAAAAAACCTTCCAAAATATATATTTCCTTTTCTAATCATATATTTATCAAAATAATATTAAATAGTTTAGCTTTTTAAAAGTAAAAATATTAAGTCTAGTATATCAGCATTAATTAAATTATATTATGATATTAATATTATTTTACATGAATACTGTTTAATGTAGTATTCATTGTATACCTAAAGTATATTCATGTATTTTATTCTTTCAGAAATATGAGAAATGTAAAAAAACTCAGTGAACAAGAATTGCAACGATTGCCTAAAAGTTCTTGGCATGATGAGTATAAATCAAGTGCATGGATATTTGTTGGAGGATTACCTTATGATCTTTCTGAAGGCGATATTATGTCTATATTTTCTCAGTAATTTAATTTAATTTACTTATTAACTAAAATTATTGAATAATAATTAATTTTTTTTTAATTTTAGGTATGGAGAAATCACTAATCTAAATTTGGTACGGGATAAAGACACTGGCAAACAGAAAGGATTTTGTTTCGTTTGCTATGAAGACCAAAGAAGTACAATATTAGCGGTAGATAACTTCAATGGTACACGTGTACTAGGTCGAATATTACGTGTTGATCATGTTAAAGATTACAAACCTCCAAAAAACTCAGAACCTACTAGTAAAATTAAAACTGAAAAATTAGAAGATGATTTCCAGGTTAAAACAGAAAATAATGAGGAAATATTTTTGCCACAATTTCAAAGAACAATTAGCACTCCAGAAATCAAACGAGAAGTCTGCACTCCTGAAATAAAACGAGAAGTTTGTACTCCAGAAATAATTGAAAGTCCTGAGTATGAAAGTAATAAAAAAATAAAAAAATCTAAAGATAAGAAAAGGCACCATAGTGATCAAAGAGAAAGGTCAAGAGAAAAACATAGAAAAAAACATAACAAAAGCGAACAAGATATATCTAGTAAGAGAGAGAAAAGTAATAAACGATCTATGCACAGTCAAAGTCAAGAGAAGGATGTTGATAAAGATTCTAAAACTAAATCATCTAAAGAGCACAGAAGAAGAGATAAATCAAGTGAAAGAGATAGAAAGAAGTTAAAAGTCAATAGAAAAGAATATAATGACAAGGATTATGATGACAAGAATAAAAGAAAAAATTATCAAAACGATGACAAGAATTATAAAAAAACAAAAAAAGTATAAAAATTCTATGTAAATATAATATACGTTTATATCAAAACTAATAATCTTTTAATTTAACAACCATGTATCTATTTATTCTTTAATTTTCTTCACTGTTTCCAAAATTATTAGTTTCTTCCATTGTAGTTTGAATTATTAGTGACTTTCTATTCACTAGTGAAGTTGACACACAACTGTCTTCTTTTTTCAATATAGGTTTTTTCACATTAGCTTTCTTATGTAAGTAATTCAGTTCAAGAGTAGATTTCAATAAGTCAACTTTAGGGAGTTGCAGTGATGCACTTCTAAGATCGCTTTGGGATTTAGTTGCTGGTAGTAGTTCTTTATCCAATGATGCTAAAGATCCACGATGGTTAAATTTAATCATTAAGCTTAAACGTCTAGCCTCAGCTTCTAAATCAGACAAATCTTCTTTATTGTTTTCTTCAACTCCTTTAAGAGATTCAACTTCTGATGGTTCTACATTAAAAAAAAATTATAAATAATTCTGGTTATATAATTAATACGCACATGACACATATGCTATTCACTAAAATCAATACAATTTACCAGATTTCTCAGTATTAGTTTGATCTTCAAACTTATGAAGCCACATACAATGTAATAGACCATATACAGTACCACTTAAAATTCCTAGTAATCCCATTAATCTAAAAGATTGTCTTGTTCCATAGGATCCAATTAAAAGTCCTCCAATAAAACTTCCACTTCCACGACCTTAAACATTTTTAAATATTTTCAAATTTACTAATGATTGTAACAAAAACAGTATTATTTACCAAGACTGAAGTGGGACATTCCAATAACACCAATAAGTGTTGCTAGAAGATTTTTAGGTGCAAGTAAAGCACAGTACGTTGCAGCAGCTACCCACATTAAATGAACTGCCAACGATTCAATTGCTTCAAATGGAAACACCCACCATGGATCTCTGCAATAAAATATTTCATACTATAAATTAAGTATTTTATTAATATTCAATCTGACCTTACTCAATAAACGAATAACCCATTAATCTAGCTGCGTGTGAAAAAAAGGCTATCACAATAATATTGACATGTCCAATTTTTTTTGATATTTTTTCCGCACCATACAAAAATGGAATACTACTAATTGTTGCTACAGACACTGTAATTCCTATAAATTTGGTTTTATTATTTCAACTAATTTTTTTTTTTTTTTTTATGAAACTCACCTAATAAATAATTAGAAGAACCCAACTCTTTAAGGTATAAAAATAAATATGACTCTATAAATCCCCAACAATTTCCAAGCATGAATAAAAAAAAAATAAATGCTGTTACATGTGGCAATTTTAAAAGTCTTAGCATGTCCTTTAATATATGATCTGCTGGCATTTTAATGCCTACCGGCATCATTAATAATGTTACCATTGACAAAACAAGGAGAATATCATAAGTGTAGAACGCTGATGAATAATCCGTGTAACCTAATATTTGACAACATTCATTACATATTTTATATTTTTAATTTAAATCGTTAATATTTATAATAATTAACAATATAAATATTTTATTTGTATAATTGTATTATACCTGTACAACAATAATTGTATACCTTTTTTTAAACTCATAGAATCAATTAGCCAACCAGTGAGTGGAGAGAACAATGCCATGCCCACAGTAGAAAATAACCTTTCTCTTCCAAACTGTCCGCCATACCTTTGAATAAGGCTTAAAGCAATAGGATCCATTACAGTAACTGATGCTGCTAACATAGTGGTACCTATAAACCGTAGGCCAAAATAAATCCAAAACACTTTCTCGTTTGAGGGTTTGTACTCGGGTGGACATCGTTCAGGTCCGCCTGTCCTATATCAAAAAATATTTTTATTACTGTGTATAATTATATAATAGAAACAAAGAACCGAAATATTAGACACGACAAATAAGTTATATAAACAGGGTTCTCATACTACAGGTATACATTTTGGTTGTTTTCTCAGGTATACAAATTCAAAATATTTTAAAGCTGGTGTGCCCCCTTCCCTCATCCAATCGCCTATTATTACTTTTTTAAAAAATATTTAAGCCTAGGATATTTTATATTATATTAACATTGGTTATGACTTTAATTTGGTTACTATTTATAATAATCAATTTATCAATAATTGTTTATAAATTATATATGTATTTATAATCAATGCTTTTAGTAATAGCCCATAGGTACCTACAGGGGCAGATTGGCGAATTTTTCCGGCCCGGTAAATATGGATCAAACCGGCCCTGCACCGCAAATGTATCCTTCCCCCAAAATGGTCGTAATTTTACTCAAATTTCAAAATTTGTTTAGTTTCACCCCTAAATTAGTAAAATATATAATAGGTACCTATAATTAAAGCTATAACAGTTTTGGGTTAGTCAGATAAGGTGGTTGTTCAGACTGTCCTAACTTAAACTTGAAGTTTAATCTTATTACATTTTAGATTCTGAGCGGAGCGATGAATGTATTGATTTTACAATGATGTGTGTTCTTTTTTTTTAATTTTTAATTCTTTTTTAAAATTTTTTTTTTTTTGGTCAGTAAAAATACTTAGATTTTCTTCAACAGTATCTTTTCTGATAGGAAAGTGAATCTAGTTGGTACTTTGGGTGGGTCAAAAGTAAAAATTTTCCAGTAGTTTTTAAAAGCGCCGTGAAAAACAAAAGAAAAATTAAGGAAAACGGGAATTTTTAAGCAAAATCTGTTTTTGAGAAAATCGATTTTGGTTTTTGGTGCAACTCTAGAAAATATGACTGTAGTTACATGAAATTTTGACTGAATGTTTATATTAGCATTTTCTATACACCATAACATTTTCCAAATATTTTGAGCTGTTTACAGCCACTTTCAGTTTCCATGTTTTTAGTTTTTTTTTTCTATAAATATCAATAAAATTTTATTTGTTAGTTAAAAAAGCTTGAAAATTTAATAGAAGGCTCCTAGTATATTGCTCAAAGGCAGATGAAAAAAATTAAAAATCCATAGTCACAATTTTTTTTATAAGCATTTAAAGTTCAAATATTGACAAAACAAGTAAAAGTGACGAAAATTTGCAAATTATTTTGAGTTAGCAATTCATAAAAAATGTTCTTTTTAAATCTAAGATTTGAAAATGTAAAATAAGATTCCTCATAAGTTTTTCTAACCTTTATCAAAAAAAATTGTCTACAAGTCAAATTAAAATTTTACGAGCGTTTGAAATTCATATTTTTACAACATTTGATATTCACTCGATTTCTTATGATATAACGATTTTCTTATTTTGTTGTAATTAAAAAACGAATGACTGTAGATACTAGACAATTTCATTGAATGTTTAGATACCATACAATTTTGAAAATAATTTGACTCTTTATGCTTAATTTATAAAAATATATTATTTTTTTTTGTAACTGTAATATAATAATTATAGCAGCCCGGCCGGCCCTCACAAGAACCGGCCCATCGGGAAGATCTGCCTACCTAACTAATAATATAGGTTTAATATTCAATTTTGCAAAAGCTTTGTATTTTTATACCGATTATCATAATATCAAATAATAATATAATAGCAATAATATATTACAATTTCAACCAATATTCATTAATCATGTAAGTATTTTTGTTTTTCTCGATTATTTTAAAACGTACTGAGAATTTTCTGAGGATTTTTGCCTCCCAAAACTACCAACTAGCTCCAATTTGCTTCCAAAAACCTCCATAAAAGTTGATAATCAGAGCAATTTTTTCTACTGTAGAAAAGTTGAGAAGTTGAAATTGTACAAACATTTTCAAATACCTCACCTAAAATTATTAGACTGTACAAATTAAAAGTAAAGTTGTAAATAATTTTCAAGCAACCCCCTCCGGCCCTCCCCCATTCCGCGGTATATGTGTGGGACACATGAGAAATGTCATTTAAACGAACTTATCTATATGGGTACCTAATAGTAGTTTTATAGTTTATACCTACATGGTTACATAATCATTGATTATGAATACCTACTAATATACTATAATAATAATACTATAGTAGTATAGTCTATACTATTATACTAGTATTCATAATCAATGCTATGATAATTAATAATATGTACCACTGACCACTGTAGATAGGTATACCTGAAAATACATTTTTGGAGCATGCAATCCGCAGCGAGTTCTTTTAGTTTGTTATACGTTAGGTTTGTAGCCAGCACCCTGCCGCCACATCGTAAATCATGATCGAGAAGTGCCGAAAAATTTACTCCAGACGAAACCAACATGTCCGACGAAAAATGTTGACGGAAATCCGTTACCTGTTCATCTTGATCGAGTTCGGGTAGCTCCATCCCTATATAATACATGCAATATAACCAGAACATGATATTAATGGGTATAATTTGAATGCAATAAAAAGAGGTTAGGGCTGACAACACGCCGGGTTTTTACATATAAAACTACGGGCTACGGGTCGGGTCTAGAGATTAGTGAATATTATTCTCCAGGTCGTCGTAAAATTAGTACTATATTATAGTATATTATAGGTAGGAATTATACTAGCTAACCCTGTGCACTTCGTTGCCCGTTAAAAATGCCAACTCTGATTCAAACTTTGTTCAATTCGTTAGGTATTTAATATTCGTATTTTTAATGCGGTGTTCAAAACTTAAAAATGTTGAACGATCATCTTGAATCTCAAAATAATTTGTGCAAGCACCACTTAAAAATGAAAATTTCAGAAAATGCTTTCCTACTGCACACTTACATGGTAGTACGAATTACGAAGGTACCGTGAAAATTACAAGCCTCGAGCTATCTGCCTTGTTTAGGCAGGCTCTACATTGATCAGTCAAGAATCAGGACACGTTCCTGAATAAAGTTTTATTGACATTCATAGAAAATAAAGCTAAAAAAATTAAAAACTGACAATGTCCGTAAACAGCTCAAAAAGATTCAAAATATTTTCAAAATTTGATCGTGTATATATTTTTTTAAAAATGTCAATAAAAATTTGTTGTTTTTTTTATAAGCATTAAAGCTAGAATTTTTACAAAATGTATCTAAATTTAAATTGAAAAATGATATTGTAGTTAAAAATGTATAAAATGTTCAACATTTATAGCTACTATTGAAAATGTATAAAACAAAGTTACATGTAAACTGTTAATTTTATAACCAAAAAATTTAAAAATATACATAAACAGGGTTTTTAAACTTTTTTTATATTTATTTTAAGTATAAATTTGGACAAAATTTCATAGTAAGCAACCAAGAATAACGATTTTAGTTATTTTTTTAAATTTTATAGTTAGTATTAACAATAAAATAATTAATAACAATATAAATATAATATAAAATATCCTATCCTAACTAAAATATCCATAAGTTTGTTTACCTTTATCAAAAAAAAAAATGTCTACAAAAAAGTCAAATTAAATTTTTATGAGTGTTTGAAGTTCATATTTTTTGGATATTCACTCGATTTCTCAAGGTTTCACGTAAATAGGTTATACATAAATTACTTTATTCAAAATAATATCATCAAATATACTTGGTAAGTAATATCATAGGCTGACTGACCGTTTTCGCTCAGAATCGTTTCTCTTATATAATGATATTATTTCATTGAATTCAAATTTAACACTGTCCATTACAGTGACCCACTCGTAATCTACTGTACAGCAGAGTGACATCTACTTACCCACCTTGTTGTTATTTTGCTTATAAGTTAAATCATTTTAGAATTTTGGGCACCCCATGGAAATTGGAAAACCCGGGGCGCATGAAGCGGAGCCACCCCCTCTCCGCTCTGTGTATGGCTGACAATTATTTCAATTCTTACAATTTAGTCCACAGTTTACATCACGGCTACTTCAATAGGGAATTACCGAAAAACAATATGCATGTAAGGCATCCTCGACCTTTTTTTCAACGTTTACAATAACCATAACTATAAATTATATTCTTAACGTAGGTAAGTAAGTATAATGTTTAATTCAAATAGTGCATGTTAAAAAATCAGCCACATATCCCCCCCTTTAAGGGCCCTGACAAAATAATTTGACCGCCATTGATGTAAGTATGCAACCATAATTTATAGTAGATATTACCTACCTAATGTTTCGGTTGGATTCATAAGACCCGGGTGCATATCCAACACTACAAATACGGTGGCTTCTTTTTTGCTAGATGTATCGTTGATGTTATTTAATCCGGCCCCAATGTTGGCGATTTCTTTTACAGTTTCGTTATTCAATAAAACGCCCATTCTTACTTTATTTTTCTTTGGTTCTGGTTTCTTTATACTGTGAAATGAAAATTAACAAATATAATCAAAAACATTGACAATTTGTTTTTATCTATTAGGTTAGGTTAAGTTATTTAGTTATAGTTATTTATATAAAAATAAATCTATGTATGTCATTGAATTTCTCCTAAGCCACTGGACATTTAATGTGTGAATTATTTAGATTCACAATTAGACCCAGTTGGTTCATCCCGGAGAGGTGCTCAAACAGGCATTTTGAGATTTACGATAGACATTTTTGTTTATAAATGGTTGCTATTGGTTATAGAATAAATATAGGAAATTGAAAATTGGAGGGTGTATACAGTTTGATTTTTCAACTCATATAGGCTGTAGATAGGTAAAGGGTAGTTCACACGTGATTTTTTTTTAGCATACGAAAAAAGAAATTATTTTTTTGTCAGTCTTAATGGTTGCAATTCGTTACATATTATATTAATATTATAATTAGAAGAAATATGGTATATACATTTTGTACAAATATATTTATTAAAAATACAGATCTTTGGCCTAGGCAACGTCGGGTGGGACAGCTATAGTAATTAATATAACAAACAAATATAATATGTTTATTATCCGGGTGGCTAAAGTATAGGTAGGTACTAGATATCTATAATCTACTATATTAGGTATATCATACATATTATGATGTTTGTACTTAGTACTTTGTTTATAAACATGAATTTCAAACTATTAATTCAGCTTTATAAATTGAACCCATTACTCGGATTTACGGAATCGTCCTTTAACCCGGATTCTATATATTTCCATCCGTAATCCGGATTATAGGCAAGCCAATGTCCAGCACTACTTTAAATGCTTATTTAACAAAAACTTATTGCTATGTATCATTATTATTTTTAAACTTAAAAATCTTATATTTTACATTATACATTATGTATATGTGTATATAATATTCAATTGAATTAATGCAATTTTTTTTTATTGCTTGTACCTATTTATTACATATGAATATATTATGATTAATGATAATCATTGCATTTTCAATCAAACATTATTTTTTATACCCTTCTATTGTTGAAGTTGAATTGTTTACTTGTTCAGCATGTTGATGCGCATATGATGTACGATATTCTGCCACAGGTAAACAAACGATGCGCAAATGATTTACGACCGTTAAACGCTATGCCTTAATTTATACATTAGTACCTACTTTACAATTTTAATTTTTTAAAAAAAGCATAATATTATATAATATATTAGGTATGGCATATAGATAACTACTTATACAATAATATATTTTACGTATTGGTGTACCAAAGACTATATATTATAGGTATATTATTTTACCTATATTTATTTATTTAGGTTTCTATCTGGCTACTTACCCCAGTCCTCATCAGTATAATTATTAGATGATTTATGACTAGAATAATACTCACATTTGTTTAGTCGCGTTTTTAGCTTGTTTAGTTTTTTCGTAGATGAAATATAAATCCGGGTCGTCTATTCCTGGTTGGTGATTGTTAACAGGCGGTACTATACAATTTGGAAGCTGTTGCTGAAAAGTGAAAACCCCAAATATTAAACTTATTGATTTATTTGTAATAAGCTTATTCTTCGTTTTACAAGCATATATGGAGAACCGTAGAGATTTTCGATTTTATACTCTAATTTTACTCTACTAAGTTTAAGTTTAAACAAACATTTGTACCTACTTACATATTATAGTTAGATCTATAGAGTAGGTATACACAGTTGTCGGTATATTACCTATTTACCTACTTACTGTATTTTTCTGTTCGCTGTAACTACCTATAAACTTAACAGACAGTTATTTTAAACTTAATCTATTAGGTACGAAAAGCTAATAAGATACCTACAACATAATATACTGTCCATTATACATATTGTGCAGTACGACTAGTACGAGTTACGAGTACCTATATATTTAAAGTTTAAACATTACAAATTATTTATAATTACTACATATACCTACTCAATACTCATTACTCATAGTTCATACAGTCATACCTACGTCATACCTACCATAGGCTACTCATATAGTCATATATTATAACACATTTGCACATCCATTAATTTATAGTTGTAAATTTAGCTAGTAGGTTGAACTATACCTACAACTTTAGTAAAATAATCTCGATGAAATTGTGTCCACGTTTTATATATGAGCAGTCCACACTATTATTAGGTACACACATAACTATAGTTATTTCCTAAAATATGTCCTAACTTTTATTTTAATACTTATCTAGGCATAAAATGTTTAATTTGTTTCATCTACATGCATAGTCTGAGTCCCTGATTTCTAATTAGTAATTAGTAATTAATACATATATAATGTTTTTAAATGTCAGTATTATAGCCTATGGCATCGTTCGTTAACTATCAATAAAAATAAAAATTATCAAAATCTGAAAATATTCAGTCAAACGGTTAGCTATAATTATGTTAAATATTAATATATATTTAAATACTTGTTGAGGATTTGTAAGTCCAGTGATAAAAGTCGGAGGTCTAACAGCAATACTTTGTTCAATTTTTGTAACCCCTTTATTTTCATCACGCGGTACAGTGTAATCTCTCAACAAACAATGATCGTCACATTCATCTAAAACTAAATTGATTTCTTCGGCTTCTGGACATTCTCTACTTGGACAAGGACTCCACCAAACCTAATACAAAATTTGTTTATAAAAATATACATACACCTTTTAGCTCTTATTTGGTATAGTCGTATCTATAGGTATTGTGCATTAAAAACATATACCTATAACCTATACAGTGGCGTAGCCAGGATTTTTCTTTGGGAAGGGGGGGGATCAATTTTTACACAGCGGTGGTTTACTTAGGTTTTTTCATTAGTGCAGGCAGATGCCGTAGTTTTATTTTAGATTTTGGTTCCTATATCATATTATACTGATTTAATAATAAATAATTTTTAAATGTTCTTAATATTTCGGGAGGGGGCCCCTCATTGTCCTCCTATTGTGGAGAAATGCCGTAATTTTCCTACATTTTTGTGTTAAGTAAATTTTTATAGGGCTTTACTCCACTCCGTAAATAATAAATATTACCTACATGTTTTATTGAAAATTATATACTTTCTTAAGGTAATATAAATTATAATTGAGAAATTCAATAGAATACATTGTAGGTATAAAATGTATATACATTTTAATTTCAACTTCTTTTTCATCAACGTTTTTGATTTCTGCTAAGTAACAATTATTTACAAATATTTGTCTATTTACTTAGCAAATAGAACTATTCTAATAATATTATTATACCAATGTCTAATAGGCAGTGGCGTATACAAGGGGTGTCGTGGGGGTCAGATCCCCTCCCATCGGATTTGGAGTGGATTATCTTCTATATTGTGTTTGATGTGAATTTTTAATCATTTCAAATTACATTCATTGTTCCAATAATTTACTACCTTAATAAAAAGTTTTGAGAAAGTGGGGATTTTCCACTCCATTTAGCTAAGGGCAGGTGGGGTAAGTGAAACACCAAATCTACAAGTTTAACTTTAACTGATTTATAAATTTACGTTTTAGTATTTATGACCTTAGTTGTAGATGATATCCATTATATAAGATACCAAGAATATAAATCTGTACTTAAAACCAAGCTATCATTAGGCACTTAAAAACAAAAAAAAATTTTTAAAAAAATTTTAATTATGCACTTGCCCCAGTAGATGGGGCAAGACGCAAGTGGAAAATAGTCAACTAACTAGTGCTTGACATACATATTTCAATGTATGGGGTAAGTGTAGAAAACTGTATTTTTAGAATTATAGTATCACGATTTACAAAAAAGTACAGCATTTTTAACATTTAAATTTTTATAACATGATATAACTAGGTTTATTTTTACCATTTATACATGATTTAGATCAAAAAGAATCAAATTATTTTCATTGTGGGACATTTGGAACACATTATTACGCGCTTCCCCATATTGATTGTTTTACTTGCCCCATAATAAATTTTTGTGGGAAAAGTGAATAATTGATCAATTATATCAAAAAATTACAAATAACAGTAATTTTTTATGTCTCTTCGTAAAATACAAATAAAATAACATAATATACCTCCTAAGTTTTAAAGATTTAGTTTATGAAAACAACTAAGAAAATTTTTTTTTTAATGATCAAAAAAAAATAATACAGCATACACAAACCATAACCTAATATACAATAGTATAATGTATTTATTTTTTTAATGCACAATATCCATAGTTTAGATTATTTATTTTTTTAGTTTAAAATATTATTAATTACATCAACTTTTCCAGATTCTGGATGCCTCATTACATATGCTGATGGTATTGCTCCAGGTGTTTCCATTTGAGGTATTAATATCAACGAATGATGAAATATAGCATTTAATGCTAGTGATATAAACAAAACTGGTTTATAATGACCAAATTTATCTACCAGAAATCCTAAATCCATGTTTTATAAGACACAATTCATTAGGTAAGTAATATACATATATATATTGGCGCAATTAGGTCTAAAATATTAGGGGGGGCTTCGTCCACTATATCCCTCACGGCCCCACGCACCGCAAAATTACTTCAAATAAAAACAAGCATAACATAATATTATTACTAAACTATATTATTAAAAAATTATGTACTTGTACATTGTACATAAAATATGACATGGTTTATAATTTACGGATTAAGATCTATTTGTCTATTCTTATTGTTAGCTAGAAAATGTTCTAAGACCAAATGATTTGAAACAATTAAATTATATTATAAAAAATCTGCTAATGAAAATTCAGATTCTAACAAGTAAAAAAATTTAAGCTTTCATTAAAATTGTGTACAAAATTATATAATTGTTTACACATGTTAAAATTTGAATTTTCATCACCAGATTTTTTTACAACATTTAATTGTTTCAAATCATTTGGTGTTGATGGCTGAGGCACTAAGTCAGTTGATTTTTGAGACGCCCCTTTCCCCCCTAGAAAGGCCTACAAATCAGCTGATTTTTTTATTGTATTCAACAGGCCCTATTCTATTAGCTATAAAAATGTCAAAGAAGCTAAAATAGTTGAGGTCTAACAGTCAGTAGTTCATAGACTATGCTTAATAATGCTAAATTTTAAAAAGGGTCTTGTTTCCGAAATTTATTTATTTATAGTCGGAAATACTGGGAGTAGGAATATTGGACGGGGACAGCGACGAAACACCTCAATGCTACTGTTTCATGCCCGCATAGTATTAGATAACAATATTATTAAGCACGTAGGAACTACAAAATAAACTATATTTTATATTTAAACAAATGACTTTTGAATAATTTTTTATGTCTTATATTCAACTTAATCAATATCAAATTAAAAAATTGCGCCAATGGTAATATACCCACTTACTATGATTATAAGTACCTGTAACAGGTGGAGCTAAAAATGTAGTCAATGGCAATGCTAGATAAACAATAGCAATTTCTTCTACAGATAAACCAATGCTTTGCATGTGAATAGTTAAATATGGAATTAATGACGAAGTTGCTAAAAAGTAAATATTATGTACAAAAAAAAAAAAATCATATTTAAAAAAAATAAAATATACATACTATATAGGTTTATATTATTATATTTAACTAGTATAGACTTACCTCCATACATTAGAAATAAAGTAATTTTTAACATAATAAGATTATAATTGATATTACACTTTTTACAAAATCTTTGTATTGGACCATCCTCAGATTCTTGTTTCTCAGACATTTTTTTGAATCTAAAGACTTTGTTGCAATGAGTGAGTACTGATATGTTTTAGAAACAAGGATGGATGATTTTTTTAGGGAAAACATGGACATGTTTAAAGAAACTTATCTCTAATGATTTAATATTTTATATATAAACATGCTAATATGCTATTGTTTCATTGTTTGTTTTTACATAAACTGTGATATCATGATTTACAATATACTGAAGTTAATTAAGATAACTAAAAATAAAGTCTAATAAATGAGTCGTTTATTATGATAATAGATTTAATGTAAACATTGTATGTATAATAAAACAACTATGGTTTCATAGTTATAATAATTAAATTAGTTGTTACAATAATAACAGTGTTAACATCAAAAATCTCATTATGCTCCGTTCTTTAATTTATTGACCAATCCGCTTAAGGAATAATTACTGCTTGGATTAGTTAATGCAACAAATTGTTGTGCAACTTCTTCAGCAACCTGAAACAATACACAATGTTAGTTTTATGATTATAAATTCAACATGTTTTGATCAACAATATTTTTCTAATTCAAATTTAATTATTTTATAACAATAATTATATTAAGAATCAGTTAATAAATATAATAATAATTATATAATGTACATATTTAAATTGCTCAATTTACTTTTACTTGTGCTTCAAGAGTGGAAGCTCCCAAATGAGGAGTGGCAATAACTTTTGGATGTGAAATAAGAGTCTTAAGTTCAGAACTTTTTGGTGGTTCTTCTGTCAAAACATCCAATCCGGCACCACCACATTTTTCATTCTATTTATTTAACCAAATATTAACATCAATTGCAAAATTAAAATTATAAATACCATTATTATACTCACATTTAAAGCTCTTAGAAGTGCAGCTTCATCCACAATACCACCTCTTGCTACATTAATAATCTTCACTCCTTTTTTACATTTATTGAATACATCATCATTGATTAGATCTAGTTTGAAAAAAAAATATATTGAATATATTTTATATTTTACTAGTTTAGGCGTTAGTAAAAATACTCACTTCTTGTTTGTTCAATCAAAGGTGTGTGTATAGTAATATAATCAGCAATAGGCCAAATCTGTTCTAAAGTTAATAATTCCACTCCAAATTTTGCTGCAGCTTCTTTGTTGATAAATGGATCGTATCCTACAGTCTAAATATTAAAAAAATCACAACTTTTAAGTTATTTCATTTAAAAAATACGTATGTTTATTATTGATATACCTTCATACCAAATGCTTGCATTCTATAAGCCACTTCACGACCAATTCTACCTAAACCAAGTATACCAATAGTCTTCTCTTTGATTTCAGTCCCCATGTAGAGCTTTCTATCCCATCTTCCTTCTTTTAAAGATTGACATCCTTGAGGTACATTTCTAAATTTAAAATGTTAACATGTATATTTCATGGCTAATGTTAACATTGGCTAAACAACATAGACGTTATCCAATTATTAACATTCTCTGTAACTTCTAGACAATACAAAGCCCCACAACTTAGGTTACATGTTAGGGCCCCTCAACCGTGAAAATAATAACTTTATGGGCCCCACAATTATAGGAATGGCCTTTTATTTCTAGATAATTTACATAAGACATAGAAATAAGTTAATTATTTTTGACCACGGGCGGTTTCTCTCTCTGAGCAGGCAACTGTCTGGAGAGAGGCCACCATCCCCGACCGGGCATGTAAGAAACAAAGGTGATTTTTAATCACGGTTCATGAGTTAATTTTAAAATAAGATACTATGGCATTTAAAGAGTATAATCAGTGGCGGTTCGTGGTTTGGACGACGGGATGATCGCAACTCCTTACTAAAATGAATTAAATGAAAAAAAATAATTGTATGATATTCTTAATTTATATATTAATTTAAATATTGCAAATTTTTAAATAGTAAAATATTTATAAACTACCTACTTTACATTTGTCTGTTACATTAATTGGCGTGTGCGAACTGGTTATTTCTCTCAGATACCAGGAGCATACCATACGGCATGTACACACGAGCAGTGTTTGGACGACCGGAAGCGTCATACAAGCAATATTCAGAATTTCGTATAGTATAATAATTAATAACTTATAAGTGACGCGCGCAATCGTGTGCGTGCGAGTACGTTTATTGTCGCTGCGATGTTATAAACGGGTTTGGACGACCGGCAGCGTCGTCCATACAGTAAAATATTTATATATTACCATATTGGGAAATTTATTTTTAAAATTAACAGCTTTGTCGGTTGCTAATTGCTATTATTATTATTTTAATTTCCATTTTCTACTGCGACCTGCGACTATATAAAAAGTAAGATGCATGACAAAATAGATCTATTTTGTCATGGTAGGATGTATATTTTAATAATTTGATATATCTATGGCTACCAATATTATATTTTAAGTCACACCCCAACCACCAGCACCCACTGAGTATAATAACTACTTTACTGATGTTATTTTATTGGCATATTTTAAAACTTATTATATAAGATATAATAACCATACAAATTTTGAGTAAAGGCTAGTTTAAAATATAACCAGTCAAAAAAGGTTGAATTCTTTAATTTTTTTACCTTAGGTTACTAGGTTAATATGATCTAACGACTAACATTAAATTTAAATTCCAATGCATCGCATAGAATATGTAACACTTTTTTTTAAATAGAGATAACAGGTTTACATCTCTGATATACAATAAACTATGTCAACTAAAAAAAAAAAATGTTTATAAAAATAAATACATTTTCAAATATAATTTAAGATTTAAACTTACCGAGCCAAAGACAATATTAATGAGCATGTCAGTTCACAAGCACTGTTTGAGTTTCCACCAGGCGTACTATAATAAAAATGATGAAGTTAGAACTATAATTATTATATACATAAAGAAGGCAGATACTGAGAAGTGGTAGAATAACCACTTTTTTTTTTTCATACGACATAATAACAATTCAAATTTAATTATATGAGATTTTTCAAAAATGTAAGTGTTTGTATAATTCAAGAGAAAATAGGATAACTTTATACAACCCCTCTACCTTTAAATTTGCATACAGGTTCTAAATTGTAAAATATTCTAATGCATGCTTAAATTAAAAAAAAATTTTTTTTTAATTGTTTGGAAAACTAATTAACTGAATTAAATTATTTGTTGTTGATTTGTAACTTAAAAATAACATAAACAAATATAAAATATATTATTAAACAGTATTAAAATTATACTGTTTTATAAAAACCTATTTAGATGATACAATTAAAGCATATTTTAGTTTTTAACTTAATACCTTAAAATGGATAAAATCATAAATCATTATGCAAAAGCGATAATTTTATTCGTAATCAAATACTGAACAAATATTAATAAGTATGTAATAGATTGTAATTAATAAAAATTAACACTATAATTGGACACATTAAACACTTTAGATGTGTTGTTACTATAAATTACATTTTTATCTGTCTAAGGCCAAAGCATGATATTATATTAACATGCATATATTATAATCTTTTTAATCACTTAATTCAAATTCTTGAAAAAAAAAATCACAATAATTAACATCAGAAACATAGCTAAATTTTATCTGAAATTAGATGACTAACCACTTAAAAATATACTATTGAGATTATTAAATATGTTTATATGTAATAACTTGTAAGTATATTTGAGAAACTAATTTAAGTGGCATGTGGTAAGTCAATAGTTGATGAATTTTAATTGTTAATCTTCATTGAATAAAGAAATTAAATGATTATAATATATTATATTGCATGAAATCTGTAGTGTACACATATGCCAGCGAGATATCGAGTTTAACTAGGTGGAGCATTTTGGTAGATTTATTATTAAATTTAACTGTTCTAGACAATTTTAATGGGTTTTATACTGCTAAAAGCTCTAAAGCACGATTGGCCAGTGCTTACCGGTACTGCACGTCTGCACATATTATATCAAATAATACTACTTTTGAACAATTTTGTTATTCAACCAGTGCAATAACCAGTTACGCTCTAACATTCTAACATTAATAAGCCAATACAGTTTTAAAAAGTATTTAAAATTTTTATTTGATCACAATAACTAGATATATTTTTAGGAAATATTTATAAAACCATAATAATAATATATAATTTGTTTTTTTATTTACATAGTAGAAAATAAATGTATTAGGTACATTATAATACCTACTATTATGTATTTTATGAATTTTAGAATACCGGTAAACATAAATTCAGTAATCCCCGAAAATACCGTGTCTTGGTAAACAATAATTACTAGGAAAACCGTATTATCGGTAATAACATTGATACCAGATATCGGTAACAAAATTTTAAATACCACAAGCCCTAGGATAACTACCAGATTATTGGTTTACTAGTTGAATGAAATAACCAGTTATCTACAAAATAAAATTTGATGTAACTTTTTATTGCAGTAATTGAAAATATTAGTTTTTAAATAATTATAATTATTAATATAGTAGGTGTGCATAGGTACCAAAAGACATTTATTTAATAGATGAATCTTATGAGTTATGATTGCAAAAATAACAATACCACATTTTTAATTATTGGTTCATTAACCAATTTTTTAGAAAATAACTAACGACTCCTGAAATTCAAAAAAAAAATTTGGATATATCTGGGTTTAGTACCTTGTTACTTTAAATTTACTAATTAGTGTCAACTTAATATGACAAATAAATTATTCACTCAGTGGAAAAAATAATTATATTAGTTATACAACTTTGAACTTACTTAAGGACTAGTATTCCTGCATTAGTTGCAGAGTCTAAATCAATATTGTCAACACCTGTTCCGGCTCTCCCAATAACTTTAAGGCCATACTGGGCTCCAGCTTCAATTACTGCCTTAGTTACTTTTGTATCTGAACGAACAACTAATCCATCATACAATCCAGCCTGAAGAAATTAATTTATTTGAACCAAATTATTTTCCATACCTATTGTTTTTTATATTAATTTTTGAATTTCAAACTAATTTACTTAAAATTTGAGTCAAATACAAAATTGTGCATGCAATTATACATTATAAGTAAATTGTAAAAAATATGATATGGGCAACTGTATACTCTGGCCAGTGATAGATCATACCGATTCTGCACATACCCATTTGTCACCTCGTCATTGAGATCGGTTCCTCCGCAGGGTGTCGGCATTGGGTATGCATAAAAAAATTGATTTTTGTCAGGCCGCAGTGTTTTTTCTCACTGGACAGAGTATAGTAAGGCAGCACTATTATTTTGCTAATGGATACTATCACCAGTTTGAACCTGGCAGATAGTAAGAGAGACCACCATGCAAACTATGCAAAAGGCAACAGAAAACAACTGCACAGTAAATTTCCCTAGTACACAAGTCTTAACCAGAGGATCACAAACTTTTTTTTTTGTATGACCATTGTATATTACAGAGATCTAATTACTAATGACTAAAAATAGAACTATTAAAAATGATAAGGCAATGAAATAAATTATAATACCTTATAACTTTATCTATATTCCGATATAATTTTAGAACCGTTACTTTAAACTGAATAATATAGAATAGACCGTTATTAAACCAAACTACCCTAAGGTTAAAAAACTATATTTAAATAGAAAATATAGAAAACAATATTTAAATACCTAACAATACCTTTACCAACATATAATATGCAGTATGCACATAATATAATAGGACTCAAGATGTTAAATTTACATTTACACTTATACTTATGCCGAGATCCATGGAAAGGGATCATTAGCTCATAATCTCAGATGCTCAGTATTAATTTATTAAATGTTTAGTTGCTCAAAATAATATGTAACCCGGCATTAATATAGTAATTAATAATATTATCATGGTGTCAGAAATGTATAAATTATGAAATAGTAATTACAATATTATTATTACCTTTAACTCTGCTATGAGAGCATCAGTTGGCAATTTGTATTTTGATTGAACTTCAATACCATTATTTTCAAGAAGTGTAGCACAAGCAGGATCACAAGCATCGCTGATGAGTACCTTTTTTATGGACACACGTGGACTGGACATGTTTGGCGTTTACAGATGAGTGTATGAGACAAGAGTGTCGTACCTTGTGGCTTGTACTACCGAATGTACCGTTCAGTGTTCACTGTTGTCTCAGTCACGAGAGTGAACAATAAAGTGGTTGGACTGGTTTTGAAAGACGCGAGCGGCGGGTGGTTCCAACCATTGCAGACGGCAATTTTTGACGATCGAGAAGTTTCAATTGGTATTTCTTATCGAAGTATATTATTACTATTAGACATTAGTATGTTACTAATTATTTGCTGGTCAAATAGATTTTAGATTTGAAATCGTTTCTTTTTATAATCATTAATCACTTTGATAAACATAATCTTTTTTTCAATTGGTTTGGTCTTTGACCCAAGTGTAATAATTATTTTATTACGATGCATATTATATATAACATATATGGCGCCATACAAAGGATTATTGAAAAAATGAATATAGTAATATTAATTATTATAGACATATAGTGTATAACCGATACAGATAAAGAATTAACCAACCATTATTTTTTATGTTACAGAACCCACTTTAAAAAAATGTTTATTTTATGTCGTTAAAAACTACATATCTACCTACGATCTATCTATATGACTATATGTATAAACCACTTAGCACTTACTGACTTACTACACTATAGTTTTGCTTAATTTTGTAAAAGTAATATATCTTTTAAAGCTATATTATAATTTAATATTACCATAGATTATAAATACTATATTATTATCATTAATACTTTGTAATGGTATGTATTCTTTAACATTTTTGTTTGTTTCAAAAGTATTTAATAATAATATTAATAATTGTATCAGTTGTCAATTATTTGACTTAAAGATAAAACAACTAAAACTTAAAAAATAAATACAGTTTTGATTTACCTACCCGATAAATTATGAATTGCGGAATAAAAATCCCCGGAAAAAATATCCCCAACCCTAGGCAAAAAAATCCCCAGACTACAATATTACCTACTCACAACCACATGCAAATGGTTGAACAAATATTTTTAAACGTTAATTAGTATCTATAATGACCACATTATTATTTATTAATATTTAATTACAAATACGTACCTATATTATATTATACTCATAGGCGTGCGCAGACTTCAGAGTCATGTATGGCTAAATTCAATCTGATCACACACCCCCTTGTATGGTCACACAAGAAAAAAATTATTGACATTTTCACTACAAACTTTTAAGGGCTATATCTACTTTTAGTCATATCTTCATAAGGTACCAACCCACCTACGTATAAAAAAATCTCAGGTGGGGCTAAAGGCTAAAGCCCAATCAGCCTTACACGTGCGCACGCCTATGATTATACTATATTTTTTATTTATTTATTTATTTAACGGACGTTAGTCCAATTTACATAATACATAGTGTATAAATTAGACGAAAAAAAATTATTAATATTAAAGATACATATATACAAGATAACATGTTAAATTAATTATTTAGAATAAAGAGAGATAAAATATAAAATATATAGGTTTATAATAATAAGTATTAAGATATTAAGTGATAGAGATAGAGAAAAAAAAATCTAAATTAATTACTGAATTTCCACTAGACAATAAAATATTTATAAGATGTCAAGACATCAAAAATTATCCAACTTTTCTTTAATTATTATCGATCCATTATCCATGTCATATAGAGGAGTTTCCAAATTGCATACAATAAAAAATTGTCATAACCAACACTATTATCGATAAAATCTAAAGGAAAAGAAACATGAACAATGTTGAATTGACCATCAATTGATAAATCCATAAGCATATAATTTTTATTATCCATTTTGAATTCTGTGTTGCTTATAATAAATTATATCCTTATCTGAAACGGGGTTCACTTCTTTAGAGAAAATATTACAATTATTTGATACTTTTTCTGCTGGTTTAACTTCTTTAGTGAAATTCTTATAGTTATTTGATATTTCTTCTCCCAGTTTTATAGTCTTAGAACTTTTAGATTTAATTTTAGAAGAACATTGTCTTTTTTTTGGGAGAAGTAGTTCTTTGAAAATTTTCCTTTTGGGAGACTGGATATTTTTTATATGAAACTTCTGAATTCTTTACGATTCCTTTATCTGAACTTTTTGTTACCAATGAAATATTATTAAATGTTTGTTTAGGTTTTGGTTTTAGAATTCTATTTAGATTTAAATTTGTGTCTGAGATAATTATATTATTATGAGATAACAAATTATCTTCAGCCTCTGTATTATCATAATATCTTCTTTCTGACAATCCTTTCTTTTTAAAAAGAACTTTTATTTTATTATATGTAGTGTTATTATTTTTATTATTAATAATTAAGTTATACTATAACTCAATAGTATTACTATTTAAGTTTTGGAGCTTCAGGAACTTTAAAAACTGGTTCAGACTTAACTAAATCTATAGTAATACCAGATAATTTTTTAAACTTTGATATTATAATATTATTTTCCATATTATTGACATTGGTTATACTGGTTATAGTAACCTTTGGAGCAGTAAAAATGCATTGATATTTAAACAAAAAATAACAATCTTATAAAGTTATTATTTTTTTTTTTTTTATTATTGATCTTAAGCATCGGCAACTATGGTCTATGGCCATTAGAATTTTGTAGGGAGGTTGCAATTGGTTGAATAAAACGAGTACATGGGGCATAGGCGCAATTTGGGGGTACTAAAAAAAAAAAGATCAAATTAAAAATAATAATGTAATTATGCGATTTTTTAGCCAACTCGATAGTCAGTGTACAAGCTGCATGTTGTCTAATAAGTAATAAGAAATAATTAATATACATTTACAGAATATTATAATCAAGTGTTCATTGTTATTAAGGGGATTGGAAACAGAAAATTATTTCAACCAAAATGTACCAATCTTTTGTCAATCATACCGATGGACTTAATAACGCGATAAGACTTCTGAAAACTGATTTGAATTTTTTAATATAATGATATGTCTACTTGAGATTGATCGGGTCACTTTGTTAAAATTATGTTCCTAAACTACTATAAATATTGTTTATTTTTTTAAATTTACAAAATTTAAAATGTTAATAATTTGAAAATTAAGTTAAACATCTTAAAATGTGACCTGATCGATCAAGTAGACATATTAGATTCTGAGCGAAGCGATGAATGTATTGATTTTACAATGATGTGTGTTTTTTTTTTTATTTTTTTTTTATTTTTGTGTCTGTCATCACCTTTTAGGACAGTAAAAGTGCTTGGATTTTCTTCAATAGTAACTTTTCTGATAGGAAAGTGAATCTAGTTGGTACTTTGGGGGGTCAAAACTTAAAATCTATTTTCGAAAAAATCGATTTTGGTTTTTGGTGTAACTCTAAAACAAATGACCGTAGGGACGTGAAATTTTGACTGAATGTTTATATTAGCATTTTCTATACACCATAAAATTTACAAAATATTTTGACTCTTTTTGAGCTGTTTACGGCCATTGTCAGTTTTCAATTTTTTTAGTTTTTTTTTCTATAAATATCAATAAAATTTTATCTGTTGAGTAAAAAAGCTTGAAAATTTAATAGAAGGCTTCTAGGTTATTGTTTCAAAGGCAGATGAAAAAAATTAAAAATCCTTAGTCACAGTTTTTAATTATAAGCATTTAAAGTTCAAATTTTGACAAAATACCGAAAAATCGCGAAAAATAGCAAATTATTTTGATGAGAATTCATAAAAATTTTTCTTTTTAAATCTAAGATTTGAAAATGTAATATAAGATTACTCATAAGTTTGTCTACCTTTATTAAAAAAAAAATGTCTAGAAGAAACTTAAATTAAATTTTTATGAGCGTCTGAAATTTATATTTTTACAACATTTGATATTTACTCGATTTCTCATGTAACAATTTTCTTATTTTATTGTAATTAAAAAACGAATGACTGTAGATACTTGAAAATTTCACTGAATGTTTATATTAGCATTTTCTATACACCATAAAATGTTGAAAATATTTTGACTCTTTTTGAGCTGTTTACGGACATTGTCAGTTTTCAATTTTTCTAGTTTTTTTTTCTATAAATATCAATAAATTTTTATTTGTTGGGTAAAAAAGCGTGAAAATTTAATATAAGGCTCCTGAGTCCTGATATATCGTTCTAATAGCAGTTAAAAAATATTAAAAATACATAGGCACAATTTTTTTTATAAGCATTTAAAGTTCAAATTTTGACAACATTTATCAAATTTATAATTTAATAATTATTTTGTAGTTGAAAATGTATAAATTTTTAACTTTTATGGCTAAGGATTGAAAATTTAAAACAAGGCTCTACGTAAATAGTTTACATATAAATTACTTTATTCACAATAATATCATCAAATATACTTGGTAAAATCATAGGCTGACTAACCGTTTTCGCTCAGAATCGTTTTTCTTATACAATGATATTATATCATTGAATTCAAATTTAACACCATCCATTACAGTGACCCACTTGTAACCTACTGTACAGCAGAGCGACATCCACTTATCCACCTTTTTTTTTTTTATATCAACAAAAGCTGTAACATTTAGGTAACAATTATATTGTACTCAATTTAACCACGGTCTTAGGTTATACGCGCGAGTATACCGTATGCGACCTGAAAACTGACAAGTGATAACTGATAAGCGATATTCAATCGTAAAATATTATTTTTATTTTTACACAATAGAATTTTAAAAGCCTAATTTAAATCTTCAAAAACAATTAATAACATAATATACCCTTTTCCATTTACCACCATTCACAGTATACACATCGTATACTCAACATTTACCCACCGTATACTTATAAAATACATATTTTTTCAAGTATACACATTTCTTTGTAAATATTGTTATGAGTATACGCTCCAATACACTCCTGCATATTATGGAATTCAAATCAGTTTTCAGAAGTCTTATCACGTTATCAGGTCTATCGGTAGGATTGATCAAAAGTACATTGAAATGAGCATATATGTGTGAGCACACAATAAATTGTGGTGACTTGTTCATGTGCGTGCGGAAGCACTCCGCTATTTCTACACACATGTACAACACACCCTAATGCACACATTTACAAGACCTGCAAACAAATTTGAAATTGCCTATTTTAAACTCTTGGTTAGTTTAATTTAATATTTAATGTATTAGATAGGTACCTATTTTTATGTTTACTATAATGCTATAATTATGTAGAAATTTAAAATCAATTGTGGAGACTTTAAAATTGTACGTATGTTTATTGTTGTATATTTATTACTATACTTACGCCATTTTGATTAATTTTAAGCTATTGCCTATTTATATCGTATAACGCCAAGGTACAGCACTACAGCGTATACCGCGGTAGTGCGATACTAAAGTCTAAAATAGTAAAATAAATTAATCGAATAGCAATATTACGAAGTATAATTTATTATAGATACAACACTTAGTAATATATAGGATGAAAGACGATTTTTTAAATTTTAAATTTAAATTAGGATTATAATAAACTAAATGTTTGGAAAATAAGATAGGAGTAATAGCTGCCACGTTCGGCGATTATATTATGGGCGATGGGCCTAATCGAGACGTTCCCAACCAAAAATTAGTTAAAGATGCAATTGAAGTGGACGATAGCGGATGGTATGGCGATACAAATAGCAACGAATCTTGACAGATGGACAAGATTGGTATACATATAATAGTGCAAAGGCCTTAACTAAAAAAAATCATTTTTAAATTTTAAAGTTAAAGTAAGATTGTACATTTGTACCTATTTCATAAGACATAAGTTGTTTTGTTACCGCGTTGCATATATCGTGAATATAAAGAAACGACTGAAGAGCTAAGTTAGTGATGACTGACGAATGATGGGTACAAACCAGTAAAAAACTTGTATTGCACGACCTATAGGATATAGCATAAAAAACTATGTACACATTAAGATTGACTGAATCATTATTAATAATATTACTTTCTTAAATTCAAATTTTAAATTGAGTGTAAATTATGTTAAACCTGTTTTAATAATTTGCTTAATTAAATTTTCTAAATTTATTTGAGAAAGTGATCATTGATGAGGGAGAATATTCTTTGTATGTAATGAAAAGATGACCTGAGGGAAATGTATGCATTTTTCATATAAATATACGTGTTTAATTCTTATAATATAAATATATTTAGCCATAATGGTAGGTATTGGCGTATTGCACTACCTACTGTACTAGGTACCTACCTACTTTAAAAATTGTAACACTGGAAGCCGGTTTAAATGTTTAATTTATGTAAATTAAACCATCTACAGGCGTCAGGCCACATATTAATCTGGGCTCTATTGCCTACCTGGCTACCTATTATATATTTATATTTATCATTATAGGTACTAATTATTTTTATGATAAATAAGAACCATATTTCAATTATTAAAGTATTCATTTATATAATACAATTTTACTTTATATTTCGATCCATTATTTTTGAAGATTTTTGTGACCTTTCTAGTATTGGACTCAATTTGTCTTTTGAGCTTCTAACATTTTTACGTACCTGTAAAAATAAATACAAATATGAAGGAAATAATCATTGTGCTAGTTGCGAAATACGGCTATTTATTTTATATATTTCTACCTCTCTACCACCAAATTAGACAAGAACAAAATATTTCTTTAAGGTAGTTTTTTAAAATCTAGGTAGATAGTACGATTGATTATATGAATACTATAGTACTATACTACTCAATTATTTTTTTTATCAATGCCCAATAGTAATAAATGAACATATATATTATAGGTACCAGAAATTGTATATTATTATTAGGGCTCGGATGTTGTTGCACTAAAAATGTTATAAAATTGATTGCATTATTGCTGTGAAAAAAACCCAAAATTGCACTTAAAAATTGCAATAAAAAAATATTTTGTACCAAAAAAATTAAAAAAATATATTAACAAATTATTTTATGAAATGGATTAAGTCATTTTATTAAGTAATATTATAAAGTTTTATTAGGTAGGTTTTAAACGAGTAGATAATAAAAAAGATTCAAATTCAAATTCTCGTCAGTTGTCATTAAAAATCTGGTAAATTGTCCGGTCTTCTTAATTTTTCTTAAACCTACAAATAATTTTATCAAAATTTAAAACTTTTTATTTAAACTATTTTTTATTTTTTTTTTTAAAAAACTTTACCTTACCTTAAAAATTATTGCACTGTACTATAAACGACTTCTTCAGGTTCTCAAACTGTGATGACCGCAATATCTACTATATTAAATGGTTTTTCCAGTTATTAGTCGATTATCCGCTAGTGTGACACCGAGACCTAAGGGACCATTAGATCACTATTGATTCATTAAATATTTAGTATGATTGTTATTTATACAACATTGCAACGTAGCATTAGAATCAGGAGTGCATCAAGGGGGGGGGGGGGCAAAAGTAACAGTTCCTCCAGGCGGCAGGGGTTGCCAAATATTTAGGGACGGCAAAAAAAAGTCGATAATGTCGTTTGTAATAAAATTACACCGGTCTAATTTTTCGTGTCCCCGACTTTAATGTAATATATAAATATATAGTATATATTGTATACTATAAAAGTACATTTTTTTTAACTGCCCGGCCAGGGACGCCCGCATAAAATCAGCTCAGTGGGTGCAAAATTAAATTTATGTTATACATACATAGGTATAGTCACATATTTACATTATTATACATTAATTTTTTTGTTCATTAAAAAAATCCCAGTGGGTGCAATGGCACCCACGGCCCCTCTCTGCGGGCGCCCCTGTGCCCGGCTAAGGCATCTTTTTTTAAACGACGACTGCCCACAAGACTTTATAAATATAACAAAGTGTATACGTAACTACTCAAATAAAGAAATATTAATTTTTTATGATTATATCTTATTAAAATATCATATAGGTATTACTGTATAAGGTATATTATATATTATACTCTGTCTCAAATAAGTAAAACCTCAGATGGTGACCAGATTTTCGCCCGGTTCTGTCAAACCACACCCATCGATTAAATCGGTGTTCATACACATTCGTCATCAGCTTTCGTTTCCGACGATCAGCCGGGGCCGAAAAATTGTTTTACCATATTAATCTTAACAGAATGCAAACAAGGTAGCTTATTGAATAATACAATTAATAAATGATACTCCCTAGAGCGACGCACAAGGCGAATATGTTACTACTTACTAATTGTTAGCCACACCGTCCAGTAGATGAAGATCACTATTAGATACCTAACTACATTTTATTATACTAAAAATACCGCTGTTAACACACTATTTCACTATCATTATATAATTGTATGTCTTTAGTATAATATATAATTAGTTAGTATAACCATTGATGAATGTTTATTTATAAATACCATAAGCAGAAACCCATTAAAAAAAAACTAAAAAACATGGAAACTGAAAGTGGCCGTAAACAGCTCAAAATATTTGGAAAATGTTATGGTGTATAGGAAATGCAATTATAAACATTCAGTCAAATTTTCATGTCCCTACTGTCATTTGTTTTAGAGTTACACCAAAAACCAAAATCGATTTTCTCGAAAACAGATTTTGCATAAAAATTCCCGTTTTTCCGTAATTTTTCTTTTGTTTTTCACGTCGCTTTTGAAAACTACTGGGAAATTTATACTTTTGACCCCCCAAAGTACCAACTAGATTTACTTTTCTATCAGAAAAGTTACTGTTGAAGAAAATCCAAGCACTTTTACTGTCCTAAAAGGTGATGACAAACACAAAAATAAAAAAATAAAAACACATTATTGTAAAATCAATACATTCATCGCTTCGCTCAGAATCTAAAATGTAAAATGATTTAAGTTAGAATAAGATATAAAAAAAAAATAGCAAGTTGATACAAAGAATGTAAAAAAAGGTGGATAAGTGGATTAGTTTATCAGATTGCCCAGTTTAAAAGAGTATCCAACAATTTCATCGGATATGTACGCCATAAATCGTGACATAGCGCTGGGCCAGCATAATTTTGTCCGGATCAATATCTACAAAAATGACATCCCAATTATTAGAAGCTAATAATATAGGTAATTAATATTTATTATAATATAATATAATATTAAACTCATTATACCCAGTTATTACGATTAAGTAGAAATAATATTTTTCAAATAATATTACAGTGTCTTTGTCGAACAGTCAGCTGTACGAAGTTTCCGCTGCGCCACAAAACGGGTCGTTTTTTTTTACGTTGGAAAATGTTATGGTGTATAGAAAATGCTAATATAGGCATTCAGTCAAAATTTAATGTACCTACGGTCATTTGTTTTAGAGTTGCACCAAAAACCAAAATCGATTTTCTCGAAAACGGACTTTGCGTAAAAAATTCCCGTTTTTCCTTTGTTTTTCACGTCACTTTTGAAAACTACTGGGAAAATTTTACTTTTGACCCCCCATAGTACCAACTAGATTCACTTTCCTATCAGAAAAGTTACTGTTAAAGAAAATTCAAGCACTTTTACTGTCCTAAAAGGTGATGACAGACAAAAAAAAAAACATACATCATTGTAAAATCAATACATTCATCGCTTCCCTCAGAATCTAAAAAAAAAAATTGGAAGTGACTCTGCTGAACAGTAGGTTACAAGTGGGTGACTGTTATGGATAGTGTTAAATTTGAATTCAATGATATAATATCAAAGTATACGAAAAACGATTTTAAGTGGAGACGATTTGTCAGCCTAGGATATTGTATACTATATTTATATTGATATTATTAAATATTATTAATACCGTAGCCGGTTAAGTTGAATTATTATTATTTGTTTATTATCGTATGTGTATATGATAATATATTTTAGACGTTTCAATTACCCACGAATAATATTTTTAAAATAGGCATATGTATATATTACAAGTAACAACGAATTAAGAACGATATTGCAAAAAATAATTGCCGGAAATCATTAGTTTTTAACTGAAAACGACAGGGAAGTCTGAACTTGGCGGTCAGTCTTATTTTTAAGTTATATGTATTATAACTAATTGAAATTTTTGGTATTTTCATATGTACCCGGTGTACCACACTGCGCTTGCTCGAACAATTAAAATCAAAAACATCCCTCGACTTGTTATGTAAAACCACCATGGGTGGGTGTCAGAATTATTTTTGCATCATCAATTTTCAAACGTTGATTTACGTAGATTAAAAAAAAATTAATTTGTAATACTTAAGCTCGGAAAACTTTAAGCGTTGTACGGGTGCGTAAAACACCGAAAATCGTGAACTTCGTAAGGCTATACCATAAAAACCAATGATTTGCAGGTAGTCGAGTTTTGGACAAGTACCTACAAAGGTAACTTATAATAATTCATATTGTAAATTAATTAGGTACCAAAAAAATATAACTTCTCAAACACTTTGTCTATTGGCACTGGCGGGAGAATGTATTAGAATGTCTATAAACTTGCGGACCAGTTTGTATAGTTAAATTTGGCATGCGAACTATAATTGAAATAGAAAACCAGAAAAGGTGCATTGCAGATCACAAAGATTTCTGTAAAAGAACATACGATTTATAAATATACCGTATAGGTATACTGAGTACTTATATAATAATATATAAGTTCTTTGGATTTATCATAGTAAATAATATATTTTATGATATCTATGGCAATCGTCAAATGTCGAAATTCGTTTATAATGTAAGTTATAACACAAACTCGCAAATTTCGTTATGATCAGGTTATTTTCATAAAATATTTCGATACTTTCAAGTTTCAGCTCATCGGAGTGAGATGATTAGATAAAGATGGATGAAGATAGCTGTTTCTTCGGCGATGGCGGCACTCTAGCTACGTTTCACCGGAAGAGTAGATGTTTACGAGTAAGTTTGTTTTCATATTATTACCTACTATTTTACATTTACTTTTTAGACTTAAATTAAATATTTATTGCCACGGACAATCTGTTAACTAGGTGACGTAGAAGCATTTATAAGTTTAATCCCAATAGCGCAATGTATAAAATACGCGAGACCGTCTTCGTTTCACCACGCCAAGTTTAATACGCACCTTTTTGCATGTTATACTATACGCCGGGTATCACCTTAGGTTTGCGCGAAGTATTTAAAACAATATAATGTTATTAATCTTTATATTTTATATTTTTATATACATAAATACATTATACACCTCATATATTTTATTAGCATACTTACACCTTTTTTAGTGTAGCTTATACCCTAGATGGCTATAGATATAGGTATTAAATGTCTTGCAATTATATATTTTACTATAATTATTAATTTCATTATAATATAATATACCTAACAATACACTCTAAATTAAATTAGTTGTTATCAAGACAGACAGTCTTAAGACAAACTCTTTTCTGGACGTTTTCAAAACGTATTATACTTAAAATAAATTGCACAGTTGTCGTAGCAGTCAGTTGCTAGATCAACCCGTGTGACATCAAATAGGAATTATTCTTGTTTTTTTAAATAGTTTTTTCGAAAAATATATGTAACATGTATAGCTCATACAATTATGAATTTATAGTTAATGGAAATGCGGATGTTTATACTTCATAGATATTTTTTTAGTTAATAATCGTGTAAATAATTTGATTAAACAATAAGGTACTTACCTACTCATCACTAGTATCAATTTTATTATATTACGTGTAAAATCACCAACAAGGTGCAGACTGCGTTTAAAAAATTAAAAACATAAAATAAAATATAAAATAATGTTGTAGTAGAAGCTGGAAACTGTAGTTTATTTTAATTTATAATCCAATTAATGTAACCGAGAATGTAACTATTAAATTCATCATTGAAATATCATTCAGATATCACTTTGGGATAAATGTAAATTAAATTAAAAATAATTAAAAAAACATTTTGTGAAAGGAAAAGATTACTGCTAATATTTAAGTCTTAATTATTATTAACAAATAAATACAAATAGTTTCTGATCGACTTACCAATTGGTATGTAATAAACCTATATGTAATAAAATAATTATTCATATCAAATAATCCTAACAATTTAATGCGAGGATTCTCATAAAATGATCTTACAGCAGCCTTAAAACACCAAAAATACATTTGTACATCATTTACAAAATTGTAGTTCCCTATTATGGTGTAGGTATTAATACAAACAATAAATTGCCATTCGAAAACACAATTTCGTATACCTATTATTATTTACTAAATACCTACAATTAAATTAAACTAAAAATAAACATATGATTACATACTGAGTGCCTATAATATAATATTATATATGAAGATTGAATCTTTATTACGAATACTTATCGTTTACACAGACCACAAGAAATAAAATTAAAAATATTAAAAAAAAAAAACACACACATCATTGTAAAAATATAGTTGGTATTATAGTATTTGATGAATTTACTGTATACGTTTATGACTATGTTAACTCTAAAATCCAGTAATCACATTTTTATTTAATAATTCATAAAATACAATATACTCTTATAAAAATATTCTTGTGCTTCTGATATCTATTCACCACCTTAATCAATAATTAAATTGATAAACGAAAATAATAATTTAAATAATACCTATATCATATTATTATAATTCAAATTCAAAATTATAAACTATTTTGGTTTATTGTCATATCAAATTTCAATGAACAAATTGGTCCTTAACACAGAACTCTTTGATATAAAAAGTTGCACTATATTATATCCGTGGATTCATCATATTGACGTACCTAGTATAATATTTATCATTTATTTATTTAATCTATGGCAAATCTCAAAGTCGTTGCAGAAGACACAGTCGATTAAAAATTATAAAATTTCAATAAGCAAAGAAGATATGAGCAAAAAACTTACTGCGTTTCGTATAATTTTATTTTTCATAAATCACAATATTTTAAGTTCTGGCTGTATTCTGGAGCGTTTCCTCATGGGCGTCGCAGTTCACACACGTCACGGATTCCGCCGAAGGAGTCGATAATTAAAGTAAGTTTGTTTTTATATTCTTTTGGGGCTTAAATTTACTTTTAAGACTTAAAACAAATATTTAATGTCACGAAAAATGTGCTATCCAAGTGTTGTAGCCGCATATTTTAGTTCCGGACTAGAAATGTATAAAATACGCGAGATATAAACGCCGTCGTCGTTTTTCCAGTCCCTGTTTGTAGAATAATTATAATTAATGGGTGCATACCTATACAGGGTACTTAATATAAATATATAAATATTTTGGTTTAATTTATAGAAATATATGTTATGACTTATAACTGATAATAGTCTTAATATACAATTTTAATTAATAACTGGTAATTTTTTTTCCAAATACAACGTTATAAGTTATAGGTAACTATTAATTTAGTGTCACATACTTAACTTCTATTGTTCACCTAATATCTATATTCTATATCATAGGGATTAGGGATAACCATGTACACATAAAAGTATATTCACGGAATGGTCAACTGCCTATCCTGACGTGTGCGCACTTACGAATAATATACCTACTCATATACTCGTATAGGTATTAGGTATATAAATATACCTATATAAATAGTGTAATACTACATACACGAATGTGTTACCTATTATGTCCCTAAAAGTTCAACAGTTATTATTATATTTATTTATTTTTTAAATATAGGTAGGAACATTACAAGGCTCTAATTAAAATCACATTTATTTTTTATTTTTTTGAACACAATGTTTTAAAAATTATTAATTAATATATAATTTATTGGTATAGTACTAAATAAATTAATGAAATAAAACAAACACAACTACTATAATTATTAGTAATAATAATATATCCACGTATAAATTATTAAAATACAAAACGAACAAACGAAAAACGATTCTGAGCAAAGATATCGTTGACTAATAAATAATATTGAGATTAAAGTAATTTATTTTTTCGGTAGAAAATTGGTATAAATATGAATTATAAATATTTCTTTATTTTCATACCATGACGCGTATATGTGAAAAATTGTTTATATTAAGTGTTTAAGATGTTAGATTTCGGTTCGGCTGATTGTCCACCCCCTCACTCTTTCGCATCAATGCATCAGAAATTATTATTTATAATATTTAAATATAAACTGCATTTTCTGAATTTTACAATTAAAAAAAGGTAATTTTTTTTCTTATATTTCTATTTTTTTACGTACCCATTATGTTCGATACTATAACTTCAGTCTTCAGTTATAGAAAACAACACTTGCCAATATGGAATTACTGTCGAATTTTTTTTATTTTAAAATTTTAAATAGTATCTGATCGACTGATGTGCTATGATGAAACTCAAAATATAACGAATACACTACCTATACACTTATCTAAATTCTATTTTATATTCGTTTAAATTGGACTTTTAATTTTTCTGGCCATTTTATTAAGCTTTGTAATATAAGTGCATTAAATCGTATTTTTAAGGCATTTTTCTTATTTTTAATGCATTTTAATCCACGTCCTATTTATAACTTAACGTTATTTTGTATATACCAATCGATTAGTGTACACAATAAAAAATATAATATTATTGATGGGTTAATAACTATTATGTAGGTAGGTACAGTTTTGTACGTTCAATGTATCGTTCTTAATTCATAAAGTAGCTAAATGAGTCAAATGATTTTGTCAAGGGGGGGGGGGGATAGGGCTGATTTTTTAACATGCACTATTTTAAGGGCTCTTAACCTAAGGGGCGCACCACTCTAAGGAGGAGTGACACAATTTCGTAAGGGGGGGGGGGGACGTGAAAATGTTTAAAAAAAAACATAAATTTATTTAGTTATTTTGTTATTTAGGTAATACATATTAATTATTAGGTATTTCTTAAATTTTTTTTATTATTTTATTTGAAACATTATTTTTAAATATTGGGATCAATAAAACTATTTTTATATAATTACTATTTTGTATCAATTAGAATTTGTTTATAAACCAAGTAATAAATAAATGGTTACCAAGTAAAAAAACCGTTATCTATATTATAAATTTGAATTCAATTTACCGCATTTGCGTCTAGTAGAAACAAATAAATGTTTTTTTGAAGATAATGTAAAAATATCCATCATCCATCGGTTAGGACCATATATATATTTTCTACGATTGGGACGGTTAGGTTATAATTATAAATAATCTATGGCAAATGACAATCGTTTGAGACGAACAGCGATTCCAATACGTACTCACATATTTCGTTCCATTCTGGTTATTAAGCTAGGTGCTTATTTTTATAAATGTCATTAATCTCAATACTTCCTGACTGAACTTTTGGATCCGATATATGAAGACGCGCGCTGCATTTTCCTTGACGGAGACGCACAGCTCTGACACTAGACAATATTATACACTCAAAGGGACCGCGTTTCGCCGGAAGAATAAATACCTAATTACGTAAGTTTTTTCCTACTACTCTGTTGACGCGGTAGACCTAATGTAAATATTTATTGTCAGAAACTTATATACCCGCTAGACGTAGAATAGTTTTTAAAATCCAGTTGTTATAGGTGTACAAAAATTAGGATATTATGAAAAATACCTTAAATTATAATACTTTGCCTACAACTGTTTAATTTATTGTTAAAGTAGAATAATTTTTAAAATTTTAAATCAATGATTAGGTAATGCTTTTATAAGTAGGAAGGTAGGTTTTTTATACCTACCTAACAAAATAAGAAAATACATAATGATTAATGTTATTTAATATGATTTGTAAGTACATAGCAGATTATACCTATCACTTGGTGACGATTATTTTTGTTTTATACGTTCTTCGTAATTCAGTTCCGTCACGATAGTTTTAGTTTTCGTTAAATGTGAAACATACATTTTCTATGCATACGGGGTACGGGCATTAAATATTTGGGTTTTAAGAGAACACCTCAAACGTACGTTTTATTTTGGGGGTTTTACGGGATATACATATAGGAAATTTTCTTCAAATTTCCACATTTCACTATTTGATATTGTGATATTATTTGTACCTAGGTTAAGTTTCTGTTTTAGAATCGATCGATATGTTACCTAGGTATATCACATTCTTTAATTTAAATTCTGGTAGTCGAGTATTGGACAAGTACCTACGTAACTTATAATTCGTATCGTAATTTAATTACTAAAGAAATATTATAATTTCCCCAACAGTGTCTAGGGCCACCGGCAGCAGAATGCATTATAGAATGTCTATAAACTTGTGGTCTAGTATATGGTTAAAATTGGCATGTGACCAACAACTGGGGGCTTGTTCTGGAAAGTTTAAATGATCTAATAAGGTTCATCTCATTATTTGAATTATATTAATTTTTAAGCGATTGTTGTGTTAATCAATTTTTTAATTTATTTCATTCAACACACTCGTCTCAGTTTGTTTTTATATTATTTTGGTCTTACATTTACTTTTTAGACTTATTGTCGCGGAAAATCTGTTAACCAAGTAACGTAGAAGCATATACGTTTACTACTGCCTACCAAAGGCGCAATGTATAATAATAATAAATTATACGCCAGTCCGAACAATCCAAACGCTGTCTTACTCGTAGTCGAGTTCTAGTTGATAACTGACTTGTGAATAAATGTAATTTTTGTTAGGTATAAAAATAAAACTAATAAATCCTTGAATACAACATTTAAAAATACAAACTCTGTGTAATAAAAATGAATATTAGGTATTTATTGGTAGGTTTATATAATATCTGTAGACTGTAACGCATAGGTCATTAGAATATTGTAGAACATTTTACTGCATAAGATGCGTGTTATTTCAGAAATGGTATTCGTCAGTGAACATTTTCAAACTGGGAATAATATATCATAAGCAGATTGAAATGTGTGAACGTTACAGTGTTTCGAAGACTAAGTTTCGTAGCAGATTTTGATTCCGTCACGGGGTATGTATTTTCTTATTTCTCAGTAGGTTTATTTTTATTATAGTTAATTGATCAGGGGATGTATTGCCCGAAAATTTTCAATATTTGTATTGTAACTATACTGGTATAACACTATTCGGGCTATCAATAAAGTCGTGTTCAAAATTAGAAAATTGGTGAGGTATGATATTTTTTTAAGCAATTCTTTCGAGTAGGGAATTCGCTCAATGATATTTAAATATTTTCACCGATAATCAAGTACGATGACTTGTAGGTAACTAGAGACTGAGTGAATAGGAATTAGGAAGTGTGTGATATGGCGAAGATAAGGAAATGGGTCAACAGGATTTCAGAATGTTTGGTGTATGAAAGGGAAAGATGAAAAAGAAATGTAAGGTTAGGGTAGGTAAGCGGAGTGAGAGTAGCAGATATGAGAATAATAAGTAAGGTGTTAAGGTACAAAAGAGGATAGAATAAGAAATTAATTAATTAAGGGTAGTGTACATATTGTAGTGAAAACAAGAGAGAATAGGTTTAGGTGGTTCGGTCACTGTATGATAAGAGATAGTGAGAGTGGCTATAGAAGTTAATTTAACGGAGAAATGATGGACGAGAAGACTGAAGAAGAGATGGATAGACAGAATACCGATCATATGGGGGTGTGGAATGAGAGTGGCTGAACCTGTATATAGCTGTGAGAGACGGGGGAAGAAAAAGTGTAAAGGTAGAATAGTTATGTTAACAATGCCGAATACGTAGGAAAAGATCTTGAATTGCAAAGGCCCTATTGACTCTTTGGCTTCAACTAACCATAGGTTTACCTAACTAACCTTCTTTTGACTCATTAGGACACTTTGAATAAAAAGATCCTGAGTTGCAGGTTGCCGAACTTAAGTGTTTGATTATCAAGTTGATTCTTTGATTGTTGACACCTTAATCCATGCTATGGATGAAGCCCATAGATAATAAATATATGGATAGTCCACGCCTATGTTAAATACATTTGAGGCCGCGTTCCCGGAGGGGAAGGCAATTGAGGCTCCTTTATATTGATAGTCGATAGTCGATACTCGATATAAGTATACTTTATTTGCGGTGTGTACCTACTAGTTGCGGTCATAATCAAAAATTACATACTAGTTGCGGTTACCCCTCAAAAAGGTTACATACTAGTTGCGGTCACCCATCAAAAAGGTTACATACTTAGGACTGTCTACACTTTTATTTTTTGTGTAGGTATGGTTAAAAATGTTGATACTTATGTTTAAATTACGTGGTTAAACTTGTGTCAAAATATAGTATATAATATAGTAAACTTGTGTCAAAATATAATATGTATATAATAGTATAATAATAATAATAATTTAAAATTTTAAAATTTTGTAGGTATAAATTTAAAGGAAATCGACTTTAGATATTCAAGCCGATTTATTTCACCTTCTTCACAATATTGTATTTGTTGCGCTAAAAAATGCTCTTTTTCTATTGAAATTTTATTAACACTGGTTTTTGTACAATTCATTTTTAAATAGCCATTCGTTTGAATTTCATTTAAAGCGTCAATAAATATAAAAATATTAGAATGAGAGTGGTAAAACATGCTATTGAGCTTTGAATGAAAACTTTCGCATGCATTGGTTGTTCGTGTTATGGAAGACGAACATTCAGACCATAATGACGGTGGATATCTCAAATATTCGAAACTATCGGAGTATACAATTTAATCTATTTTATTTATAAACATTACAAATAAGTAGTGGTGTTCCCACATATATACGCTGTGTGTATTATAGACAGCTTTGATAAGCTATGACCGCAACTAAGATATTACCTAAATTGGCGTGATTGCAACTAGTATGCAGCCTTTATTTGGCCTCAATTTATTGTTCCCCTCGAAGACCGCTGATAAGACCATTATGTCCTATCCATATCTTTAGTATCTATGATGGAGCCATACCCAGCTCACTCGCTTAAACTTGTTGCCGGTTGGGATGTCAGCGCACTATTTGTTTTCCATCTTTGACCCACGCGTAGCATACCAAATGTACGATTAAGAAAACACTAACATGATTGGGTCAGAGAGAGAAATAAATGGTGCGCTAAAAATCTGACATCCTCTTAGTGTTATCAAGTTGAAGAAGCAGTTGATTGTTGACAATTTGACATTTAACATTAACTGTGGTAGGTATTGTGATTGGAAGTAAAAGTAATTAGCAGGGCTGTGAATTTAATGCAATGAAAAAGTGTTAAATATTTACCTGCATGTATGCACTAAAAACAGGCAAATATATGCACTGAAATATTCAAAAATATGCACTTAAAATTCAAAAAAATACTGAATGAAAACGTTTTTATTAATAAATTTTTAAATTAATAAATTATAATTCAAATTGGTTTACAAAAAATTCTTTATTTACACACATGGCAGGTAGGTATGTAGGTAGGTAACGGATGAACCGAAAATAAAAAAACATTTAAAGAAAATAAGCATAAATACGAAGAAATCATGAAAACATGCAATTATATTAACTAACCAAAAAAAAAACGCATATTGGTAACGGTGTTGTAATAATAGGGATCTCCCCAAAAAAATACGTACTAATAGTTCAAACAAATTATAAAAGCCAACTGTAATAAATATTAATTTATGAAAAAGTATATTAAAACGCATTATTATTATAAATGAAACAAAACTATGAACTATGGACCGTGACATAATATAGGTATTTCTATATTTTTAGCTCCATAATTTCTGTTAAAATATTAGGAAAATGTTTTGAGTACCGTAAAAGTGCTAAATTTGAGCTATTACTTAAAATATTATATTCATAACAAATTATCATAGAAGGTTAGGTACTGTTATTCCACATACTTATTATAGTTTAATTTAACTACAACATTCTAGTAGAGTCTAATAAAATTTGGTTCCACGACTTTGATCATACAAACTTTAAATACTAAACTATGGGTCTGAAATTTAGTTTATATAGATCTGAATAATCCAAAACATATATTGCTTCAAAATATAAAAATAAAGTGTCTTGTATTGTAGTAGGTAGGTAACTTTCAAAAAAAAAACTAAAAAAAATCATACTTGAAATCTATGTATAATATACGTATATTGTAATAAATGTTCAAATGCTTACTATAGTACATTATAAAAAATTAACTTAAGTTCAATATAATACATTATAACAGGTGTTCAAATAAACATTTCATACCACAAATTTTGTTAATTCACACAGTCTCTCTTCAATTTTAAATTTTTCTTCAAATTATCTACAAAACATAAATGTTTAGTAAATTGGAAGACATGATTAAGTATTTAATCATTTATCTAAAAGAGATGTGCCGGGTCGCCACATTACTATATCGAGGGACCATGGTGCAAGTGTCGTCCATAAATATCATAGCATATATTATATCAAGATTGCCTCAGTAGGTTGAGGGACCGTTGTTAAAGTGCCGTCCACCAATAAAGTACCGAGAAAAAAAAAGATTAATTCAAATATAGAAGGTACTTATATCATATAATTTTATCAAAGTATGATTGTGTTAGTCACAGTCTTGTGTAAATGTTATTGTCTTATGTTTTCCCAATCTAATTATACAAAATACTGAAAATTAATGAAATCACAAATATTAGTACTATAGAGAGACTGTGCATTGATTTACAAATTTGTCTTAAATTTACTTTTTGCATAGAGAATATGAAGGTGGAGATTGTAATGAAAATTAAGCGCAGGGTGTTTTTGGTTGAATTGTTGTTGCGTTTATTCTCAAAAACTTATTATTTTTCATACAGACACAATTTTAATAATTTGTTGTACAGTATTTCTTTTGAATTAATTAATTATACTCTTACGAGTGTACAGATAAAATAGTTTAATAAAGGATCTCATAAAACATGGGGGGGAAGGCGTGAACATAAAACTCACGGTTTTTGGTCGGGTGTTCATTATGACGGGATCAGTAGCACGGTAATATAAATTATTACCGGCGTGAACAGCTGGGCGGCTTCAGCAGTGACTTGGCTCGGATGGCTGTATGCTGATAAAAAAAAAAACGGCGAACGGTGTTGGACCTTATACAATCTGTTCCGTTGGTGGTCGTACGTTGGTCGGATGGAACTGGCTGACTCGGCTCGGACGGCGATGCTCAGTAACGGTGGAAGCGTAAAGACAATATATACCTCGCGACTCACTGCGGCGGTGGTGGAGGGTATATGCCGGGACAAACTGTAGAATGTCCGTTCGTGGCGGTATTAAAATACCGTCCGGCTCATTCAGTCTGGGGGCAAGTGTTGTATGTATGCGCTACTGCTTCAAATTGTTTACACGAGTGAGCTGGGTATGGCTCCATCATAGATAATAAAGATATAACATAATGGTCTTATCAGCGGTCTTCGAGGGGAACAATTGAGGCCAAATAAAGTATACCTATATCGAGTATCCACTATCAATATAAAGAAGCCTCAATTGCTTTCCGCGGGAACGCGGCCTCAAATGTATTTACATAGGCGTGGACTATCCATATCTTTATTATCTATGGGATTCATCCATAGCATGGATTAAGGTTGTCAACAATCTAAGGATCAACTTGATAATCAAACACTTAAGTTCAGCAACCTGCAAATCAGGATCTTTTTATTCAAAGTGTCCTAATAAGTCATAAGAAGGTTAGTTAGGTAAACCTACGGTTAGTTGAAGCTATGGTAATGATAGACGACTACCATCACCGGTCGTGAGCTTTGCGATGATCTTTTCCTACTAACTATCAAGGTATTCGATATTGTAAACATAACAATGAAAGAAAATATTTAAATATTATTAATTTGGTTAGGATAAGGTTAGGTTAGGATGGGGCAGGAAATTAGATGTTAACTAATTATCATAGTTTTTAACACGGTCTTAAAGACTGTCAGCAAGAGTTGTACCAGTATAGTTATTAAAAACTTAAATACAGCCAACATTAAATAATGATTTTTTTACCACAACAAATTATAAAATGTATTTTAAAATATAACAAAATATTATTTTATTAGGGTTTTATAAGGTTTTCAATACTTATGAGTTTTTGTAAATAGAAAATGTATAAAATCAATAGTTTTAATTTAATATATGGTTTTGTGTTTTAATATCCTATTGTATTAAACATTTTATGTCCTTTATAAATTACAATCACATAGTAGAGTCCGTGCACGACCTTTTATCATTTAATTTCTTTGCATCCTATATAATTTACATTCATTTTTATACATTTTCTAATACATATATTACCGTGATACACCTCTGATCATAATAAATGTTCGCATTTTGTAATGTAAACAACACCTAGTTTTTGGATTGTAGTTAATATGTATTGCAGTAATTAGCTTCCAGCGTATTCTTTTGTTGTGTTATTTCACCCAGATTTCTTAAACAATTTTTTTTTCACTTCATTGAACTCTAGTAGATTTTTTTGTATAAAATTGTTCAAGATTAACCAGCTATACCTGGGAGTACGCTGAGTGCATGTGTACATAATATATAATTTGAAAAGAGCCTAGCTAGGTTCTCTCACGTTCCCCATTCAATTCATTTTTTTATATATTTAATTTTTTTAAAAAGATGACTGTTTAAGATTCTTGGCATTTTAGTTTGTACTTTGTAATGTGTATTCCTACAGTTAAATTTATTCAAAATTTTTTTTTGGTTTCCTAAAATGCATTTGCCTGCGGGCGCCAACACCCTCCTTCAATTTTTTTTTTATGATTTAACCTCTAGCCAAATTTTTAAAACATATATATATATATATTTCCTTGGCA